>NW_028227262.1:91345000-92545000 GCF_978045245.1 Mus caroli
CTCAGTGGTTAAGAGTACTGACTGCTCTTCCAAAGGATCTGAGTTCAATTCCTAGCAACCACATGGTGGCTCACAGCCCTCTGTAATAGGATCTGATGCCTTCTTCTGTGTGTCTGAAGACAGCTATAGTGTACTTATATACATAAAATAATTTAAAAAAAACCCTATAGCTCTTATCTTAAAAGGAATAAGCAATAGTTTATTTTGGATCCATTTGAGTGGCTAGGTCTCCAGAGAACAGATCTGGGTTATTCCAAACTGTTCCAATGTAGAAGTAGTTTCATGACATTTTTATAGTTTTACAAGACAAAGAAAGTCATACATCAAAGCAAGTTTAAAACACATTAGTGGTTCAAAGAGGCAGGTACAAGGAGATGGGGGAGCTTAATCTACAGGCCAAGATGCTATCTGATATCATGCTTAGTTCTGGGGTTGGTGGACGCTAATGATATACTAAGTCAATAATTTTAAACGGTCTTATTTATTATCAAAAGATGTCAGAGTCTGAGTAGGGCAACAGAAGGCTCTTCAGGAAGGCTAAAACTAAGATAAATAGCCTGTAAAGCTGCAAGATTCCAGTCTCTGCACAGTATTGAAATTTCAATTGAAATATCAGTCTCTGCAAGTGCAGACTTTTTCAGGAATTTGTCATTCATAGCCAGACACAGATCTTTTTTCAGAAACTGTCATTTACAGTATGTATCATTATCTAAACAGATCTTGTTGTTGTTAAAGCAGTGACCCTCCAAAAAGGAAAAGGCTTTGTCCAATGAGGGAAAAAAAAACCCTAAAACTTAATCCATATACAAAACAGTAAAATGCAGATAACAATTTTAATAAGGTCATTTTAAAATGAAAGTTCAGTGAGCTTTTTCTAAACCACACACACACACACACACACACACACATCATACCAATTTTAAACACAGGTAAATTATATTTCTAGGTTTTTTTTCTTAAATAAATTTAAGTTAATTGCTTGTTAAATGTTTCAATTATTATGACTAGTACCTTGAAACACTTTTTATTAGGAAAAGTATTTGCTTTTATTAGTGTTTATAAAGCATCCAAAGTAGGATAAAGTTTATCATTTATGACTATCATTTTCACTTTTAACCTAAAAACAGGAGAAAAAAATTAAAATATATCATTGTGGGGTTAATTAGGCTACTTAACATTAAGCTTATTTAAACTCTAAAGATGTATTAGTAAGCCTCTAAGTAGGTTTTTGAAATGACAATTAAAAAAGTACTTAAGAGGTGGCACTTATATTGACCTTGTTAAAATCAGGGTCTTAAAAATCTGTCAGGTAAAAAATATTCTTAAAATAATTTAATGTTTGTATTCACATACACTTTCACACACATATGAAACCTATACAAAAGCACAGACATAAATTGTCTTCTTGACCTTTGGAGTAGAGTTTAGTATTTCAAGGAAGTGCAATTGTTCATAGGAAGAATATATCCTGCAGCAGGAGCAGCCACCTCTTAAAGTTCATATATGTCTCAAGCAATTTGGGCCATGTGGTAGAACCAGAACTAAAACAAGGATCAAGGAGATAGCATCTAGACCAGAACTATGTGAGTATGTATATCTTGTCCCTAAAAGCAGATTTAAAATTCTAACTTAAAAACTCAAGGTAATTGTTAACCAAAGAGATTTAGAGCCATTAGCTGTCCCTATTTTACCTATGTGGTTGCATTAATTAAATAGACTTTTTGTCATTTACCATTATTTTGTTCATTTAAATTTCAGCTTTATTATGAGCCAAAATAAATCTGGGTTAAGTTTACAACTTTAGTTTACATGAGCACTTACTTATAAGCCAATTTGGTACTAAGTATATTATGAAAAATAAATAAACACTGCTTTGTTTAACAAGTATAGTAAGACAGTTTGGAGAAGTAAATGTTTCTCCAGTTTTCTCAAATACTTGCAAGTTAGTAATTATTACACATAAAACTGGCTAGAATACCAGAATGTGGTTTATCTTTAAACAAACCTTCTGTGATGGTTATTCTTGGTTATCAACCTGTCTACATCTGGAATTAACTAATACTCAGAAATGTCTGGATACAATTGAGAGGGATTTTTGTTTTGTTTTGTTTGGTTTGGTTTGGTTTGGTTTTGCTTTGCTTAATTGGATCATTTGAAATGAGAAGGTCAAATTTTTGCAGTGGAAAGACCCACCTTTAATTTAGACCACACCTTCTGTTGACAGCCTGTATAAAGGACATAGAAGAAGGAAGCTCTCTCTCTCTCTCTCTCTCTCTCTCTCTCTCTCTCTCTCTCTCTCTCTCTCTCTCTGTCTGTCTGTATGTATGTATGTATGTATCCCTGTTTCTTCCCTCCCTTCCTAGCAAATCCACTCCTTCATTGGCATTAGAGCCCACTTCTTCAGGATTATGGTATATACTGAGGACCAGCTGAGATATCCAGTCTCATGGACTGAACAACTACTGAATTCTTAGACCTTCAGTACACAGACATACACATAAAGCCATTGTTGGGCCAGATGGACTACAGCCTGTCAGTCCTTCTAATAAATCGTATGTGTGTGTGTGTGTGTGTGTGTGTGTGAGAGAGAGAGAGAGAGAGAGAGAGAGAGAGAGAGAGAGAGAGAGTGAGAGAGAGAGAGAGTCATTCTATAAATTATTACTCTAGGAAATCCAGACTAATATAAAAATATGCCTTCTTAATTGCCCCCCCCCCCAGACATACACACACATACACACTTTTTTTTCCTTTTCTCCTGAAAAATCGCCTGGATATGATAGGAAGGAAACTTGTTTAGAATCAGTTTCATGTGCTACTTTCAGGATTGACTTTCTCAGCTTTTACCCTGAGACTGTCTTCTACATGTTTGCACATATATAAGGATGCTCCAGAAACTGGGTGAGCCAATAAACTTCATCCTGTGAATGTTAACTTTAGCAGCTGTGTCTCCAGAGATTGACTGACTAGAATTTTAGTACTGAGGGAAGATTGGAATGTTCCAGTCCCAGAGGGTAATTAGCTTATGTTGAGCTAGTTCTAGCTTCCAAAACAGACACCCTTTGTCTACCTCTGTGTCTGAATTAATGTCCTGTGACTAATAGATAAAAACATTTTAGAGTTTATTAATTTAGCAAACCACTAGCACCTATCAACCCCAAAGGTAAGGAGTGCCACCAAACAGCATCTAAGGCTTATAGACAATGCATTTTAAATGTGCCCTGATTAACCTAATTCTGTGTTCCGGAGCTGTGTTTTCTTAGTTAGGGTTTCCATTGCTGTAAAGAGACACCATGATCAAAGCCACTCTTATAAAGACAAACATTTGATTGGGGGTAACTTACAGTTTCAGAGGTTCAGTCCATTATCATCACAGCGGGTAGCACGGCAGAATCCAGGCAGACATGGTGCTGGAGAAGGAGCTGAGAGTTCTGCATCTTGACCTGACTGCATCCAGGAGAGACTGTCTCCCAGGCAGCTAGGAGGAGGGTCTCATTGTCCACCCCCACAGTGACAAACTTCCTCCAACAAGGCCATACCTCCTAATAGTGCCACTCCCTAGGACAAGCATATCCAAACCACCACAGTTGTTACATTTCATAATGCGGTATGATTGTGGTGTCGGTGACAAGACAGTTAGTGAGCCTAGACAAGGTACCCTCTGAGGAATCATACCATCCGACAGGCCTAGTATAAAGATTTGTTAGGGGCAGGGGGAAGGCTGGAAGGGGGCAGAAAAAGGAGGGGAGAAAGATAAAAAGAGAAGGAGAGGGGGAAGAGGCCAGCTGGGATCATGTGGGGACAAGAAAGAGAGAGTGAAGAAGGGGAGAGAGTATGAGGTAGCAGTCTTATAAGCTGAGGCACCTGGCTTGTACCTGGAATCAGGTGATGATGTAAGCTGTTGCTAGGTCACTGTTGCTCAGCTCCCAGACAGAGCCTAGTGGAATTGTCTGTAAGCCAATAATGGTCACTCATACCAGCTCCAGAATAAACTATCCCTATTCCCTTTAAGATTAGAGCTGTGGTTTTTGCATTGACAATTAGGGATCCCAATCTGGGTTCTGAGAATGATCTTTCTTTTGGAGGAATCACACGAATGGAAGCCAGGTTCCACCGAGGACCCATTCTTGGAGTCCAGACAGCCTGATGTTACCTTCTCCAGCCATCCGTTGGTTTGGTTGACTATCCATTTTGGAGTTTCTGAGCTGGTTAAGTAGGAACCCACTTTAGATCTGCTCTCTAAGCATGGGTTTAATGTATTTAGTTTGTTTATTTGCTTGGAAATGTTAGTTTGGCTTGTTTGCTTGCTTGCTTTTGAATCTCCAGAGACATTTTAGATTCTGGCTGTTTAACTCATTTTTCAGATTTTGTTTGCTTTTGGAATTTTAAGGACATTTTGGTTTTTAAAAAGTTTGTCTTAGTTTTCTTTGTCTTTGACATGCATTGATTCATTGTCTGTCGGCCTTTGTCTCCTGACTCTCCTCTTCAAATGCATAGGGATGTGATTGAAGATGAAACTGCTGTCTGGTACTCCAGTGGCTTATGCATGATAGTTGCTGACTAACTTGCAAGTATTTAAACAAATGGAAAGATCTAGACAACATAAACATTTGCTACCTCCAAACTGGTAAATCTCCTGTGCTTAACAATGCCCTAGGGTATTGGTTCTCAACCTATGGGTCACAACACTTTTGGGTCCCATGTCAGATGTTCTGCATATCCAATATTTACATTATGAATTAAAATAAAAGCAGAATTACAGCTATAAAGTAGCGATGAAATAATTTTATGTCTTAGTCAAGGTTTCTATTCCTGCACAAACATCATGACCAAGAAGCAAGTTGGGGAGGAAAGGGTTTATTCAGCTTACTCTTTCACATTGCTGTTCATCACCAAGGAAGTCAGGACTGGAACTCAAGCAAGTCAGGAAGCAAGAGCTGATGCAGTGGCCATGGAGGGATGTTTCTTACTGGACTGCTTTCCCTGGCTTGCTCAGCCTGTTCTTTCCTAGAATCCAAGACTACCAGCCCAGAGATGGTACCACCCACAAGGGGCCCTCCAGCTTTGATCACTAATTGAGAAAATGCCCCACAGCTGGATCTCATGGAGGCATTTCCCCAACTGAAGCTCCTTTCTCTGTGGTAACTCCAGCCTGTGTCAAGTTGACACAAAACAAGCCAGTACAGGGTCACCATATGTGAAACTATATTAAAAGGTCACAGTATTAGGAAGGTTGAGAGCCACTGCTTAAAGGATTAAATTTTTTAAGGATAAAATAGGAAACATTCTTTAATTAAAATGTGAAACTGAGTGGGCTGCCTTGTCTTGCCTCAATAGGAGAAGATGCACCTAGTCCTCTTGCAATTTGATCTGCCAAGGCAGTTGATATCCACAGGAGACCTCCCCTTCACTGAAGAGAAAGGGAGAGGGTACTGGGGAGAAGGGAGGTGAGGCAGAGGGACTGGGAGAGAAGAGGGAGAAGAAGCTATGATTGGGATGTAAAGTAAATATTAATTAATGAAAAATGTAAGTGAACCATAAAAAAACTAGTAAAATTGGTAATTCATTACAATAAAGAACTCTTTTAAAACTCCATGTGGATTAAGTTATATGCTAAAATAAAAATAATATTTAAAAATGTTTAGTTTATACCAAAACTAAGGACAGAATCTACAACACATCCTCATTCTCTCTTTCTTTCTTCCCTTCTTTCCTTCTTTCTTCCTTCCTTTCTTTCTTTCTTTCTTTCTTTCTTTCTTTCTTTCTTTCTTTCCTCTCTCTCTTCCTTCCTTCCTTCCTTCCTTCCTTCCTTCCTTCCTTCCTTCCTTCCTTCCTTCCTTCCTTCCTTCCTTTCTTTCTTTCTTTCTTTCTTTCTTTCTTTCTTTCTTTCTTTCTTTCTTTCTTTCTTTCTTTCTTTCCTCTCTCTCTCTTCCTTCCTTCCTTCCTTCCTTCCTTCCTTCCTTCCTTCCTTCCTTCCTTCCTTCCTTCCTTTCTTTTCCTCTCTCTTTCTTATAAAATCTGACCCCTCCATGTAACTGGTGTGGAAGATACAAGGACATTATAAAGAGACTGTCTGTCGATAATTAGACTGTTGAAAGAAAAACTTCCTAAGGATAAGGGAGTTTCCTGTGACTCTCATCTTCAAGGAAGGAAAGAGCAGCAACCAGAGAGTAAACTTGTCTCCCAGAAAGAGACTTCACACAATTCTAATATCTTGTCAGGCCACATTGCAGGATGAGACTAAAACCTAGACAAGGAAGAGTCAAAGATGGGAGTGACTAGGGCTGCTTAGCTGTGGAAATCTCACTTCAGGACTCTAAAAATGGACTTGAGGGGTGTGTTAGATTACTTTGTCCCTCTTCCCAAAGTGGCTCCATTGAGTAGATCTCCCTTTTCTGCTTTCCATTTATAATTTTTGCTCTTTTTATTGGCTTTTTGAGAACTGACGACACCAACCTCAGACTTGGTCACAAGTTGTGATCTCCAAGTGTCACCAGATGCTATCTCAGTCCCACTCAGACTCAGTGTATAGTACTTATTGTTTATAGACACCTTTTTAGGCTGGGTAGAAGCTTTTCTTACCAGGACTGAGACAGTCAATGTGATGGCCAAGAAGATCCTAGAAGAAATCTTCCCGAGGTTTGGGATACCCAAGGTAATCGGGTCCAATAACGGACCTGCCTTTGTTGCCCAGGTAAATCAGGGACTGGCCAAGATATTGGGTACTGATTGGAAGTTACATTGTGCATACAGGCTCCAAAACTCAGGACAGGTAGAGAGAATGAATAAAACCATAAAAGAAACCCTTACCAAATTGACGGCGGAGACTGGTGCTAATGATTGAATACATCTACTTTTTTGTGCTCTTTAGGGTTAGAAACACCCCTGGACAGTTTGTACGACCCCCCTATAAATTACTCTACGGAGGGGCCCCCTCCACTGGTAAAAATAGCCTTTGTACATAGTGCTGACATGCTGCTTTCCCAGCCTTTGTTCTCTAGGATCAAGGTGCTTGAGTGGGTGAGACAGCGAGCGTAGAAGCAGCTCCAGAATGCCTACTCAAGATAAGAAGACCTGCAAGCTCCACATCTCTTCCAAGTTAGAGATTCGGTCTATATAAGTCGCCTCCATGCAGAAAACCTTGAGACTCCATGGAAAGGCCGTTCTCTTGTACTCTTGACCACCCTAATTTCTATCCTTTTGTTTTTGTTTTTGTTTTTTTCAAGACAGGGTTCTCTGTGTAGCCCTGGCTGTCCTGGAACTCACTCTGTAGACCAGGCTGGCCTCGAACTCAAAAATTGGCCTGCCTCTGTCTCCCAAGTGCTGGGATTAAAGGCGTGCACCACCACGCCTTTATGGGACACCTTTTGATTTTTATTCTGCTTTTAATTATAGGTCCATGTGTGTTAAATAGGCAAGTCGCCTTTATTAGAACAAGAATTAGTGTAGTGTGGCTTTTAGTTTTGAGACAACAGTACCATGCCCTAAAAGATCAAGTGTGTCAGGGAGAAGATAATGTCTAGTTCTAAGATTAGAACTACTAACAAGTAGAAGTGGGGAATTAAAAAGTATAATGTAAAAGCAAAATTCTAGGCCTTTAGGTCCAGGCTTGAGAATGTGACCTCTGTGACTCAATGCTCTAAGGTATGCTAATCATAAAACAGATAGTGACATTCCTCCACCCACCTGCTTCCTTGGTTCAAGGAGTGTTCATTCAAAGAAAGTCACCCTGACCCACCCTGACCGTTGCTGGAACCCGCTATGCAAATGTGCTATTGTTAGGGACTCTTAGAATCTGTCTTGAGAAATAACCTGCACAATTACCAGATATTCCTTGCAGAACTGCTGAGGTAAGGGTTAACTTATCTCTTTCTGGCCACTGCCTGGCAGCATTTCTCATGCAATTTATCATCTTCTACATAAGACTAAAGTGACTAAATTTTAGGAAAGATTCCTTCTATTAATATGCATTTCTGTCATTATTAAATATATATTATATATATATCAAATATATATAATATATATTTAATATATAAAAAACAATCACTCAGTGTTAGCCCACACTTTTGGGCAGATTTCTTTAGATGAGCAAAGATGTCTTATAGTGATACTATGTAGACAAATAGATGATTTAATTCTTAATGATGATCTCATGAGAATTTCTAAAATTATATTAGTAATTATTAAGCACTTTATAGTAGGACTGCCATCTTTGACATGAAAAATGCAATTAGAATTCTGCCAGTCTCCAAGTGTCACAAATTGCTTCTGAGATTAAAAAGTAGGTATTTACAACTTAAAACACATTCCAGAGATTGTAAAACAATTAACAAAGGGACAAAAAATGGAACTAACTAATTATTGTAGGTATAAGAACAGAAGATAAAACATTAGCTGGAATTTGATGATAGCTTAGATACAAAAATTAATGAATTTTTTCAATTAACTTGTAGAGCCAGTGAAAAATAATGTCTAATTTTAATGAGAATGCATGTAAATATCTATGTTGTAACCTTCTTATTCAATTTATGATTTGATTTATGTGGAAATTCATTGGGAATTTTTTTTTAATTAGGTATTTTCCTCGTTTACATTTTCAATGCTATCCCAAAAGTCCCCCATACCCACCTCCCCAATCCCCTACCCACCCACTCCCCCTTCTTGACCCTGGGGCTCCCCTGTACTGGGGCATTTAAAGTTTGCAAGTCCAATGGGCCTCTCTTTGCAGTGATGGCCGACTAGGCCATCTTTTGATACATATGCAGCTAGAGACAAGAGCTCCAGGGTACTGGTTAGTTCATATTGTTGTTCCACCTATAGGGTTGCAGTTCCCTTTAGCTCCTTGGGTAATTTCTCTAGCTCCTCCACTGGGGGCCGTGTGATCCATCCAATAGCTGACTGTGATCATCCACTTCTGTGTTTGCTAGGCCCTGGCATAGTCTCACAAGAGACAGCTATATCTGGGTCCTTTCAGCAAAATCTTGCTAGTATATGCAATGGTGTCACCGTTTGGAAGCTTTTTATGGGATGGATCCCTGCATATGGTAATCACAAGATGGTCCATCCTTTCGTCACAGCTCCAAATTTTGTCTCTGTAACTCCTTCCATGGGTGCCTTGTTCCCATTTCTAAGAAGGGGCAGTGTCCACACTTTGGTCTTCGTTCTTCTTGAATTCCATGCGTTTAGCAAATTGTATCTTATATCTTGGGTATCCTAAGTTTCTGGGCTAATATCCACTTATCAGTGAGTACATATTGTGCGAGGTCCTTTGTGATTGTGTTACCTCACTCAGGATGATGCCCTCCAGGTCCATCCATTTGCCTAGGAATTTCATACATTCATTCCTTTTAATAGCTGAGTAGTACTCCATTGTGTAAATGTACCACATTTTCTGTATCCATTTCTCTGTTGAGGGGCATCTGGGTTCTTTCCAGCTTCTGGCTATTATAAATAAGGCTGCTATGAACATAGTGGAGCATGTGTCCTTCTTACTGGTTGGGACATCTTCTGGATATATGCCCAGGAGAGGTATTGCGGGATCCTCTGGTAGTACTATGTCCAATTTTCTGAGGAACCGCCAGCCTGATTTCCAGAGTGGTTGTACAAGCTTGCAATCCCACCAACAATGGAGGAGTTTTCCTGTTTCTCCACATCCTCGCCAGCATCTGCTGTCACCTGAATTTTTGATCTTAGCCATTCTGACTGGAGTGAAGTGGAATCTCAGGGTTGTTTTGATTTGCATTTCCCTGATGATTAACCATGTGATCTATTCCCCTGGAAAAGGTACTAAAATCTAAGAATGATTACATTGGATTTCTATGACATGAGACTAAGTTACAATATAGGTATACAAAGTATGGATACTGTATAAATACATGTGATGTCATTTGCTGTCTACTACACACACACACACACACACACACTCAGGAGATACATGGACAGTATATAGAAATACAGGTTATAAAGATCTAAAGTTACAGAAACAGACTAATCCACAATTGGTAAGGAAAATAGAATGATGATAGAGCCATGTTGTCCAGTGAATCACAGGTTTGATGTATAATCAATTACTTTTTTATTCAGATAAATGGAGTAAACATCCACTATGCTCTTAAGATGAAAACATTCTTCACTTATATCTTTCTTCAAGAATGTCCTTTATTTCCAAGCTGAACTTGGAGCTCTAGCCAATATCTTTCTTCTTCTTTTCTATACTTTCATAATCCTTGGTTACAGACATAAACCCAGAGACCTGATCTCCTGTCAACTGACCTTAATTCACATCATAATGTTACTCACTGCAGGGGACATTTGCATCACAGACATAGTTGAGACACTGAATATTAAGAATTCAAATGTAAGGCAATACTTTTCATAAGCAGGGTGATGAGAGGCCTCTCTATCTGCACCACCTGCCCAATGGGTATGGTCCAGGCTGTTCCAGTCATTCCCAGGACCTCACTGTTGGCAAAATTTAAACATAGATTGAAAATGTGCATGATCTATGTGTTCTATATTTGATCTTTCAATTTGTTCAATATTAACCAGATTTCTTCTGTTGATGGTTTTACCAATGTAAGTGAAACCAACCACATGCACTAAATCCTGCTCACTCTTCTCCATAACCTACATCATCAGTGGATTGATTTTAAAAGTGTCACTCTCCAGAGATGTTTTTCATATAGGAATCACACTGACCATGAGCACATACATGGTGATTATCTTGTTTAGACAACAGAGGCAATACAGGCATCTTCATAGCATCAGCCACCTGAGAGCTTCCCTTTAAAAAAAGAGACACCCAAACCATCTTGCTGTTGGTGGTTTACTTTGTGGCCCTTTACTAGGTGGACTTTACTGTCTCACCTACCTCAGAACTGTTATGGATGTAAGACCCTGTCATCCAGACTATTCAGAAGTTTGTGGTGAATGCCTATCCCACAATTACTCTTTTGGTACAAATCAGTTCTGATAAGAGAATAATCAATGTGCTAACAGACTTGCAGACTTAGTGCAACTAAATTTTTTATTATTATTTATTTATTTATTTACATTTCAAATGTCATCCCCTTCCTGGTATCCCCTCCATAAACTCCCTACCCCATCCCACTCCTTTTTGCCTCTAAGAGGTTGCTTCCCCACCTGCCACCCATTCTTGCTTCACCCCTCTAGCATCTACCTTCATTGGACAACAAGCCTCCACAGGATCAAGCACCTCACCTCCCACTGATACCATATAAGGCAGTATATAGCAGGAGTCATGGAACCACCCATGAATACACTGTGGTTAAGGGTTTAGTCCCTCAAAGCTCTGAGAAATCTGGTTAGTTGATATTGTTGTTCTTTCTAAGGGATTGCACTCCCCTTCAGCTCTTTCTTTCCTTCCACTAACTTTTGCATTGGGGTCCCCAATTTTAATCAGATGGGTAGCTGTATCTTCATCTGTCTTAGTCAGGTGCTGGCAGAAACTCTCATAGGACAGCTGTACCATGCCTTTTTTCTGTAAGTACTTGTTGGCATCAGCAATATTTCCATGGTTTGGTGCCTATAGATGGTGTGAATCTCACTGTGGGGTCTCTAACTGGCTGTTCCTTCAGTAGCTGTTCCATGGTTTTATCCTTGTGTTTCCATTATGCAGGAAAATTTCTGAGTTAAAATTTTTGAGATGAGTGGGTGGCCCTATCCCTCAATTGCAGGCATGGTATCTAATAGAGGTATTCTTTCTATTTCTTTCAGATTCTATGTCTTCTCTGTCGGATATCAGATCACCATGGACTAAGGCTGGTCTTCAATAACAAGAAAAACAACAGAAAACACATATCCATAGAAACTGAACAACTCTCTCTACTCAATGATAACTTGGCCAGGGAAGAAATTAAAAAAAAAAAAAAAGAGGCATTCAATGAAAATTAAGACACAGCATAACAAAACTCATGGGACATAATAAAAGCAGTGTTAAGAGGAAAATTCATAGCAATAAGTGCCATGGTAAAGAAATTGAAGACATCCTACACTAGCAACTTAACAGCACACTTGAGAACTCTAAAACAAAAAGAATCAAACACATGCAAGAGGAGAAAAGGTCAGGAAATAGTCAAACTCAGAGCTGAAGTCCACCAATTAGAAAGAAAGAGAAAAATAAAAAGAATTTGTTTGTTTGTTGTTTTGATTTCGAGAAAATCAACAAGATAGACAAACACCTAGCCAAACTAACTTAAGGGCTCACAGAGTCAGTATCCAAGTCAACAAAATCAGAAATGAAAATGGAGACATAACAGAAACTGAGAAAATTTAAAAAATCATCAGCTCCTACTATAAAAGGCTATACTCAAAACTGGAAAATCTAGATGAAATGGATGATTTTCTAGACAGATACCATGTACCAAAGTTAAATCAAGAGCAGGTAAACTATCTAAACAGGCCCCTATCCACTAAGGAAATGGAAATTATTAAACATCTCCCAACCACAGAAAGCCCAGGGCCAGATGGCTTTAGTGCAGAATTCTACCAGACCTTCAAAGAAGAGCTAATATTAATATTTCTTAAACTATTCCATAAAAAGAAACAGAAGGAACACTACCTAATTCATTTTACGAAGCCACAATTACTCTGATACCTAAATCACCCAAGGACGCAACAAAAAAGAACTTCAGACCAATTTCACTTGTGAATATCAATGCAAAAATACTCAATGAAATTCTCACAAACCTAATCCAAGAACACACCAAAACCATTATTCATCATGATAAAGTAAGTTTTATCAGGGATGCAGGGTTGTTTCAATGTACAAAATTCCATTAATGTAAGCCACTATATAACCAAACTCAAAAAAAAAATCACATGATCATGTCATTAGATGCTGAAAAAGCATCAGATAAAATACAACACCCTTTTATGTAAAAAGTATTGGAGAGATTGGGAATTCAAGACCAATGAATAAACATAATAAAAGCAATATACAGCAAACCAACAGCCAATATCAAATTAAATGGAGAGATACTTGAAGCAATTCCACTAAAATAAGGGACAAGACAAAGATGCCCACTCTTCCATATTTATTCAATATAGTACTGGAATTTCTAGCTAGAGTAATAAGACAACAAAATGAGATCAAGGGAGATACAAATTGGCAAAGAAGAACTGACGGTATCACTATTTGCAGATGATATGATGGTATACATAAGCAACCCCAAATTTCTATCAGAGAAATTCTATAGATGATGAGCAAGTTCAACCTAGGGGTGAGATAAAAAATTAACTCAAATAAGTCAGTTGTTTTCCTTCATACAAATGATAAATGGGATGAGAAAAAAGTAGGGAAACAACGCC
Source organism: Mus caroli (assembly GCF_978045245.1). Lineage (NCBI taxonomy): Eukaryota > Metazoa > Chordata > Mammalia > Rodentia > Muridae > Mus > Mus caroli. The sequence goes on from NW_028227262.1 coordinate 91,358,327, forward strand.
CTTCACAATAGTCATAAATAATATAAAATGTCTTTGGGTAACTCTAACCAAACAAGTAAAATATCTGTATGACAATAACTTCAAGTCTCTCAAGAAAGAAATTGAAGAAGATCTCAGAAAATGGAGAGATCTCCCATGCTCACGGATTGGTAGAATAAACATAGTAAAAATGGCCATCCTACCTAAAACAGTATACAGATTCAACACAATCACCATCAAAACCCCAATGCAATTTTTCAAATACATGGAAAGAGCAATTCTCAAATTCATCTGGAAAAACAGAGAACCTAGGACAGGGAAAACAATTCTTATCAATAAAATATCTGGGGGACTCACCATCCCTGACCTCAAACTATAGTACAGAGCAATAGTGATAAAAAACAGCATTGTATTGGTACAGATACAGACAGTTTGATCAATGTTATAGAATTGAAAACACGAAACTAATGCCACATACTTATGGACACGTCTTTGGCAAAAAAAAGTCAAAAAATATAACAATGGAGATAGAAAGCATCTTCAACAAATGGTACTCATGTAACTGGCAGTTTGTATGCAGAAAAATGAAAATAGATCCATATTTGTCACCTTACACAAAGTTCAAGTCCAAGTCGATCAAGGACCTCAACATAAAACAAGATACACTGACTTTAATAGAAGAGAAAAATGGGAAAGCACCTCGAACTCATTGGCACTGGGGGAAATTTCCTAAAGAGAACTCCAATGGCTCAGGCTCTAAGATAAAGAATCAATAAATGGGACCTCATGAAACAGGAGAGCTTCTATGAGGCAAATGACATAGCCAATAGGACAAACTTGCAACCTACAAATTGGGGAAAAAAATTCTTCACTAACCCCACATTTGATAGAGGGCTAATATCCAAAATATATAAACAACTCAATAAACTAACCATCAAAAAAAAAACAAAAAAACAAAAAAACAAATCCAAAACCAACCAACCAACCAACCAAGCATCTAAATTAAACAAATGGGGTATAGAACTAAACAAAGAATTCAAGATAGAAGAATCTCAAAGGGCTGAGAAGCACTTAAAGAAATATTCAAAGTCCTTAATGATCAGTGAAATACAAATTAAAATGACCCTGGGATTACATATTACACCAATCAGAATGGTTAAGATCAAAAACTCAGGTGACAGCAGATGCTGGTGAGGATGTGGAGAAAGAGGAACACTCCTCCGTTGTTGGTGGGATTGCAAGCTGCTACAACCACTCTGGAAATCAATCTGGAGATTCCTCAAAAAAATTGGAAATAGATCTACCTGAAGACCCAGATCTACCACTCTTGGACATATAACCAAAAGATGCCCCACCATGCCACAGGGGCATGTGTTCCACTATGTTTATAGCTGCCTTATTTGTGATAGCCAGAACCTGAAAAAAATCCAGATGCCCCACAATGGAAGAATGGATACAGAAAATGTGGTTCATTTACCCAATGAAAAACTATTTATCTATTAACAACAAAGACATCATGAGATTTATAGGCAAATGGATGGAACTAGAAAATATCATCCTAAGTGACATAACTCGGACCCAAAAGGACATGCATGGTTTGTAATCGCTAATAAATAAAAATTAATAAAAAAGAAAAAAAGTATAGAACACCCAGGACATAATCCACAGAACTACTCAAGAAAGAGAAAAATAAGAAGCTGAAGGACTCAAGGAAGGATGCCTCAATCCCACTTGGGAGGGAGAAGAAAGCAGTAATGAGGGCAGAGGGAGGGAGGCACCTTGGTGGGAGAGAGGACAAGGAGGGGAATGGGGGAACATGGTCATGTATTAGAGGAGGCAGGTGGAAACAGGACTGAAGCTATATGGGCCAGCAGAAAGAGCGGAAATAGGCAACCTGGAGAGTTAGGAGGTGGGCGAAGCCTCCAGAATGTACCAGAAACATGGGAGGTGAGAAACTCTCAGGGATCAATGGGAGGGATCTTGGATGAAGAGCTCTACAGTGGTGAGAGGGAACTTATACAGTCCATCTTCACTGGAGGGACAGGACATCCAGTGAAGGAATGGAGTTGTAATCCTACAGTCAAAAGCTCTGATCCAGAATTATTCCTGTCTGAAGAAAGGGCAGGGACAAAAATGAAGAACAGCATGGGAGAAAGGAGGTTCAGCGATAGGCCCAAATTAGGATCCAGCTCACTGGGAGGTCCAGGGCCCTGACACTGTTACTAATGCTGTGGTGTGATTGCAGACAGGAGCCTAGTATGGCTGCCCTCTGAGAGGCCCAGCAAGCAGTTGAAAGAGTCAGATGCAGATACTTTGACCCAACCAATAGTCAGAAACTGGAGACCCCTGGGGTTGAATTGGGCAAAAGCTGTAAGAAGCTGAGGAGGGTAGCCCCATGGGAAGATCAGCAGTCTCAACTGACCTGGACCCCCAAGATCTCCCAGACATTAAGTCACCAACCAGCAAGCATACACCAGCTGATATGAGGTCTCTGACACATATATACAGCAGAGGAATGCCTGGTCTGGCGTAGGTGAGAGAAAATGCATCTAGCTCTTGGAGAGACTAAAGGTCCCAAGGAGTATGGAGACCTGGTGGGGTGGGGTGAAATATTATTCGGCTATTGGGGAAGGGGATAGGGGATTTTCGTAGACGAAACTAGGAAAGGGGATAACATTTGAAATGTAAACAAAGAGAATATCTAATTAAAAAAATAATAAAAAATTCAAAAAAATCCAAGACATTATGAATTGTTGTTTCTCAATAAAAAGAAATCATATCTTTGTTGGGTCTTTTTGTGGTTTAGGTATCAGAGTAATTGTGGCTTCATAGAATGAGTTGGGTAGAGTACCTTCTGTTTCTATTTTGTGGAATAGTTTGTGAAGAACTGGGATTAGATCTTCTTTGAAGGTCTGATAGAACTCTGCACTAAACCCATCTGGTCCTGGGCTTTTTTTAGATTTTGCTGAAAGGACCCAAATATAGCTGTCTCTTGTGAGACGATGCCGGGGCCTAGCAAACACAGGAGTGGATGTTCACAGTCAGCTATTGGATGTATCACAGGGCTCCCAATGGAGAAACTAGAGAAAGTACCCAAGGAGCTAAAGGGATCTGCAACCCTATTGTTGGAACAACATGATGTACTAACCAGAACCCCGGAGCTCTTGTCTCTAGCTGCATATGTATCGAAAGATGGCCTAGTCGGCCATCAATGGAAAGAGAGGCCCATTGGACTTGCAAACTTTATATGCCCCAATATAGGGGAATGCCAGGGCCAAAAGAATGGGAATGGGTGGGTAGGGAAGTGGGGGGCGCTATGGGGGACTTTTGGGATAGCATTGGAAATGTAATTGAGGAAAATATGTAATAAAAATATTAAAAATCAAAAAAAAAAAAGAAATCATAATTTTAAATGGGGGAGGCTATGGTGATTAACACTTCCACTCCCAGAGCTGGAGAGGCAGTTACCGAAGAACCTCTTGGACCACCATCTTGACACAGCTCAGAGAGAGAGATGCTTTATTAAGACAGCAGGTGAATGCCAATAGCAAAACAAAGAGAAAGAGCAGGTGACAGCCAACATTGCCTTCTGGCATCCATGTGCATATATATATATGTATATATATATATGTATATGTATATATATATATATATATACATATACATATATATATACATACATACTTCATCTGTGTACAGACATAGATCCATGCATACAGATACACAATGAAAACATTTACAATATGTATGTATATCTAAACTGTTTTTATTTACCAACAATATTTTAATACATGTAAATGAAATGAAGTACAAATAAACAGGCACATGGTATTTTCATATAAGAGTCATTACGTAACTGTAGCAAAAAATGGGAACTTTAAATTCATAGTATTTTTATGGATCCAGAAAAGTTATAATTAGGGAATAGAAATAAAGCTACAATAAAATATTTAAACTATTCTTTGATGAGCAAGAGTACAAAATCTTTTGGAGAAAAAGCTTAGAAAGTCACTATCAGCAAGGATCTCCTTTTGAGTAAACTCGGCAGCAAGGGAATATTCATTTTACAAAGTAGAAAGGAGAAAAAGAATTTATGTAGAAATATAAATTTATTGTGTACAATTAACTTTAAAACTCTATGGTTCTTAGCAACAGAAATGTCAAAAGATTGTATATGTGTAATACCACAAATTTTAGTTAAATCATATGAAGGATCCTGCTTTGCTACCTGAACCATTAAAGTTTAATTATTTATTTATTCATTCATTCATTTAAATCCCAACCAGTGTCCCTTTCACAGAGTTCCACTTCCTATCCCTCATCCCCTTCTCCTCTGATATGGTGTCCCACCCCATTGTTTTACACCACCCAGGCAATAAAGTCTCTTCCAGGGTTAGGTCAGCTTCTCCAGCTGATGTTAAACAAGGCAGGACTGTTGGGGAATGGATTCCATGACAGACAGTAACTTTAGGAACAGGCACAGTTTGCTGGGGGAATTCACATGGAGACTGGGCTGTACATCTGCTACATATGTGCTAGGGACATTAAAGTTTAAAAGAAAAAAAGTGTATTTTAGAGAAAAATAATTGGTGCTGTATAGAATGATTCCTTATAGCCATCTATAAGTCCAATTTCAGGGGGTGCCATGACATCTCACCTCTGTGGATAGCAGGAATGCACGCATAGATACATGCTGGCACAACAACACTCATAGGTATAAATAAATAATAAATTAATAGGTTTTTAAAGAAATGAAAATATCTTTTTAAAAAAATCTCTGGTGGTGCTTTGAGTACATGTTTTTCACCATAATTATTATTCTGTTATCAGAACTGATTTGTACCAAAGGACTAATTGTAGGATAGGCATACATCAGAAACTTCTGAACCATCAGGATGACTGGGTCATACCTCCACAACAGAACTGATATGGTTGAGATGACGAAGTCCACCCAATACATGACCACAAAGAAAATCACCAGCAGCAAGATGGTCTGGGTGGCTCTTTTCTCAGGGGATGCTCTCAGGTGCTTGATGCTATGAAGATGCTTGCATTGCCTCTGATGTCTACACAAGATAATCACCATGTATGTACTTGTGATCAGCATGACTCCTACAAGAAAAACATCTCTGGAGGTTGTCACTGTAAAAATGAATACCCTGATGATGGAGTTCATGCGGAAGAGTAAGCAGGATTTAGTGATCTGCATCTGGTTACTCTCACTCACATTAGTAAAACCACGAACATAGAAGATCCGGCTACTACTGTATGAAAAACTGAAAGACCAAATACATGAGAAAACATAGACCATGTATTTTCTTAGTTTCTGTTTAAATTTTGCCAAATAAGAAGTACTGGGACTGATTGTGACAGCCTGGAACACACTCAGGAGGCAGGTGGTGCAGATAGAGAGGCATCTCATCACCCTGCTTATGTAAAAAGTTGCCTTACATTTGAAGTCATTCTCAATATTCAGTGATTCAAATATGTCTGTAAGCAACAGGTCCCCTCCGGTGAGGAACACCATTATGTGAATGAAGGTCAGTTGACAGGAGATCAAGTCCGTGGGCTTAGGTCTGTGACCTACAATTATGAAAATATAGAAGCAAAGAAGACACATATTTGCTAGGACTCCAAGTCCAGCTTGGAAATAAAGGACATTCTTGAGTGAGAACATAAGTAAAAATTGTATTCATCTTAAGAGCATTGTAGAAATTTATTTCAAATATCTGAAAAAAATAGAGTACACATCAAGCTTTTGATATACTGGATAATAAGACTCCATGCTCATTTCATTTTTCATACTAATTGATGATTGGCTTTTCTCTTTAACTTTTGATGTTCCAGATTTTACATCATTGCCTACATTTCTACATGCCCTCCATGCATCTCCTGTATACTTACCATATTATGAACAATACATTTATCCTCACATATTTAGACAGAATTCATAATTTTTGAGTCTGTAGTGCCCCCTAGTCTCATGTTTTAGAAATCCAGCCCTGTTGATTTAAATTGACTCATTTTATACTTAACACCTAAAACAGTAGTGATGAGAACAGGTAACATTTGTATAACTGAATAAAACTTACATTGATATGGAAAATAGTCACAGAAGATAACAAAAAAATTGAGGGGAGGCCATAATTTTACTGTCCTCTATTTTGTGCAAATACTTTTGTTTTATCTCATAATTCTAATGACAGCATGGTGCTAATTCATGATAATCGCACTATTTTAAGTAACAAATTATCTTCCACAATTCATCTATTTTTATGTTTCTTTTTAAAACAAATCCATAATCTGCATTTAAGACTAGATACATTTGGAGACCTCTAGTATACTTTCCACATCCTATTACCATTAATTATCATTATAGATATTCATAGATGGCACTCAGCTTAGTTCCCATCTCATCACCTGTTATGAAACTGGACTTCAGGTTTAAAAAGCCTGACTCCCAGCTACCATGGAAAACACTGTTTTTCTCTTCCTTTTGAATGGAATTGTAAATTGCTAATACAATCAGAAGTTATGTCTTTTCAGCCATTCATACTGACATTTTACCTAACTACCATTTTCTTCTCTATTTATCTTCCTCCACTCTCTAGGAAGCCCCCTTTCCTATTTTCCTGTTGAAATACTTGTACCCTGCAATTCTGCTTTCTATTGCTCCCACCCCCAACCCTATCTTGGCAATGGTTCCATTTTCCTTTTCTGTTTTTTTGTAGTTACCATATAATCACACCTGAACATGTATCATCATGTAGCCTCCAACAAGATGGAACATGTGGCATTAAAAGTATCACCATTTTCCAAACATTTTGACAAACATGAACTTGTGGAAGATTTCTAGTTTAAAACAGATTCCTTCCCATGCAATAGAAAGCAAAGTCCCCAGTGTTATCATATGTCATCAGCACTCACACATGTTTTATAGATGTACTCAACAGTCTTAACTTTAGTGCCCATGTTTTTTATTTGCCATGATTACCAAGATCAATTTATTATGGGACTAATTTAATTTACTTCTTTAAAGTCAGCTTGTGATAGAGAAATAGAAAACAACTATACTAGCCCAGATTCTTGTGAGGAAAGGTGAGCTTAATTATATTTTCAACTTCACTAGTATAGTCCATATGGATACACACATGCATAGATGTGTAGAAATAATGCAAAAGATATTGCCTGAGACCATCCTATAACATATGAATAAGACAGCATAAATCACACATTTTATATATACATAATTTTGCTTCCTAAAAAGTTTAATCTTGTAAAGCAATAGATTCATCAAAACTGCCAGAACCAAATATCTGATTCTCTCACCAACATACATTTATATTAGCTTCACCATGATGTTATGTTTTTAAAAGTTCTAGGATACAGGGTATTGATGTACCTGAGTGGTCAAGAGGACCTTTTGCCTTTGCAAAGACATTTACATTTGTAAGGATAACTTTACAAGGATTTAAAAATGAGGTGAGAGTTCCAAATATTTTTGAACTACATATAAAAGATCAACTTTATTAGAAACCATTGAAATATATTAAAGAATCTATGTAAAGCATTTAGAACTTTTATGATGTTAAGAGGATTTTATGCTTTACTATGTCATTAATTGAAAGTTTCCTAAGAATTCCTAAGTATGTTTAAACTTACCAGCTTTAGTTTCATATAAATAAATGCACACAGTCAGTTAACTTGAGAAAAGTAGTAAAATGGGAAAATACAAATTACAATTTAAATGTACATTGATATGTATTCCTGTGCACCAATAAATGTCTGTGTATTTTCCCCCTCTGAGGTATCCTAGGTATTTTGCTACAGGGATGAAAAACTAACACAGTTGGCCATACCTAGGTGAAACCGTGATCTTAGAGTGCACTCTCAGGAGAATCCTCTGTCTGATATGCTTGTAAAAATGTTGAGACTAGAGCTACATTTTAAATATATATCAGTGTACAATCATTGTAAAAAATGAGGGGTTTGATGACATTTTTTATTTAATATATAATACTGGTTGATCATCTTCACCCTATGAGACTTTCCTGTCTCTGTTCATCTTCCTGCTGGTCCCTGTCTTCTTCCCAATACCCACTTCTACTCTCACATATAATAAGAAATCAAATTAAGTGAAATCTATGTCTTGTTATTGATCACTACACTGATAGTTTATGTCTGAAAGCATCTCTTTTATTTGCTTTTGGTATAACTCAAAAGTAAAATTCTAAGCCGAGACTTCTCTAACAATTTATTACAGAATCATGCTTCATTCTCAGAACTACCTACAGCTCTCACTATAATGAAGAGAAAAAGAAACACTCACCCATCTGAGCCTTTGAAAGACATCTATGCAGAATGAGACCTGAAGATGTAGTTATATAGACGAAAGGTTATTATCTCATCTCCCTCTACACGAATACTTATCATGTCATCTGCAGAAGGCAGCTTTGACTTTAAGGATGTGCACTATCAAATTGAAAAGTGAACTTTCCTAATTCTAGGAGAACAGTGGAGTAGAATCAGCTGAGCTCTGGGTTTCCCAGGTGTAAGCTGTTCTCTCTCTCAGCATTAACTGTGTGTGTGTGTATTAATTGATACAAATCCTTGTGAACAAACAAAAGTAACAATTACATCCCATTTTTAAAAAGTAGAAAAACATTTTACATTCCACAAGGTATCCATCCTGCTTTCAAAACATTCATGGTATTCTCTATACATACATGACAGTGGATTCATGGATTCACCTAAAATTTAGCATCTCTTTTGCTAAAATTATGAAAACATTACCTCTACCAAATATACTTGGTGAAAGTCATTTTTCTTAAAGAGTAAAAAGATGGGAGGTAATATAACTCTATTATCAGCAGAAATGAAGCTATTGGTCTATAAATGTTGTTTACTTGGTATAGTGTGTAGAAGTATTCTGTCATAGGGCATCATGAAATAAATCAAATCTTGAAATTATAAGCACAAACTAGAGAGAAAAATACCAAGTCAATGGCAAAGAAAAGACCTTTACCAAGATCACAAAAGAATACTGCTGGAAAACCACACCCATACAAATATAAGAAGCACACAGAACCAAAAGGGACAAGACCAGAAGCAAAAGTTTTTATGCATCTTATAGTTAAAACACTACGAATACAAAACAAACACTGGATTGAAAGTTCTAAGAGAAAAACTGCAAGTGACAAAGAAAACCCATCAAATGGAGAAGTGAACTTTCCTAATTTTAGGTTAATAGAGAAGGCAGAAAAGTCTACAGAAGTGCATCTCAAGTCATAAATGACAATGTAAAATAATATACCTAGCATAGAGAACCTGTGTGTGTACGTGTGTGTGTGTGTGTGTGTTTACACTTGACCAATAAGTCATTAACATCTTAGAAAAAATATGTATCAAACTCAGGGGTGCAAAGTTTCTAAAAAGAAAATATACAATTGGATTAAAAGACACAGATTGACATCAATCCATTAACAGTAGAAGATTTCAATGCCCAACATGAAGTGTTTCCTAGGCTTGTAATATTTTCAATGTGAGAATGAGGATACTTGCCTTTCTCCATGAACCTGAGCACTTGGGAAGCCTTGCAGAGGTCCTCCCCACTCCTTATTTTCTCACCCAACACTACCTCTTTCATCTTTTTTTTTCTTTCTCTATCTCTCCCTGTTTGCAGCAGGGATTTGGCTCTAACATTTACTTTCTGAAGTCTGGATAACTGGAGATTGTGTTAGAGAGTTGCAGAGACACAGAGAGACTCTCAGTAGGAGATTTGTCATTTTCCTATACAGTAACCATAAAAAGAGGAGGAAGCTATATGTAGGCATGGTGTGAAATTAGTGCCTATCTTCACAACTAGCAGGGAATTACTTGATATCTACTCAAAGAATGAAAGTAGATCAATGTTCTGGATAGTTTTATGTCAACTTGACACAAGCTAAAGTCATGTGGTGGGAGGAAAGCTCAATTAAAATATTTCCAAGGGAGGGGTGCTGTAATTAGGATGTAAAGCTCATAAAGTGAATCAATGAAAAAAAAAATAAGAGAAAGAAAATGAAAATGTCTCCAAAAGATCTATCTGTAAGCAAGTCTGTACTATGAGTGATTGATGGAGGAATTACATGGTACTATCCTGGGTTTGTGGTCCTGGCTTCTAAAAGAAAGTTGAATTAGTAAGCCACATATTACAAATCACATACCCTTCTAGGGTCTCTAGATTAGCTCCTGCCTCCAGGTTCCTGTCCTCTATGTATTTTTGTCCTGACCTCTTCCAGAGAAAGACTACGATACGGAAGTATAAGCCAAATAAATTCTTTCCTTCTCAACTTGCTTTTGAACAAGATGTTTGTCACATCAATAGTGAGCCCAAGTCAAGTTGGTATTGGTGAATTTGTTTGCGAGACCTGGCCATATGATTTGGGATGGATTGTGGAAGTACATTGGTCCTTTGGATTAGCATGCCATTGGCTGTTGAGATTTTGGTGGACCATCCTCCAGGAGATATTAACCTAAGAAAACAGTGTGGATGATGGAGGTCTGTCTTTTGTTGTTTCAGGGGAAAGTTTAAAGACTCTATCAGGACCATTTGCTAATGAATGATGATTTCATGGTTCTGATTAGCCGGGGCTGGGGCTGATGCATCAGCTGTTATTAACAAGAAACCAGAACTACTAAAGTGAAACCTTTTCTTTGCAGGAATACTCTATTCTTACCCACAGGAACTGAGAATTTAGTGGTGATTGGAAAGACACCAGCATTGTTGTGTTAAAAATCGTAAAAGTATTCTTGAGAGCACCACACATCAGTGTTCTAGACACAGGTAATAACTTCGGTAGTGTACAAGTCACCCAGATGGTGTGGGTATTATATGGGGAGCAGCCACATTCCTAACACTACTCTTTTGAAACTCAGATTGGTACACTGATACATGTGGACCAATTTCTTTTTCTGGCTTTGAGGAAGAGGACTGTAGATGAAGAACTACACCACAGAGTACCTAAGACAATGGTAGTCATGGCTGAATAGGGAAAGTTGCAATATTTATATACTCATCATGGCATCCAAAGTAAGTGTGTGGTATCAAGAGTTTACTGATGTATTTATCAAAAGATGGCCTACTCCAAAGGATATGCCTGAGATCCTTTATTTAATGGAGATGAAAATACTTTTAATGTCAGGGTATTTGTTTTATTTAAGTGGATTAGCTATTTAAATCTAATTTTCCTGGTAGAAGAGAAATGGCTCAGTTGTAAAGAACTCTTACAGTCTTTCAGATGATTCAATTTCAGTTCTTAGCACACACATTGGGAAGCTTGAATCCAGAGTTTTACTGATAAGAATTTCCCCATTACTCTCAAGAAGAACCTCCAGGTTTTTATTTGGATGACTATACACTGAATAAAAATAAACTTTCCAGCCCTAGTGAATATTGTCTTTGAATTGACAATGACTCTGGAAGACATCAAAAATATCATGGTTTTCCACTTGAAGTATTTGCTGATGGGTGTCTGGTGATTGGTAGAATTGTTTCTAACATTTGATTTATAGTATGGCCCCAAACTCAAGCTCGGCTTATTTCCAGAATCCCAGAATGTGTAATTAAGCTATTTGTCTTAGAAGATGGAAGGGTCTACAAAAGGAACAGCTCTCACTTCATAAGTAAATATGGCTCAACAACAGATTGTAGTTACCACACAATTCTGAGTTCTAAGGTTAAAAAAGTTGCTTTATACGTTTATAGAGTGAAGAGAAATATAAATCAAGGCAAATTTTAAATAAGTTAGTAGGCATACGAGAGAGGTGTGTACCCTGATGTAGCCTCCCAGAGCCTGAAGCAGGCTGGTACAAACCTTGTCCCACTGAGGTGGGGCCACCTGCGGTGCATCTTTCCAACTTGGCTGGCTTCTTTTGAAGTGACAAGTGTCCTGAGATTCTGCTACCTGCTGAGAAAGGCTAAACTTGTCTTCCTGAGACATTCCTGAATAAGCAACCAGCCTGGTGATCAAGTGCTGACAGAATGGCTCCAGGCACCAAGAGTAGACAGGAGATGAGGAGGGAGTATGGGCCTTCCCCCTTATAATAAGCACAGTCTCTTATTAAACTCGCGGGCCTTGAACTGAAATGTGTCTTGGTCTCCATTAATTTCTCTCGAAGTCTAAGTCTCTTTCAGCCCCAGCCTGCCCAGGTGTACCAGGTTCATGTAGGCCTCGGGCTGGCATACAACACCCTGACATGGAAGAAGCTTGTTTATAGACACAAGACATTATCTGAAGATATTCTTAGCAATTGGATTGGTGGGATCTAGTATCTTGCTAAATTAATAGTGTCTAATAGGAATTCTTTATTATCATGAGAGCCAATTTCTATTAAGAGCTTCTAATTTTTTTTCTATCTAGTATCATAAGGTAATAATTCAAACATAGAATAGGACAAGGAATGGATTTTGCAGATGCTGTTTATCAGGTTTAGGAGTTCTCTGGTGGAATATTTAGGGTCACTTATGTATACTATCTTATCATCTGCAAATAGTGATAGTTTGACTTCTTCCTTTCCAATTTATATCTTGTTGATCTCTTTTTGTTGTCTAATTGCTCTGGCTAAGGACTTCAAGTACTATATTGAATATGCAGGGAGAAAGTGGGCAGCCTTGTCTAGTTCCTGATTTTAGTGGGATTGCTTTGTTTCTATCCATTTAGTTTGAGGTTGGCTACTGGTTTGCTGTATATTGCTTTTACTATGTTTAGTTATGGTCCTTGAATTCCTGACCTTTCCAAGACTTTTATCATGAAGGGGTGTTGGATTTTGTCAAATGCTTTCTCCGAATCTAAGATGATCATGTGGTTTTTATCCTTGAGTTTGTTTATATAGTGGACTACATTGATGGATTTCCATACATTAAACCATCTCTGCATCTCTGGAATGAAGCCTACTTGATCATGATGGATGATTGTTTTGATGTGTTCTTGGATTTGTTTAGTGAGAATTTTATTGAATATTTTTGCATCCATATTCATAAGGGAAGTTGGTCTGAAGTTCTCTTTCTTTGTGGAATCTTTATGTGGTTTAGGTTTCAAAGTATCTGTGACTTCATAGAATGAATTGGGTAGAGTACTTTCTGTTTTTATTTTGTGAAATAGTTTGAGGAAAATTGGAATTAGGTCTTCTTTGAAGGTCTGATAGAACTCTGCACTAAACCCATCTTGTTCTGGGCTTTTTTTGGTTGAGAGACTATTAATGACTGCTTCTATTTCTATAGGGGATATGGGGCTGTTTAGATCATTAATCTGATCCTGATTTAACTTTGGTACCTGGTATCTGTCTAGAAAAGTGTCCATTTCATCCAGGTTTTCCAGATTTGTTGGCTATAGCTTATTGTAGTGGGATCTGATGATACTATGGATTTCCTCAGGTTTTGTTGTTATGTCTCCCTTTTCATTTCTGATTTTGTTAATTAGGACACTGTCTCTGTGCCCTCTAGCTAGTCAGACTAAGGGTTTATCTATCGTGTGGATTTTTTCAAAAAAACAGACCCTGGTTTGGTTGATTCTTTGTATAATTGTTTTTGTTTCTACTTGGTTGATTTCAGCTTTGAGTTTATTTCCTGCCATTTACTCCTCTCAGGTGAATTTACTTCCTCTTGTTCTAGAGTTTTTAGGTGTTCTGCCAAGCTGCTAGTGTGTGTTCTCTCTAGTTTGTTTTTGGTGGCACTCAGAGCTATGAGTTTTCCTCTTAGGACTGCTTTCATTGTGTCCCATAAGATTGGATGTGTTTTGTCTTCATTTTCTTTCAACTCTAAAAAGTCTTTAATTTCTTTATTTCTTCCTTGACCAAGTTATCATTGAGTAGAGTGTTGATCAGCTTCCACATCAATGCTGGCTTTCTATTATTTATGTTGTTATTGAAAATTAGCCTTAGTCTGTGGTGTTCTGATAGGAGGCATGGGATAATTTCAATATTTTTGTATCTGTTGAGGCCTGTTTTTTTTTATTATTATATGGTCAATTTTGGAGAAGGTACCATGAGGTGCTTAGAAGAAGGTATAGCCTTTTGTTTCAAGGTAAAATGTTCTGTAGATATCTGTTAAAACCATTTGTCTCATAACTTCTGTTAGTTTCACTGTGTCTCTGTTTAGGTTCTGTTTCCAGCATCTGTCCATTGATGAGAGTAGGGTATCGAAGTCTCCTACTATTATTGTGTGCAGTGCAATGTGTGCTTTGAGCTTTACTAAAGTTTCTTTAATGAATGTGGATGCCCTTGCATTTGGAGCATAGATATTCAGAATTGAGAGTTCCTCTTGGAAGATGTTTACCTTTGATGAGTATGAAGTGCCACTCCTTGTCTTTTTTGATAACTTTGGGTTGGAAGTCGATTTTATTCGATATTACAATGGCTACTCCAGCTTCTTTCTTGGGACCATTTGCTTGGAGAATTGTTTTCCAGTGTTTTACTCTGAGGTAGTGTCTGTCTTTGTCCCTGACATAGGTTTCCTGTATGCAGCAAAATGTTGGGTCCTGTTTATGTAGCCAGTCTGTTAGTCTATGTCTTTTTATTGGGGAATTGAGTCCTTCGGACATGGTAGAACATCTTTTGGGTATTTTCCTAGGATCAGTATAGCTGGATCTTCAGGTAGCACTATTTCTGAGTTTTTGGTCCTGTCTAAAGAAATGATGGGTGAAAGATAGAGCAGAGACTAAAGGAATGAGTAAGCAGTGACCAGTCCATTTTGAGACCCATCCCATGTGCAGTCACCAATCCCTCACACTATTTCTGATGCTATGTTGTGCTTGCAGAGAGGACTTTAGCAAAACAGCCCTCTGATAGCATCTACCTAGCAGTTGCAGTTTACTGAGACAGACGTAGATAACCAAAGACAAACATTTGAATAAAGTTGTCAACCCCTATGGAAGAGTTAAGAGAAGGATCAAAGACCCTCAAAGAGATGGGAATGACACAGAAAGACCAACAGTGTTAACTCTTACCCTGGACCTTTGGAAGTTCCCAGAGAATGAGCCAATAATCAAAGAGCATGAACAGGCTTGTTCAACGCTCCCAGCACATATGTAGGGCTGCAATGCCTTCTCTCAGTGTGAGAGGATGCACCTAATCCTGCAGAGTCTTGATGCACAAGGGTAGGGCCATAAAAAGGGGGTGGAAGTGTGAGGGACTAGGAAGAGGCATTTGGCATATAAATAAATAAATCTTGTAAAAGAGTCTAAACAAGACATCAAACAATCCAATTAATAAATGGATTAATGAAATACACAAGAACTCATATAAATACATAAATAACTCAATTTGAAAATAGGATCTGGCCGGGCGTGGTGGCACACGCCTTTAATCCCAGCACTGGGGAGGCAGAGGCAGGCGGATTTCTGAGTTCGAGGCCAGCCTGGTCTACAAAGTGAGTGCCAGGACAGCCAGGGCTATACAGAGAAACCCTGTCTCGAAAAACCAAAAAAAAAAAAAAAAAAAAAAAATAGGATCTGAATAAGGTTTTTTTTTTCCAGTAATACAAATTGCCAAACAAAGTGTGAAAACATGAATAGTATTACTCAATATCATGTAAGGGTATGTGTAACAATATGTAATATCACCTCTCATATATTAAAATGACTTTTATCAACATCTCAGCATATAGCAAAGGACAGATGGGAAGCAAAATGAATACTTGTTCAGTTTTGGTGAAAGGTTAGATTGGTGCAGGGACTGTGTGAAATACTATTGTGGTTACTCACAAAGATTCTAAGTAAAATCATAAAATTCAAACCATGATTCCAGTTTTGTAAATTTAATATAGGACATTAAAGTGATGTCCCAAAGGTATAATTGCATTCTATATTTAATTCAGTACTATTCAGAAGAGCCAAGATATGAAAAAATGTCAATTGTTATATTATGCATGGTAAATTAAAATTATATCTATATTATGTATAAATTGTTTCTAACATAAATTATTACATATAACTCCAATTATCTTTGGTAGAATTATAGGTAAATGTTGCGGCCTGCCCACAGTCCACAACACGAACGGTTCAACTGAGAATGGCAGTTCGAGCTGAAAAGAGAGGAATCTAGACGGGGCAGAAGAAAGAATGGGGCTAAGACGATTTCATGTTCAAAGCCCGCCTTTTTAATTCCAACATTCAGTTATAAAGGAAGGGGGAGGGAACCCAATTTCCCGCCAAGTAACTCGGGATCCAGTAGCAGGACGAACACGTGTGTGCCTCCAAGCAGCTAAGCCAACAGGGTCCAGCAGTGGGCGTGGCAGAACGAATGAGCGGGAAACTCCACCCTTGAGCAAGCAGGTTCAAGCAGGTGGGGGAAGGGAGGCCACATCTCCTCCCATTAGTTAACAAAAAAGAAAGGGCTGGCCTGAGGCAGAAAAATTATCTATGCTAAATAGTTCTGCCTGAGTTCTTAGGGCTAAAGAAAAACCTGTTTTCGTGGGATTCCCTATCTTTTCTAATGGTAAACTGTATCTGGCTAAGACTGTCTTTAAAGCACTAATGGAATAGCAGCGCTGAGCTGTAGGCTCTGACTTTATAATGCTAATTAGTGCTGAATAGGTAACTACCTGGTTGCATTTTAAGTAGGGTGTTGGAACCCTGGCTAAGTTTGACCGAACAAATTTAGAATAACACTGAGTTGATATTCCTCAGCAATTTTGGATGACAGGCGGGGAAACAAGGAGAAGGGGCAAGACTGGCTGGCTCCTAGTACAAGGTTATTTTATTTGGGTGGGAGACAGTGAAGGGCTTGCCCTTACGACAGTAAGGTCTCCAACCTCTCTCCCCCCTATTAATTAAGTTTAAATAGGCAATGCTTAACAGAGGTGATCAAATGATTTTCTCATCCGTAGATGAGTGGGCCTTTAACCTTGGCTTGGGTGGACATTGACCCGATTCCTCCCGTGGGTGTTATAACAACCCACATCTGTGGCTCTTGGTATCTTTTGGGGAGGGGAGGCAGAGCCTTAGGTATTTTTGGTTTTTAGCTGGAATCAGATACCAACCTCTTTCAAATCAGGTGTGCCACACAGGGAACTCAGAAACAGTCAAGCTGGACCTTCCCTCCGCAGTAATCTCCTGCGCCAAGCGGTACCCATACTGTATTCGTCTGATCACGAATCAGTAGCGCAGGTCTGAGTCCTGCGTGGTCTCTAGTGGAGACTTGTCAACCTCAGATTTAGCAAGGCCTAGACAAGAATTATGTCAGTATTAACACCATGAATTGTGGTTAAAATAGGAGCTGGAAGTCTTTTCTCCTCATCCCTGTTATTCCCTAGCCTGAGGAACTAAGGACACCTTGCAGTAACAGCAAGGGCGAAAAGCCAGAGGCCAGCTAAGGGACTAAGCCCATCTCTATTAAAATAAGAACTAATGTCTGTAAATATATGAAATTTCTACTTCCCTAGCTCTCTTGGTAAATCTAAATCCTATCTCAGACTGAAAGCCACGTGCTGGAATGTCCTTGGAAGGGAGATTAGCAGTACCACCTGTTTGCTCTTAGGGGAGGAGAAGGCACGCCTGCAGGTCCGGTGGGAGAATGTAGATTGACCTACTTGAAAAAAGAAAGAAATCTAGACAATGAAAGAGTAGCAATGCAAATTTTCTTTTTGGAGAAATCCAGGTACTTATTCAGATGCAAATTGTAAAACTAAGGCTAGTCTACGGCCTCCTGTAGGGGATTTGGCTCAGAGGAAAACAGCGTTTCTGGGAGCTTCCATTCCCAGCTGAATTCTAAGCACAAGAGGAATTTTAGTATTTAGAATGATTCTTACGAGAAGAGACAGAATCTGTGTTTACCTGACAAATTAATCTCTCTGGTAGCCACCGTGCTCCATCTTCATCTCGTGAAAAAACACAAACCGAGCCTCTTCCCCAGATTAGAACCGGATCCGGACCCTTCCATTCATTAGTCAGGGTGTCCTTCCATTTTACCAATGCATAAGAATTAGAAGTAACTGGATGCCAATGGCGGTCTGCTGCAGACTGACCTTTAATGTCAGTTTGCAAAAAGTTTAGGATAAATAAGGTGAAGGCAAGATGAGCCTTTGGTGACCTTGGGGAATATAGATGCCCCTCTTTTGTATTAAAAAGCCAATTCTTTAAGGTGCTATGAGCACGTTCAACTATTCCTTGTCCCATGGGGTTGTAAGGAATTCCAGTTTTATGTTTGATACCGAATTCTTTACAGAATGCAATAAAGTTTTTACTAGAATAAGATGGCCCATTATCTGTCTTAATAAGCTTAGGCAACCCCATGGTATTAAAGGCTTGTAGGCAAAGATCAATTACGTTTTTTGAAGCCTCCCCTGTATGCAGAGAAGCAAAGAGAAATCCTGAACAGGTATCAATGCAAACATGTATATATTTTAGTTTTCCAAATTCTGCATAATGGGTTATATCCATTTGCCAAATATGATTAGGCATAAGGCCTCTAGGATTGACTCCTAGATGTGGCACTGGAGATAATGTAATACATTTAGGACATTGTTTTACAATCATTCTTGCTTGCTCCTTAGTGATCTTATGTCGGAGCCTTAGGGTATGGCTAGAGAGGTGAAACCTTTCATGATCACGTTGGGCCAGAGCAACAGGATCCGAAACTAAAGATTCTCCTATTAGAGCTCTGTCAATGCGATCATTACCCTCGGCCAGAGGCCCAGGAAGACCAGAGTGAGACCGTATATGGCCAATATAAAACGGATTTTTCCGGGCAAGAATGATGTTTTGCAATTCTGAAAATAAGGATCCTGATGGCATATTGAAGTTAAACGTACCACAGGTTTCTAATAAGGGTACTGACTGAGCAACATATAAACTGTTAGTAAAGATATTAAAAGCCTCATGTACAGACTGAAAGACCTTTAGTACTGCTGTTAATTCGGCTAGCTGAGCCGAGAGACCAGGAGTCTCTACGATAACCTGTTGATCATTAATAAGATATCCAGCTCGCCCTTTAGAGGAGCTATCAGTAAAAATCAATAGAGCATTATTTAAAGGCTGTAAAGAAGTCATCTTAGGAAATATCATATCATGTACATTTAAAAATTTTATTAACCTATCTTGAGGGTAGTGGTTGTCTATAGTTCCATTAAACCCTATTTGTGCAAGCAACCAATCTGTACTATGCTGTTTCAGCCAAGTGTCTTGACTTACGCTGTAAGGCTGAACAATGATATCTGGCTCTTTTCCGAAATAAGTCAATGCCTGCCTTCTTCCAGTGATAATCATCTGAGCCACTGCTTCGTGATATGGCAAGATATTACGTTTGGGAGAAATCCTCGAATGTATCCACATTATAGGAAATTTTTGCCATAGCAGTCCCGTAGGCACATGAGTCGTATTAAAAATTAACAGGTGCAGCGGCAAGGAGTAATCTATATAGGTAACGAATTGCTCTTCAATAGACTTTTCCACTAGCTGTAAGGCCAGCAATCCTTCTAAGGTTAGGGATCTAGGGGAAGTGGGATCGGAACTCCCTTTAAGAATATCAAATAAAGGTTTCAACTCCCCTGTAGTAAGCTTTAAATAGGGGCGAAGCCAGTTAATATCACCTAACAATTTTTGAAAATCATTTAAGGTCCTTAAGTTATCTCTACGAATAACGATCTTCTGGGGAAAAACAGCTTGATCAGTGAGTCTAAAACCCAAATAATTATAAGGATCCTGAGTTTGTACCTTTTCAGAAGCAATTTGCAATCCCCTATCAGCTAGGGCTTTTTGTAAACCTTTATAACACAAAAGCAATTCTTGGGGGTCCTTTTCCACCATCAAGACATCATCTGTGAAATGAACGATGTAAATATTTGGCCATTGTTGTCTAACAGGCTGAATTGCTTTCACCACAAACCTTTGACATAATGTGGGACTATTAGCCATCCCCTGCGGGAGGACTGTCCATTGATATCTTTTCATGGGTTCCTTGAAATTTACAGAAGGAACACTAAAAGCAAATCTCTCACAATCCTTTGGATGCAAAGGGATGGTAAAGAAACAATCTTTCAAATCTATAACAATCTTATAATATCCCTTAGGAATGGCTACTGGGGAGGGGAGCCCCGGTTGTAAGGTTCCCATAAGTACCATGGTTTCATTAACCTTTCTTAAATCTTGTAACAGTCTCCATTTTCCAGATTTCTTCCTGATAATGAAAATGGGTGTATTCCAGGGAGAATGAGACTCCACCAAATGTCCTGCTTCTAACTGCTCCTGCACTAGCAAAGAAGCGGCCTCTATTTTCTCTTTAGGTAAAGACCACTGATCCACGCACACCGGAATATCATTACGCCATTGAATTTTTTCCGCGTGGGATGCAGGCAAGATAGTGGTCGCTATTGAAAATACTTTAAACCTCTCATGTTAGAGTGGGGTTTAAGATCCTCAAAGGTCTTAATTCCCTGTCCTTTCTTTACTAGTTCACGACCAGGCAAGGGTTCCTGCCTGAATGTCTGCTCAGTCACCATCTCCTTAGAACTGCCCAGAATAACACCCATCTGTGACAACAGATCTCTTCCCCACAGGGTCACAGGCAAATTTGACATAACATACGGCTGAATCTTTCCTGATTTCCCTTTCTCATCTCTCCAGGTTAGCAATTTGGAACTACGTTTTGGGTTACTGGCGTACCCAATTCCTTGAAGGTGAGTCAAGGAAACAGTCAAGGGCCAGTTTGAGGGCCAGTCCTGCCCTCTTATAATTGTTACATCGGCCCCGGTATCTATTAATCCTTCAAAGCCTTTTCCATCAAGAGTCAATTTAAGGTTAGGTCTCTGATTTGTGATAGATTTCACCCAATTTACGCCCAAGGAGTCAAAATTATTCTGTCCTTCCTCATTTTCAAAGAATCTATACAGTGACTGGCATAAAGGGATCAAAGTAAGTTGAGCAATTTTCTGATTAGCAGGTATAGTTATAACACCACGAGGGCAAGCGGCTATGATTTTAAGTTCTCCCTCATAATCATTATTTATAACACCTGGATAAATATGCAGGCCTTCTACAATAGAACTGCTTCGTCCCAAGAGAAAGCCACAGGTTTCTACGGGCAGTGGTCCAAAGACTGGTAGGCAGAGTTTGGACTCCCACTTCTGGGGTTAATACTGAGTGGACAGTGGAGCAGAGGTCCAGTCTTGCATTTCCTGGGTTTGACCTGACAAGCTCAAGAACTGATCTTGTTGGCTGGGCAGCAGATTTATAGCCCCATAAGCTGTCTTCTTTGAGTAACTCGGGGCCTGGGGCTGACCCCTTTCCTCGTTTCCCGGCACCGGGCGGCTCAAAACCCTTGGTTTATGCTTACAATCTTTTGCCCAGTGGCGGCTCTTCCCACACTGGGGACATATTCCTGGGGTACGGCCTGTTTGTCTACTCTTGGCGCCCTTGTTCTTAGGACAATTACTTCTAAAATGATCCAAACTTCCACAATTAAAGCATGCATTATTCCCTCATTTCCTCGAGAACATTGCTTGCGCGTGGGTTCCCTGCGAGAACTCGCAGGAAGGCCCGATGTCTGCGCAAAGACGGACATATCCCGCCAAATCTGTCTGTCCCTTATGCGGTTGAATTGCAGCTCGGCAAGTTGCGTTAGCATTCTCATAAGCCAGTTGCATAACGAAGGGACAACCCGTGTCTGGACTTCCAAGGATTCTACTAGCTGAAATCAACAGCCTGTCCACAAAGTCCTGATATGGTTCATCAGAACCCTGCTGAATGTTAGCTAAACTTCCACTAGTATCTCCTTTAACTGGCAACCTTCCCCAAGCGCGGCGTGCGGCTGTTGCAATTTGCGCGTACACTGCAACGGGAAAATCAATCTGATTTGTCTGTCCCTCATATGGACCCTCTCCTAAAAGCATGTTGCTATCCCAGTCTGAGTTACCAGCCTGAGCATTAAAAGCAGCAGTTTTCTTACTGGCGTCTCGCCATTCAGAATCCCAAAGCAAAAAATCTCCTCCTGACAGGGTAGCCTTGGAAAGAGTCTTCCAATCTGAGGGGGTTAAGTGCGACTCCACAACTGTGTCCAGTAATGCTTGAGTGAATGGGGCTGAAGGACCATATTGCACAACAGCCGCCTTTAACTCTTTTATCAACTTGAAATCCAAGGTCTGGTAATGTTTGGCCCTAGTATCTTGCTGATCAACTACCTCGACCACAGGAAAGGCCAGCGTATTAGACGAATTCTGTCCTTCCCCACGAGCCTGACTCACAACTCTTTCTAGTGGCACCTGGTGAACCACAGAAGAGTTACTCTTCTCCGCTTCTGAGATCTTTTTTAGTTCCCGAAGCTCATTAGTCAGCCTCTGAAGCTTAATCTCAAACTCTAACTCGCTTAGCCGTGTGTCCCTATGAGTAGCACCTCCCGAAGTGGTGACTATAGGTGAAGCAGGAGATTCGCAAGAGGACCAATTCTCATTAAGGTAATGGGCAATTCCTCTATCTGAGTGATTTTTGTTAAAATTCAGTCCATCATCAGAGTTTCCACATTTATCAATTTTTGAGTTAAGAAGATCTTTTTCTGAGGAGGCCTTCTCTGATAGGCACTCCTCCTGAGATACCACAAGCTCCGCCTGAGGGCAATTTAGCCCTGGAGAAGTTGCATCTTTTATAGCATCATTTACAAGCGCCCAGAGGCCTAGGGTAAAATTATCTGTCTGAGCGATATTCAAGGCCTCACCAACTTTCTCCCAGGTTCCACAATCTATCATTTCTTCTTCCTTGAACCATGGACAACAGCTATCTATCTTATCTAAAAAATTTCTTACTAATTGCACTTCAAGCCTTACTCCTCTGGCCTGAAACAACTCCTGAAAACTAAAAACAACCGCCTGATCCATGACTTTAAACCCTTCCTTCTTCCACCTAAGCAGCTTTCTAAAAAGCTGCGGCACACCACCTGTTTCTGTATCTAGTTCCGATTAACGAGCTGCTGACCCAAGCAGAAACAGTGTTGGGTTAGCACTGATTCAAACTTGATTCGTATCCTACCGCATCCTCAGCAACACTTTACAAAACTGAAATTTTAAGCTAGCGCTAGCACGTGTACCTGTCCGTTGCTCCGATGCTCCAATACGAAGATCCTTTCCTTTCTTGTGGAGCTCCACACAGCAGCCGTTTCTCTTAGCATCCCTCTGCCATTCTTCAGGTCCCTGTTCGGGCGCCAACTGTTGCGGCCTGCCCGCAGTCCACAACACGAACGGTTCAACTGAGAATGGCAGTTCGAGCTGAAAAGAGAGGACTCTAGACGGGGCGGAAGAAAGAATGGGGCTAAGACGATTTCATGTTCAAAGCCCGCCTTTTTAATTCCAACATTCAGTTATAAAGGAAGGGGGAGGGAACCCAATTTCCCGCCAAGTAACTCGGGATCCAGTAGCAGGACGAACACGTGTGTGCCTCCAAGCAGCTAAGCCAACAGGGTCCAGCAGTGGGCGTGGCAGAACGAATGAGCGGGAAACTCCACCCTTGAGCAAGCAGGTTCAAGCAGGTGGGGGAAGGGAGGCCACAGGTAAATCTTGATATTATCTGAAATAAAGACTCTAGATACAGAAAGACAAGTTCTGTATATTGGCTTTTAAGGTTAAACATGTGTGCCAAGAGATATAATGGCTATTAAGAGATTAAGGCAGGAGAGACAAAAGGAAGAAAATATATTGGTAAGTATTTAAATTGTTCCCTACAATGTAATTAATTATGGGAGTTCAGCATATATACTATTGTTGAGATAAACATTAAAAATTGAATATTGTTTAGAATTTAGTCATGTGACTTTACCACATAAAGAATTAACTGAGGGAGAAGGGAAGGATGTGATCAATATGCATCATTTTTCATAAAAAGTATGCAAAACACAACATAAATTCTGGAACTAACTGTTGTAATGAACCAAATGAATATAACATATATTTACACACAATTTTATCCAACAACCAAAGAATATAACTTCTCAATCACTGGAACACCTTTCTTGAAAATTCACTGCATGCATATGCACAAAGTATGTTTCAACAGAAATATGAAAATTGAAATAACAATATGAGTACTATCTGAATACCACAGATTAAGCTACACATCAACAGCAGAAAGCTTTCAAACTCATTGAAACTGAAAAACTCACTGCAGAGTGAAAAATGGATCAAGATGGAAATTATTACAGAAATTAAAAGCATTCTAGAATTGAATGATAATAAAAACACAATACACAATATCCCTAAATCAAGGAAACACAATGTAAAGGGTTCATAGCAGCTTTATTCATAATAGTTATAAGCTGGAGGAAATGTAGATTTCCCTCAACTGAGGAATGGATAAAGAAAATGTGAAACATCTATACAGTGTAATACTACACACTATTAAAATCAAAGACTTGATAAAATTTGCAGGCAAATGGATAGAACTCAAGAATATCATCCTGAGAGATAACCCAGACTCAAAGAGACATGCATGGTATGTATTCACGAATAAATGGATACTAGTCATAAAATACAAGACACCCACACTCCACTCCACAGACCCAAAGAAGCTAAATGAGAAAAAAGGCCCAAGCAAGGCTGTTTAAATCTTACTCAGGACAGGTAATAAAATAGTCACAGGAGTAAGATGAAGGCAGAGAACTGGGTAGAAGAGGGAGGTAAATGGAGGTGGGGGTTGAAGATCATGTATGGGGAGAGATAGAAAAGGGGGCCAGATAGCCTTAAGAATGAATGAAATCTGCAGCTGGCAGGGGAATGTAAGTTTAGGGGGCATCTTGAGGATGGACCAGAGATGAGGGACAGGGGAGGCTCTCAAAATCAATGTGGATGACCTAAAGTAAGATTCACAACAATGGGAATATGAAACCTGAAGGGGTCACTGCCTGTAGTCCATCAGGAACCCCAGAAGAGCAATGGGGGCACCAAACCATCCATAAAACTTTTGACTGAAAAATTATCCTTTCTACAAGAAATGCAAGGCTGGAGCAGAGACTGGGGGAATGGCAAAGAAACAACCAGCCTATATAGAGATCCATCCCATGGGCAAGCATCAGTCCCTGACACTATTAATTGTACTTTGTTATGGTCAAGGACAGGAGCATGTTGTCCTCTGAGAGGTCCCACCAAACAGCTGACTCAGACAGATACAGACACCCACAGCCAAACATTGAATGGAGATTGGGGACTCTTATGGAAGAGTTGGGGGAAGGATTGTGGCCGCTGAAGAAGATAAGAACTCCACAGGAAGATGAACAAAGGTCAATAACATGGACCTTTGTAGGTTCTTAGAGATTGAACCAACAACCAAGGAACATACATGGGCTGGACCTAGACTTCCTGCACCTATGTAGTAGATTTGCAGCTGGTCTTCATATGGGGTCTAAACAACTGAAGCAGGAGTATTCCTAAAGCTGTTGCCTGTCTGTGGAATACATTCTTTTAGCTATGATGCCTTGTCTGGCCTCAGTGATAAAGGGTGCTCCTATCCTGCAGAGTCTTGATGTACCAAGGTGGGGAAATA
The DNA here is from genome assembly GCF_978045245.1 of Mus caroli. Lineage (NCBI taxonomy): Eukaryota > Metazoa > Chordata > Mammalia > Rodentia > Muridae > Mus > Mus caroli. Next base: position 91,383,799 of record NW_028227262.1, read on the forward strand.
TCCAGGAGAGGAAGCATCCACCCACTCAAAGGAGAAAAGAAGGGGAAATGAGGAGAATGACTATTGTAGAGGAAACTGGGAGGGGACAGTGATTGGGATGTAAAGTGAATAAAGAAAAATAAACAAAATTAAAATAATCAACAAATAATAAATAAATAAATAATTTAAAATGAAGCTAAATATTAACAACAGAAAGCATTTAAATTCATGAAAACTGAACAACTCCTTACAGAATGAAAAATGGGTCAATAGAGAAATTATTACAGAAATTAAAGACTGTCTAGAATTGAATGAAAATAATATCAAATCATACCCAATCCTAGGAGACACAATGAAAAGGGTTCTAAGAGGCAAGTACAAAGCATTAAGTACCTACAACAAATATTGAAGAGATTTCACTTTAGTTACCTAGCAACATTCCTGGAAGCTCTAATATAAAACAGTGAAATCTCACCTAAAGGAGTAGATGGTAATATGTAATTAAACTCTAATTTAAATTAATTAGATTGGAAAAAACTACAAAAAAAAAAAACCCAAACAAACAATGAAACAGAAAGTTGGCTCCTTGGGAAAATCAATAATATTGATAAACACTTAGCCAGAGAGAGAGAGAGAGAGAGAGAGAGAGAGAGAGAGAGAGAGAGAGAGAGAGAGAGAGAGAGAGAGAGAGAGAGAGAGAGAAGAGTTAAGCAGTGTGTGTGCAATAGAAGTGGACACTTGATCTCTGTGTTAGGTGTTAGAGAAGGTTGCCATGGATGAAGCAACAAGTTGTTACCCAGTACAGTTGGAAGTATGCTGTGTAGCAGCCTAGAACTTGAGTGGACTCAACCAAGATCAAGCTACCCAGCCATACAGACTCCCTGGGCCTGAACATCAATAGTGTTTCTGAGATGAAGAATGGTCCATTTATTGGACTGAACCTCAGCAGAAGACCTCTGTGGTCCATAATTTTCCCAGAGGCCATGATGGCTTGTAGCTCAGATTTTGGCAGACAGCAATACTGATTCTCCCTGACCATATTATCACCAGAGACCAAGCAGAGGTCCTTAGCCCTTGCTGATGCTGGAAACTATGTGGATGTTCATGTACTTGCTGTTGGCAGAAAACTTGTAGACGCCGAGGACACATGCTCATGCTGACTGTAAAGGAGAAGTGAGCTAGACTTGCACAGTTATTGATGACTCTTGATGCACAGTTGAGAAAGAGTAACATACTATGCTTTTGCAACAACACCTACATCCACAAAAAACCCTCCAAAATTAACAGCCTAAAAAAGAAGACATCAAAGAGATTTCTTTAAAATTTTGATAATAGCACTGAAATGTAGCTCTACACAATTTATGGTGTCTGGCAGGGATGCAGGTGGAGAAGGACTCAACTTTCTTTAGTTGGCTGTTCAATAGTAGTTTGACCATGCTCAAGTGATTATATGGACAATAAAACTGAACTTGAACATTTTTCCTATCGTATTCATTTTATCTTTCTGAGAATGCAGGGGAGGCTACAACCATGGGGTAGCAGACGTGAGAGGACTGAGAAGTGAGTGTGATCATGGGGAATAATGTAAAATTCCTAAAAAATATATATAATAAAATATTAAGTTGAAGAAGTTTTTAAAAGAAAGAATTCAAGAAATAGATGCAATTTGCAAAAAATTATCTGCAAATTTATAAGATCCAAGAACATATTAAAAAGCTCATCTGCCATGACCAAGTAGACTTCATTCCAGAGTTTCAGGGGAGTTCAACATAAATAAACTGATAATATGATACACCCTACAAATGGACTGAAAAAGAAAAAAAATGATTACCTCATCAAGTGCAGAAAAGGTGTTTGTCAAATACAAAACCTCTGTATAAAAAATGTTCTGAGTAGAATAGGGGATACATGGAAAATACCTAAACACAATATAGGCAATTTATAGCAAGCCAATTTCCAACATCAAGTTAAATAGAGAGAAACTTAGAGCAAGTCAGCTAACATCAGATAGAACAGAGGGATGTACATTCTTGCCATACCTATTCAATATAAGCAGTTTTTAAGTCTTAATGGATCCATAAGACAACAGAAGGAGATAAAGAGGTAACAAATAAGGAAGGAGTCAAATAATCTATATTTTCAGGTGAATGGCTATTCCTGGTTTTCACCTTGATTACATCTACTAATAAGTAAAACTCAGGTAACTGGACACACATGTGCATGACATTTTCTTAAATGATTCATTTCAAATAGGAAGACCCATGTCTAATCTGGGTCTTTAAAATGGGAAGGTCTACCTTTGTTCTGAACCACACCTTATACTGGCAGATTCTTTAAAGAATATGGTGAGACAAAGGAAGCTTTCATTCTCTTACCTGCTTGTTCTTATTCATGCTAGCAAGTACATTACTTACTGGCACTAGAGCCCACTTCTTCAGGAATCTGGCATATACAGAAGAGCATATATGACATCCAACCTCATGAGGTAAAAAATTACTGGATTAATTTGAAATGAAAGGGTTAGGGACCCATAAGTAAGAGTTTTTGCTATCCTAGGTTTGTTGTTATTCCAGATGAATTTGCAGATTGCTCTTTCTAATTCCTTGAAGAATTGAGTTGGAATTTTGATGGGGATTGTGTTGAATCTATGATTGCTTTTGGCAAGATAGCCAGTTTTACAATGTTGATCCTGCCAATCCATGAGCATGGGAGATCTTTCCATCTTCTGAGATCTTCTATAATTTCTTTCTTCAGAGACTTGAAGTTTTTATTATACAGATCTTTCACTTCCTTAGTTAGAGTCACAACAAGATATTTTATATTATTTGTGACTATTGAGAAGGGTGTTGTTTCCCTAATTTCTTTCTCAGCCTGTTTATTCTTTGTATAGAGAAAGGCCATTTTCTTGTTTGAGTTAATTTTATATCCAGCTACTTCACCAAAGCTGTTTATCAGGTTTAGGAGTTCTCTGGTGGAATTTTTAGGGTCACTTATATATACTATCATATCATCTGCAAAAAGTGATATTTTGACTTCATCTTTTCCAATTTGTATCACCTTGATCTCCTTTTGTTGTCAAATTGCTCTGGCTAGGATTTCAATGTTGAATAGGTAGGGAGAAAGTGGTCAGCCTTGCCTAGTCCCTGATTTTAGTGGGATTGCTTCAAGCTTCTCACCGTTTACTTTGATGTTGGCTACTGGTTTGCTGTAGATTGCTTTTATCATGTTTAGATATGGGCCTTGAATTCCTGATCTTTCCAAGACTTTTATCATGAATGGGTGTTGGATCCTGTTGAATGCTTTTTCTGCATCTAACAAGATGATCATGTGGTTTTTGTCTTTGCGTTTGTTTATATAGTGGATTATGTTGATGGATTTCCGTATATTAAACCATCCCTGCATCCCTAGAATGAAACCTACTTGGTCAGGATGGATGATTGCTTTAATGTGTTCTTGGATTCAGTTAGCGAGAATTTTATTGAGTATTTTTGCATCGATATTCATAAGGGAATTTGGTCTGAAGTTCTCTCTTTGTTGGATCTTTCTGTGGTTTAGATATCAGAGTAATTGTGGCTTCATAGAATGGGTTGGGAAGAGTTTCTTCTACTTCTATTTTGTGGAATAGATTGTGTAGAACTGGAATTAGATCTTCTTTGAAGGTATGATAGAACTCTGCACTAAGCCCATCCGGTCCTGGGCTTCTTTTGGCTGGGAGACTATTAATGACTGCTTCGATTTCTTTAGGGGATATGGGACTGTTTAGATCTTTAACTTGATCCTGATTTAACTTTGGTACCTGGTATCTGTCTAGAAATTTGTCCATTTCGTCCAGGTTTTCCAGTTTTGTTGAGTATAGCCTTTTGTAGAAGGATCTGATGGTGTTTTGGATTTCTTCAGGATATGTTGTTATGTCTCCCATTTCATTTTTGATTTTGTTAATTAGGATGGTTTCCCTGTGCCCTCTAGTGAGTCTGGCTAAGGGTTTATCTATCTTGTTGATTTTCTCAAAGAACCAACTCCGAGTTTGGTTAATTCTTTGAATAGTTCTTCTTGTTTCCATTTGGTTGAGTTCACCCCTGAGTTTGATTATTTCCTGCCATCTACTCCTCTTGGGTGAATTTTATTGCGTTTTTTTTTCTAGCGCTTTTGGATGTGTTGTCAAGCTGCTAGTGTGTGCTCTCTCCAGTTTCTTTTTGGAGGCACTCAGAGCTATGAGTTTCCCTCTTACAAATGCTTTCATTGTGTCCTGTATGTTTGGGTATGATGTGGCTTCATTTTCATTAAATCTAAAAAGTCTTTAATTTCTTTCTTTATTCCTTCCTTGACCAAGGTATCATTGAGAAGATTGTTGTTCAGTTTGCATGTGAATGTTGGCTTTCCATTATTTATGTTGTTATTGAAGGTCAGCCTTAGTCCATGGTGGTCTGATATGATGCAGGGGACGATTTCAATATTTTTGTATCTGTTGAGGCCTGTTTTGTGACCAATTATATGGTCAATTTTGGAGAAGGTCCCGTGAGGTGCTGAGAAGAAGGTATATGCTTTTGTTTTATGATAAAATGTTCTGTAGATATCTGTTAAGTCCATTTGTTTCATCACTTCTGTTAGTTTCACTGTGTCCCTGTTTAGTTTCTGTTTCCACGATCTGTCCATTGATGATAGTGGTGTGTTGAAGTCTCCCACTATTATTGTATGAGGTGCAATGCGTGCTTTGAGCTTTACTAAAGTGTCTTTAATGAATGTGGCTGCCCTTGCATTTGGAGCATAGATATTCAGAATTGAGAGTTCCTCTTGGAGGATTTTACCTTTGATGAGTATGAAGTGTCCCTCCTTGTCTTTTTTGATTACTTTGGGTTGGAAGTCGATTTTATTCGATATTAGAATGGCTACTCCAGCTTATTTCTTCAGACCATTTGCTTGGAAAATTGTTTTCCAACCTTTCACTCTGAGGTAGTGTCTGTCTTTTTCCCTGAGATGGGTTTCCTGTAAGCAGCACAATGTTGGGTCCTGTTTGTGTAGCCAGTCTGTTAGTCTATGTCTTTTTATTGGAGAATTGAGTCCATTGATATTAAGAGATATTAAAGAAAAGTAATTGTTGCTTCCTTTTATTTTTGTTGTTAGAGTTGGCATTCTGTTTTGTGGCTGTCTTCTTTTTGGTTTGTTGAGGGATTAATTTCTTGCTTTTTCTAGGGCCTGATTTCTGTCCTTGTATTGGTTTTTTTTCTGTTATTATCCTTTGAAGGGCTGGATTCGTGGAAAGATAATGTGTGAATTTGGTTTTGTCGTGAAATACTTTGGTTTCTCCATCTATGGTAATTGAGAATTTGTTCAGGTATAGTAGCCTGGGCTGGCACTTGTGTTCTCTTAGTGTCTGTATAATATCTGTCCAGGCTCTTCTGGCTTTCATAGTCTCTGGTGAAAAGTCTGTTGTAATTCTGATAGGCCTGCCTTTATATATTACTTGATCTTTCTCCCTTACTGTTTTTAATATTCTCTCTTTATTTAGTGCATTTGTTGTTCTGGTTATTATGTGTCGGGAGGAATTTCTTTTCTGGTCTAGTCTATTTGGATTTCTGTAGGCTTCTTGTATTTTCATGGGCATGTCATTCTTTAGGTTTGGGAAGTTTTCTTCTATAATATTGTTGAAGATATTTGCTGTCCATTTAAGTTGAAAATCTTCGTTCTCATCAACTCCTATTATTTGTAGGTTTGGTTGTCTCATTGTGTCCTGTATTTCCTGGATGTTTTGAGTTAGGATTCTTTTGCGTTTTGTATTTTCTTTGATTGTTGTGCAGATATTCTCTATGGAATCTTCTGCACCTGAGATTCTCTCTTCCATCTCTTGTATTCTGTTGCTAATGCTCGCATCTATGGTTCCAGATTTCTTTCCTAGGGTTTCTATCTCCAGCTCCTGCGTTGCCTCACTTTGGGTTTTCTTTATTGTGTGTACTTCCCTTTTTAGGTTTTGATTGGTTTTATTCAATTCCAACACCTGTTTGGTCGTGTTTTCCTGCAATTCTTTCAGGGATTTTTGTGTTTCTTCTTTAAGGTCTTCTACCTGTTTAGCTGTGTTCTCCTGCATTTCTTTAAGTGAGTTATTAAAGTCCTTCTTGATGTCCTCTACCATCATCATGAGATATGCTTTTAAATCCAGGTTTAGTTTTCCAGTGTGTTGGGGTGCCCAGGAATAGGTGGGGTGGGAGTGCTGCGTTCTGATGATGGTGAGTGGTCTTGATTTCTGTTAGTAGGATTCTTATGTTTGCCTTTTGCCATCTGGTAATCTCTTGTGCTAGTTGTTATAGTTGTCTCTGGTTAGAGCTTGTTCCTCAGGTGATTATGTTAGCTTCTATCAGCAGACCTGGGAGACTAGCTCTCTCCTTAGTTTCAGTGGTCAGAGTACTCTCTGTAGGCAAGCTCTCTTCTTGGATGGAAGGTGCCCAGATATCTGGTGTTCGAACCTGCCTCCCGGCAGAAGTTGTGTTCCACTCATCAGAGGTCTTAAGATTCTGTGGAGGGTCCTGTGAGGATCTTGGGGGTGTCCAGAAACTCCTCGTGCAAGGAACCCCGGTGCTGGAGTAGACAGGAAGGGACTTGTGCCCCTGATCAGGCTGGGTTATCTGCTTCCCTGGTTAATGCAGTCTCAGGTCCTGCATGATTGGATTGGAGCAGACGCTGTTTTCCACTCACCAGAAATCTTAGGATCCCGTGGAGGATCCTGTGTGGGTCCTTGCGGGTGTCCAGAGACTCAGCAGGCAAGATAACCCGGTGCTGCAGTGGACCGGAAGGGACTTGTGCCCCTGATCCATATACCCTTTTGTTTTAGGATAAACTGTTTTGTAGATATCTGTTAAGTACATTTGTTTCATAACTTCTGTTAGTTTCAGCAAGCCTATTCTTTTTATAATTCCAGTTTATTCAGGATACCTCAGAGTCCAGCTTTCTCTGTGATCCTTTGATTGTGGGCTCCTTTCCCTGATATTCTTGTTGTGTCAGAGTTCTTGGTAGTCAAGTTTCCTCTGAGACCCTGAAATACTGGTGTGACCCAGCTCCTGTTATTCTGGGATCCTGCTATCCTAAGATCCTGGGCATGTTACAATGCCTGGAAGTGGTGTCTCCTTTGAGGACCATAGAGCTGTCTGGTCTGTTTGAAACCAAGGTAAAGTATTACTGATCAAAAGGAACCTGAGCCTCTGGTCAGGAAGGGCTCTGGTGTCCTTATTCCTGCTGTCACAGGCCCGTAACAATTGGATTGGAACTGATATTATGTTCCACTAACCAGTGATCCTAACCAGTCTTCTGAGGACTGTCGGGGTGTCCGCTGATTCTGCGCCCAAGGTGACCCTGACCTGGTACTGATGCTGACCGGAAGGGACTTGTGCCCCTTGTCAGGCTGGGTTTTCTGCTTCCCACTGCTGTCTCAGGTCCCGCGCAATAGGATTGGAACAGATGTTGTGTTCTGCTCAACAGTGATCCTAAGATCATGTGGAGAGTCCTCTAGGGACCATGGCGGTGTCCGCTGACTCTTCGCCCTAGGTGACCCGGTACTGGTGAGGACCAGAAGGCTATTAGTCTCTTTCTAACAGAAACCAGGAAAAAGAAAGAAAGAAAGAAAGAAAGAAAGAAAGAAAGAAAGAAAGAAAGAAAGAAAGAAAGAAAGAAAGAAGCCAAGGGATGGCACCACCCACCTTATGCTGGGCCCTTCCTAATTAAGAGGTAATTGAGAAAATGCCTGACTCACTAGTTTGGATCTCAGAGAGGCAATTTTTCAACTAAGGATCCTTTTTCTTTGACGAATCTAGTGTCTGTAAATTTGACAGAAAATCAACCAGTACAGGGATAATATCTAAAATTTATAAAGAACTCCAAAACTTTGACATTAAGAACACTAACCCAATTTAAAAGTGGTGTAAGCACAAAACCAGAGAATTTTTCAGAAGAGGAAACTCAAAGAACTATTAAATATTCCTTTTTTAAAAATATTTTATTAGGTATTTTCCTCATTTACATTTCCAATGCTATCCCAAAAGTCCCCCATACCCTCCCCCCCCCACATTCCTATTCACCCCTGTAATGCAAATTAAAGCCAGCTGGGCTTGGAGGTGCACACCTTTAATCCCAGCACTAGGGAGGCAGAGGCAGGCAGATTTCTAAGTTTGCGGCCAGCCTGGTCTACATCTACAGAGTGAGTTCCAGGACAGCCAGAGCTATACAGAGAAACCCTGTCTGGGAAAACAAAACAAATAAACAAACAAAAAAATTAAAGCTACTTTGAGACATAGCCTTATACCAGACAGAATGGCCAAGATGAATAACACTAATTATACTTCATTACATTCATGCTGGTAAGGATGTAGAGTAAGGAGAACACTTATGCATTGCTGTTGAGAGCACACATTTCTATATCCACTATGGAAATCACTGTGGTGGTTCCTCAGGAAGTTGGGAACAGATCTACTTCAAGTATAGCTATACAACTTTTAAATACATACCCAAAGGACACATCCATACTACAGAATCCTAAACAGTGTCCTACTAAAGAGACACTGTTTATTCATAATATACAGAATTTGAAAACATTCTCAATCTATCTATTAATAAATGAATAACAAAAATGTGGTTCATTTACACAATAAGACAATACTCAGCTGTTAAAAATAATGGAATTTGCAGATCAAAGAGTAAATCTAGAAAAAGTAATTCTGAATGACATAAAAGAACCAAGAACGAGTGTTTGTTTAGATGTGGATTTTAGTTATTAAGTCTCTGATTAGCAAGCTATAACCCATATAGCCACAGGACTTAGTCATAGCATTCGGGAATAAGGGGAATGTTGGTTCTCCCTAAGAAAAGAAAACACACTAGACAGGTATGGATGGATGAGGGGAACTGAAATGAGAGTGTGAACCAGAACGGGGAAGATGGTACAGAAAGTGAAAGTGGGAAGGGGCAGCTAATAATAAGGAACATTCTGAATGGTGTGAGGTGACCCACAAAGTATACATGAACATACTTCCTTTGTCTGTGCACATACATATAAGCATACACATATTCACAAAAACACATTCTACATAGGTGTCTTAGTCAGAGTTTCTATTCCTGCACAACATCATGACCAAGAAGCAAGTTGGGGAGGAAAGGGTTTATTCGGCTTACACTTCCATGCTGCTGTTCATCACCAAAGGAAGTCAGGACTGGAACTCGGACAGGTCAGGGAGCAGGAGCTGATACAGAGGCCATGGAGGGATGTTCTTTACTGGCTTGCCTCCCCTGGCTTGCTCAGCCTACTCTCTTATAGAACCCAAGACTACCAGCCCAGGGAATGGTCCCACCCACAAGGGGCCTTTCCCCCTTGATCACTAATTGAGAAAATGCCTTACAGTTGGATCTCATGGAGGCATTTCCTCAACTGAAGCTCCTTTCTCTGTGATAACTCCAGCTGTGTCAAGTTGACACAAAAATAGCCAGTACAATAGGTTTCTGTATATAAATAATTTTTATTTACCAATATTATTTCAATAAATATGGATAAAATGAAGTGCAAATAAGTAAGCAGATATAAGAAAGTTTCATATGATATTAACTACATAACTGTGTTAACAAATGGAAAACATAAATTCACATTAACTTTTTGAACCAGAGAAAGTTGAATAAATAAACAGAATTAAAGCTACAATTATAAATAAATGTTACCAATGAGTGTATATTAAAATGGTTTCAAAGAAAAGGCTTGCAAATAACTAACAGAGAGGAAATTCTTTTGAATAACCTCAGTATCAAGGACACTTTTATGATAAAGTGAAAGTAAGAAAAAAGAGAATTCATGTGGAAAGAGAAATGTATGCTGTACAACGAACTTAAGTTTATAGGACTTGGCATCAGTAATGTCAAAAGAATATATGTATGTAATACCACACACTTTATTTGAATCATATGAAGAATGTCACTTTGTTACTTGAACAATTGAAGTTAAAGAAGAATTTGTAATTTAGAAAAAGCATAATTATTTGGACTATACCAGCACAGCACCTACATTCATTTGAAACTGCAGTTCTAAGAGAAAAAATGATCTCTTCAGACCTTTGAACTTCAGGAATGCACACATGCATACATACTAGTACGACACTAGTACATATAAATAAAAATACGTGAATAATATTTAGAGGAAGAGAAGAAATCATTTTTTAGAAAATCTACTGGCACTTGGAGTGAATTTTTTTAGTATATGGATTATTCTCTTATCAGAACTGATCTGTACCAAAGGAGTAATTGTGGGATAGGCATACATCACAAATTTCTGAACAGTCAGGACGACTGGGTCATACATCCATAACAGGGTTGAAGTGAATGAGATGATGAAGTCCAACCAGTACATAACCACAAAGAAAACCACCAGTAGTAAGATGGTCTGGGTGGCCCTTTTCTCAGGGGATGCTCTCAGATGACTGTTGCTATGAAGATGCTTGCATTGCCTCTGATGTCTGAACAAGATAATCACCATGTATGTACTTGTGATCAGCATGACTCCTACAAGACATATATCTCTGGACATTGTCACTGTTAAAACTAATCCCCTGATGATGTAGTTCATGGGAAAGAGTGAGCAGGATTTAGTGACCTTCATCTGGTGGTTTTCACTCACATTGGTAAAACCAGCAACATAGAAGATCCACCTACTACTGAATGACAAATTGAAAGACCAGAGATAGAAAAAAGCATAGATGATGTGTTTTTTTACTTTACTCTTAAATTTTGCCAACAAGGAGGTACTGGGACTGATTGTGATAGCCTGGGATACACTCAAGAGGCAGGTGATGCAGATAGAGAGGCCTCTCATCACTCTGTTTATGTAAAAAGTTGTCTTACATTTAATGCCATTCCCAAATTTTAGTGACTCTAATATGTTTGCAAGCAAGTTATCCCCTTCACTGAGGATCATCATTATGTGAATGAAGGTCAGTTGACAGGAGATCAAGTCCATGGGTTTAGATCTGTTACCTAGGATTATGAAATTATAGAAAAAAAGGAGAAACATATTTGGTAGGAGTCCAAGTCCAGCTTGGATATAAAGGACATTCTCAAATGAGGACATAAGTGGAGAGTGTATTCACCCTAAGACCATAGTAGAACTGTAGTTCATATATCTGAAAAAAAATGTATACAAGAAATGTGTGATTCATTGGACAGTGTGTCTATGTAATTATTCTATTTTTTCTACTAATTCTTCATTAACCTGTTGCTTCAAGTTTTGATATTCCACAATGTAAATCACAGCCTACATCTCTATATACCACCCATGTATTTGCTGGGTATAAATATTGTAGATAACAAATGCCTTCACAGGCATATTTGTACAGAATGAACACTGTCTCATACACCTTAGTCTGATGCCTTAGAAATCCAGTTGTATTGATTTCAGTTGTCTCATTGTATAGGAAATGCCTAAAACAGTAGTGATTAGTAGAGAATATTAATCACATTCATGAAACTGAACATAATGTACAGTGGTTTGAAAAAAATATCACAAAAGTAATCCAAAATACCAGGAAAGTCTGTCTCATAATCCATAATTTTACTATGTTCTATTCATATTTTGACTCATAATTTTGATTAAATCACAGAAAGAATTTATGATTATTTTAATATTTTAATCACCAAAAGGTCTATCTCAGTCTTTTTTTAAATGTATTTTTCCTCCATGAAAGTTCACATCCTCAGAATCTAGAATTGAAGGCACAGACAGGTACATTGGAAGACCAGTAGAGTACTTTCCACATCCTGTTAATTATGTAAGTGTTACAGTTATAAATGGTCCTAGATGGATTCCAGTTCACTTCTCATCACATTAAAACCTTTTGTGAACTCCAATTAATTAAAGAACTACTCCCAGCTGTCAAGACAAGTAAATCATGAACAATATGTTTCCTCGTGGCTTTTTCTAGCCATCCGTGTTGTTATTTTACCTAACTATTCTCTTCTTTGTGTTTATCTCTCACATCTTTACCTTAGAACCCATCCATTTTCCCATTTTTGTATTTGGCAAATTGTGTCCTGTTATTCCTCCTTACCTTCTTCTCCACTTTTTCTGTATGTATCTGCCTCCTCCCTACTAAGTAGCAGTGTCTTTCCCATTTCCTTGATCAGATACTTGTATCCTGGAATTCTGCTTTCTATTGCTCAAAACTCACCCCTATCTGACAATGGTTCAGTTTTGCTTTCCTTGTTTACATCGTTTCTAAAGATGACATAATCATACCTGATGATGGGGAGCCAGGAGCCTCCAAGAAGAGAGAACATGTGACATTATGAAAACACTATTTCCCACACATTATGACGGACATGTATTGCTGAAGATGACCACATGATGATTCTGTTTAGGAATTCCTGTATGAGATTCCTTCCCATCCAGTCAAAAACAAGGTTGCAAGTATTATCATATATCATCAGGACCCAGAAATTTTTACAGTTTCACTCAACAGTCTTAACTTTGATACTTATGTAAATTGTTTGCTCTAGTTACCAGGATCAATTTACTATCTAATGGATTTAATTCAGTATTTTAGTATCAGATTTGTAAAAAAGAAATAGAAAATTCTACACTGGTCAGAATCTTGTGAGAAAAAGAGGGCCTATTTGTCAAGTGCACTTTATATTCCACATATAGATATACATGCATGCATGTATAGAAATAGTACAGATGTTAGTGGAAGAGGCCTTCCTATAATGTCCTCATAAAGATGACAGACATGATAAAATCGCACATTTTATATTTGTATGATTTTCTTGTCCTAAAATGCTTAATCTAGTAAAGGAATGGATTCATCTCAATTTCCAGAGCCAATCATGTAATTCTCTCACCAACATACATTTACAGTAGCTGCACACTGATAGTCTATGTCAGAAAGCTTTGTCATTAAGGCTGCAGAGATGGAATAGTGGTTAAGAGCACTTTTAACTGGCCTTGACTTGAAGAAGGGAGGGGGGGTGACTCAGCTGACAGATGGACTTGGGTGCACCCTGTCTTTGGTTTGCATAAAACTCATCCACAAACTGTAAAAAAAAAAAAAAAAAAAAAAAAGAGCACTTTTAACTCTTGCAAAAAATAAGGGTTAGATTCTCAGCTTTGACATGATGGCTCATAACCATCTGTGACTCTAGCTTTGGGGAATCCATTGCCTGTAACATGGAATGTTGGTGGTACACATAAATGCATAAATAGTAAAATATTCACATATGAAAACAACAATAAATGATTCTTTAAAAAATCATATAAAAACACAAGAATAATATTTAACTCTAGCGCTGCTCTCCAAATTTAAAGAGCAGTAGCTATATACGAATTTAAAAATTGCAAATATATATATGTGTGTGTGTGAGTGTGTGTGTGTATAATTTTGTATTACTTTTGTGTATACAATTTATTAATATAGCACATGTCATAGGAATAATCTAAAAAGATAGTGTAAATTAAAAGATAGTAAACTGAAGGTTTTTTTCCCCTTTCATAAAGATATGTTCTTCAAAGACTCTCTTCACTTCCATTGCTTTGTAAACGTTTATCTGATAAAGAAAATGACACATCTTCTAGCTGATCAAGTGGCATCTTTCTTTGGGGTCCACTGAAGCTGAGAAAGGACCAGAAAGACCATAGCTGCCATGACTACAGAATTGTTAACATATGCAACCACTGAGAAAATTCACTTGTTTCATTTGAAAAACAGTTGCAGTCCTGGGGGCCTTCACGATAATTTAAATTGTAATATTTAGGTGTAAGTACTAAATTCCAAAGTGTGTCCATAAACATTCATAAGAGTAGAAAAGCCATCACTACTGAATTGACACAGAACGAAAAACAAAGCAGTGTGCACAGAACTATCTGAAGAGATATTCAATAAAAGACCAAGAGCTGCTTTCTACTTAGCTCTACATTTTAAAAGAAAGATCACCTTACCTCCTCTTTCTCACAGTATTTTATTTTGAAACAGTTTTGTTTTATGAATTTATGATGGTAATTGCCTTCTGCTTTGTGCAGATTTATTAATCTAAGGGGCATACAAACATAATAGATGACAAATATCAATTTTATTTTATGCTTCACCACAATTAGTGAGTAATGGCCTAAAATCTGTGTAGCTGCTCAGAGAGCACCTAAAGTGAGTACATGACTTTCTGGTGACAAGTGAAATTGTTGGCTGATGTACTGTCCACTGTCACCAACAAGAATCAGTCTTCAGGAATCTCAGGAAATGAAGAGCTTAAATACCCAAGCTAGTTCTTGGGTATTTTGAAATAGATAATGACAGCAAAAATAAACACTGGTCACTTATTATGACAGTATTAATTCATAGTAATTACCTGATATTCTTAAATATCAAAAATGGGTGAATTGTTCATTGGAAATTGAGTTTACTGCAGTTAAGCTTACACACACTGACTAGAATATTACAACATCACACTTATGATCTAGTATCCCCGAGATGAAGCAACAAAAGCAGAGGTGTCACTGTAGAGACTTTGTGGAAGCAGTCATACTCAGAACTTCATCACAAGTTGCTTGGCATAATTTTGGAAAAGATATGAAAATATTCACAGGGAATTTGTGTGTGTATGTGCGCGCGCACGTGTGTGCATATGTCGTTTGTGTGTGTGTATGCGCGTGTGCATATGTGAAATTATTGAACTACTGAAACAAAGAATAGAGCAATGATACAGTGTGGGCCAGGGCTTCTAACATGAATGCCTTTATATCAACTGTTTGAAAAACTGAGACATATAAAATATGTTTGTGAAATAAAATAAACTGTAAGGGAAATGGACTATGTATTCTCTGTTTCCAATTGACTGGACCAAATGCATCAGCCCTGTCTACTGTACATCTGTAGATATTTAATATGAATTACTGAAAATAAACAAAAAACTGTAACAATTGTAAACATATTCTCAAGAAATATCACTTGGTTATTTTAGTATTGGTATTATGTGTCCAGTGACATAATGACATTAACTGGCAATATTTTGTTCTATACAAGTGTACAATAGCAACTGTATTTTATAATTATTAGAGGAAACATTGGGAGATTTGACATTAAATAATGTTATAATGTCTGAGAATTGCAAATATGTTCCCAGTGCTATTGAAGACATTATTCAAAAACATATCAGTAGCAATGTTAAAAAAATTTAATTTACTAAACTTAAAATATTAAAACTGAATTCATTTTCATTGAAACACTCAATTATCTACTGAAGCTTATACAGTTCACCTGTTTGTAAGGTTAACTTTTCATGGATTTAATAGATAAGTGACATGAGATTTTCAGATACTTTTGAAATACATAGAAAAGATTTCCTTTATTAGAAATATTTGCAACAGAATAAACAAATCTCTCAAAAATTTTAAAGAAATTATTATATAAAGTGAAAATGTCTTCTAATTTCTTAGGCCTTGAATTGAAACTTGCCTAATTATTCCCAAGTATATGAAACTTATCAAACTAGAAATTATTGATTAACACTAAAGTAGTTAATATTTCTTGTCTATCCCTAGCTTTAGTTTCATTGTAGTAAATGCATGCAGTCAGATATATGGATAAAGAAGTAAAATGAAAAAATTACAAAGTACAATTTAAATGTAACTGAAAACTATGAATGTACTCCTGCACACCAATAAATGAGTGTTCTTTGTTTTTACCCTCTAAGGTATTTCAGTGTTTTGTTAAAGGAATTAAAAACTAACAGAGTTGGCAATTGGAATTCATAGAGTACACACTCAGGAGAATACTGTGCCAGATTTGATCTCTAAAATATTGCATCTGGAATAACTTTTTATAGGCATATTCATTGTAAAAATAATTTGTTTCATGGTATGTTCATTCAAAATATAATAACAATTGATGAACTTCACCCTTCATCCTTTAACCTTCTCTCTCTCTCTCAATCATTCTGCTACACCCATGTACTCTCTTTCCAAAAGCCCCATTCTAGTGCCAAATATATAAATAGAGATCACATTGAGTGAAACCTATGTTGTTTGATAGCTGATACCTTCATGTCTACAAGCATCTGTTGAAGGCTTACTATACAGTATGGCGCAAAAGTAATATTCTAAATAGAGACTTCTCTAATCCTTTAGACAGAATGTCCTGCTTCCTTCTCCCACCTACTTACAGCTATTACGATAATGAAGAGGAAAAAGAAACACTCACCAGGCTTGGCCTTTGACAAACATCCTTGTAGAATGTGGCCCTTGGAAGTAGTTATATGGAAGAAATGTCATCAGTTAATCTCCCTGTAGTCTCATAATTATCATGTCACCTGGAGAAGGAAGTTCTGACCTTGAGGTTGTTATAAAGTGGTACCACCAAATAGAAAAGTGAACTTCCCTAATAATAATTTTTTAAAAAAATGGTATGGGAACAGGTGAGCTCTAGGTTTCCCATGTGTGAGCTACTCTCTACAGGCCATATGTGTCTGTGTGAAATAACTGATCCCAGTACTTGGGAACACAACAAAGTAACAACATTATTTTATGTAAAAGAAGTAGAAAACATTTTGATTCCCCAAGGTATCCTTCCTGTTTTTTTCTTCCACTTGACAGTGCCTTCATTGGCTCCATAGAAATGAGCAGTTCTTGTGATAAAGTAAATGTCACCTCCTTCAAACACACTTAAGAAAAGTAATCTTTCTTACACAGCACACAGAAGTGAGGTAGTATAACTGTATCATCAGGAGAAACTGTGCTGTGTGTGTAGCTCAGTGAGAGAGCTTGCCTAAAAAGTTTTGTTTATGTGGGAGACCATGACATAAGTCAAACCTTCAAGTTATAGGCACAAGCGAGGGAAAATAATCCCAAGTCAATGGCAAACACAAAAGCTTCAATAAAATCATAAAGATTTCTACCAGTGTAAGATATGACCATGTAATGTTTTGTTTAAGAGTAAATTTGATACACTATCTCTATTTTTCTATTTCTCTAATTTCTATGACATTTCCCATATCTCTCCTTTTCTCTTCCACCCCTTCTATTTTTACCTAAGAAGGAAAGATAGAGAAGAGGAAAGGAAAGGAAGAAATCCCTGAGTTTAAGCTCTCTAGTTCCCACCCTGTCCACAGCTTGAACATTTGTAAAGTATCCCTTAAAATGACAACATATCTTTAATTCATAAAAGCAGAACCATCCACACCAACATCCGGGACTGGGAAGACGGTTTTTTGTTTGTTTGCTTGTTTTGTTTTTTTCTGCTTACAGTTGAATTGGGGCAAAAAAAAAAAAATCCCTTCTGGGTATCCAAAGGGAAATAGGAAAATTGGCTTTGTCATAGGGGCAGTAGCTGACACCATTTGCCTTACAGTCACTATGTGCTGAGAAAGTTCATTGCTTAGCTGACATCTTGACTTTGACATTCTGAAAGGCTGGTTCGGTGAGCTAGCTGTTCTGGAAATGTTCTGGAAGCAAGTCTTTAAATTAAGCAGCTTTGATGTAGTTGAGGTAGAATGAAACAAGGAGCTGGAATGGAAGGTTTCAGAGTCTCAGCATCCCAGAGTGTAAATCTTGTCAGAGTTGTCTTTCTCTTTTTCATCCTACAGTATACAAACAACATATAGCTCTGTAAAGACAATATGGAGTATGTAGAGTGGACAGATAGGTTAATGAAGATCAATAAAGGAAGACAAATGCCTTTCTTCAGGGTTATTAATAACCAATTATAATAAGTCTTCATTCATACCATGTGAATGATGGCACAAATGAATATTTACCTTTCCTATTTGACTTTCTCAAAGTTTTATAGTTCTTCAGGGTGTCTCCCCCTGTTATATATGATCCATATAACACTGGAAGGGGTCCAGAGCCTCTTCTTCCCTGTCAACAAAAATCTAGAGCCTTTCTCCCCCCAAAAATATCATGTCCCTGATGCAGTAGCTGGAAATCATTAAAGATAGCTTAACCTCTCTCCCAGAGGAATTATAACCAGTAAACACAAAAGCTCACTCTTTTGATAATTAAAAGAACTCAAAGCAATTAAAACAATCTAAACAAATATCATCTGTTGAGACAGTGCTTCTACTGTCTCCTACCTCAACCTTCATGAGATCATAAATTATTATTTAATATCTCTATCTACTTACTATATAAACCTATTTCCAGTCTCTATTTGTCATACCAGGCAAACAAATTCCAGAAATCCTGTGAGTAGACCATGCTTAAAGAATCTGAAAATTTTTCCTGAAAATACCTTTTCTTTTCTTTTTTTTATTAGATGATTTCTTAATTTACATTTTTATTATATATTTTCTTGACTTACACAGGACCAATGGAGGAGAGGCCCTTGGTCCAGTGAAGGCTCTATGCCCCAGTGTAGGGGAATGCCAGGGCCAAGAAGCAGAAGTGGATGTGGATTGATAAGCGGGGGTGGGGGAGGGGATAGGGAGGTTTTGGATGGGAAACCAGGAAAGGGGATAACATTTGAAATCTAAATAAAGAAAATATCTAATAAAAAATTATATAAGGAGAAGATTTTCTCTTCTGGTCCCATTTATTTGGTGTTCTATCAGCTTCTTGTACCTTTATAGCCTTCTCTTTCTTTAGGTTGGGGAAGCTTTCTTCTATGATTTTGTTGAAGACATTTTCAAGTCCTTTGAGCTGGGAATCTTCGTTCTCTTCTATTCTGATTTTTCTTAGACTTGGTCTTTTCATTGTGTCCTGAATTTCTTGAATGTTTTGGATTTGGACTTTTGTATGTTTTGAATTTTCTTTGATGGTTGTGTCAATCTCTTCTACCATATCTTCTACACCTGAAATTCTCTTTTATCTTGTATTCTGTTGATAATACTTACATTTGTAATTCCTGACCTCTTTCCTAGGTTTTACATTTCCAGGTTTACCTCCATTTGTGTTTTCTTTATTGTTTCTACTTCCATATTTAGGTCTTGAAACACTTTATTCAATCCCTTCACCTGTTTACCTATGTTTTACTGTATTTCTTCCAGTGAGTTATTGATGTCCTCCCGAAAAGACTCTACTATCTTCATGAGGCAGGATTTTAGGACAGATTCATGATTTTCAGGTGTGTTGGTTTATTCAGATCTTGCTGTAGTGGACAAACTGTGTTCTGATGATTCCCATGTATTTTGGCTCTGTTGCTTATGGTCTTGTGCTTGCCTTTTGCCATCTGGATATCCCTGGTGTTTGTTGGTCTGGGTGACTGTATGGAGTCTGCCTCTTTTGTCCTTAGGTTGCTTCAGGTCTCCAGGTAAGCCTGCGGCCCTGGTTGTATCAGACCACCTGTGAGGCATTCCAACTGGGGTCTTCTTACAGGGGCTGAGAAGCTGCTGATCTGTTACCCTGGGTACAGTAGATTTCCTAGGAGTCTTTCAGACTGTTGGGTCTTCAATGGAGCAGTCAAGCCATTGTCTAACTGTTCTGAGTGCAGCTGATCCTCAACTGCTCTGAGTGCAGAGGGTGCTTAACAGTTCTGAGTGCAGCAGGTCCAACTGCTCTAAGTGTAGTGGGTCCTCTAGAATGGATCAGGATATAAAGTCCTCACAGGAGCAGACCAACTAGGAGTCTGGGTGGTAGGGGTGGAAGGGACAGAAGGGGAGTGGTATTCGGAAGGGTATGGGTTTTGTTGGGTGATGGTCCCAAGTCCACCAGGCTCCCAGCAGCAGCTCCGGAACTCAGGGTGTGGGGAGGGGGTTCATACCAACTGCTCTGAGTGCAGCGGGTCCTCTAGGATGGGTCGGGATATTATGTCTTCACAAGAGCAAACCAACTAGGAGTCTGTCCCAGCAGGAAGGAGAAGGCTGAACTCCACAATATTTTGTTACACTTATTTCTCCTTTAATCCAAAAATAATGCTTCCCATGTTACCTTTCAATTAGTTTGTTGAGTATAAAATTTCTTTTTGCTGTCTATGTTCTGGAAAATTGTTCTTCCTTCATGAGGGCAGTAGTTTTGCTCAATATATTGTTTTAGTTTGGCTGCTATTTAACACTTGGGATATATTGCTGTAGGCTCTTCTGACTCTGAAAATTTACCTGGAGAAATCAGCAGTTCTAACTCAGAGACTTTGCTGTAATTAGTGAAGTTCACTTTTCCATTTTATGAGTTTTATTTGTTTGTTTGTTTGTTTTGTATTTTCATTATGAAGGAGTATTTATGTGCATGTGAACTTTTAAAAAATGTATTAGATATTTTCTTCATTTACATTTCAAATGCTCTCCCAAAAGTCCCCTATACCCTCTCCCTGCTCTGCTCCCCTACCCACTTACTACCACTTCTTGGCCCTGGTGTTCCCCTGTACTGAGGGATATAAAGTTTGCTAGACCAAGGGGCCTCTCTTCCCGTTTGTAACTGGCAGGTTTTCTCTTAGATTTTTTTTTATTGTTCCATGTTTCCTTTTTATGTATACTTAGCATTTTAACTATAACATGCTTGGAAATTTTTGTTTACATTCTTGTCTTTTCTGTGTTTTCTCTGTGCTCCTTGTGGTATATGGGTGTCTTTGGGATGGTTTCATTTTTTATAATTAATTTTTTATAGTTACATTTAAATGTTATCCCCTTCCCATGTTTCCCCTCTGGAACCACACTATCCCATCCTCCCCCACCCTGCTTCTATGAGTGTACGCCTACTCCCACCCACCCATTCCCACCTCATTGCCCTGGCATTCCCCTACACTGGGGAATCAAGCCTTCATAGAACCAAGGGCCTCTCCTCCTATTGATGTCAAACAATGCCATCCTCTGCTACATATGCAGCTGGAGTCATGGGTCCCTCCATGTATACTCTTTGGTTGGTGGTTTAGTTCCTGGGAGCTCTGGGTGGTCTGGTTGGTTAATATTATTGTTCTTCCTATGAGGTTGCAAACATCTTTAGCTCCTTTAGTCATTTCTCTAACTCATCCATTAGGGTCCTAGTGCTCAGTTCAATGGTTGGCTGCAAGCATCTGCCACTGTATTTGTCAGACTCTAGGGGAGCCTCTCAGGAGACAGCTATAACAGGGCTGGTCTCTTTTATGATTTTATGGAAGTTCTTGTGGTTGCCATTGACTCGGGTTCATTTCCTTCACCTGTGCCCATAATTTGAAGGTTGGACTTATATCATGGTGTCTCACATACATAAAACTTTCTAGGCTTATACTCTGTCATTGAGCTACATCCCAGCCACATGTCACTTTCTCCTGATAGTATAGGTAGAGTACCGTATCACTGTGTGCTATGTAAGAAAGATTACTTTCCTGAGTGTGTTTGGAAGAGGTGGCATTTTCCTAATTTTAACACAAGAGCTATTAATTTCCAAGTGAGACACTAAAGTCACTGTCAAGTAATTATGGAGGGGGATCATAAATGTTTTGGAAGCAGGAAGGATGCCTTGGGAAATCTAAAATGTTTTCTACTTCTTTTAAGTGAAATATTATTGTTGCTTTGTTGTATTCACAAGGACTGGGATTAGTTAATCCTCACAGACAGGTGCAGCCTGGAGAAAACAGCTCACACAGGAGAAACCTAGATCTCAGCTGTACCTACCCTACAGTTTTCCTGGAGTTAGGTAAGTTCACTTTTCCATTTGAGGGCACCACATTGTAACAACCTCAAGGTCAAAACTGAGTTCTCCAGAGGACATAATTATTATTGGACTACAGGGAGATGAGCTGATGCCATTTCTTCCTTATAACTGCTTCATAGAGACTCATTCTACAAGGATGTTTGTCAAAGGCCAAGCCTGGTAAGTGTTTCTTTTATATTCTTCACTATGGTGAAAGCTGTAAGTAGGTGATGGAAGGAAGCAGGACATTCTGTATAAAGGATTAGATAAGTCTTTGCCTAGAAAATCACTTTTGAGACAAACTGTATAATAAGCATTCAATAGATGGTTGTAGACATGAAGGTATCTGCTGTAACCATTTATAAAAGAGCATAGATATCATTTAATGTTATAAACTGATTATATATGTGACAGTATAAGGAGCTATTGGAAAGAGGACAAGAGTCTAGCAGAATGATGGAGAGAGAGAGGAATAGCTAAAGGGTGAAGTTCTTTAATACATGTTATATATTGAATGAATATGTCATGAAAACCATCATTTTTCAATGAATGTGCATGTAAAAAGTTATTCCAGAAGCAATAATTTAGAGAGTACATCTGACAGAGAATTCTGCCAAGTGTGTGCTCTAAAATTCCAATTGCTAATGGTGTTAGTTTTCAATTTCTGAAGCAAAGCACTGAAATTCCTTATATGGTGAAAAGAAAGAACACATTTTTTTTTTTTTTTGGTGTGCAGGAGTACATTTATAGTATTAAGCTTTATTTCAATTTTACTTTGTATTTTCTCATGTTAATTTTTTCTCTAGACTGTATGCATTTAATACAATGAAACTTAAGCTAGGAATATTCAAGGAATTAACTAATTTAGTGTTTTCAGTAATTTTCTAGTGTGTTATGTTTGCATTCATTTGGAAATTCTTAGGAAAGTTTCAACTCAAGATCTAGGAGTTTATAAGACATTGTTAACCTTATATAATAAGTTTTTTTAATTTGAGATATTTGTTTAAAGCCATGTAAACTTATTGTTCAAACATGTAAACTGTATAATTTTAGTAGAAAATTGAGTGTTTCTTTGAAAATGAATTCAGTTTTAATATTTTAAGATTTCTAAATGAAAACTTTTAACATTGCTACTGGTATATTTTTCAGTAAACTCTTCATTAGCAGTGAGAAAATTAGTTGTTTTCCTCAAAGAGTATAAAATTATTTAAAGTCAAATTCAATGTTTTCTCCAATAATTACAAAACAAAATTTCTGTTATACGGTTGTACAGGTTGCTATCTCTGTCCCTAGTTTTCCTCAACACACACACACACACACCAACAATAGTGAACTGTAGAACATTGATAATTTTTAAAAAGTGGAACAAAATATTGCCAGTTAATGTCATTATGTGACCAGCCACATAGTATCAATACTAAAATAACCAACTGATAATTCTTGAGTTTATATTTGCAATCTTTTTAGTTTCTTTTTGGTAATTCACATTAAGTGTCTGCACTGGTACAGTAGGCAGGGCCAATGGATTTGATCAAGTAAATCAGAAACAAGGGGCACCATCTCCATTTTCCTTAAAGTTCATTTTACTTATGTTACTTCATGCACATATTTTATTTAATTCCAGTTTTCACTCATTGATTTAGTGGTATTCATGTGATATGCCCTGGTCCACCCTATGACATTGTTCAATTCTTAGTCTCAGTAGTCCAATAATTTCACACACACACACACACACACACTCATTCCCAGTGATCATTTTCATATCCTTTCCAAAATTATGCTATCCAACTTATAATTAAGATCTGAGCATGACTAGCTCCACAAAGCAGTGACACTTCTGCTGCTGCTGCTTCATCTCAGGTAAATTGGCTCATAAGTGTGAGATTGTAATATTCTCGACAGTATCTGTGAGCTCACTGTTATGCTGCCATAAACTTAATTTCCAAAGAAAAATGGACCCATTTTAGTTATTTAAGTGGATCAAGTAATAGCTATGAATTAATACCTTAGTAATAAGTGATCAGTGTTTATTTCTTCTGTCATTATCTATTCCATAAAGATTCCATGTAATAGCTTGAATGGCTAAGGTCTTCATCTCCTGAGATTTTTGAAGACTTATTCTTGTTGTTGACAGTGGACAGTACATCTGCCAACACCATGTGCCTTGTCACCTGAAAGTCACATACTCACATTACTTTCTCTCTGAGCACTGTTACTGCTTTAAGGCAATATAAGGTAATTGTGGTAAAGCTATAATAAATTTCATACTGTCATCTATTGTGTTTGTATGTTCCTTAGATCACTAAATCTCTACAAAGCAGAAGGCAAAAATCACCGCAAATTCGTAAACAAAAACTGTTCCACAATCAAATACTGTGAGAATGAGGAGGTAAGATAATCTTTCTTTAAAAATGTAGAGCGAGATATAAAGCAGCTCTTGGTTTTTTTATTGCACATCTCTTGAGACAGTTGTCTGAACACTGCTTGTTTTTCAGTCTAGATCAACTTAATAGTGATGGCTTCTCAATTCTTATGATTTTTTTTAAATCGGCACACTTAGGGTATTAGTACTTACATCTAAATATTACAATTTAAACTACTGTGAAAGGCCCCATAACTGAAATAGTTTTTCAAGTAAAACAAGTGACTATTCTCAGTGGATGCATATGTTAACAACTCTGTAGCCATGGTAGCTATAGTCTTTTCTGGTCCACTCTCAGCTTCAGTGAACTCCAGAGAAAGATGCCATTTGATTATTTAGAAGATGTGTAATTTTCTGTATGTGACAAATATTTACAAAGCAATGGATGTGAAGAGAGTCATTAAAGAACATATCTTTGAGAAAAGAAAAAAATACTTCAGATTGCTATTTGTTAACTTATATTATTATTTTTACATATTACTTATATTAAATGTGCTACAGTAATATATTTTAGATTTAAAAGTAATACAGTTATTATCCATAGAATTTTGTGCACTTGCAGTTTTAAAATTGGTATATGACTACTCTTCTTTCAATTTGGAGAGCAGGGCTTAAGTTAAGTACTATTCTGGACTTTTTAATATATTATTTAAGATTCATTCACTTTATTTTACATATGCGACTCTTTTGCTTGCTTGCATTTATTTGTACCACCAACATTCCATGTCACAGGCAATGGATTGCCCCAAACTAGAGTCACAGTTGGTTATGAGCCATCATGTCATTGCTGGGAATCTAACCCTACTCTAGGCAAGAGTTAAAATTGCTCTTAATCACTATTCAAGCTCTGCAGCCTCAATCCCAATGCTTTTCTGCACAGAGAATATCAGTGTGCAGCTACTGTAAATACATGTTAAGAGAATTACATGTTTGCTCTGGCAATTGAGATGAATCCATTCATTTACTAGTTTAAGATATATCACCAAAATCTTATGAATATAAAATGTGTAATTTATCATGTTATCTTCATAGAGACATTATAGGAAGGTCTCTTCCACTAACTTCTGCATTATTTCTATACATGCATGCATACATGTGTCTCTATATATGGAATATAAAAGTGAAATTGAAAGTAACATTAGGCACTCTTTTTCTTACAAAACTCTTGGTCAGTGTAGTCATTTTCAATTTCTTTATCACAAAGCTGATTTTAAAGTACTGAATAAAATCAATTCAATAATAAAATGAACCAGACCAAGTAACTTATATAAGCACCAAGCGTAAAATTGTTGAGTGGAACTATAAAAATATCTGGGATATGGTGATATATGATATCACTTGGGGCCTTGTTTTTAACAGTATGGAATCTCAATCAGGAATTTCCAAACAGAATATCAGTGTGGTAATCTTCAGAATTACATGTTTGTCATAATATATGAAAAATAGTACTTATCTTAATGTCACATGTTCTCTCTTCCTTGAGGTTCCTAGTTCCACATCATCAGGTGTGATTATGTAAATTTTAGAAACTATAAAAACATAGAAAGCAAAACCAGACCATTTCCAGGACAGAGGTGAGTGTGAGAACAATAGACACCAGAATAGCAGCATACAAGTATCTGATCAAGAAAATGGGAAAAACAGTGCTACTTAGTAGGAAAGAGGTAGGTACATACAGAAGAAGTGGGGAAGAAGGTAAGGAGGAGCAGCAGGACACAATGTATCAAAGAAGAAAATGGGTGGGTTCTTATGTAATGGTGTGGGATATAAATAAAGAGAAGAGGGTAGATAGGTAGAATAACATGGATGGCTGGAAATAAGGAATCGTGTTGTTAGTGATACAATTTTCTTTCACACAAAAGGAAGGCAAAATAGTAGTTCTCTGATCCTTAATTGAAGTTCACAAAGACTTTTAATGTGAACTAGAATCCATCTAAGACCATTTATAACTATAATAGTTATATTATTAAATAGGGTATAGAAAGCACAACTATGTACCTGCATCTTCAATTATAAATTTTCAGGATGTAAAATTTCATGTAGAAAAAAATATTAAAAAACAATTAGCTGAGATAGATAATTTTGGTGATTAAAATTGGGAGATAATCATGAATTATTACTGTGATCACATGAGAATTATGAGTCAAAAACATGAACAAAGCAAAAGAGGATGGTAAAATTACAGAATGTGAGGCAGAATTTTGAATTGCTTTTGTGATTTTTTTTGACAGAACAACATGCATTTTGTTCAGTTACATAGATATGATTAATATTCCGTACTCATCGCTACTGTTTTGTGAGTTAACTATACAGTGAGAAAATTTAAATCAATAGGATTGAATTTCAAAGGCATTCTATTAAGAAGCATGAGAAAAACTGTTATGGCTGTGAAGGCATTTATTAACTATAATTTTTATATCTAGGAGATACATGGGTGGTTTATAGAAATGTGGTCTATGATATACAGTCTGGAATATCAGAAGTTGAAGGGACATATTAATGAAGAATTTGTAGACAAAATAGAATGATGATAGAAGCAAACTGTCCAATGAATCCCAAGTTTCACATATACACTCTTTGTTTTTTTTTCCAGATATATGAAATACACTTCTTTTATGCTCTTAAGATGATTATATTCTCCACTTATGTTCTCTTTAGAGAATGTCTTTTATATACAAGCTGGACTTGGAGTCCTAGCCAATATGTTTCTTCTTTTTTTCTATACTTCCAAAATACTAGGTGACAGATCTAAGCCCATGGACCTGATCTCCTGTCAACTGACCTTCATTCACATAATGATGATCCTCAGTGAAGGAGATAACTTGCTTGCAAACATATTAGAGTCACTAAAATTTGGGAATGACGTCAAATGTAAGACAACTTTTTACATAAACAGAGTGATGAGAGGCCTCTCTGTCTGCATCACCTGCCTCCTGAGTGTGTTCCAGACTGTCACAATCAGTCCCAGTACCTCATTGTTAGCACAATTTAAGAATAAAGTAAAAACACACATCATCTATGCTTTTTTCTATTTTTGGTCTTTTAATTTGTCATTCAGTAGTAGGTTGATCGTCTATGTTGCTGGTTTTACCAATGTGAGTGAGACCTACCAGATGAAGGTCACTAAATCCTGCTCACTCTTCCCCATGAACTATATCATCAGGGGATTGGTTTTAACAGTGGCAGTATCCAGAGATGTATTTCTTGTAGGACTCATGTTGACCACAAGCACATACATGGTGATTATCTTGTGCAGACATCAGAAGCAATGCAAGCATCTTCATAGCAACAGCCACTTAAGAGCATCCCCTGAGAAAAGGGCCACCCAAACCATCTTGCTGTTGGTTGTGTTCTTTGTGGTAATGTACTGGTTGGACTTCATCATCTCATTCACCTCATCCCTATCATGGATGTATGTACCCGTTGTACTGACTGTTCAGAAACTGGTGATGTATGCCTATCCCACAATAACTCCTTTAGTTCAAATCACTTCAGATAAGAGAATAATCAGTACACTGAAAAACGTGCAATCCAAGTTCCACTAGATTTTCTAAAAATGATCATTTTTCTTCCTTTAAAATTATTCACTTATGTTGATTTATATGTGCAAGTTTCATACCTTTTCTAAATTGCATATCCTTCTTTATCTTCACTTGTTCATGTAGTACAGTGACATTCATCATATGATTCAAGTAGTTTATGGTATTACATACATATATTCTTTTCACATTACAGATGCCATATACTATAAACTTCTCAAGTTCATTGTGCAGCATAATTGCTCTTTCTGCATCAATTTTCTTCTTCATATTTTTTGCTTTATCTTAGAAGTGTCCTTGATGCTAAGGTTATTCAAAAGTAGTCCTCACTGATAATTGCTTTGACAGTTTTTTCTTGAAACCACTTTAATCTATATTTATTCATAAATTTTAGTCAAAATTGTTGCTTTAATAATGTTTACCAAGTCAATGTTTTAAAGTTAATAATGAGTTTAAGGTGAATTTATGTTGTCCATTTTTTAACCACAGTTACGCAATTAGTCTCATATGAAACTTTATTAAGTGTATTTACTTGCTCTTCATTTCATCCACATTTATTGAAGCATTATTGATAAATAAAATTACTTACTTACAGATAGATATGTACAATATGGGATTTGTGAATATGTGTATTCTTGCATACATGTGCACAAAGGAGGTGTGTTCATGTACACATTGTGGCCAGGAGACAACCTTGGCAGCTGTTTTTCAGATACCATTCACCTTATGCTCTAATCGTGTGTCTCTTCTGTGCTTGGAGACTACCAATAGGCTCTTACCTAATATGAGCCTACCAGATAGGGATTTTCCTATCTTTTCCTCTTCTTTTCTGCTACCACTAGTGTTCATCCATACCCCACAATTTAACATTTATTTACTTCTTATTGGAAAAAGTTTTTTCATATATTATATTCTGATTAGATTTTCCCCTTCCTCTAGTTCTCCCAGTTCTCCCTCATCCTCTCTTCTATCTAGATCATCTATCATCTCTTTTTTTTTATTACATATTTTCCTCAATTACATTTCCAATGCTATCCCAAAAGTCCCCCATACCGCCCCCCACTTCCCTACCCTCCCATTCCCATTCTTTTGGCCCTGGCATTCCCCTATATTGGGGCATATAAAGTTTGCAAGTCCAATGGGCCCCTCTTTCCAGTGATGGCCGACTAGGCCATCTTTCATTACATATGCAGCTAGAGACAAGAGCTCCGGGGTACTGGTTAGTTCATCATGTTGTTCCAACTATAGGGTTGCAGATCCCTTTAGCTCCTTGGGTACTTTCTCTAGCTTCTCCATTGGGAGCCCTGTGATACATCCAATAGCTGACTGTGAGCATCCACTCCTGTGTTTGCTAGGCCCCTGCACAGTCTCACAAGAGACAGCTATCTTTGGGTCCTTTCAGCAAAATCTTGCTAGTGTATGCAATGGTGTCAGCGTTTAGAAGCTGATTATGGGATGGATCCCTGGATACGGCAGTCTCTAAATGGTCCATCCTTTCATCTATCATCTCTTTAAGTTTCTCCTTAATAAACAAAACATCTAATCAATTATAATAAACTAAATGACAATGATTTAAAACAAACATAAAAACAAACAAAAATAGAGAAAAACATGGTAGAAAAGAGACAAAGAGAAGAACAATAAATAATCTGTAGTAGGTGACATGAAGACATAGATACACACAAGATTAACAGAGCTACCCTTTAAGAATACAAAACCTGAATGTGTGTGTGTGTGTGATGGATATGGTCTCTACAGGTTCATTGTTTCCCTTTGTTGGATATTTTAACAAATATCATCCCTGTTAGGTCTTGGAAGCCTCTTGCTTTTCTGTCATATGCGACTTTTTTATGGCTACCCCTATTTCCCCATCCCCCTACTACATATCTCCATTCAATTTCCTGATCCTCTGTACTTGTCCACCATCTCTTCCCATACCTGATACTGTCCCCCTTTCCCCTTCACTCCCTTTCCCTCCTAGGTTCTTCCATCCCTCTACCTCTTGTGATTATTCTGGAGAGAAAGTAGAAGCAATTCCACTAAAATTCAGGACAAGACAAAGATGTCCACTCTCTCCTTATATATTCAATATAGTAGTTGAAGTTCTGGATAGAGCAATTAGACAGCAAACAGATATCAAGGGGATACCAATTAGAAGGCAGTCAAAGTATCACTATTTGCTGATGATATGATATTATACATAAGCAACCCCCAAAATTACACCCAGTAGTACTAAAACTGATAAACAGATTCAGCAAAATTGGAGGATAAAAAATTAATTCAATCAAATCAGTAGCCTTCCTTTATACAAATGATAAATGGTGCTGAGAAAGAAAATAGGGAAACAACACACCTCACAATGGACACACAGTATAAAATGTCTTCATGTAAATCGTACCAAGCAAGTGGAAGAATTGTATGACAAGACATTCAAATCCCTGTAAAAAGAAATAGAAGAAGACCTCTGAAGATGGAAAGAGCTCCCATGCTCTTGGATAGGTAAGATTAACACAGTGAAAATGGCCATCTTCCTAAAAACAATCTGCAGAATCAATGCAATCTCCATCAAAATTCCAACACAATTCTTCACAGATATAAAAAGAGTAAATGTCAACTTCATATGGAAAAACAAGAAACCCAGGATATTGAAAACAATTCTCAAAAATAAAAGAACTTTTGGGGGAACCACCACACCTGATCTCAAGCTGTACTACAAAGCAATACTGATTAAAACCATGGGGTATTGATACAGAGACTGACAGGTCAAACAACGGAATATGAATCAAAACCCCGGAAGTAAAGCCATACACATATGAACACTAGATCATTGGCAAGAAGCCAAAAACATACAGTCAAAAAACCTATCTTCAATAGATTATGCTGGTTTAACTAGTAATCTGTATGTAGGAGAATTAAAATAGATTCATATTTACAACCTTGCACGAAGCTCACATCCAAGTGGATTAAGGACCTCTACATAAAACCAAATACACTGAATCTCATGAAAGAGAAAGTAGAAAAGAGCCTCAAACTCATTGGCACAGAGGAAATTTTCATGAACTGAATACCAATGCCTCAGGCTCAAAGGTCAACAGTTGACAAATGGGGCCTCATGAAACTGAACTGCTTCTGTTAGGCACAAGATACAGTGAATAGGATAACTGGCCACCTACAGGATGAGGAAAAAACTTCTGTAATCCTTCATCCGACAGAGGACCAATATCCAAAATGTATAAAGAACTCAAGAAGGTAACTTCCAAAAACTCAAATAACACCATTAAAAATGGGGTACAGAGATAAACAGAATTCACAGCAGAAGAATCCTAAATGGCTGAGAAGCACTAAAAGAAATATTCAAAGTCCTCGGTTGTCAGAGAATTGCAAATCTAAACAGCCCTGAAATTCTAGTTCACACCAATCAATATGGCTAAAATAAAAAATCTCAAGTGACAGCACATGCTGACAAGGATATGGAAAAAAAAGGAACATTCCTCCATCATTGGTGGGATTACAAACTGAGATAAACACTCTAGAAATCAATCTGGTGTTTTTTTGGAAAATTGGAAATAGTTCTACCTCAAGATCCAGCTATACCACTTTTGGGCATAAATTCAAAAGATGCCCCACTATACCACAAGGACACATGCTCTACCATGTTCATAGAAGGCTTATTTGTAATAGCCAGAAACTGGAAGTAATTCAGATGCCCCTCAACAGAAGAATGGATACAGAAAATGTGGTTAATTAACATAATGGTATACTATTCAGCTATTAAAAATGAGGACATCATGGATTTGGCAGGCAAATGGATGGAACTAGAAAATATCATCCTGAGTGAGGTAACTCATAACCCAAAGTACATTCATGATATGTCCTCACTGATAAGTGGGTATTAGCCAAGAACACAGAATACCTAGGATACAACCTACAGATCATAAGAAATGTAAGAAGCAGAAATGCCCAAGTGAGGAGGCTTCAGTGACAACTAGACTGGGAAGAAACTAATCACAAGAGGCAGAAGGATGGAGGGACCTAAGTGGAAGAGCAGAGGGGGACAGTAAAAGTAAAACAGGATCAGATATGTGGGTGAGAGACAGGAGAGACTCCTACAGGGCAATGGGAATAAATGGAAATAGCATCCCCTAGGAGTGTTAGGTAGAGGTAACCTCTAGAGAGTACCAGAGAACAGAGAAGTAAGACACTCTCAGGACTCATTTAGGATGGCCTTAGACAAAACTACCAACACTGGTAGAAGAGTACTCAAAAAGTCTACCTCTAGTAGACAAACAAGGCCTCAAGGGGAAGGACAGGGTTACTAACCCACAGTCAAAATTCCTGACCCAGAATTATTCCTGTCAAAAAGAACTGGAGGGACAAAAATAGAGAAGAGACTGAAGGAAAGGAGGTCCAATGGCTGGCCCAACTTTGGATCCCTCTCATGGCAGGGAGTGGGAGGGGGGTGGGCAAGGCCTGACACTATTATGCTGTTCTGCTATCAGAGAGGAGCCTGGCATGGCTGTCCTCAGAGAGGCCCCACCAGCAACTGAATGAGACAGAAGCATATACTTATAACCATTCATTGGACTGAAGTTGTTGACCCCTTTGGTTGAATTATGGGAAGGACTGAAAAAGCTGAAAAGGGGAGTATGAGCCTGTAGGAAAACCAGCAGTCTCAATGAAGCACCCAGAGACTGAGCAACCAACCAGGAGCATACACCATACACTGGCTCATCCAAGGCCCTGGGCAGAGGACTACATTTTCTGTACTCAGAGGGAGATGATGTGCTGAATCCTTGAGACCCTTGAGGTCCTAGGAAAGGGATAGACCTGGTGGGGTGGAAAGCACCCTCTTGGAGGCAAGAAGGAGGAGGAATTGGAGAAGGAACTGTGGGAAGGGGTGGTGAGGTACAACAACTGGAATGGAAATTAAAATTAAACATAGAACTTGAGAATTATTTTATTTACATATCAGTGATGACTAGGCACTTTGAACTTTTCTTTTTTTTTTAATATTTTTATTACATATTTTCCTCAATTACATTTCCAATGCTATCCCAAAAGTCCCCCATAGCGCCCCCCACTTCCCTACCCACCCATTCCCATTCTTTTGGCCCTGGCATTCCCCTATATTGGGGCATATAAAGTTTGCAAGTCCAATGGGCCTCTCTTTCCATTGATGGCCGACTAGGTCATCTTTCGATACATATGCAGCTAGAGACAAGAGCTCTGGGGTTCTGGTTAGTACATCATGTTGTTCCAACAATAGGGTTGCAGATCCCTTTAGCTCCTTGGGTACTTTCTCTAGCTTCTCCATTGGGAGCCCTGTGATACATCCAATAGCTGACTGTGAACATCCACTCCTGTGTTTGCTAGGCCCCGGCATCGTCTCACAAGAGACAGCTATATTTGGGTCCTTTCAGCAAAATCTTGCTAGTGTATGCAATGGTGTCAGCGTTTAGAAGCTGATTATGGGATGGATCCCTGGATACGGCAGTCTCTAAATGGTCCATCCTTTCATCACAGCTACGAACTTTGTCTCTGTAACTCCTTCCCTGGGTGTTTTGTTCCAATTCTAAGAAGGTGCACAGTGTCCACACTTTGGTGTTCATTCTTCTTGAGTTTCATGCGTTTAGCAAATTGTATCTTATATCTTGGGTATCCTAAGTTTTGGGCTAATATCCACTTATCAGTTTTCTTTAAGTGCTTCTCAGCCATTCAAGATTCCTTTGTTGAGAATTCTATATAGCTATATGCCCCATTTTTTAATTGGGTTATTTGGGTTGTTGGTGTCTAATTTCTTGAGTTCCTTATACATTTTGCAGATTAGTCCTCTGTCATATATAGATCTTTCCAAATCTGTAGACTGCCTTTTCATCCTATTTACAGTGTCCTTTGCCTTACAGAAGCTTTGCAGTTTCATGAGGTCCCATTAATCAGTTGTTGATCTTAGAGCTTGAGCCATTGTTGTTCTGTTCAGGAAATTGTCTCATGAACCAATGTGTTCAAAGCTATTTTCCAATTTCCCTTCCGTTATATTTAGTGTATTTGGTTTTATCTTGAGGACCTTGATACACTTGGGCTTGAGTTTTGTGCAGGGTGAAAAATATGGTTCTATTTCATTCATTTACATGAAGACATCTAGTTAAACCAGAACCATATATTGAAGATATTTTCTTTTATCAATTTTATGATTTTTGCATCTTTATAAAAAGTCAAGTCTCCAAAGGTATGTGGCTTTTTGGCGAGGGGGGGGTATCAATACCATGCTGTTACTGTCACTATTGCTCTGTAGTAGAACCTGAGGTCAGGGATCATGACTACTCCAGAAGTTATTTTATTGATGACCAAGTATTTATTTTATTTTTTTATTACGTATTTTCCTCAATTACATTTCCAATGCTATCCCAAAAGTCCCCCATACCCTCCCCCCCCCACTTCCCTACCCACCCATTCCCACTTTTTGGCCCTGGCGTTCACCTGTACTGGGGCATATAATGTTTGCGTGTCCATGGGCCTCTCTTTCCAGTGATGGTCTACTAGGCCATCTTTTGATACATATGGAGCTAGAGTCAAGAGCTCTGGGGTACTGGTTAGTTCAGAATGTTGTTGCACCTACAGGGTTGCAGATCTCTTTAGCTCCTTGGATACTTTTTCTAGCTCCTCCATTGGGGGCCCGGTGATCCATCCAATAGCTGACTGTGAGCATCCACTTATGTGTTTGCTAGGCCCCGGCCTAGTCTTACAAGAGACAGCTATTATCAGGGTCCTTTCAGCAAACACTTGCTAGTGTATGCAATGGTGTCATCATTTGGAGGCTAATTATGGGATGGATCCCTGGATATGGCAGTCTCTAGATGGTCCATCCTTTTGTCTCAGCTCCAAACTTTGTCTCTGTAACTCCTTCCATGGGTGGTTGTTTCCAATTCTAAGAAGGGGCAAAGTGTCCACACTTTGGTCTTCGTTCTTCTTCAGTTTCATGTGTTTTGCAAATTGTATCTTATATCTCAGGTATACTAAGTTTCTGGACTAATATCCACTTATCAGTGAGTACATATCATTTGAGTTCTTTTGTGATTGTGACCAAGTATTTTTAAAAAGCATCTTTGAGGTCACTATCTGCTTACAGATCAGATATGGTATAACAAGTACAATTGGAGTCATACTCTTGGTGGTTGTTCTAGCTCTGATGTGTGTGTGTGTGTGTGTGTGTGTGTGTGTGTGTGTGTGTGTGTGTTCAATTCTGCACTACAAGATCTAATTTCCCATGAGGAAGGGATTCTCAAGTTCAGTGGCCTTGTATTTGTTATGTAAACCTTACTTCCAAATTTAAAATGTTTGGTAAAATAAAAGTGGCTTGAGCTAATTATTTTAGAGAATAGAAAGGTTGTCAAGATTTTAGTTACCAAGTTGGAGATTGGAGGTATGGACCAGAAGGAGAAAAGAGGTGAATCAGAACAAGAAGGAGAATAGAGAAGAAGGGAGGAGAAAGAAGACAAAAAGTACAGAAGATCTCCATTAGACATGATGGTCCAGGAACACATGGAACAGTGAAACTGCTTTCATTACTTCAGATTATTGGATACATTTGGGGCAGTGGGCTGCACACAGACAGGCTCATCTCCAGTCGAGCAAAGATCTAGAACCCCAGAGGACCCAATGGATGGTAAACCTGTAGGAGACGGAATATGAGTAAAATATGAATATTTTCTACTTCTGAAAGCCTGTTGAATTTGTATAAATTACAAATTTAATTCTGAGCAATCAGAAAAAAATTCAGCAATTTCTATATTCAAAACAAATTTCTGCATATAAAGACTCAGTAATTATAATAACTTATTCAGGATAAAATAATAATACCATAAGAGTATATACAATTCTGATTTATGAATTGAGGAATATGGACTTTTGATCACCTTTCTTATTATGTCTGACTTCCATCCTACCATACCCATCTTGTTTGCATCTATATAGAATGTTGGTGCCTCTGAAAATGGTGTTATCTTTATTATATATGGAAGAACCCATTTACTTCATAAATAAACTGTATACTTGTTTTGCAGATATTTGTTATGAATTTCTCCCAAATAGTTACTAGAAGCTCTTTGCCAATCTTCATTGATAAATCATAATGGCATAGTCTCAGCATTAGTAAAAAATATTACAATTTTGGCTGGATCTTTTCCTGACAATTGGCATAGACTTATTCTACATTTTATAATTAATTCAGAAATCTTTTATATATGTCTTCAATTTTAACATTGTGTATGAATTAAGAATATCCATTCCATAATAATATCTTCCCTTTGCATACTTAGCTCAAAAGGATAATGAGTTGAAGGCAAAATGACCAAGATACAGTCAAATTTAGGATCAACTAACTACATATGCATCTTTCTGTCTTTGATGTACAGGAGATTTCACTTTTATTGCTTCAGCTGTTAGACACAGTAGATTGGATAAATTTGAATGTCCTTGTATTGATTGAAACAAATTACTAAATTCATATGGACCTAATCCAATTTTAGACCTCAGCCATTTAATATCTCCCATTAATTTTTGAAAATCATTAAGAGTTAACAATTGGTTCCTACTGATATGTACATTCCGTGGTCAAATTTTTGTGAAATTATTTAAAAACCCAGTCAATTCAGTGAATCTCCTCTTTGTATCTATTCATGACTCCCAACATGGCAGACTTTTTTGTATTTCCTTAAGCATATTCTTTAAAACATTTTTTCAGAATCAGCTGACAAAATGTCATCTATATAATGATAAATGATAAATTAAGGAAATTGCTTAGCAATTATTTCTAATAGTGGTTGCATAAAATATTGATATAAAGTTCAACAATTTAATGTTCTCTGAGGAAGTATCTTCTAGTGGTATGTTTTCATTGAGCAACTGTTGGTTGTAGTAGGTACTGAGAAAGCAAACCTTTCCCTATCCTGATCATGCAAAGGTATTATTAAAAATGCAGTCTTTCAAGTCAGTTATTATTATAGGCCAAGATCATAGTAACAAAGTTAGTAAAGAAAGTCCAGGATGTAAAGAAACCATTCGTTGAATTACTCTATTAACTATTCTTAAATTCAAGATCATATTCCATTTTCCTCTTTTTTTTTTTCAGCAAACACAGTGGAATTCAATGGACTGGTGGACTCTTGGATATGTTGAGCCTCCCACTGCTCTTTAACCAGTTATTCAAGTGCCTGCCATTTTTTATTTGTTATGGGCCACTGCTGTTACCATGTATGATTAACAACAATTTTAGGGGCAAGCTGTTAGTATGTCAGCAGTGGCACCTTTTATAAATTTGGAAACTCAATCTCTATGGTGTCCTGTCTTTGTACAATGAGGACAGCATGTGATTGTTGTAAATTACTCATATCAATAACTTCCCAAGGAACATTTATCATATCAACCCTAATTTTCACATTTACTGTCCTTGGAATCTCAGGATTATTTTGAGTACCCCATTGTAAAAGATCCCTTCCCCAGAAATGTATGTCTATGTCTGCCACACAAGGTCTCAACTTTCCTGTTTGTCCTTCTGGTATAATACAGTTAATCTATCAGTTACTTTATCTTATTCATGATAATTTACTAGTTCCAATAAACTGTATGTAAAAGTTGTGAAGTGGCCAAGCTATATTCTGAAAACGTTTGGGAAAGTATTGATTTTCTTGCCCACCTGGTACCTTCTGGCTTACCAAAGGAGGATGGCACATACTGTTTGCTGCAGGACCTTGAGCTGATAGGCCACTCTGTTCATTTCCCAACGGCAAGATTCTTACCTTGTATGTCTCTCTTGGACCTGTAATCCTTTGACCAATGTTTGCTCTTTCCACAGTTTCTGCAATACCCTGAATGCCTTTGTGCTTTATTGCAGCAACAACCTGCTTGCTTTCTTCTGAGAATACCATATTCTCCATAGTCAATATGCCTTCTATTTTGTCCTCTAAATCTATTAGCCTTACAATTTCTATGGAAATGAACAAATTCACCACAATTAAAGCATCTGTCATTTTGATTCCTAAATCTTCTAGCTGAGTAGCCCCCATGATGTTGGCATTATGCTTCTGAGAAGAAATACCAGTTGTCTTTGATCCATTCATCTATCAGGGCTCGTCTTGCTTTTGATAGTCTGGTTTCTCTCTTACATTCTGTATTTACATTTTCAAGTGCCAAGGTTTCTATCAATGACTATCTAGTTTCAGATTCTGATATGGTTCTATTAACATATGAGTGCAATCTCTGTAAGAAGTTGGTAAAGGCTTCTGCAAGGTCCTGTATTACATTAGTAAATGAGATGGATCCCTCAGCCCCACCCAGCTCTTCCCTCATAACCACATCATACACTGACCATATGACATTGTTCAATTATGACATTATTAGGTCTGATTTGTTCTTGTAAGTCAAAATAATGCCCTTCACAGAGGAGTTAGTATTTAGTAACATTGATTCCCCCTTGCTAAATTATGTTGTTTTATTTTTCTGGTTTAATTCCTTAACAAATATTGTCTACCTTCTAGTGCAGCTAACATTAATCCAGTCCATTCTTGGGAAACTCTATGCTGTGTAGCCCAGTTACTTAACATTTTTTTAACAAATGGAGAATGCAAGCCATACAATATAATGGCCTCTTTAAAATGCTATAAGTCTGTAATTTCTACTGAATGCTATTTCAGCTCATTATAAGCATGACCCCCATCATTTGCAGTCATATGCTGTACAAAAACTGGAAAGACTGAAGGTGCGTGTATACACCCAAGCAAATATTCAGATGGAGCACTTGCCTAAACATTCACACATTGTCCTTTTACCTCCTCTTGCTCTTCCCAGACCCTTGTCTCACTGAGGTGCTCTGGGAACCTTACCTGACAGTGAAAATACATGGAGCAGGATGGGGCAGAAGTTTACCTTCCAGTCTACTTTGCTGTTTGCTTCCCTCTTCCTTTTGAGTGGTAAATTTTCAGTCTCAAACACCAAGTCTTTTTTTTTTTTTTTTTTTTTTTGGTTTTTTCGGTTTTTTCGAGACAGGGTTTCTCTGTGTAGCCCTGGCTGTCCTGGCACTCACTTTGTAGACCAGGCTGGCCTCGAACTCAGAAATTCGCCTGCCTCTGCCTCCCGAGTGCTGGGATTAAAGGCGTGCGCCACCACGCCCGGCCAAACACCAAGTCTTAACCCTGTTGTTTACCCCCAACAGGCTCTTTATACTTTCTGACCTCTACCTGTATGCAAACTCTCTAAGAGCATAACCATATAATCTTTCTAACACAAGATAATTGAGAATCCTTCTGAATTTTCCCCTTTCGCATGAATTTTTTTTTCAAAATGGTAATCATGAGGACTATAAAACAAAACCAACCAACCAAACAAACAAACAAAACAAAGCAAAACAAAACAAAAAACCAACCAACCAAACAAACAAACAAAAAAACCCTCCAGGGATCACACTGTGACAGTACCTGTTATTTTGCCAATGTCCTTATATACCTTTTGCTAACCCATCAAAAACCTGCTTTTTCCTCTAATACATTAGAAGTAGGGTTACCCATTATGCCTAAACAATGTTGACAGCCTCCTGCATGCTTAGAGTTTTCAAAAGCTACTGTAATTGTGGTTCTTCAATGCTTCAACTTCCCTTCTAGCACACCACCGACCAGAGGAGGCAGGAGAAAAGAAGAGTTACTAAGAAAGTAGAATTATGGATCTGTTTAGAGATAGTTGTTTAGGATGAAACAAATTTTTGTTATCTGCAGTTCAGTCCACTTGGCATCACCAAAAATGAATCAGTAGCAGTAGTTCCATGCAGAAGAAAACACCAGGCTCCACTAACCCTCCTGAGTCTGCAGAAGCAGAAAGAAGGTGCTGTATTATCACCAGAAGTTCTTTGGTGTTTTTCTCTATGTGAAGTCACAACAAGCAAAGATCTGTGAAGTAAGCAAGGCAAATGAATGCAAGAGCAAAATCCATTGTCCACTGGGTTATACATATACTCTTTTAAAACATCACATTTCCTCTCAAGCATCCACTCAAGTGAACCATTAGATGCCCTTTTACCAGAAAGCTTCAAGAAAAACATCATGTGTCTGTTCTCAGCAAAACAACCTTACATAAGCCTGTTTCCAGAAAAATACTACATGACACAACTGAGTCTCCAACAAAAACAGAAATTTCCACTTCATATGCCACATTTTACTCATTCATCTGTTTACTCATTCATCTTTACTCATTCATCTGTTTAGGGATATCTAGTTTTTTTTTTGTTTTTTTTTGTTTTTTTAGTATCCGAATATTTATAAATAAGCAATGTCTCTGTAGTAGATTGGGACCAGTAGTGGTATAGCTGTGTCTTGAACTAGATCTATTCCCAGCTTCCTGAGGAACCACCACACTGATTCCATAGTGAATGGACAAGTTTGTACTACCAAGAGCATCACATGAGTGTTCTTATTCCACATCTTTGCCTGTCTGTGGTGCCATTGCTATTACTCATGTTGGCCATTCTTTCAGGAATCAGGTTAAATCTTAAAGTAGTTTTAATTTG
Organism: Mus caroli; assembly: GCF_978045245.1. Classification (NCBI taxonomy): domain Eukaryota; kingdom Metazoa; phylum Chordata; class Mammalia; order Rodentia; family Muridae; genus Mus; species Mus caroli. Next base: position 91,423,830 of record NW_028227262.1, read on the forward strand.
CATTACACTGATGACTATTGAAGTTGAATTTTTTTAATGTTTCCAAGCCATTTGAGTTTCCTCTTTTGAAAATTTTCTGCTTAAGTTTCTACTCCAATTTTAAATTTAATTATTTGTTTTTTTTATGTCAATTTTTTTAGTTCTTTATATAAGCTGTGTATTAGCCCTGTGCTGGCTTATTTTCTGTCAACTTGACAGAAGCTACAGTCATCAAAAAGCAAGGAGCTTCAGTTGAGGAAATGTCTCTAGGAGAACAATCATATTGAGTAAAGCATTTTCACAATTTTCACAATCAATGGCAGAAGGCCCAGCCAATTTAGGGTGGTGCCATCCCTGGGCTGGTGATACTAGGTCCTATACAAAAAAGGTGAAGAAAGTCAGAGGAAGCAAGCCAGTAAGTATCACCCCTCCATGATGTTTTGCACCAGCTCCTGCCTCTAAGATCCTGTCCTGTGGAAATTACTGTCCTGACTTCTTTGGTGATGAAAAGAAATGTGGAAGTATACGTTGAATAATCTCCACAATTCAGTTTTTGTTTATCATGTTTTATCACTTCATAAAACATAGACAAGCCATATACCAGATGTTCAGTTGGTAAAATTATCTTATTTCATTCTCTCTTGTCTGAATGAATATGTGTTTTTCCATGTTGAAGATTTTTAGTTCAAGATCCCATTGATTAAATGCTGTTCTTGTGCCTGAATAAGCAGTGTTCTATTAAGAAAGTGCTTTTCCAGGCACAGTGAGTTTATGGTTATTACAAACATTTTTTTCTATCATGTTCTGTGTGTCTGGCCTTACATTGAGTGCTTTCATTCATTTTTAGTTGACTTTTGTGTATTGTGATAAGACGGACATATTTGCACTTTTTTAAAAATTAATTTATTTTTTACACTCCATATTCCATTCCCAACCCCTACCCCCATCTACCCTCTGACTGTTCTACATCCTAGTGGCAAAGAAGTCTTTGCCATTGACTTCTCTTTGCCTTCTGGCCTGTGACTATAGTTTATTTTTTTTAAAGATTTATTTATTTATTTATTTATTTATTTATTTATTTATTTATTTATTATATGTAAGTACACTGTAGCTGTCTTCAGACACTCCAGCAAAGGGAATCAGATCTAGTTACGGATGGTTGTGAGCCACCATGTGATTTGAACTCTGGACCTTCGGAAGAGCAGTCGGGTGCTCTTACCCACTGAGCCATCTCATCAGTCCTAATTTCAAGTTTTGATGTATTTCATGGTATCCTACATACACAATACTTCTATGCACTCTTCCAAGTGAAACACATTTCTAGTCCAACAGCCTGATTTCTGCTGATAATAGGATTATATTACCTCCTATATTTTTCCTTTGTAAGAAAAATGGCTTTCCCCAAGCATTTTTGCTGGAGGTAACATTTTTATTATTTTAGCAAAAGAGATGTTAATTTTTAGGTGAATCCATGAAGCCACTGTCAAGCACATATGGAGGATGCCATGAATGTTTTGGTCGCTGGTAGATACCTTGGGGAATGTAAAATATTTTTCTATTTATTTTAAATAGAATATTATTGTTGTTAGTTTTGCTGTTCACAAGGAGTTGTATCAATTAATCCACACACACAGTTAATGCCTAGAGAGAACAGCTCACAGCTGGGAAACCCCGAGCTCAGCTGTTTCTACTCCAGTGTTCTCCTGGAATTAGGGAAGTTCACTTTTCCATTTGATGGTACCACTTTCTAACAACCATAAAGTCAAAACTGCCCTCTCCAGATGACATGATAAATATGGGTGTAGAGGGAGATGAGCTAATGACATTTCTTCCATATAACTACTTCGGATCTCATTCTGCCTAGATTTCTTTCAAAGACCCAGGTGGGTGAGTGTTTCTTTTTCTATTCATTATAGTAAGAGCTGTAAGTAGGTGTTAGAATGATTCTGAAATAAATGATTAGAAACGTCTCTGCTTAGAATTTTACTTTTGAGTTATACCATCAGCAAATAAAAGAGATGCTTTCAGACACAAAATTATCAGTGTAATGGTTAATAATCACATGGATTTTACTTAATTTGATTTCTTACTTTATATGTGACAGTAGAAGTGCGTATTGGAAAAAGAGCAGAGCCCAGCAGAAGGGTGAATAGAGACAGGAAAGGCTCATATCATGAAGATGATAAATGGGTATTATATATTAAATGAAAATATCATCAAGCCCAAAACTTTTTACAATGACTATACACTGATAGATATTTAAAATATAGCTCCAGTTTCAACTTTTCAATAAGCATATCTGACAGAGGAATTTCTTGTAAACATGCTCTGATGATTTTAAGATCATGGTGAGACCTAGGTATGGTCAACTGTGTTACTTTTTCATCCCTGTATCAAAATACCTGGGATATATTATAGGGTTAAAAACAGAGCACAGACATTTATTGGTGTGCAGGTGTACATATTAAGATACATTTAAATTGTAATTTGTATTTTCTCTGACTACTTTCTTAATGTAACAGACTTTATTTATATGAAATTTAAACAAGGGTATAAAACAAATATTAACTAATTTAATGTTTATCAGTATTTTTTCAGTCTGGCAAGTTTAAATATACTTAGGAATGGTCTCAGGCACTATCTTCTACATTTTTCTCTACATATATGCATGCATTCATATATATAGGGACTATACTAATGAAGTTTAAAATATAATTAGGCTTCTCACAAGAATCTGAGCCAGTGAAGTTTTTTTTCTATTTCTCTATCACAAGCTGACTTTAAGGTACTAAGTCATTTAATTCCATAATAAATTGATCCTGGTAACCAACCCAAATAAAAAGCATGAGCACTAAAGATAAGACTGTTGAGTAAAACTATTGAACATATGTGGGTGCTGATGACATATTAATAACACTGGGGACTTTGTTTTCCATTACATGGGAAGGAATCTGTTTTAAACTAGAAATTCCCAGATGCATCACAATCTGGTCATCTTCAGCAAGTGCATGTTTGTCATAATGTTTGGAAAATAGTGTTTCTCTGAATGTCACATGCCTTGTTGAAGGCTCCAAATGCTACATGTTCAGGTGTGATTATGTGGTAACTACAGAAACCAGGAAAGGAAAACAAAACCATTGTCAGGATAGGGTTGGCAGAGTGAGAGCAATAGAAAGCAGAACTGCAGCTAGAGTCAAGAGCTCCAGGGTACTGGTTAGTTCATAATGTTGTTCCACCCATAGGACTGCAGATCCCTTCAGCTCCTTCGGTACTTTCTCCAGCTCCTCCATTTGGGGCCCTGTGATCCATTCACTAGCTGACTGTGAGCATCCAGTACAGGGGAACGCCAGGGCCAAAAAAATGGGAAAGGGTGGGTAGGGAAGTAGGAGGGAGGGTATGGGGTACTTTTGGGATAATATTGGAAATGTAATTGAGGAAAAGATGTAATAAAAAATAGTTTTATATGTAAAAATAATTTTAATGGCATGCATTCATTGTACCTACCACTGTCTTAATAAGAATATGTTTATATAAATGTATATGGTAAAAAAAAAAAGAAAGCAGAACCGCACAGTATAAGTATCTTAACAGGAAAATAGGCTCCATAGAGAGTGGAGGGAGATAAATACAGAAGAAAGAGGTCGTTAGGTAAAATATCAGCATGAATTGCTGAAATGCCATAATTTCTCATTCTGTTAATTTACAATTCTCTTCAAAAAGAAAATAAAAACAGTTTTTTGCCATGGAAACTTGAAGTTAGTTTTTTTAAACCTGAAGTTCAGTGTCATAAAAGATGATGGGATAGGAACTAAATTGGGTGCCACCTATGAATATTTATAATGATAATTAATGATTATAAGTTGTGGAAAGTACACTGCTGGTCTTCAACTGTATCTAATCTTAAATTCATATTATAGATTTCTTTGGAAATAGAACATAAAATAGATGAATTGAGGAATAAATTTGCTAATTAAAATGATGGGGTTATCATGAATTAGCACCATGCTTTCATTAGAATTATAAGTCATAACATAGATGGTTATAAAATAGAGCTCAGTAAAATTATGAGCTCTCCTCAATATTTTTTATACCTTTTGTAACTATTTTCTAAATCAACATAAGTTTATTCAGGTGTACAAATGAGATTAATGTTCTGTGCTCACCATGATTGTTTTAGATGTTAAGTATGAAATGAGGCAATATATATCAACAGGATTGGATTTCTAAGGTGTGAGAATCAAGGTTAATAAAAGCTCACAAATTATGAATTCTGAATGTGTGAATGTATTTATTGTCTATAATATTGTATGTGTACAGGAGATACATGGAAAGCATATAAAAATGCAGGCTATGATGTAAGATCTGGAACATAAAATGTTGAAGAGACAAGCCAAACTTCAACTAGTAAGGAAAATAAAATGAGGATAGAGTCTTATTATCAAGTGTATCACAAGCTTGATTTTACTCTATTTTTTTTTCAGATAATTGAAATAAACATCCTCTATGCTCTTAAGATGAATAGAAGTTTCACTTATGTTTGCATTCAAGAATGTCCTTTATTTCCAAGCTGGACTTGGAGTCTTAGCCAATATGTTTCTTCTTTGTTTCTATATTTTCATACTCATAGGTCACAGACCTAAACCCATGGACTTGATCTCCTGTCAACTCAGCTTTATTCACATGATGATGTTCCTCACTGGAGGGGACCTGTTGCTTACAGACATATTTGCATCACTGAATATTGATAATGACTTCAAATGTAAGGCAACATTTTACATAAGCAGGGTGACGAGAGGCCTCTCTATCTGTACTACTTGCCTCCTGAGTGTGTTCCAGGCTGTCACTATCAGTCCCAATACCTCAGTGTTGGCAAATTTTAAACAAAAACTAAAAAAATATATGATCTATGTTTTCTTGTGTATTTGGTCTTTCAATTTGTCCTACAGTAGTAACCGGATCTTCTATGTTCGTGGTTTTACTAATGTGAGTGAGACTAACCAGATGCAGGTCACTGAATCCTGCTCACTCTTCCGCATGAACTATATCATCAGGGTATTCATTTTTACAGTGACAACCTCCAGAGATGTATTTCTTGTAGGAGTCATGCTGATCACAAGTACATACATGGTGATTATCTTGTGTAGACATCAGAAGCAATGTAAGCACCTACATAGCATCAGCCACCTGAGAGCATCTCCTGAGAAAAGAGCCACTCAGGCTATCTTGCTGCTGGTGATTTTCTTTGTGGTCATGTACTGGGTGGACTTCGTCATCTCAACCATATCAGTTCTGTTGTGGATGTATGACCCAGTCATCCTGAGGGTTCAGAAGTTTGTGATGTATGCCTTTCCCACAATTTCTCCTTTGGTACAAATCAGTTCTGATAACAGAATAATAATTATGCTGAAAAACATGCACTCAAAGCACCACCAGAGGTTTTTTTGAAATGATTTTTTTTTATTTCTGGGAGTGGGTGGGCAGGGGAGTGGGTGGAGGAGGAGGGTATGGGGGACTTTTGGGATAGCATTTGAAATGTAAAATAAGAAAATACCTAGTTAAAAATATTTTAAAAACCTACTAATTTATTATTTTTTTATACCTATGAGTGTTGAGCCAGCATGTATCTATGCGTGCATTCCTGCTACCCACAGAGGTGAGAAGATGTCATGACATCCCCTGAAATTGGACTTATAGATGGCTATAAGGAGTCATTCTGTAAAGCACCAATTATTTTTTTTCTAAAATACAGTTTCTTTTAAACTTTAATGTCCCTAGCACATATGTAGCAGATGTATAGCCCAGTCTCCATGTGGGTTACCCCAACAAGTTGTGCCTGTTCCTAAAGCTGCTGTCTGTCATGGAATCCATTCCCAACAGAACTGCCTTTCTAGCCTCAGCTGGAGAGGATGCACCGAACCCTGCAGAGACTTTATGTGCCTGAGTCCGGTAATACAATGGTGTGCGGCACCATCTCAGATGAGAAAATGATGAGGGAAGTGAGATGGAACCCTGTGAGAGGGTCCCTGGTTGATATTTAAATGAATGAATGAATAATGAATTTCCTTAAAAATTAAACTTTAATGTTTCAGGTAGCAAAGCAGGATTGTTCATATGATTTATTTAAAATTTGCATTATTATACATAGACATTCATATACATTCTTTTGACATTCCTGTTGCTAAGTACTAGAGAGTTTTTAAGTTAATTGTAAACAATAACTTGATATTCTACATGAAATTTCTCTTTCTCCTTTGTATTTTGTAAAATGAATATTCCCTTGCTGCCGAGTTTACTCAAAAGGAGATCCTTGCTGATAGTGGCTTTCTAAGCTTTCTCTTGAAAAGATTTCAATCTACTCTCTCACCAAGAGTAGCTTAAATATTTTATTGTAGCTTTAATTCTATTCCCTAATTATAATTTCTCTGGATCCATAAAAATACTGTGAATTTAAAGTTTCAAATGTTTTTTACTACAGTTACTTAATGAATTTTATATGAAAATATCATGTGCCTGTTTATTTGTACTTCATTTCATTTACATGTATTAAAATATTATTAAAATATTATTAAAATAAATATTATTAGTAAATAAAAATTGTTTAGATACACATACATGTTGTAAATGTGTTCATTTTGTACCTGTATGCATGTATGTATGTGTGTGCACAGATGAAGTATATATGTATATATATGCATGGAGGACAGGAGACACCTGCTGTTTCTGTTTGTTTTGCCATTGCCATTCACCTGCTGTCTTAATAGAGCATCTTTCTCTCTGTGACCTGTGTCAAGATGGTGGTCCAAAGGCTTCTCCTGTGTCTGCTTCTCCAGCTCTGGGATTAGAAATGTTTACCACCATACCTCCCCACATTTAAAAATGATGCTTTTTTTCATTGAGGAAATACTTCATACTATATAGTCTGATTAGGGTTTCCCTTCCCCTAAATCTTTCCAGTTCTTTCTCACCTCCTACCCCACTCAAATTGACACCATTTCTTTCTCTCTTTAGAAAAGATTCATGCCTCTTAGTAACAACAACAAAATAAACAAGATAAATGAAATATAAATGAATCACAATAAGACAAAACACACAGAAGAAAAGTTGCCAAAGCAAAAGCACCAAAAAGAGAAACGCACAAGTTCTCACACAGGGATCTCATAAAATACAAAAATAGAAGTCCTAATATATATGTAAAGGATCAGTAAGACTCAGTTAAGGTTGTTTTGTGTTGGGCTTGACTGTGACGGCATGGCATTGATACAACCCTTAGAGGTGGTTAGTTTCTCCAGAAAGACTCCCTTCAAGAAAACTAATTTTTTTTTAATTTTTAATATTTTTATTACATATTTTCCTCAATTACATTTCCAATGCTATCCCAAAAGTCCCCCATAGCGCCCCCCACTTCCCTACCCACCCATTCCCATTCTTTTGGCCCTGGCATTCCCCTATATTGGGGCATATAAAGTTTGCAAGTCCAATGGGCCTCTCTTTCCATTGATGGCCGACTAGGTCATCTTTCGATACATATGCAGCTAGAGACAAGAGCTCTGGGGTTCTGGTTAGTACATCATGTTGTTCCAACAATAGGGTTGCAGATCCCTTTAGCTCCTTGGGTACTTTCTCTAGCTTCTCCATTGGGAGCCCTGTGATACATCCAATAGCTGACTGTGAACATCCACTCCTGTGTTTGCTAGGCCCCGGCATCGTCTCACAAGAGACAGCTATATTTGGGTCCTTTCAGCAAAATCTTGCTAGTGTATGCAATGGTGTCAGCGTTTAGAAGCTGATTATGGGATGGATCCCTGGATACGGCAGTCTCTAAATGGTCCATCCTTTCATCACAGCTACGAACTTTGTCTCTGTAACTCCTTCCCTGGGTGTTTTGTTCCCAATTCTAAGAAGGTGAAAACTAAATTTTTATTACAGGTGGCTATCAAAAGGAGATAGCTTCTCAGTTATGGAAGGGATGGATGTGTATGCACTACGTCTGCTCTAGAACCCCGTTGGATACAAGCCTCTGCAGTCCCTCTACATGCTGTCACTGACTCTGAGTTTATATGTGAGTCCATGGGTTGTGTTTAGAAAGCTTTTTGCCTTGGTGTTCTCCATCGATTCTGGCTCCTCTAGTCTTTCTACAACATCTTCCACAAAGTTCCCTGTGCACTGAGAGAAAGAATTTGATGGAAACTTCCCATGTATGGTTAGTTTTCTTAATGTTCTCCACTCTCTTCATGTTTTCTAGCTGTGAATCTGTGTATTTATTTACATCTTCTGCTGGAGGGAGCTCTTGTGATGGCTGACTGAGACTTAGATGTATAAGTATGTCATTAGTAGTCATTTTATTGCTACATTCTTTGACTAGGACATTAGTATTTGGTTTTCTCCTTGGTCACAGGCCTATATAAAAGTTTCATGTTCTTGACAACCCAAGCATTGCTGGGTATGGATTCAAGCCCATGGACTCCATGCTTTAACTCAATTCAGATATCGGTTGGTTATTCTCACAAGCTTCTAACACTATTGCACCAGCATATCTTTTTTTTATTTAACAAACCCCCAAAATACTGTATTCCTAGTAATTTCACTAAGGAAGAAACTGCTTGAATTTTGCCTGGAATTATTTTCCCATCTTCTAATGTGCAGGCATTTTTATCAGCAAGTCCCCAAAGGCTGCTAAGTTCTGCTTACCCAATCCAAGAATGTATTGTCATCAGTATAGTGGACCAGGCATGATATCTTGAAAAAGAGGCATGGGATTAAGATAACTTTGAACTAATTTATGAAATAGGGATGTAGAATTAATATAGTTTGAGGTAGAAATGTAAGAATAACTCCCTGAATTGCCAAATAAAAACAAAATGCCTTTAGTGAGACTTATGAGCAAGTATTTTTATAAAGCATTTGTGAGGTCACTGTCTGCTTACAAGTATCAGAAGGTAATTTGTAATCTGTACTCAGTCCAAGAAAAGAAATCACATCTGCTTTATCAATTGGAGTTGGAGTCACTTCCTCACTGAGTTAATAACAGTCAAGAGTCATTTTCCATGAATGAATATTCCACCATGCAATTTTCCAGATGTGTTCCATACAGGCCAAATAATATATACTAAGAGTGGGATAGCCATTACCTCTGCACCTTTTTAATCCTTGATGCTGGTATTGATTTCTCTAATCTTTCTGTGAATGTGATATTGGTTTGGGTTCAACATTTTCCACAGTAGAAGCAACTCCAATGGCCTCCATTTGTTCTCTCTAGCCATAATAGCCTTTATAAGGCAGGTGAGGGAACAAATGTGCTATTTCTGCGGTGAATAAGAATTGCTGAAAAGAGCATGTGTCTGGCTGTGAACCAAAATCTCCTGGAAGGAGTCTGTGTTGGCAGAGGCATGTTGACAGACTGCAGTTTCAGATCTGTAGAGAAGCTGGACACTTTTAGGAACAGATACTCGTGACATTATTTTAGCCTCTGGAACATCCATTCCTTGTCCTACTCTATATTCAAACTATCGCTTCATGATGCAAGGTAGAAATACATTTTAGAAACTGTTAATTTTATATCTCATGATAATACATAAATTCCATTAGGCACTATTAATTTATCTCCCACCTATCCAAAGGCTAACAATGTCATCAGAAAACATCTTTGCTCTATAAACAGGTTGCCCTGTCTCAGTGTAACCACCTCTCTTGAATGCCCACCAATGCATTTTAAATTTATCTTTGTTTGTATTTTCTTTGTTCTATAAATGTATAAAACAACTATGTTTACAACTTTAGAACACAGAATTTTGCGATAATCTTAACGTGTTCCTGGGCTATAGAAACTTCTGAGGTGAGAACTATTTCTTACATAAACCCTATTATCTTCGAAGACAAATATCTTACATACTTTTAAAATTATATATCCTGGGATTCTGGAAATAATCACAGCTTGAGTTTTGGACCCCATTGTGAATCAGATGGTGTTGTGCTGGGACATGTTTCTTAAGCCCAAAAGACCACCAAAGAGTCGATTCAGATGCAATCACATTAGGTCTCTTTAATCAGGCTTGGACTTGGTCTCCCCATCAAACCTAGCATAGCAGGACAGGAAGGTGGAGAGCCCCAAGCCTAGTTTCAGGAAAGAATTTATAGAGGCAAGCAAACAAGTAAGGGTGTTTCTAGCCTGGGACACATTTGACTGCAGGGCCATTACAGTCTTTATCATAAGTGGCTGGTGCTGGGAGACAAACCATAAACTTAACTTCTGTTTTCCTCCTGACTACTGGTTGTTCAGAAGTGAAGTGCCAGGGGCAGACTTGAAACCTCAAGGTGCACAGTTTTGGGGGGAGTAACTTGGAACTGGTGCTACGTATCAGTTTGCTAGTTAACTCGAGTTTAACCTAGGTCAGGTTCTCTAAGATGGAATCTGAACCCAAAAGATCTGGTCTCTCACCAAGTAGATGCAACATCTTTTGGGATAAGACCCACTCCAGCAGTCCAGAACCCACATGAAGCATCACATATATTACATATGGGAGTGGAGGCCCAGGACCAGCCTGTGTATGTTCTTTGGTTGGTGTTTCAGACTGTAAGATCCCCAAAGGTTCAGGATAATTGACTCTCTTGGCCTTACTGTGGAGTTTCTATCCCCTTCAACAAATAAAATTCTTTCACCTATTCTTCCATAAGAATCCCCAACCCACTGTTTGGTCGTGAATCTCTTTATCTGAGTCATCTGCTGGGTAGAGCCTCTCAGAGGACACCATGCTCCTGTCTAATAGAGTAATAGAGTAATAGCATAATAGAGTATCATTAATAGTGTTAGGCACTGGTGCTTGCCCATGGGATAGGTCTCTAGAGGGTATGGTTATTGATTGGCCAATCCCTCAGTCACTGCTCCCTCCCACATGCCTGCATTACTTGTAGACAGGAAAATTTGGGATTGAACTTTTGTGGGTGAGTTGGTGTATCTATGGCCCCATTGGTGTTCCTGTCTGTATACAGTAGGTGTACTCTTCATCTTCCACATTCCCAATGTAGTGAGTCACAGTTAAGGTCACCTCCATTGTTTCTTGGGCACCTCTCTTGTCCCATGTCATGTCATGTCATGTCATGTCCTGGAGGTGCACCCCTGCTTCCAAACCCCATCAGTTGCAGATTTCCATCATTTTCATGGCCAAATAGCCATGTGTCATGTCATTCCTGATCCTTAGTTTCCCAATTCCCCTTCCCATCCCATCTGCCTCTTATTACTATTTTATTCTCCCTTCTAAGTGAGGTTCCATCTTCCTGGCTTGGGCCTTCCTTCTTCTTTAGTTTCTTTGTGTCACTGTTGTGTATCATGGTACCTGTGTTTTATGGCTAATATGCACTTATGAGTATGTACCATGCATTTCCTATTGGGTCTGGGTTACCTTACTATGGATGATAATCTCAAGTTCCATCCATTTGCCTGCAAAATTCATGATGTCTTGGCCATTAATCGCTGAATAGTATTGCATTGTGTAGGTTTGCCACATTTTCTTTATCCATTCTTCAGGTGAGGGACGTCTAGGTTTTTTTTTTTTTTCCAACTTCTGGCTATTATGAATGAGGCTGATATGAACATAATTGAGCAAGTGCCCTTGTGGGATGGTGGAACATCTTTTGGGTGTATGCCCAGGAGTGGTATGTATGGCTGGATCTTGAGGTAGAACTATTCCCAGTTTTCTGAAAAACTGCCAAATTGATTTTCAAAGTGGTTGCACAAGTTTACATTTCGACCAGAAAAGGGAGAGTGTTCCCCTTGCTCCATATCCTCACCACCATGTGCTATCTCTTGACAATTTGATCTTAGCCATTTGGATGGGTGTTTGAGATGGAACCTAAAAGTTTTTTTTTAATTTGCATTTTGATGATGACTAAGGACATTGAACATTTCTTTTAGTGCTTCTCAGCCATTTGAGATTCCACTGTTGAGAATTCTGTTAGTTCTGAACCGCCATTTTTAATTTGGTTATTTGGGTTGCTGGTGTCTAACTTCTTGAGTTCTTTGTAAATTTTGGATATTAGCCCTCTGTCATATGTAGGGTTGATAAAGATATCCCTCTCTGTGGACTGCCAATAAAAACTACATGGTATTGGTACAGCAACAGACACATTGATCAATGGAATGAAATTGAAGACCCAGAAATAAATACATACACCTATAGACTTGTTTTTTTATATAAAAGCCAAAACCATACAATGGAAAAATGGAAGCATCTTCAGCAAATGGTGCTTGACTAGCTGGATGTCAACATGTGGGAGAACAAAAATTGATCCAGACTTATCAACCTGCACAAACTTCAAGTCCAAGTGGATAAAAGACCTAAAAATAAAAACAGATACACTGAATCTCATAGAAGAGAAAGGGGGAAATACCCTTGAATGCATTGGTACAGGAGAGAGGTTATGAACAGAATAACAATGTCTCTAGCTGTAAGAACAATTGATAAACTCATGAAACTGCAAAGCATTTCTAAGGGTTTTTCTTTTTTTATTGAATATTTTTGTTATTTACATTTCAAATGTTATCCCCTTTTCTGATCCCCCCCCACAAAACCCCTATCTCATACCTCCTCCCCCTGCTTCTGTGAGGGTAATCCCCCACAGACCCAACCACTCCTGCCTCCTCACACTTACATTCCCCTACTTTGGGGCATCAAGCATTCTTTTTTCTTTTTCTTTTTTTTTTTTTAAGAGCTTTAAGGTATACTGTCAAGCTGCAAGTGTGTGCTCTCTCCATTTTCTTTTTGGAGGCACTTAGAGCTATGAGTTTTCCTATTAGTACTGCTTTCATTGTGTTCCATAGTTTTTGGAGTATTGTGGCTTTATTTTCATTATGGTACTCTCTTGCTATTTCTAGGGTGTAGTTTCCCTCTTGGTGTTGGAGTTTTCCATTTCTTATCCTTTGTAGGGCTGGATTTGTGGAAAGATATTGTGTAAATTTGTCTTTGTCATGGAATATCTTGATTTCTCCATCTATGTTAATTGAGAGTTTTCCTGGGTATAGTACCCTGGGCTGGCATTTTTGCGTTCTCTTAGACTCTGTTGTGACATGTGCCCAGGATCTTATAATTTTTATAATCTCTGGCAAAAAGTCTGGTATAATTCTGATAGGTCTGCCTTTATATGTTACTTGACCTTTCCCCCTTACTGCTTTTAATATTCTTTCTTTGTTTTGTGTATTTGGTGTTTTGATTATTATGTGACTTGAGGAATTTCTTTTCTGGTTCAATCTATTTGGAGTTCTGTAGGTTTCTTGTATGTTCATGGACATCTCTTTCTTTTTGTTGGGCAAGTTTTCGTCTCTAATTTTTTGAAGATATTTATTGGCCCTTTAAGTTGGATATCTTTGCTCACTTCTATACCTATTATCCGTAGGTTTGGTTTTCTCATTGTGTCCTGGATTTTCTGAATGTATTGGGATTTTTTCATTTTGCATTTTCTTTGACAGTTGTGTCAGTAATTTTTATGGTATCTTCTGCACCTGATATTGTCTCTTCTATTCTCTTGGTGATGCTTGCATCTTTGACTCCTGATCTCTTTCCTAAGTTTCCTATCTCCAGAGTTGTCTCCCTTTGTGATTTTTTAATGGATCTATTTCAAATTATAGATCCTGGATGGTTTTGCTCAATTCCTTCACCTGTTTGTTTATGTTTTTCTGTAATTCTTTAAGGGATATTTTGTGTTTCCTCTTTAAGGTCTTCTACCTGTTTACCTGTGTTCTCCTTTATTTCTCTAATGGAGTTATTTATGTCCTTCTTAAAGTTCTCTATCAATCATCATGAGAAGTGATTTTAGATCCAAGTCTTGCTTTTCCATTGTGATGGGGTATCTGGGACTTACTATGGTAGGAGAACTGGGTTCTGATGATGCAAAGTAACCTTGATTTCTGTTGCTTATGTTCTTGCACTTGCCTGTTGCTATCTGGTTATCTCTAGGGCTACCTTCCCTAGCTATCTCTGACTGGAGCTCTCCTGTGATCCTGGTTATGTCAGAAATCCTCAAAGTTCAGCTGTCTGTGTGATCCTGTGATTCTGGAGTCCTGTGATCCTGAGATTGTGGGTGTTTCAGAACTCCTGTGAGTCAGTTGCTTCTGGGATCCTGAAATCCTGGTGTGACCCAGCTCCTGAGATACTGTGATCCTGATCATGTTAGAGCAACTGGATCCTGGGTGTGTTAGAACACCTGGGAGTCAAGCTTGCTCTGGTGTTGTGGTACTGTGTGCAGAGCCAGTGACCAAGGTCTCCTCAGGGTACTGGCTCAGACTGGATGGAACCTGTGCCACTGGCCAGGTGGGTGTTCCTGTGTCCCTGGATCCCATGGGTCTCAGTTACTCCTGGAATAGGGTAAAATGTTGTGGCATCCTCACCTATGATTCTGGGTGTGTTAGAGCACTGGAGAGTGGAGCTTCCTCTGGGTGTTTTGTGACTTGATGTGGAGCTAGTGCCCAAGATCTGCTCAAGGCATTGGCTCAGACCAGAAGTCGGTTTGGTTTCCTGATCAAGTCATTCCCTTTTGATCTTTTGAGTGGAGAGTTAGTTCGGGTCATCATGTTGATGATTTTTGGTTTTGTGTGTTCAGTGGTACTTTGTGTTTTGAAATTATGGCTTCATATTTTTACTGTACAATCTCTCTACTGTGGTCATTCCTCTTTTTAGACCAAAATAATGCTTCTTATATTTCCATATTGTTGGTTTGTGAAACATAAATGTTTTAGTCTGTTTATGTTATGGGAACTTGTTCCTCTTTCAATCATAGAAGTTCTACTGCTAGTTATATTATTTTAGATGTGCTGTCTTTAACATTTGAGATGTATTGCTATGGGCTCTTTCCAGACTTGAAAGTTTACCTTGAGTAATTGAAAGACTCTAAGACTCCCAAAGGGAGACACTCACTCAAGCCTCGGGGCAGCCGCGCACCCAAGAAGACACTGAGACCGAACTTAAGATGTATAGAGAGTAAGATTTAATACAGCAACGACAAGAAAGCACATAAAAAGCACATATACCAGATATCTGGGGTCGAAACTCATGCAGCCAGCAAGGTGCAGAGGAGATTCGATGATTAGCCCAAATTTTCACAGGCTTTTATAGGAAATAGCCAGGGAAAAAGTACAAGTTTTACGTCACCAAGGGGCTTTGTCAAGGGGCTTTACATAACCAAGGGGTCGTGTCCTATATTTTGGCAATGTACTCGATCTATTGGAACATTCTGGGGTAGTACCAGGAGGCCCCTATCTCAAAAATGTTCTTGGAACAGTCCTCAGTTAGGAGGGGTAGGACTAGGTTTGTTCCAGGAGACCCCTTATCTAAAAAATGTTCCCGGAGCAGTTTCCAATTGGGAGGGGGTACCTTGGGGTAAAAAGTTCAGGTGTGTTCCGGGAACAATCTCCAGATGGGAGGGGTAAGAGGACCCTGAGCTGAAGAGTTCATGGAGAGTTCAGCTTTTCTTCTTTCACAATCACTTCTTTCTGGAACTGGGAAAATTCAGTTTTTTATTTGATGGGTTTTCTTTATTTGTATCTTGCATGTTTTCTCTTAGATCTTTCAATTCATTTTCTTGTTGTTATTGTGGTTTGTATACATAGTGTTTTAAGTATAAAATCATGAGAAATTTTTTACTCTGGTCTTGCCTTCTTTGGGTGTCTGTGTTCTTGTGTTTAATAGTATGTTAGAGGGAGTTTTCATCTATGGAATGTCTTGTGTTTGCCTTTGACCTGGAATTCTTCTGTCTCACCTATGCATATAACTTGAAAGTTCAATTTCTTCATGGTTTCCCACAAACACAATACTTTCTAGATATGCACTCAACCAGCTGGCTGAGTTATATTTCCTGCCCAACAGCCCAGTTATCTTTCCATCTGTGTGCTCTATAAAAAATTAATTTTCCCAAGTATGTTTGGTAGAAGTGGTATTTTCTTATTTTCAGCCAAACAGTTATTAAATTCTCAGTGAGATCCTGAAGTCACTGTCAAGTAAGGATGAAGTACACCATGACTGTTTTGGAAGCAGGATGGATACCTTGCGGTCGAAAACTTTTCTTACTCCTTTTATGTTTTTTATTATTTTTTATATATAATTTATTTTTTAATTAGATATTTTCTTCATTTACATTTCAAATGCTATCCCAAAAGTCCCCCCAAACCCTCCCCCCCACTCCCCTACCCACCCACTCCCACTTCTTGGCCCTGGCATTCCCCTGTACTGGGGCATATAAAGTTGCAAGACCAAGGGGCCTCTCTTCCCAATGATGGATGACTAGGCCATCTTCTGATACATATGCAGATAGAGACACGAGCTCCGGGGGTACTGGTTAGTTCATATTGTTGTTCCACCTATAGGGTTGCAGACCCCTTTATCTCCTTGGGTGCTTTCTCTAGCTCCTCCATTGGGGGCCCTGTGTTCCATCCAATAGCTGACTGTGAGCATCCACTTCTGTGTTTGCCAGGCCCCGGCATAACCTCACAAGAGACAGCTATATCAGGGTCCTTTCAGCAAAATCTTGCTGGTGTATGCAATGGAGGCTGCATTTGGAGGCTGATTATGGGATGGATCCCATGGAGGCATGGCAGTCTCTAGATGGTCCATCCTTTCGTCTCAGCTCCAAACTGTGTCTCTGTAACTCCTTCCATGGGTGTTTTGTTCCCAATTCTAAGAAGGGGCAAAGTGTCCACACTTTGGTCTTCATTCTTCTTGAGTTTCATGTGTTTTGAAAATTGTATCTTTTATCTTGGGTATTCTAAGTTTCTGGGCTAATATCCACTTATCAGTGAGTACATATCATGTGAGTTCTTTTGTGATTGGGTTACCTCACTCAGGATGATGCCCTCCAGGTCCATCCATTTCCCTAGGAATTTCATAAATTCATTCTTTTTAATAGCTGAGTAGTACTCCATTGTGTAAATGTACCACATTTTCTGTATCCATTCCTCTGTTGAGGGACATCTGGGTTCTTTCCAGCTTCTGGCTATTATAAATAAGGCTGCTATGAACATAGTGGAGCATGTGTCCTTCTTACCAGTTGGAACATCTTCTGGATATATGCCCAGGAGAGGTATTGCGGGATCCTCCAGTAGTACTATTTCCAATTTTCTTAGGAACCATCAGACTGATTTCCAGAGTGGTTGTACAAGTTTGCAATCCCACCAACAATGGAGAAGTGGTCCTCTTTCTCCACATCCTCTCCAGCACCTGCTGTCACCTGAAATTTTGATGTTAGCCATTCTGACTGGTGTAAAGTGGAATCTCAGGGTTGTTTTGATTTGCATTTCCTTGATGATTAAGGATGCTGAACATTTTTTCAGGTGCTTCTCAGCCATTCGGTATTCCTTAGGTGAGAATTCTTTGTTTAGCTCTGTTCTTACTCCTTTTAAATGAGAAAGTATTATTCTTCCTATTGTTTTGTCCACAAAACTGGGATCAATCAATCTACACAGACAGATATAGCCTGGAGAGATATGGCTCACACATGAGAAACCAAGAGCTCAGCTGTTCCTACTTTGTAATCACCTCAAGGTCACAATTGCCTACCTGACATGCCTACATGACATGATAACTGTGGGTCTAGAGGGAGATGAAGTGATGATATTTCTTCCTTATTTCTACTTTTAGGAGCCTCATTCTTCAAGAATGTTTATCAAAGGATAAGCTTGGTGAGTGTTTCTTTTTCTCTTCATTTTAGTAAAAGCTGTAAGTAGGTGGTAGAAGGAAACAGGATTTTCTCTAAAATGAGGTTTGAGAACTTCTGATTAGAGTATTGCTTTTCAGCGGTACTGTTTAGTAAGTATACATCAGAAGCTTGTAGACATAAAAGATATAAGTGTAATGATCTAGGAAAGAACATAGATTTCCCTTAATGTGATCTCTGATTATATGTAACAGTAGAAAGAGCTATTGCAAAGAGGACAAGTGCCTAGCAGAAGTATGGGTAGAGAGAAAGAAAAGCTAATAGAGTGAAGACTATCAATGCATATTATATATCGAATGAGCACATCATGAAATGAGTGCACATTTTTATATGTGTAAAAAGTAGTTGCAGATGTCATATTTTTAGGAGCACATCTGACAGCATTTTTCTGAGTGTATGCTGTAATAATAGTAAGATCAAGTTCCACCTAGGTATTGGAAATTGTGTTACTGTTCCATTCTTGTGACAAGATACCTGAGATATCTTAGAGTGTGAAAAACGAAGACTTGACATTTATTGGTGTGTAGGAGGACATTTATAATATTAATACATTTGTATCATACTGAATTGCATTTTCTCATTAACTAACTGTATTCAGTTATTTATATTAACCAAAAGCTAAAAATATCAAACAAATATAAATTTAGGGTATATATGTAATATTCTAGTCTGGTAAGTTTGCGTATACCTGGGAATTTTTAGGAAAGTTTCAAATCATGGCCTAGTAAGGCATAAAACATTCTTAACATCATATAAGTTTCAAATTTTTATATAGATTCATTTAATCTATTGCAATGATTTCTAATAAATCAGATCTTTTATATGTACTTCAAACATCTGAAAATATCAAATCATTTGTTAAATTTTTTGTGTTAACTTTATATAAATGTAAATTCCATAGGAATTTTAGTCTTTTTATTAAAATGAATTCATTTTTCTTATTTCAAGTTTTCTAGACTGAACCATGTTACACTGATACTATGAAATATTGAACAAGCTTTTCCTTGCCAGTGAGAAAAAAACCATCATTTCTTAAATGATATAAAATTTCTAAAGTCAAAATCCCTAAGGTTTCCTCTAATAGATACAAAATGCAAAACACAAGCACACACAAACACACTCATACACAAACATGGACACACACACACACACTTTCAGTGAACGTATTCTTATCTTTCCCAAACTCACACAACACAATTTATGATGAAGCTGTGGGTATGAATGCTTCCCCACAGTCTCTGCAGTGACATTGCAGCTGCTGCTGCTTCACCTCTGAGAACTGGCTCATAGTGTGAAAGTGTAATATTCTAGTCAGTGTCTGCGTGCTTACAGACTTACACTAAACTCAACTTCCAAAGAACAATTCATATATTTAAGTTATTTAAGATTATCAGGTAAATATTATGAATTAGTACTTATTTAAAAAGTAATAATTCCTGCTGGCATTATATATTTCATAAAAATATCACGGAACGAATTTGAGTGATTAAGCCCTTCATTTTTATGAGATTTCTAAAGATTTTTTTTTTACAAGTTTAACTTTTAATTTATTAGAACCCAGAAAGTGATGATTTTTTTAAAAGCAGAGTTCCCATCAAATTAACACTTAATTCAGGGCAAAAATATATTAAAATATAACAAAATGAAAAAAAAATCCCTAAATCTTAAGGCAGAAGTAAAACACTGTAAACAGAACAAAATAGCATGTCTAATACAGACTGTAGAATGTCACAATTTAAAGAGATCCACATAGTATTTTATAGCACTAAAATGTTAATACAGTCAGAAATATTATCAATTGGTCCAAGATTCCTCAGTTTATAAAATGTCTAGGCTGCTAATTGAAATTTTTCCATATAAAGATAGATAGGTACCATAAAATCAAGTGACCACTTTTATGACAGAGGAACCAGCAGGCATCTTTATGATTTTGTCTGTACAGTTCTACAGTATCAAGTATGGAGTATCACTAGGCAGCTGTAGGTTCAGCTCCCCGTCCTAATGCCCGTGGTTGTATGTCACTCCCCTTTGACTGCATTTTAATGTGAACCATACTTATTACTACAGAGGCCTAGCTTTACTGATAACAAAATCATGAACTGTTTGGTTTCTTGGTGTGTGGGTATGTGTGCGTGCAGTTACATGTGTGCACATGTAGGTACAGGTGTTTATGAGTATATGTGGAAGCCAGAGGGTCAACTTGTTTATGTGTGTGTGTGTGTGTGTGTGTGTGTGTTCCTCAGGAACAATTGTCCCTTACAGGGACCTGGAACTTGCTAATTAGGCCAGGATGGTTATTCAGTGAGCCTCAGGGACACACCTGTTTCCGTTTCCTCAACACTAGGATTGCAGTTGTGATATATGCCCAGTGGTATATAATCTGAGATAGTAGAAAAACAAATTTTAATAAATTATTCCATCTTTTCCTGGCCATTAAATAACTTTGAACTGAACTATAAGGACTGAACTGACTTCAGATGTCAGCAGGTGAACAATTCTTCTGTTAGTATTTGGATTAGAGCCTTAGTGTGGGGACTTTTCATGTCTACTTACTTGTCTGCTGATTTTCAGTGTTTGAATTAAACCCAGGCCTCGCACATCTGAGCTACAGTCACTCTCCAGTATTTCATGCTTATGTGTAATTAATAGCAGCCCTTCTTAAAAAAAAAAAAGGAATAATAGCCTTGGGATTAACAGCCTTATGATCAACACCTTTAATTTTTAGGGAACACAAAAAAATTAAAAGTGCTTGAAATCAGTAAACAAGGATTAGCTAGCTTATATATCCTAATGAATAATGTCAAAAGACACAATGCACTGAAAATAATTCTGTAAGTCTAGCAAATGAGTTTGGTGGGTTCTTAACTAACATTAATTACAAATACTCATTTTTTATTACAAAGTTTTCAGCTATTTCAATAAAATAGCTGTAGACTTCACGGTACTTCTATTCATCTGTTCATTAATAAAAACTTGTTAAAATCCCTTACTTAGTAGTTCTGGAAAAGTCTAATCAAATACGATCATTAAAACTACCAGCAAAGCTTTGCTGTACGGATTGCAGACTCATTTCAAAGTGGATTCAGTCTCTCAGGGTCTGACTCTTAACTGGTGAACGTATTCACCAGCTTGAGCTCTGAAAATAGAAAGAATTTTAGCCAGTGCTGACCAGAGTTAAACGGTTCTGGTATTACTTGAAAAATAAAAATACACTGTCAATCATGCATTCCACAACTTCAAGAACCAAGTAAGGAACTACTGATAGATATGGTAACGATGTAACGATGACCTAGGCTTTCATCAGGCCTCAGCACACTCACATCAGGGCCCATGTAAGATAAAAGGAGTAGAAGGCCATTCTGTACATTTGCCCACTGTTTGGCATCCAGCCTCCCCTCTTCTGTGTAACTATTCTAGCAGAACTTCTTCAAGAGTGTTAACTGAGGGGTAGTAGAAGACACCTATGGGGGAACAAAAATGTAGTAATGTGGACTTTTCAGCCGAATAAGTTCTCATTGTGGTTATACTGCGTGCAGCATATAACCTGTACAACCATTTGTTCCTGTTTGTCTCTTTGTGAAAAAAAAATTAGGCTCAATAAAATGTGAAATTTACATTAGTTTCCTTTAAAATGCAAAGATTAACTGTTTTTGGCCCAGCTGTGTAGTAACCAAAAAAAAGTATCTGCTTTGATAATATAATATGAAAAAGTTCACATATGTACATCGGTACATTCCTTCATTAAAATTTCCTTAAATCTATCTCAATGTATCTTTACAACTGATACAACTGATCTTTACAGCAAAAGTCAAAATTGACAAGTAGAGATGATCTGTTGCACAGCACTTTGGGTTTTGGGAATCCCTTAGACTTAAAGGACATCACTGAAGCGCTGTTTGCCATAGTCTGCAGGATCCATCTGAAGCTCCCGTTCTTCATCATTTTGCTTCAACTTGTGGAAATCATTGGCTCTGTCCCGGGTGGCCTGCTTTAGCGAGTCTGTTTGAATTCTGGGCTCCCGATCCAAGTTTGGGCCTGGAATTATGTGCTGAAGAGGATTTGAAGGGTTCTGTTTTGAAGTACTGGGATTTTCATTCTGGTTTAGATGTGAACCAGCAGGAAGCTCGTCTACTTTTGCTAGGTCATTCTCTTCTACTCCAGGCATCCCTGCATCACCAACTCGTTTGAGTTGTTCTTTCCCATGTGGAAGATGATTGCTTGAGGGGTCCTCATTCTTATTTGCATCATTTTCAGGCACATTTGGAATATTTTTAGGTGCTCCATGATCGTTTCTACCCAATTCTTTCCCATCATTTGATTGAATCTTATGGGTCTCCTTTTGTTCCTGCAAAAACTGATCTGCTAATTTTTTAATATTTTCTTCATGTTGTGCTCTTAACTCCTTGATCTGCTGTCCACACTGAAAACTCTCGTATTCTAACCGCTTTACAAGGTATGTATTATTTTTCCTGTAGTCTTGAAGCTGATCTTCCTGTCGAAGAAACTCCTGACGAAGCTCAGCCAGTTGCTCCTTTAAATGATGTATGTCTGCCATCTGATATGATATGTTGTTTTGTAGCTTAACCTTGTCATCCTCGCATCTCTTCCCCAGGCCTTCCTTGGCCTGCAGCCGGCTGCTGAGGCGGCCGTAATCGGCCTCCTTCTGGTCGATCTGCTTCTTATGCGTGTCCACCAAGAGCAAGAGATCCCAATTGCGCTTCTCCAAGCACCCGCGGGCCACCTCGGTGCGCTGGACCTGGCCCTGCAGCTCGGCCACCTCCTCCTGAAGCAGAACGTGGCGGGAGGAGATGCTCCAGTAGTTGAAGGCAAGGACGACGATGACTACCAGCAGCACCACCAGCACGAAGGACGGCAGGCGGCCCGCCCGCCGGTTGGCCCCGAAACCCACCATGAGGCCGGTGGCTCTGCCGCTGCTGCCGACACCTGCGGGCAGCGCCGGCCTGCTGTCTCAGCGGCCTCGGGACCCGGACCCCAAGGGACAGGCCGAGCCGCCAGAGCGCGGAGAGGGGCGGGGCGTCGCGGGTCCTCCCCGCCCCCTCTGCGCCCCCGCCGCGCCCCCCTCCGAGAGAGTCTAAGGCCAGCGGACTCCCGCCGCAGGGAAGCGGGCTCTAAAGAATTTGTCATGTTGCTGACAGAGGACAGTACATCAGACAACAATTTCACTTGTCACCTGAAAGTCACATGCTCACTTTATGTTCTCTCTGAGCAGATCTCTTATACAGCTTTTAGGTCATTACTAACTAAATGTGGTGAAGCTTAAAATGAAAATGATACATAAGATTTAGTATATTTGTATGTTCCTTATCCTATTAAATTTCCAAAACATAGAATACAAAGATTCCTCTAAATTTATAAAACAAGGCTGTTGTAAAATCATATATTGTGATTATGAAGAGCAGAGGGATTTTTTTTTTCATGGAAGAATTTAGGACTTTCCATGAAGTAGCTTTTTCTGTTTTTCTTTCTTTCTTTCTTTCTTTCTTTCTTTCTTTCTTTCTTTCTTTCTTTCTTTCTTCCTTCCTTCCTTCCTTCCTTCCTTCCTTCCTTCCTTCCTTCCTTCCTTCCTTTCTTGCTTTCTTGCTTTCTTGCTTTCTTTTCTGCTTTGTCTTCATTGTTTTTGTTGTTGGTGTATGCCTCTTCAGATAGCTGGCTGCAGAATGCTAAGTCATTTGACTGTCCAATTTAATCAGGGTGTTCACTCCACTATTATAAATGGTTATGGATATACCCTGGGTTTTACTACTTACAACTAAAGAATACAAGTGAAACTAATGTAGAAGCCCCCAACACTGCAATTTTCTTTTCAAATACAACAGAATTTTTCTTAGTGAGTATCTGTATTAACAACTCATGCACATATTTATGTTTTTACCTATGGCAGCAATGGCCATTTTTCATCAACTTTCAGCTCCAGTATTCTCAAAAGAAAGATTCCAGGTGATGAATTAGAAGATGTATCATTTTTTGTAAATGATAATTATTTACCAAAGCAATGAATATGAAGTAGAGAAAATGAATTCATATCTTTAGGATTAAAGAAATATTTTAGATTACTATCTTTTACCTTATTATGTAATCATCATTTCATACTATTGGGGTGATATATTAACAAATTATTAATGTATAATTAATAATCATGTTACATGATTTATCCACTGTACTTTTAAAACTAGAATTGGGCTACAATTCTTACAGTTTTGAGACCAAGGCTTGAAATAAGCATTATCTGCCAGGAACCATCTAGGATAATCACCTAGCAGGTGATCTCCCTGAGGTGGTTTCAACATGGACTGTACAACTATGGTATATGAGCCCTTCTACACAAAGCTGAAGTAACTACATGTTAGGAAAGATTTCTGCTATGCTTTCTCTCTCTCTCTCTCTCTCTCTCTATATATATATATATATATATATATATATATATATATATATGTGTGTGTGTGTGTGTGTGTGTGTGTATCACTAAGTATTAGCCCACACTTTTGAGCAGATTTATTCAAATCAATGAATACTGTCATATAGTGATGCTGCATAGACAAATGGATGATTTCTTAATTCTGAATAATGATATAGTAAGAATTTCTCAAAAATATTAGTAATTATTAAGCCCTTGATAGTGAGACTGTTATTATAGCCATTTTTGATAAGAAAACTGAAATTAGAGCTCTGCTGGTCTCCAAGTGTAACAAATTGCTTCTGAGATAAAAAACCAGGTATTTACAACCTAGAACACATTCTAAGTGATTGTAAAACAATTAACTGAAGGCCATAAAAGGAAATTAACTGATGACTATAGATGTAAGAACAGAGGATAAAATATTGGCTGAGTTTCAATGACAACTTAGTACAGAAATTATGGGTTTGTTTGTTTGTTTGTTTGTTAGCTTTTGATGAACCTGGAGAGCTAGTGACAGATAATGTCTAGTCTTTTTTTTTTTTTTTGGGTGGGGGGGAGGTTTCAAGACAGGGTTTCTCTGTATAGCCCTGGCTGTCCTGGACCTCACTTTGTAGACCAGGCTGGCCTCGAACTCAGAAATCCACCTACCTCTACCTCCTGAGTGCTGGGATTAAAGGTGTGTACCACCATGCACAGAAATGTCTAGTCTTAATGAGAATGTACGTAAACATCTCTGCTGTAAATTTCTTATACAATTTATGATTTGAATTCATGTATAAGCTCATGGTAAACTTTTATCATGTGATCTATACCCCTAGGAAAGCTACAAAAAAACCCCAAAACTAGGAACAATTACATTATATGACATTATTACAGCAGAGCAGAAGGAAAGAGCAGGATTAGAAGGAGGATTAGAAGATGGGCAGAAGAGTATAGTAACTTAGAAATTTAGAGAGCTACTTAAAAATTAGGAGAGGATAGTCTGATAGATTTTCCCTTCTTTCCTTCAGAAATAAGATGAATATAAGAAGAGAGAGGTAGACAGAATGCAGAGAAAGAGGGACAAAGAACCTGCAAAGAAAGCAGAAAGAGCAGGCAGTCTTCTCCTTAGCATGGGGCAGAACAGTTCTGTTCTTAACAACAGAGCTTAGTCTTACTAAAGAGGATAAAGCTTTTTCTTACAGACTTGGGTTTAATTCATTTACAATGAAAGGGTAGAAGCTTTTTCTTTCTCTATGCAACAAAGATTGGAGTTCATTTTTCATCCAGATTGAGCGAGTTCTTTCTGTACTTACACTTGGGCTTTTGATCCATATGCTTATGTAAGTATAGCTGTGTGTATATAAGTAAGTAATTATAAGAAAAGTAAGTACCTGAGCCTAAATCGTATCATAAAGGTATATGAGTGTATATTCATAGATTTGTATATGAATGTATTGAGGTTAGACATATTTTCTTGGGTAAAAGTTTTTTCATCTGTGAGTGACTCTTTTCTCCATATTCAATAAAAGTTTATTGGTTTAAACCTCCCTCCTTCCCACCAAGCTTGAAGTGAGGCTTCTGGGCTAGGGAAAATACCTAGCAATTAATTCCTTACTTAACACCTCTGCTGTATTACACTGAGAGGCTAAAGGCCAGATACTCTGCTGTTTCTGCCATCAAAGGAACTCAGTCAGAGAGGCCAACTACTGTTGCAAAGTAACATAGACCTAAGACAGGTAAATGTTTTAAAATTAAAAAGCAACCCTAATTTTTTGCAAAACCAAGTCTTGCCCCCGTGGATACTCTTTACCCTTGGGTACCTTCAAGAGAAAACAAGAACACAGGAGCTGGCCTCTCGCAATTATCCTGGAGCCTTGTTCATTTACCTTATTTTACATATGTTTTGCATACATGTATTATGTGTGCACCACTTACATGCATTTCATACAGGGCAATGCATCCCTGTGATCTAGAGTCATGATGGTTCCAAGCCATGATGTCATTCTAGAGAATCAAACCCAGGTCGTTCCAAAGCAAGAAGTGCTCTTGACCACTGAGCCATCTCTCCAGCATAAATCCAGAGCTTTTAAAAGCAGAACCTCAATGTGTAGTAAACATATGTTGGCAAAATAATC
This sequence comes from Mus caroli, assembly GCF_978045245.1. Taxonomy (NCBI): domain Eukaryota; kingdom Metazoa; phylum Chordata; class Mammalia; order Rodentia; family Muridae; genus Mus; species Mus caroli. Next base: position 91,450,038 of record NW_028227262.1, read on the forward strand.
AGAAGCTTGGCTCTGGCAACTGGGATGATCCATCCCTTTACAAGATTAAGTTTTGGGGGAGCTAAAATCATGTGACTATGAAATGATTGATTTATGGAATCATATTAATGGGTATGCTACTAGATGATCTCTGGTAGTAAGTAGGCCAAATAACTAAAATAGGCACTAAATATAAGACTGTTGAGTAAAACTGTAAAAAGTGTGTGGTTACTGATGACATATGATAACACTTGGGAACTTGTTTTCCACTGCATAAGAAGGAATCTCTTTTAAGACAGAAATTCACTAACAGGATCATTATGGTGATGAACCCTGGTCATCTTCAGGGTTTCATGTTTGACATAATGTGTTGAAAACAGTGTATGACTTAATGTTATATATTGCCTCTTGCTAGAGGCTCTCAGCTCCACATCTTCAGATGTGATTATGTAGCATGTAGTAACAACAGAAACCAGGAAAGCAAAATAGGACCATTGCAGGGTAGGTGAGGGAGCTGGAGCAATAAAGAGCAGAAAAGCAGGGTACAGGTATCAAATAAGAAAAATAGGAAAAGGGGGCCTTCTTAGAGGTAGGAGATAAATACTAAACAAAGAGGTAAGTAGGTAAAATATCAACATAGAAACCTAAGAAGCTCTATTCTATTCTATTAACAATTTATATTTTTTTCCTCCAAAAAGAAAAGATAAACACAATTTGTCTTGGTATATGGAAGTTAGTTCTTTAATCTGAAGTTCCCTCTCACAAAGGTGTTGTGATGGGGACTAACCTGGGAGACATCTAGGAACATTCATAACCATAATAATCTGTTACTTTTTTCCAGATATGTGAAGTAAACCTCTATTATGGTCCTAAGATGAATAGACTCCCTTTAATCCCAGCACTTGGGAGGCAGAGGCAGGTGGATTTCTGAGTTCAAGGTCAGCCTGGTCTACAAAGTGAGTTCCAGGACAGCCAGGGCTACACAGAGAAACCCTGTCTCGAAAACAAACAAACAAACAAACAAAAATACACTCTTCACTTATCTCCTTATTCAAGAATGTTCTTTATTTCCAAGCTGGACTTGGAGTTTTAGCCAATATGTTTCTTCTTTTTTTCTATACTTTCATAATCCTAGGTCACAGACCTAAACCCACAGACCTGATCTCCTGTCAACTGTCCTTCGTTCACATAATGATGTTCCTCGCTGCAGGGGATATTTGGATTACAGACATATTTGAGACACTGAACATTGAGAATGACTTCAAATGTAAGACACTATTTTATATAAGCAGTGTGATGAGAGGCCTCTCTATCTGCACCACCTGCCTCCTGAGTGTGGTCCAGGCTGTCACAATCAGTCCCAGTACATCACTGTTGGCAAAATTCAAACGAAGACTGAAAATGTACTTGATCTATGCTTTCTTCTGTATTTGTTCTTTCAATTTGTCATTCAGTAGTAGGTGGATCTTCTATGTTGCTGGTTTTACCAATGTGAGTGAAAACCACCAGATGAAGGTCACTAAATCCTGCTCACTCTTCCCCATGAACTACATCATCAGGGGATTGATTTTAACTGTGACAATGTCCAGAGATGTGTTTCTTGTAGGAGTCATGCTGAGCACAAGCACATACATGTTGAATATCTTGTTCAGGCATCAGAGGCAATGCAAGCATCTTCATAGCATCAGGCACCTGAGAGCCTCCCCTGAGAAAAGGGCCACCCAGACCATCTTGCTGCTGGTGGTTTTCTTTGTGGTCATGTACTGGGTGGACTTCATCATCTCATCCACCTCAGTCCTGTTGTGGAGGTATGACCCAGTTGTCCTGACTGTTCAGAAGTTTGTGATGTGTGCCTTTCCCACAATTACTCCTTTGGTACAGATCAGTTCTGAAAATAGAATAATAATTATGTTGAAAAGCAGGCAGTCAAAGCACTGCCAGAATGTTTTTTAAATATGTTTTTTTCTTTTCATTAAAGACCTATTAATTTACTTTTACTTATATGTATAAGTATCATGTTAGCATGCATGCATGCACTGTATATTCCCAGTGCCCACAGAAGTAAGAAGAGTACATAGGATCTCCAGGAATTACACATACAGATGGTTATAAGGAGTTATTCTGTGCAGACCCAATTATTTTACTTCTAAAATACACAAGCTTTGTTTCTTTTTTTTTCTTTTTTCTTTTTCTTTTATTAGATATTTTCTCTATTTACATTTCAAATGATATCCCTTTTCCTGGTTTCCCCTCTGAAAACCCCTATCCCCTGTCCTTTCCCCCTGCTCACCAACCCTCCCACTCCTGCGTCCTGGCCCTGGCGTTTCCTTACACTGGGGCATAGAACCTTCACAGGACCAAGGGTCTCTCCTCCCATTAATGACCAACTAAGCCATCCTCTTCTACATATGCATCTGGAATGTTTCATTTTTAACTTCAATGGTTTAAGTAGCAAAGCAAGATTCTTCATTTGATTTAAATCAATTTAGTGGTATTATACATATATTTTTTGACATTTCTGTTTCCAAGTACTATAGAGTTAAGTTAATTGTGCACAATAAGTTGATATTTCCACATAAATTCTCTTTCTACTTTTTACTTTATATCATAAATGTTCGTTTGATGCTGAAGTTACTGAAAAGAAGGTCCTTGATGATAGCCCTTTTGAAAAATTTTGAACTTATGCACATAAATAAATAATAGTTTCAATTTTTTATTGTAGCTGTAATTATGTTCCTTAATTTCTTTGGATCCATAAAATTAATGTGAGTATAAAAATTTAGATTTTTCTACAGTTACTTAATTAGTTATGTAAAAAATGTTATGTGTCTGTATGTTTATATATTTTTCTATCTACAGTTATAGAAATATTATTGGTAAAAAATTTATATATACATGCATGTTGTACAATGTATTTATTATGTATCTGTATGCATGTATGTATGTATGTGTGTACAGCTGAAGGATGTGTGTATATGTGCACATGGAGGCCAGGAGACAACCTTGGCTGTTGTTCCTCACATGCCATTCACCTTGTGTCTTTATAGAGTATCTCTCTGTCTATGATGTGGGTGAAGATCATAATATCATGGCTCTTCCAGTTTCTACCTCTCCAGTTATGGGATTAGAAGTATTCACCACCATACCCCCTCCCATTTAAAACTGTGCTCTTGTTTTTATTGAAAAAAAATCATACACTATAAACTGTTTAGTGTTTCTTCTTCTGCTGTTCCTTAGAGTTCCTCCTCACCTCCTTCACTATCCAAACTGATATTTCTTTCTCTCTTTAGAAAATAAGCAAGCTTCTAAGAAATAAGAGTAAAATAAACAATAATATAAAAGAAAATAAATAAATTAGAATAGGACAAAACACACAGAAGAAAAACGTTCCAAAGCAAAACACAACAATCAGACAGACACAGAAACACACAAGTTCTCACACAGAGACCTTATAAAAATACAAAACCAGAAGTCATAGTATATAGGCAAAGGATCACTAAAGACTCCATTAAGACTGTTTTGTGTTGTCCATCTACTGTAGGGCATAGAGCCTACCCTTAAGAGTAGTCTGTTTCTCCAGTGAGATTATGAAGAAAAGTAATTTTTTTATTTGCAAATTGCTTCAAAGGCAGACAGCTGTTGGATTATGGAGGGGATATGTATCAGTTCTACTCTAGGACACCACAGGCACATCCCAAACAGTTCCTGTGCATGTTGCCACAGTCTCTGAGTTTAAATGCATGTCCATTTTGATATATTTATAAGGCTTTGTTTCTTTGAAGCTTTCTATCCATTCTGGCTATTCTAGTCTTTCTACCACCTTTTCCACAGAATTCCTTGTGCTCTGTGGAGAAGAATTTTATGGAGACTTTCCATACAGGGTTGACCGTCTTAATGTCTCTCATTATGTGTATTTTCTATCTATTCCCATCTTCTGGAGGAAACTTGTTTAATGATGTTGGAAGCAGACTCAGATCTATGAGTTTATCAGTATGTCATTAGATGTCATTTTTATTAGTACAGTTTTTTTTCAGGACATTAGTATATCATTTTCTCCTTCATCTATCTCATTTCAGGCTCTTTACAGTGCTGGGTATGGTTTCAATCTCATGGATTTCATGCTTTAAACCAAACAGATTCGGCCTACTATTGCATGAGCACATCTTATAGGAATGACACACAATTTTAGACTGAAGATTTTTTTAGATGGGCTGGTGTTGACCTTTCTCCTTTGGTAGTATGCATGTTTCCTTCCAGAACCATAAATTCTGATCCACAGGAGTGAAGTCTGTAGTAGTCACCACCTTCATTTTACCATGTTCAATGAGTTGTGCAAGTGTTGCATTCAGGAATACGGCTTTAAGGTCAGTTTGTGGAGAACATACAACAGCCTTGACAATACATTGGGTTGTTTGGAGGTTCCCATAGAGCCCATTTAATCAACAACTCAATTAGATAGAACTGATTGCCAGTGCTGAAAGCTTCATTGGTGATGAAGGATTTCATTTGGGGTTTTGTCTCCCATTTTATGTGGCAATTTAATTTAGATCGTCTTTATATATCTATATATTTTAGGAAGCATCTACTGTGTTTAATTTCATATGACCCCTTAAATATTCCTTAGACTTAGCTGTCCCTCCCTTTGTTCACTCTTATGAATAATACAGAAATAAATACAGTACAGCAATTATTTCTTTGGAATATCAATTTAATATCTTATATTAATTTCACAAAACTCAGATCATAGTATGAATGTCATGATTCTACTATGATCCTCTGTGAGTAACTATAATACTCATTCATGCAGTGCCTGCATCAATCTAACCTTTCTCCAAAAATGAAGACATATTCATTTTTATCTATGCACTCTTACATTTGTTATCTGTTGAGATCTTGATAAAAGTTATTCTAATATATGGGAGGAGATATCCCGTATTGTTTTGGTGTGCCTTCCCCTGATAATGAGTAATACTGTGCATGTTTTCACACATTTGTTGGAAATTTGTATCTCTGAAAAAGAAATCCTGTTTAGATCCTCTTCTCAAATTGAGTTACTTATGTATTTATAGAGTTATAGGAGTTCTGTGTATGTCATTAGCCCATTTATTACTTGGATTGATTGATTTCTTGCTTAGTTTTCTTGGGGGTTGTTTTGTTTTGTTTTTAGTAATTTAGGATATTCTCGGATGTACAGCTGGCCCTGATTTTCCTCCCATTCTGTGAACTGTCATTTTACTTTTTTGCACTATTTCTTTGCTATGCAGAAAATGTTTAATTTCCCAAGGGTACATTTGTCAACTGTTGGTCTTACTTCCTCACTACATGGACTCTGACATAAAAAGCCCTTGCCTATACCTATTTGCTGAAGTGTTTCCCCTACTTTTTCCTTTAATATTTTCAGAGACTCAGATCTTATGTTAATGTCTTTAAGGCAATTGGAAGTAATTTTTGTGTAGTGTAAGAGATAAGGCTATAGATTAATTATCTTACATGTGGACATAACATTTTCCCTCAATATTTAGTGACATCTGACCCTTCTCCGGTGTGTATTGTTAGTGTCTTTGTAAAAGATCTGTGGCTGCAGCTATATAACCTTATATCTATTCCATTACTCCATTCTTCTGTTCTATTCCAGTATTTCATGTCAAATTTGCTACCAAATTCTGTGCTGTTTTTCTTACTATGGCTCTGTAATGTCATTTGAAATGAAGTACTGTGCTATCTTCTGTAACACTAGGTACGTGTAAAATAAATAACTACTTTATCTTCTATACTATCAGTCTCAATATTCTTTCACCAAAATTGAAATAAAACTAACTACATTTTAAAATAAACCATATGTTATAAATACCAATTACTATAAACCTAATAGAAAGTATAGATGTCTCTTGTGAGACTATGGTGGGGCCTGGCAAACACAGAAGTGGATGCTCACAGTCAGCTATTGGATGGATCACAGGGCCTCCAATGGAGGAGCTAGAGAGAATATCCAAGGAGCTGAGGGGAACTGCAACCCTATGGGTGAAACAACAATATGAACTAACCAGGCCCCCCTGGAGCTCCTGTCTCTAGCTGCATATGTATCAGAGGATGGCCTGGTCAGCCATTAATGGAAAGAGCAGCCCATGGGTCGTGCAGACTTTATATGCCTCAGTGCAGGGGAATGCCAGGGCCAAGAAGTGGGAGTGTGGGGGGGAGTGGGGACAGGGTGGGTGTGGGGGACTTTTGGGATAGCACTGGAGATGTGAATGAAGAAAGTACCTAATTAAAAAAAAGTTTATTTCAACATGTAATGTTTTAATATCACAAATACCAATTTTTCTAAAATGGTGACTAACTATGCACAATTAGAAGGTATAATTTTTTATGTTATGTCTACATTGTACTCTAATGTTTATTCATTTATTCTATTTTAGTAATATATAAAATAATTTTTAGTAATTTACATATTTTACAGACTGGATATGTAACTGTACTAAACTTTTTGGTAAGAATTTACTGCATTTTTCATTCATTTATTGCTGATATTGAAAGAAAATAAAACTTGAGACCTGTGATTCATGTAATCTATGTCAAATAGCCCAAAGAGTTGTTTGTGAGCTTTGAAACCTGGGGCTGAGAACATAGCAGAACAGGCCAGGACATGCCCGGGAAAGCCTGTCGTTAAGATATTCGTGAGGCTGCTTGGCCATAAAGATAAAGAGAGATAAAGAGAATGACATGCTGGACTGGCCTGGTGCCTCCCTATCTCCCTCCCTTATGATCTAAGTTAAATGTTAAACAGGCTGCTGATGTTTGAATGAACCACTCATGTGAAACCGCACCAATTCCTCCCTCAGCCCCAGCCCCTTTTCTATAAAAACCCCTAGCTTCCAAGCCTCATGGTCAAAACCACTGTCTCCTGCATGAGACTCAGAGCTCAGCCATTAAACTACCTCATGTTTTTACATCAAGATGTTCTGTTCTGTTTCTGATTCTTGGGTGCACGCCGAATCAGGAATTGAGTCGGGTTTCCCCACTAGGTTCTTTCAATATTTTCTACTTACTTAGTCTAAGCAACACAATGTCAGTATAGTGGGCCAGTATGAAATCTTGAGGAAGAGTGCCATGGACTGGACCTAATTGACACCCCCCTCAATCCCTGGGAAACAGAGGTTCCAGCAGATGGGCAAAGAGTCGGCAGGAATTGGGGTGACAGACTCGACACAAGGGAGTGTGGATCCAAATGTAATTTGTCAAATCGAGCATCAAAATTTTTATACAGAAGAAAATAGAGAAATTAGGTGACACACAATGGCAAGTTACAATGAGGTTACCGAATTCTTACACAAAACAGAGGAATGCAAACACGGAAGGACTGGCAGGAACCAACTGGGATAAAATTTAATGTTAACAATTGGGATTCAAAAGCAACTCCACCTAAGGTCCACTTAATCTTATAAGTCAGGGGCAAGGGCTTCTTCCTCTCATCATAGTTCCTATTCTAGTCTATTGTATAGTCCACCTTTCCCCCTAGGCCATTGTAAATACTTGTGTATGGGTGTAACTCAGCTATCTATTGTTCTAAGTATCTACTTTTGTTCCCCCTTAGATCACAAACTTCCTTCTTCCTTCCTAATGTGTAGGGCAGTGACTTAGCTATCCATGCCCAAGGTCGGATCAAGGACTGCCTAGACTCTAACTTAGCTATATGTTAAAAAAAATAATAATAATAAAAAAACAATCCTTAGGAGCACTTATAATAAAGGAATATTAGGGGAAAGTACTAAGATCTGCTTACCAACTAAACAAGGACATTGGAACATTCTTTATACAGGATGCTACAATTCCAGGAGACTAAGTTTCAGTTTCCGTGAACTTTTTGCCTCGGGACATCACTGAGGTTTTCGGGGCCTGTTGCACTTGTCACTACTGGAGTGAATGTAGCAGAAGAGGCAGGAAATATATATCCCTTTAAGCTAATTAATGATAGAACAATGGAGAATTAATATACTTTGATGTAGAAATCTAAAGATTTACTCCTGGCATTGCCAAATGAAAGAAATTGCTTTTGTTGGGTACTTGAAAAACTATTTTTAAAATGCATTTGGTCAACTATGTGCTCACAGAGACCAGGAGAATGTTAACCCATTCAAGAAAAGAAATCACTTGTGGATAATAATTTCAATTGGAGCCACTTCCTCACTGAGTTAGTTATAGTCAACAGATACTTTCTAAGTATGAATGCTCCACCATGAATTGATTTGGGGTTAACCATTACTGAGAGGCCAAACCAACCCTATCTTAGAACCAGCCTCTATCTTAAAAAGATAAAGGAAAAGAAGTCTGAGAACTTGACCCAAAGCTGAATCCAAGCTACAGCCACATAGCAGAAAGACCACATGGCTTGTCCTTGGCCAGAGTTACACCCTAGCTACTTAACAGCAACAGTTAATCAAGATTAGTCTGATTGTTTCAGATGTACTTTCAGACAGTCTGTGATTGTATATGGTCTTGCCTCAGAGCACCTACCTGTCAGCTTACAATAGTCATTCAGTTAGATGCTTGGTAGCAAAACCCTGTATCACTTACTTCCTTCCCTATAAAACCTGTTCTAATGAGAGTTCACAGATGCCTCTCCAAAAACTGTGGGTTAGTGGTGGGTTAGTGGTGAGTAAGCCCAAACTCAAGTTTATCATAAAGAGACCAATCCTAATGTGATTACACCAGGAAATGGCTCCATTGTCACTTGGGTTATACATATACTCTTTCTAGACATCACATTTCCTCTCAAGCATCCACTCAAGTGAACCATTACATGCCCTTTCACCAGACAGCTTCAAGAAAAACACCACGTGTCTGTTCTCAGCAAAGCATCCTCTCATAAGACAGCTTCCAGAAAAATATCACATGACACACCTAAGTCTCCAACGAAAACAGAAATTTCCACTTCATATGCCACATTTTCTTTGCTTATTCATCTGTTTAGGGATATCTATGTTGTTTCCAATTCTGTAGTAGGATGAGTATGACCAAGAATGGTATAGATGTTTCTTGAAGTAGATCTATTCAACTTACTGAGGAACCACCACACTGATTACATAGTGAATGGACAAGTTTGTGCTTCCTAGAAGAATGTATGAGTGTTCTTCTTATTCTGTATCCTTGCCTATATGAGATGTCATTGCTATTATTCATGTTGGCCAGTCTGTCAAGAATAAGGGTAATCTTAAAGTCTCTTTAATTTGCGTTGAACTGATGACTAGTGAAGTTGAATTTTTTAATGTTTCTAAGCCATTTGAGTTTCCTCTTTTAAAAATTCTCTGCTTAAGTCTCTACTCCACTTTTAAGTTGGGTTATTTGTTTGGTTGATGTCAAAATTTTTAGATCTTCTGCTACATGTGCAGCTAGAGATATGAGCTCTGGGGGTACTGGTTAGTTCATATTGTTGTTCCACCTATAGGGTTGCAGACCCCTTCAGCTCCTTTGTTGCTTTCTCTAGCTTCTCCATTGGGGACCCTGTGGTCCATCTTATAGATGACTGTGAGCATCCACTTCTGTATTTGCCAGGTACTGGTATAGAAGAGAGGCCCCTTGGTATTGCAAACTTTATATGCCTCAGTACAGGAGAATGCCAGGACCAAGAAGCAGGAGTGGGTGGGTAGGGGAGCAGGGCAGAGGGAGGGTATAGGGAACTTTTGGGATAGCATTTGAAATATATATAAAGAAAATATCTAATAAAAAATAAATAAATAGATTTTATCATGTTTAGGTATGGGCCTCAAATTCCTGATCTTTCCAAGACTTTTATCATGAATGGGTGTTGGATTTTGTCAAATGCTTTCTCTGCATCTAACGAGATGATCATTTGTTTTTTTTTTTTTCCTTTGAGTTTGTTTATATAATGGATTACGTTGATGGATTTCTGTATATTGAACCATCCCTGCATCCCTGGAATGAAACTTACTTGATCAGGATGGATGATTGTTTTGATGTGTTTTTTGATTCGGGTAGCGAGAATTTTATTGAGTATTTTTGCATAGATATTCATGAGGGAAATTGGTCTGAAGTTCTCTATCTTTGTTGGATCTTTCTGTGGTTTAAGTATCAGAGCAATTGTGGCTTCATGGAATGAATTGGGTAGAGTACCTTCTGTTTCTATTTTGTGGAACAGTTTGTGAAGAACTGGAATTAGATCTTCTTTGAAGGTCTGATAGAACTCTGCACTAAACCCATCTGGTCCTGGGCTTTTTTTTTTGGTTGGGAGACTATTAATGACTGCTTCTATTTCTTTAGGGAATATAGGACTGTTTAGATCATTAATCTGATCCTGATTTAACTTTGGTACCTGGTATCTGTCTAGGTCAACTAACCTAGATCCTTGGCGGCTCTCTCAGGGACTGAGCCACCAGCCAAAGAGAAATACAGGGATGGACCTATGTCCCCTAGAACATAGCACTGCCTTGTCTGGCCTCATAGGAAATGGATGATCCTAACCCTGTAGAGACTTGATGTTTCAGGGTAGGGGGATACCTGGGAGGTCCCACCCTCTCACTAGAGAAGAAGATATGAAAAGAGGGACTCTGTAAAGGAAGGACTGGGAGAGGGGACACCCTTTGTGATGTAAATAAATACATAAATAAATATTTTATTTATTCATTTATTTTTCAATTATCAGGGAGACGAAGAAGAGGGACATTTGAAATGTAAATAAAGAAAATAGTAAAAACAAATGTTTAGTCTAGTTGAACTAAGACTGCAAGTTTTTCAGCACCTTGATTATTCTCTTATCAGAACTGATTTATATCAAAGGAGTAATTGTGGGATAGGTATTCACCACAAACTTCTGAACAGTCAGGATGACTGGGTCATACATCTATAACAGGGCTGAGGTGAATGAGATAATAAAGTCCACCCACTACATAACCACAAAGAAAAACACCAGCAGCATGGTGGTCTGGGTGGCTCTTTTCTCAAGGGATGCTCTCAGATGGCTGATGTTATAAAGATGCTTGCATTGCCTCTGATGTCTGAACAGTATATTCACCATGTATATGGTTGTGATCAGCATGACTCCTACAAGAAATATATCCCTGGAGGTTATCACTGTTAATATCAATCCTCTCATGATGTAGTTCATGGGAAAGAGTGAGCAGGATTTTGAAACCTTCATCTGGTTGGTCACACTCACATTGGTAAAACCACCAACATCGAAGATCAGCTTACGACTGACAGATAAACCGAAAGACCAAGTATAAAGGAAAGCATAGATCATGTATTTATTTAGATGATGTTTAAATTTTGCCAACAAAGAGGTACTGTGGCTGATTGTAACAGCCTGGAACATACTCAGGAGGCAGGTGATGCAGATAGAGAGGCCTCTCATCACCCTCTTTGTGTAAAAAGTTGCCTTACATTTGAAGTCAATTTCAACATTCAGTGACTCAAATATGTCTGCAAGCCAAAATTCTCTCCAGCAAGGAACATCATTATATGAACAAAAGTCAGTTGACAGAAGATCAGGTTCACAGACTTAGGTCTGTGACCTAGGATTATGAAAACATAGAAAACAAGAAAAATTATATTGGCTAGGACCCCAAGCCCATCTTGAAAATAAAGGATATTCTCTAATGAAGACATAAAGGTAAATGAACTCATCTTAAGAGCATGGTGGAAACACACTTCATATATCTGCAAAAACAGAGGACACATGAAACTTGTGATTGCCTCTCAGTATGTTTATATCACCCTTCTTTTTTCTATACTAATTCCTTTTTATTTTCTCTATACTAATTCTTAATTAACCTGTTTCTTTAACTTATTGTGTTCCAGAATGTACATCATAGCCTACATTTCTATATATCTTCCATGTATTTCCTGTATGTTTAGGTTATAATAGATAATAAATGCATTCACAGCCATATCTATACATATTAGAAATTTTGTTGGATGTACTTGATTCTAATGCCTTAGAAATCTAATCCTATTGATATAAATGTCCTCATTTTATACTTTATATCCAAAACAGAATTAATGAGCACAAAACATTAATCACATTAATGTTAATGATTTACATCCCTCTCCCATCAAAAGGAAACAAGGGTCTTTGTGTTGATAGCTGAGAGTTGGTTCTTTAATACTGAATTGGAGTTCACAAAAGGTTTAAATGAGATGGGAACTGAAAAGAAGCCACTTAGAGCCCATTTCACTCTCTGATAAATTATGTCCTCCTCCTCTCCTTTACCTTTGCCCATCTCTGTATTTACCTTGCTTTTCCCCAAAAGAAATGAGAAATCTTTCTCATTTCTCTCATGATACCACTCCTACTCTTCTATACTATTCTCTTTTGATCCTCACCCCTATCCCTATCCTGGCCATGGTCTAGTTTTGCTCTCTTTTGTTTATTTTGATAGCTGCTTTGGACAATCTGAAGCATCCACAAATCCCCAACCTAAGATTAAAACAAACATATTCTTATCATATTACTGTGGTTTTATTGAAGAAACCAAAATTCTCACTACAGTGTTAAGATCTCACTGGGTTTTTCTGTAGGATTTTCTGTGGGAGCATATAAGCTAAGAATTGAGATCAGTGCAGAACACAGAAGCCTGATTGACTTTTCAGTGGTACCTTTGAAGAGTTGCTCCCTCTATCCCTCAACCCTTCCCCCCCTTAGAGGGTGGAGACCCTAACCTCCTAAATGTCCTAACTCTGGCACATCAAGTCTCTGCCCAGGTAGGAGCATTCTCTCCCACTGAGGCCAGACAAGGGAGTCCTATGTACCAGGGCCTTCAAACAACCCTAAGTATGTTTTTTGGTTGGTGGCTCAGACTCAAATAGCTGCCAAGGGTCTAGATTAATTGACTCTCTTTGTCTTCCTGTGGAGTTTCTATCCCCTTCAGGACCTTCAATCCTTCTACCAATTCTTCAATATGAGTTGCTGTAGTAGCTATTCCTGGTTGTCAACTTGACTATATCTGGAATGAACTACAATCCAGAATTAGAGGCTCACCAGTGATCCAAATATGGAAGCTAGGAGACACAAGTTTCTGACCAGGCTCTTGGCATGAAGATCTTGAGGCATAGTGGCTATGAATTCCAGAAGATTAAGACAGGGAGACCTCTGAGTTCAAGGTCATCTGGGATTAAAGACATGGTGTCACACACCTTTAATCTGGGCTACACCTTCTGCTAGATACCTATATAAGGACATTGGAAGAAGGAATATTTACTCTCTCTCCTTGGCCTGCTTGCCTTGTGGGACTGAGCAACTCCTAGATCCTTGGACTTCCATTCACAGCTGCTGCTATTCATTGTTGGGAGTTGGACTGCAGACTTAAGTCATCAACAAATCCCTTTACTATAGAGAGACTACCCATAAGTTCTGTGACTCCAGAGAACCCTGACTAATACAGTCACCAAACTCAGATCAGTATTTATGGGTATTTGCATCTGTCTGAGTCAGCTGCTGGGTAGTACCTCTCAGAGGAGAGTATGCTAGACTCATGTCTGCAAGTATAATAGAGTATTATGAAAAGTGTCAGGGGCTGGTATTTGCCCAGGGGATGAATCTCAAATTAAACTTCTCTTCAGTTTCTGCTCCATATTTGTCCCTGTATTGCTCTTAGACTAGATGAATTTTGTGTTGAAAGCTTTGTGAGTGGGTTGTTGTCCTTATCCCACCCAGAAAAGGAGGTGGCTTTTTCTTTTTTCATGTCCTCACTGTTAGGCATCTCAGCTTAGGTCACCCACATTGACTCTTGGGAGCCTCCCCAACCCAACAGGTCTCTTGGACTTCCAAGAGATTCCTCCCACCCCACCTCTCTTTGAGACAGCTACAGATTTCCATTCTTTCTCTCATCCCTATAGCACATTCTAATGTCTTTCTCCTAATACCTGATCCTGACCTTACACTTCCCTATCTCTTCTCCCATGCAGTTCCCTACCTCCCTCTGCCTCCTATGATTATTTTGTTTCCCCTTCTAAGAGAGTTTCAAGCATCCTCACCTGGGCCTTCCTTCTTGTTTAATTTCTTTGACTCCTGGAGTTTATGATGGTTATCCTCTACTTTATAATTAATATAAATTTATCAGTGAGCACATAACATACTTGCCCTTTTAGATAAGGGTTACCTCACTTGGGATATTTTCTAGTTCCATCTGTTTGCCTGCAAAATTCATGTCTTTGTTTTTAATAGCTAAGGGCTATTCCATCGTGAACCACATTTTCTGTATCCATTCTTCAGTTGATGAACATATGGGTTGCTTTCAGTTTATGGCTATTATGCATAAAGCTGCCATGAACATACTGGAGTATATGTCATTATAGTATGATGCAGTATATTTTGGGCATATGCCTAGGAGCTGTATAACTGGGTCTTCAGCTAGAACTATTTCCAATTTTCTGAGAAATCGCCAGATTAATTTCCTGGTTGGATGTACCAGTTTGCAGTCCCACCAGTAATGAAAGAGTGTTTCCTTCCATTCTCCCTATCCTCACCAGCATGTAATGTACTATCCCTTAAGTTTTGAATTTAAACATTCTGACTGTCATAAGATGGAATATCAGGGTCGTTTTGATTTGTATTTCCCTGATGACTAAGGACATTGAACATTTCTGTAAGTGATTCCTGGCCACATGAGATTGCTCTGTTAAGAATTCTCTGTTTAATTCTGTACTGTTTTTTTTTCTAATTGGGTTATTTGGTCATTGGTGTCCAACTCCTTGAGTTCTTTATAAATTTTGGATATTAGCCCTCAGTCACATGTATCATTAGTGAAGATCATTTCCTAACTGGTAGGCTTCCACTTTGCAGGATTGACACTGTCCTTTGACTTACAGAAGCTTTTCAGTTTTATGAGGTTCCATTTATCAATTGTTTATCTTAGAGACTGAGCACCTGGCATTTTGTTCATGAAGTTGTCTCCTATACCAAAGCATTCCAGGCTATTTTCAACATTCTCCACTATTAGCTTTAATGTATCCATTTTAATGTTGTGGTCTTGGAACCATTTTCACTTGAGTTTTTGTGCAGGGCAATGAATATGACTCCATTTATATTCTTCTAAATACAGGCTTTCAGGAAGACCAGCACCATTTGTTGAAGATGCTTTCTTTTTTTCCATTGTGTGGTTTTCAGCGTATTTGATAAAAATCAAGTATCCCTATGTACATGTATTTATTTCTGGGTCTTCCTTTCAATTCCATTGATCAAAATGTCTCTTTATATAATAATACTATGCAGTTTTCATGACTATTGCTTTGTAGTATTGCTTGAGATCAAGAACAGTGATACCTCCAGAAATTCTTTTATGGCTCAAGATTGCTTTAGCTATCCTGGGTTTTGTTTTTCCATATTAAGTTGAGGACTGCTTTTTCAACCTATGTAAAAACTTGTGTTAGAATTTTGATGGCAATTTCATTGAATTCATAGATTGCTTTTTCGAAGATGGGCATTTTTACTATGTTAATCCTACCAATCCATGAACATGGGAGATCTTTCAATCTTATGATATCTTCTTCATTTTGTTTCTTCACAATTTTTTTTTTAATTTTAAAAACTTTTTTCTTGGTTATTTTATTTATTTACATTTCAAATGTTATCCCCCTTCCCGGGTTCCCCTTAACAAACCCCTTATCCCATTCCCCTCTGCCCTGCTGAGGGTGCTCTTTCCTACACACCCACTCCTGACTCACTGCCCTAGCATTCCCCTATTCTGGGGCATTGATCCTTCAGAGAACCAAGAGCTTCCTCTCCTATTAATGCCACATAAGGCAACCCTCTTCTACAGATGCAGCTGGAGCTATGGGTCCTTCCATGCAAACACTTTGGTTGGTGGTTTAGTCTCTGGGAGCTCTGGGGACCGGGTCTGTTTGGTTGATAATGTTGTTCTTTCTATGGGGTTGCAAACCCCTTCAGCTTGTTTAGTCCTTCCCTAACTCCTCCATTTGGGGTGCCCATGCTCTGTCTGATGATTGGCTGAAAGCAACTGCATCTGTAATGTTAAGACTCTGGAAGAGCCTCTCAGGAGACAGCTATATCAGGCTCCTGTCAGCAAGCATTTCTTGGCATTAACAATAGTGTCTAGGTTTGTTGTCTGCATGTGGGATGGATCCCCAGGTCAGGCAGTCTCTCTATGGCCTTTCCTTCAGTCTCTGTTCCACTCTTTGTCCCTGTATTTTCTTTTTTTTTTTTTTAATTTTGACTTTTTAATAATTCAACACTGTCCTAATTAAAACTATGACAGAAATTAGATTAAAAAACAAGATAAGTCATTATATCAGACTCTAAATATTTACATGAAAAGAACTTTTTTTTTATTACATATTTTCCTCAATTACATTTCCAATGCTATCCCAAAAGTCCCCCATAGCGCCCCCCACTTCCCTACCCACCCATTCCCATTCTTTTGGCCCTGGCATTCCCCTATATTGGGGCATATAAAGTTTGCAAGTCCAATGGGCCTCTCTTTCCAGTGATGGCCGACTAGGCCATCTTTTGATACATATGCAGCTAGAGACAAGAGCTCCGGGGTTCTGGTTAGTACATCATGTTGTTCCAACAATAGGGTTGCAGATCCCTTTAGCTCCTTGGGTACTTTCTCTAGCTTCTCCATTGGGAGCCCTGTGATACATCCAATAGCTGACTGTGAACATCCACTCCTGTGTTTGCTAGGCCCCGGCATCGTCTCACAAGAGACAGCTATATTTGGGTCCTTTCAGCAAAATCTTGCTAGTGTATGCAATGGTGTCAGCGTTTAGAAGCTGCTTATGGGATGGATCCCTGGATACGGCAGTCTCTAAATGGTCCATCCTTTCATCACAGCTACGAACTTTGTCTCTGTAACTCCTTCCCTGGGTGTTTTGTTCCCAATTCTAAGAAGGGGCACAGTGTCCACACTTTGGTCTTGATTCTTCTTGAGTTTCATGCGTTTAGCAAATTGTATCTCATATCTTGGGTATCCTAAGTTTTGGGCTAATATCCACTTAACAGTGAATACATATTGTGTGAGTTCTTTTGTGATTGTGTTACTTCACTCAAGATGATGCCCTCCAGGTCCATCCATTTGGCTAGGAATTTCATAAATTCATTCTTTTTAATAGCTGAGTAGTACTCCATTGTGTAAATGTACCATAATTTCTGTATCCATTCCTCTGTTGAGGGACATCTGGGTTCTTTCCAGCTTCTGGCTATTATAAATAGGGCTGCTATGAACATAGTGGAGCATGTGTCCTTTTTACCGGTTGGGACATCTTCTGGATATATGCCCAGGAGAGGTATTGCTGGATCCTCCGGTAGTACTATGTCCAATTTTCTGAGGAACCGCCAGACTGATTTCCAGAGTGGTTGTACAAGCTTGCAATCCCACCAACAATGGAGGAGTGTTCCTCTTTCTCCACATCCTCGCCAGCATCTGCTGTCACCTGAATTTTTGATCTTAGCCATTCTGACTGCTGTGAGGTGGAATCTCAGGGTTGTTTTGATTTGCATTTCCCTGATGATTAAGGATGTTGAACATTTTTTCAGGTGCTTCTCTGCCATTCGGTATTCCTCAGGTGAGAATTCTTTGTTCAGTTCTGAGCCCCATTTTTTAATGGGGTTATTTGACTTTCTGGAGTCCACCTTCTTGAGTTCTTTATATATATTGGATATTAGTCCCTTATCTGATTTAGGATAGGTGAAGATCCTTTCCCAATCTGTTGGTGGTTTTTTTGTCTTATTGATGGTGTCTTTAGCCTTGCAGAAGCTTTGTAGTTTCATGAGGTCCCACTTGTCAATTCTCGATCTTACAGCACAAGCCATTACTGTTCTATTCAGGAATTTTTCCCCTGTGCCCATGTCTTCAAGGCTTTTCCCCACTTTCTCCTCTATAAGTTTCAGTGTCTCTGGTTTTATGTGAAGTTCCTTGATCCACTTAGACTTGACCTTAGTACAAGGAGATAGGAATGGATCGATTCGCATTCTTCTACATGTTAACAACCAGTTGTGCCAGCACCATTTGTTGAAAATGCTGTCTTTCTTCCACTGGATGTTTTTAGCTCCCTTGTCGAAGATCAAGTGACCATAGGTGTGTGGGTTCATTTCTGGGTCTTCAATTCTATTCCATTGGTCTATTTGTCTGTCACTATACCAGTACCATGCAGTTTTTATCACAATTGCTCTGTAGTAGAGCTTTAGGTCCGGCATGGTGATTCCACCAGAGGTTCTTTTATCCTTGAGAAGAGTTTTTGCTATCCTAGGTTTTTTGTTATTCCAGATGAATTTGCAGATTGCACTTTCTAATACGTTGAAGAATTGATTTGGAATTTTGATGGGGATTGCATTGAATCTGTAGATTGCTTTTGGCAAGATAGCCATTTTTACAATGTTGATCCTGCCAATCCATGAGCATGGGAGATCTTTCCATCTTCTGAGATCTTCTATAATTTCTTTCTTCAGAGACTTGAAGTTTTTATTATACAGATCTTTCACTTCCTTAGTTAGAGTCACGCCAAGATATTTTATATTATTTGTGACTATTGAGAAGGGTGTTGTTTCCCTAATTTCTTTCTCAGCCTGTTTATTCTTTGTGTAGAGAAAGGCCATTGATTTGTTTGAGTTAATTTTATATCCAGCTACTTCACCGAAGCTGTTTATCAGGCTTAGGAGTTCTTTGGTGGAATTTTTAGGGTCACTTAGATATACTATCATATCATCTGCAAAAAGTGATATTTTGACTTCATCTTTTCCAATTTGTATCCCTTTGATCTCCTTTTGTTGTCGAATTGCTCTGGCTAGGACTTCAAGTACAATGTTGAATAGATATGGAGAAAGTGGACAGCCTTGTCTAGTCCCTGATTTTAGAGGGATTGCTTCAAGCTTCTGACCATTTACTTTGATGTTGGCTACTGGTTTGCTGTAGATTGCTTTTATCATGTTTAGGTATGGGCCTTGAATTCCTGATCTTTCCAAGACTTTTATCATGAATGGGTGTTGGATCTTGTCAAATGCTTTTTCTGCATCTAACGAGATGACCATGTGGTTTTTGTCTTTGAGTTTGTTTATATACTGGATTACGTTGATGGATTTCCGTATATTGAACCATCCCTGCATCCCTGGGATGAAACCTACTTGGTCAGGATGGATGATTATTTTGATGTGTTCTTGGATTCGGTTAGCAAGAACTTTATTGAGGATTTTTGCATCAATATTCATAAGGGATATTGGTCTGAAGTTTTCTATCTTTGTTGGGTCTTTTTGTGGTTTAGGTATCAGAGTAATTGTGGCTTCATAGAATGAGTTGGGTAGAGTACCTTCTGTTTCTATTTTGTGGAATAGTTTGTGAAGAACTGGGATTAGATCTTCTTTGAAGGTCTGATAGAACTCTGCACTAAACCCATCTGGTCCTGGGCTTTTTTTAGTTGGGAGACTATTAATGACTGCTTCTATTTCTTTGGGGGATATAGGGATGTTTAGATCATTAACCTCATCTTGATTCAACTTTGGTACCTGGTATCTGTCTAGGAACTTGTCCATTTCATCCAGGTTCTCCAGTTTTGTTGAGTATAGCCTTTGGTAGAAGGATCTGATGGTGTTTTGGATGTCTTCAGGATCTGTTGTTATGTCTCCTTTTTCGTTTCTGATTTTGTTAATTAGGATGCTTTCCCTGTGCCCTCTAGTGAGTCTGGCTAAGGGTTTATCTATCTTGTTGATTTTCTCAAAGAACCAGCTCCTTGATTGGTTGATTCTTTGAATAGTTTTTCTTGTTTCCACTTGGTTGATTTCGCCCCTGAGTTTGATTATTTCCTTCCGTCTACTCCTCTTGGGTGAATTTGCTTCCTTTTGTTCTAGTGCTTTTAGGTGTGTTGTCAAGCTGCTAATGTGTGCTCTCTCTAGTTTCCTTTTGGAGGCACTCAGAGCTATGAGTTTTCCTCTTAGAAATGCTTTCATTGCGTCCCATAAGTTTGGGTATGTTGTGGCTTCATTTTCATTGAACTCTAAAAAGTCCTTAATTTCTTTCTTTATTCCTTCCTTGACCAAGGAATCATTGAGAAGAGTGTTATTCAGTTTCCACGTGAATGTTGGCTTTCTATTATTTATGTTGTTATTGAAGATCAGCCTTAATCCATGGTGGTCTGATAGGATGCATGGGACAATTTAAATATTTTTGTATCTGTTGAAGGCTGTTTTGTGACCAATTATATGGTCAATTTTGGAGAAGGTCCCCTGAGGTGCTGAGAAGAAAGTATATCCATTTGTTTTAGGATAGAATGTTCTGTAGATATCTGCCAGATCCATTTGATTCATAATTTCTCTTAGTTTCTCTGTGTCCCTGTTTAGTTTCTGTTTCCATGATCTGTCCATTGGTGAAAGTGGTGTGTTGAAGTCTCCCACTATTACTGTGTGAGGTGCAATGTGTGCTTTGAGCTTTACTAACTTGTCTTTAATGAATGTGGCTGCCCTTGAGTTTGGGGCATAGATATTCAGAATTGAGAGTTCCTCTTGGAGGATTTTACCTTTGATGAGTATGAAGTTTCCCTCCTTGTCTTTTTTGATGACTTTGGGTTGGAAGTCGATTTTATTCGATATCAGAATGGCTACTCCAGCTTTTTTTTTCAGACCATTTGCTTGGAAAATTGTTTTCCAGACTTTCACTCTGAGGTAGTGTCTGTCTTTTTTCCCTGAGATGGGTTTCCTGTAAGCAGCAGAATGCTGGGTCCTGTTTGTGTAGCCAGTCTGTTACTCTATGTCTTTTTATTGGGGAATTGAGTCCATTGATATTAAGAGATATTAAGGAAAAATTGCTTCCTTTTATTTTTGTTGTTAGAGTTGGCATTCTGTTCTTGTGGCAGTCTTCTTTTAGGTTCGTTGAGGGATTACTTTCTTGCTTTTTCTAGGGCGTGATTTCTGTCCTTGTATTTTTTTTTCTGTTATTATCCGTTGAAGGGCTGGATTCGTGGAAAGATAATGTGTGAATTTGGTTTTGTCGTGGAATACTTTGTTTTCTCCATCTATGGTAATTGAGAGTTTGGCCTGGTATAGTAACCTGGGCTGGCATTTGTGTTCTCTTAGTGTCTTTATAACATCTGTCCAGGCTCTTCTGGTTTTCATAGTCTCTGGTGAAAACTCTGGTGAAATTCTGATAGGCCTGCCTTTATATGTTACTTGACCTTTCTCCCTTACTGCTTTTAATATTCTATCTTTATTTAGTGCATTTGTTGTTCTGATTATTATGTGTCGGGAGGAATTTCTTTTGTGGTCCAGTCTATTTGGAGTTCTGTTGGCTTCTTGTATGATCATGGGCATCTCTTTCTTTAGGATTGGGAAGTTTTCTTCTATTATTTTGTTGAAGATATTTGCTGGCCCTTTAAGTTGAAAATCTTCATTCTCATCGACTCCTATTATCTGTAGGTTTGGTCTTCTCATTGTGTCCTGTATTTCCTGGATGTTTTTAGTTAGGATCCTTTTGCATTTTACATTTTCCTTGATTGTTGTGCCGATGTTCTCTATGGAATCTTCTGCGCCTGAGATTCTCTCTTCGATCTCGTGTATTCTGTTACTGATGTTTGCATCTATGGTTCCAGATTTCTTTCCTAGGGTTTCTATCTCCAGTGTTGCCTCACTTTGGGTTTTCTTTATTGTGTCTACTTCCCTTTTTAGGTCTAGTATGGTTTTGTTCATTTCCATCACCTGTTTGGATGTGTTTTCCTGTTTTTCTTTAAGGACTTCTACCAGTTTGGTTGTGTTTTCCTGTTTTTCATTAAGGACCTGTAACTCTTTAGCAGTGCTCTCCTGTACTTATTTAAGTGAGTTATGAAAGTCCTTCTTGATGTCCTCTACCATCATCCTGAGATATGCTTTTAAATCTGGGTCTATATTTTCGGCTGTGTTGGGGTGCCCAGGACTAGGTGGGGTGGGAGTGCCTCGTTCTGATGATGGTGAGTGGTCTTGATTTCTGTTAGTAGGATTCTTACGTTTGCCTTTCGCCATCTGGTAATCTCTGAAGCTAGCTGTTATAGTTGTCTCTGATTAGAGCTTGTTCCTCAGGAGACTCTTTTAGCCTCTATCAGCAGACCTGGGAGGCTGGCTCTCTCCTTAGTTTCAGTGGTCAGAGTATTCTCTGCAAGCAAGCTCTATTCTTTCAGGGAAGGTGCCCAGATATCTGGTGTTCGAACCTGCCTCCTGGCAGAAGTTGTGTTCCAATCACCAGAAGTCTTAGGATCCCATGGGGAATCCTGTGTGGGTCCTTGAGGGTGTCTGGAGACTCCACTGGCAAGGCACCCTGGTGCTCGAGTGGACTGGAATGGACTTGTGTCCCACCTCAGGCTGGGTTGCCTGCTTCCCTAGTTAATGCAGTCTCAGGTCCTGCTCAATTGGATTGGAGCAGAAGCTGTGTTCCACTCACCAAAGGTCTTAGGATCCCGTGGGGAATCCTGTGTGGGTCCTTGGGGGTGTCTGGAGACTCCTCTGGCAAGGCACTCCGATACTGGAGTGGACCGGAAGGGACTTGTGCCCCAGCAGAGGACAGGTTGCCTGCTTCCCTAGTTAATGCAGTCTCAGGTTCAGCACGATTGGATTGGAGCAGACACTGTATTCCACTCACCAGAGGTCTTAGGATCCCGTGGGGAGTCCTGTGGGGGTCCTTGCGGGTGTCTGGAGACTCCTATGGCAAGGCACCCCCTGAGCCCCATTTTTTAATAGGGTTATTTGATTTTCTGGAGATGACTGCTACTATTTGTATAAGGGTTATAGTACTGTTTAGATAGTTTACCTGATCTTGATTTAACTATAGTAAATGGAACTTGTCTGGAAAATCAACCATTTTATTTAGATTTTCTAGTTTTGTAGAATACAGGCGTTCGAAGTAAGACCACAGTTTCTGTTGTTATATCTCATTTTTTATTCCTGATTTTCTTGATTTAGATATGGTCTCTGGGTCATTTAGTTAGTTTAGCTAAGCATTCATCTATCTTGTTGGTCTATTTGAAAAAAAAAAAAAACAGCTCCTGGTTTTGTTGATTCTTTGTATCTTTCTCTTTGTATTTGATTGACTTCAGACCCCAGTTTGAATATTCCCTGCAATCTACTCCTCTTGAGTATGTTCACTTCTTTTTGTTCTAGTCATTTCAGTATGTTATTAAGTGGCTGGACTGAAATATCTCCAATTTCTTTATGAAGTCACTTAGTTCTATGAACTTTCCTCTTAGTAATGCTTTCTGGGTATACTGTGCCTTCATCTGAGAAAGTCTTCAATTTCTTTCTTTATTTCTCCTCTGAAAAAGTGATAATTGAGTATAGAGTTGTTAAGTTACCATGAAAATGTGGGCTTTCCTTATTTATAATAGCCAGAAGTTGGAAAGAACCCAGATGCCCCTCAACAGAGGAATGGATACAGAAAATGTGGTACATATACACAATGGAGTACTGCTCAGCTATTAAAAAGAATGAATTTATGAAATTCCTAGGGAAATGGATGGACCTGGAGGGCATCATCCTGAGTGAGGTAACCCAATCACAAAAGAACTCACATGATATGTACTCACTGATAAGTGGATATTAGCCCAGAAACTTAGGATACCCAAGATATAAGATACAATTTGCTAAACACATGAAACTCAAGAATAATGAAGACTGAAGTGTGGACACTATGCCCCTCCTTAGAATTGGGAACAGAACACCCATGGAAGGAGTTACAGAGACAACGTTTGGAGCTGTGACGACAGGATGGACCATCTAGAGACTGCCATATCCAGGGATCCACCCCATAATCAGCTTCCAAACGCTGACACCATTGCATACACTAGCAAGATTTTGCTGAAAGGACCCAGATATAGCTGTCTCTTGTGAGACATGCCGGGGCCTGGCAAACACAGAAGTGGATGTTCACAGTCAGCTAGTAGATGGATCACAGGGCCTCCAATGGAGGAGCTGGAGAAAGTACCGAAGGAGCTGAAGGGATCTGAAACCCTATGGGTGGAACAACATTATGAACTAACCAGTACCCCGGAGCTCTTGACTCTAGCTGCATATGTATCAAATGATGGCCTAGTTGGCCATCACTGGAAAGAGAGGCCCATTGGGCATGCAAACTTTATATGCCCCAGTACAGGGGAATGCCAGGGCCCAAAAAAATGGGAATGGGTGGGTAGGGCAGTGGTGGGGAGGGTCTGGGGGACTTTTGGGATAGCATTGGAAATGTAATTGAGGAAAAGATGTAATAAAAAATATTTTAAAAAAAAAGAAAATATGGGCTTTCTCTTGTTTCTGTTGTTGTTGAAGTCCTATCTTAGTCCATGGCAATCTGATACAATACTAGGACTATCTTCTTGTATCTCTTAAGGCTTGCTTTGTGCCTTAATATATAGTCAGTGTTGGAGCGGTTCTATGTGGTGCTTTGAAGGTATATTCTTTTCAATTTTTGGTAAAATTTTCTTTAGACATCTTTTATGTCCATATGGTTTGTAACTTCTGTTAGTTTCTTTTTTTTTTTTTTTTTTGTTTAATTTCTGTTTCAATGACCTATGTGTGCATTAGTGAGAGTGAAGTATTGAAATATTCTTCCTTTATTGTGTCAGGTTCAATGTATGATTTGTATTTTAATAATGTTTCTTTTATGAATGTGTTTGCCCTTTCATTTGGGGCATGAATATTCAGAATCAAGATGTCATCTGACGGGTTTTTCCTTTGGTGATTGAAAGTCTATTTTATTAGATATTAGAATGGCTACTCCAGGTTGTTTCTTGATTACATTTACTTTGAAAACTTTTTTCTCTCCCTTTAGTCTGAGGTAATGTCTATCTTTGTTGCTGAAGTGTGTTTCTTGTATGAAGCAGCATGAAGGGTCCTGTTTATATATCCAGTCTGTTAGCCTGTGAACTGGTGAATTGAATCAGTTGATGTTGAGAGGTATTAAGGACCAATGCTTGTCAGTTTCTGTTATTATGGTGTTAGTGCTGATAGTGTGTGTGTGTATGTGTGTATGTATCTTTCTTTGTTTTTTTCTGTAAGATGATTAATTTCTTGTGTTTTCTTGAGTCTCTCCTTGTGTTGGAGTTTTCCTACTAGCATCCTCTGTAGGGATGGAGTAGGAGAAAGTTAGAGTTTAAATTTAATTTTTTTCATGGAATATCTAGGTATCTCCATCTATGGTGATTAAGACTTTCACTGGTTATAACAACCTGGTCTGGCATCTGTGGTCTCATAGGTTTTGCAAAATATCTGTCCAGGACAGATATCTATTAGAGTCTATTGAGAAATCAGGTGTGATTCTGACAGGAATAAGTTTATATGTTAAAGTTCTTCTCTCCTTAAAGTTTTAATATTCTTTCTTCATTCTCTCCATTTAGTATTTTGAGTATTATGTGGTATTAGGATTTTTTTCTGGTCCAATCTTTTTGGTGTTCTGTACCCTCTTTGTACATTTATGGCTGTTTCTGTTTTTAGGTCAGGGAAGAAAGTTTTATGTTAGGTAAGAAGTAGTTTTCTTCTATAATTTTGTTGAAGAAATTTTCTGTCACTTTACACTTAGAACCTTCACCCTCTCCTATTCCTCTTACTCATAGGTATGGCCTTTTTATAGTGTCACAAATTTCCTGGATGTTATGATTTAGAATCTTTTTACATTTGGCATATTCTTTGACTGATGTATCAATTTCTTGTATGGTATCTTTGACACCTGAGATTCTTGTTTTCATCTCCTGTATTCTATTGATGAGGCTTTTGTCTGTAGTTCCTGTTCTCTTCCAAGGTTTGCTATCTTCAGGGTCAACTGCATTTTTGTTTTCTTCATTGCTTCTAATTCCATTTTTAGGTATTGCATATTTTTATTCATTTCCTTTACATGTTTCATTGTATGTTCCTGGGTTCCTTTAAGGCATTTATTTGTTTTCTTTTTAAGGACTTCTATCTGCTTTATTTGTTTCTGTTTCCTGAAAGCATTCATGTATTTCCTTTTTAAAAGCTTCTATCATCTTCATTAAAAGAGACTTAAGGTCACAGTCTTGTTCTTCAGGTGTGTTAGGGTATCTAGTGATTGCTGTAGTAGGAAAGCTGGGTTCTGACTATGCCATACTACATTGGATTCTGTTAACTATGTTCTCAAATTTGCCTTTCACCATAAGATTTTTTCTGGTCTTGGCTGGCATTGTCCCTTTGAGTCTGGGTTTTGAGAAGGACTCCCATGACTCAGGCAAAGCTGAGGGATATTACAAAACTCAGTGAGGCTAGGCACTTCCCCTCTTACTGAGGCCAGACAAAGCCCCCCCAGCTAGTAGAACATAACACATGTATAAACAGCAGCTTTTGGGATAGCCACCATTCCAGTTGCTTGGAACCCACATAAAGGCCAGTATTGCTTTCTTAATGCCATCATACTAAAAGCAATCCATAAATTCAATGGCATCCCAATCAAAATTCCAACATAACTTTTATAGACCTTGAAAGAGAAGTTCTGAACTTTGTATAAAAAAATTAAACCCATTGTAGCCAAAAAATTGGCAAACAATAGTCAAAACAATTTCTTTACTGTGGGAAAAATCACCATCCCTGTCTTCAAGTTGTACTACATAACAATAGTAACAAAAACTGAATGGTACTGGTGCAGAATCAGACATATTGATCAATGGAATCAAATCAAAGAACCTGAAATAAACCCATACACTTGATTTTTGATAAAGAATCCAAAACCAAACAATAGAAAAAAAAAAAAAAAAAAACATCTTCAACAAATGGTTCAGGTGCAACTGGAGTCTATAAGTAGCAGAATGAAAACAGATTTATACTTTTCACCCTGCACAAAACTTAAGTTCAACGTAGATCAAGGACCTCAACATAAAACTTGATACACTAAATCTCATAGAAGAGAAAGTGGGAAATACCCTTGAATGCATTGGTACAGCAGACAATTTCCTGAACAGAACATCAATAGCTCAGGCTCTAAGATCAACAATTCATACATAGGACCTCATAAAACTGCAAAGCTTCTGTAAAGCAAAGAACACTGTCAGTAGAACAAATCATCAGTCTAGAGATTGGGAAAGGATCTTCACCAACTCTACATCTGACAGGGCTAATGTCCAAAATTTATAAAGAACTCAAAAAGTTAGACACTAACCATCCAAATAACCGAATTAAAAATAGGGTGCAGATGTAAACAGAATTCTCAACAGAGGACTCTTGAATAGCTGAGAAGCACTTAAAGAAATGTTCAAAGTCCTTAGTCATCAGGGAAATGCAAATCAAAACAACACTGTGATTCCATCTTACATTGGTCAGAATAGCAAAATTCAAAATCTAAACTGATAATACACATTGGCTATGATGTGGAAAAAGGGGGAAACTCCTACATTCCTGGTGGAAGTACACATTTATATAACCACTTGGATATCAATTTGGTGGTTATTCAGAAAACTGGGAATAGTCCTAACTCAAGTACCAGCTATACCATTCCTGGGCATTCACCCAAAAGATACTCCAACATCACACAAAAACATTTGGTTAAAACTATGTTCATACTAGCTTTATACACAATAGCCAGAAACAACCTACATGTGTCTCAACTAAAGAATGGATCAAGAAAATGTTGTACATCTGAACAATGGAATACTATTCAGTTATAACAAAACAAGCACATCATAGATTTTGTAGGAAAATGTATGGATCTTGAGAATATCATTCTGAGTGAGGTAACTCAGTCTCAAAAGGACATGAATGGTATGTACTCACTTATAAGTGGATATTAGCCATAAAATATATAATGTCCATGCTATACTTCAGAGTTTCAAGGAGGCTGGACAAAAAGAAGGGCACAAACAAGGATGCTTGA
Organism: Mus caroli; assembly: GCF_978045245.1. Classification (NCBI taxonomy): domain Eukaryota; kingdom Metazoa; phylum Chordata; class Mammalia; order Rodentia; family Muridae; genus Mus; species Mus caroli. Next base: position 91,477,799 of record NW_028227262.1, read on the forward strand.
GCCTCATTTTGAAGGGGAAATGGAAAAGTCATGGAAGGCAGATGAAGAAAGGAACTGGGTGAGAGAGGGGATTAGGGGATTAGGGCCTTAAGGGTCAGGTATGGTGAGGGTCAAAGGTAATAGTCAGATGACCATTAGATTGAATGGAAATCTGAAACCAACAGGGGCAGGGAGAGATAGGTGGCATCTCCAGAAAGAGATGGAAACCTGGGATAGGAGAGGCACCAAATAAGTAATGGGGATTTACTTAACAGTAATTGTACATTTATTTATTGTACATCCCATCTACAATAAATGCAGGGATGAGGGATAAAGCGTAGACTGAGGGAATAGACAGCAATAAATAGCCCAACTTAATACCCATGGGCAAGCACCAATACTTGACATTATCAATGATACTATGTTATGCTTGGAACAGAAGTCTAGCATGGTTTTGCTGTGAAAGATTCCACCCAGCAGTTGACTCAGACAGATGGAGACACCCACATCTTAACTGTGGATGAAACTTGGGGACACTTATTTAAGAACAAAAGAAAGGATTGCACTCCCAAGGGGATAGTAACTTCACAGGAAAACCAACAGAGTCAACTAATCTGGACCATTGGGTCTCTTGGACACTGAGCTGCTTCCCAAAGAACATACACAGACTGGATCTAGGCCTCCCACACATATGTGACAGTTATGCAGCTTTGTTTTCATGTGGGTTTGAACAACTGGAGCTGCTGTTATCCCAGAAGCTGTTACTTGTATGTGGAACATACTTCTCTATATGTGTTACCTCTCTGGCCTCAGTGGAAAAAGAATCAGTAGCTTCACAGAGACTTAAAGTGTAGGGGTGTGGGTAATACCCAGGGTAGGGGAGCAAACCATCTCAGAGGAGAAGGTGAAGCAGGTGTGTGGGAAGAATTGTGGGAGAAGGTAACAGAAAGGGGAGCTGTGAGTTAGATAAAGAGTGAATATGTAAAAAAGAAAAAAATCTAGTGGCTTGCATTGCCTCTGATGTCTGAACAAGATAATCACCATGTATGTGCTTGTGATCAGCATGACTCCTACAAGAAACACATTCCTGGAGGTTGTCATTGTTAAAATCATTCCCCCGATGATGTAGTTCATTGGGAAGAGTGAGCAGGATTTAGTGACCTTCTGCTTGGTGTGGCTCACATTGGTAAAATCACCAACATAGAAGATCAGGTGACTACTAAGAGAAAAATTGAAAGGCCAAATGTAAAAGAGAGAAGCATTCATCATGCGTTTTTTTTTTTTTTTTTTTAGTTTATATTTAAATTTTGCCAGTAGAGAGCTACTGGGACGAATTGTGACAGCTTGGAACACACTCAGGAGGCAGGTGATGCAGATAGAGGTCTCTCATCACCCTGTTTGTGTATAGAGTTGCCTTACGTTTGATGTCATTCTCAACATTCAGAGACTCAACTATGTCTGTAAGCATACTTCCTCCAGTGAGTATCATCACTATGTGAGCAAAGGTCAGCTGGCATGAGATTAGGCCAATGGGCTTAGGTCTGTGACTTAGGATTAAGAAAATATAAAATGCTAGCAGAATCATATTGGCTAGGACTCCAAGACCAGCTTGAAAATAAAGGACATTCTCTAATGAGAACATAAGTGGAAGGCCTTTTCATCTTAAGAGCATAATTGGAAGCATATTTCTCATTCCTGGGGGAAAAAAACCAACAACAGAGGATACATGAAACTTGTGATTTACTCAAAAGCACATCTACATAATCATTATATTTTCCATACTAATTCTTTTTTTTAATTAGCTATTTTCCTCATTTACATTTCCAATGCTATCCCAAAAGTACCCCATACCCTCCCCCCACTCCCCTACCCACCCATTCCCACGTTTTGGCCCTGGCATTCCCCTGTACTGGGGCATATAAAGTTTGCAAGTCCAATGGGCCTCTCTTTCCAGTGATGGCCTACTAGGCCATCTTTTGAAACATATGCAGCTAGAGTCAAGAGCATACTAATTCTTGATTAAGCTCTGTTTAACTTTGGGGTTACAGAATGTACATCATAACCTATATGTCTAGATACTGTCCATGTGTCTTCTGTACATATAGAATATTACAGACAATAAATATTGTTATGTACAGTGATATCTGTACATAACAAAGATTTTGTCTGATTTAACTAATGACTTAGAAATATAATATTATTGATATAATTGCTCTCAGATTATACTTAACACCTGAAACAGTAGAGATGAGCACAGAATATTAATCAAAATTGTACAACTAAACAAAATGTATGTTGTCCTGGGAAAAAAATCACAAAAGATATTTAAAAAATCTAGTGATTCCGTCTCATGTTCCATTCTTTTACTATGTTTGGTTTTGCAACTATCCTTCTTTTGACTCAAAATTCTAATGGAATTTAATGGAGTTATAATTCGTGATAATATCCTTATTTTAATCATCAAGAGGTCTATATCAATTTATCTTTTATTTATATTTCTTTTTCCATGAAGTAGTACATCCCCAGAATCTAGAACTGAAGACACAGATACAGTGAGAGACCATTAGTTCACTTTCTACACTCTATTAGTTGTATAACCAATATGGGTATAAGTGGCTGTAAATGGCTATGAGTTCAGTTTCCATCACATTTAAACCCTTTGCAAACCCTGTTTCAGTATTAAAGAACTAACTCCAAGATATCAAGAAAATCACTATTTTTCTTTCCCTTTTATTTGGGAGGGAAGTAAATCATTAACTGTATGATTTATTATGGTTTTTCCACAAATCTATATTTTTATTTTATCTAACTATATCTTTCTCTGAATTTATCTCCCTTCCCCTTAACTAAAAACCCACATATTTTTCTATTTCTCTCTCTGATAAATTGTGTCCTGCTACTCCATTTTACATTCTTCCTATCATCTTCTATATCTATTTCCTTCCACCACTCACTAAGTACTGTATCTTCCATTTCTTTGATAGGAATACCTTGCTATTCTGCTCTCTATTTTTCCCCTCCACAACATCTATTCTAGCAATTGCTTTTTTGATTTCTGTAGTTTCTACATGCAACATAATCACATCTGAAGATGTCCAGCTAGGAGCCTACAACAAGAGAAAATTGGTGACAGTAAGACAAGCAGTATTTTCCAACATTGTGACAAACATGAACATTCTGAAGATGACTAGATAGTGATGTTGTTTGAGAACTTCTGTTTTTAAAAGATATTCCTTCCCATCCGGTGGAAAACATGGTCCCAAGAGTTATCATACATTTTTTTTTTATTTTTTACAGTTTAACTTAACAGTCTTAACTTTGGTGCTTATGTAAGTTACTTGGCCTGGTTACTAGGATCAACTTATTATTAAGTTATTTTAATTCAGTACTTCAAAATCAATTTTGTGATAAATAAATACAAAACAACTATACTGACTCAGATATATGTGAGACTCTTATGGCCAATTATATTTTCAAGTTACTCATATATTCCATATATATATATATATATATATATATATATATATATATATGCATAGGTGCATGAATGCATAGAAATAATGCAGAAGTTAGTGGAAGAGACCATCCTATAACATCTCCATGAATATGACATGATAAATCACACATTTTGTATTTACATGATTTTTGCTCTTTAAATGTTTAAAGTAAAAGAATGGGTTTGTATCAAAGTCCAGAGCCAGAAATTTAATTCTCTCATCTACACACATTTATAGTAGCTGTATAGTGATAGTCTGTTGTTTGAAAGCTTGAGGATATGGGCTTGAGAGACATATTGGTTGTTAAGGGCACTTTTATCCCTTACAAAGGACCTATATTAGCTCATGACCATCTCTAACTTTAGTTCCAGAGTATGCATTGCCATCTCTGAAATGTCATACCAGTGTTACACAGACATACATGTAAGCAAAACACTCATATATCTAAAATAAAATAAATAATTCCCAAATAAAAGTTCCTGAATAATACTTAATTCAGGACTTGGTCTCCCAATTGGGAAAAAAAAAACCACTAGCCTCATTTGAAATTTAAAACTGAAAATGCAAAAAACAGGTAAGCATATAATTTTTGTTATTTTTACATATAAAATTTATTATAATACAATATTAATATTATAATATAAAAGGATGGTAATATAAAGTAAGAGGTAGATCTAACATGCTTTCCCCCCTAAGGTATGTTATTTAATCTCTCTAGTTCATCCGTTGATTTGTAAATATTTATAAAATACAGAAAATTATACATCTTGTAAATGATCAAGTGGAATTTTTCTCTGTGGTTCACAGAAGATAATACTAAACCAGAAAAGCCCATCACTACCACAATTATAGAGCTGTTATTATGATGCACTGAGAAAAGTAACTTTTTTTATTTGAAAAACAACTGCAGTTCTGGAAGCTTACACACGAGCTTAACTAGTAATATTTAGTTGTAAGTACTAAACCACAAAGTGTGTCAATAAAGCTTAATGAAAATGGAGAAGCCATCACTATTAAATTGACCCAGACCAAAAGAATAAAAAATACCCAAGCAAGTGTTGAAGAAATGTGCAATAAGAAAGGAAGAGTACCTTTCTGCACAGCTTTGTATTTTTCCAAGAAAATCACTTTAGCCCTCCACTATGACAGTTTTGATTTTAAGCTTCTTTATGAATTTATGGTGATCTTTGCATTCTTTGTGGAGATTAATACCCTAAGGAAGATAAAAAATATACTAGATGAAAGTAACATTTTCATTTTAAGTTTTACCATATTTATATATGAGTAATAACCTAAAAGCTGAATGAATACTCAGAATATAAACTGAGTATGTGACTTCAGGTGACAAGATACATGGTGTTGCCTGGTATATTTTCCACTGTCAGCAAAGGATGAGTCTTCAGGAATCTTGGGACCTTAGCCAACCAAGCTAGTTATATGGATCTGCATGAAATAGATAAAGACAGCAGAAGTAAATACTGTTCAGTTGTTGACAAGATATTAATTCAGAGCTATTTTCTGATGCTCTTAGATAACTAAAAGGGATGAATTGTTCTTTGGAAATTAAGTTTATGGCAAATGTAACTGGAAACACACAGATGCTGATGAGTATGACCATCTCACTCACACTTAACAGCCAGTTCCCCTGAGATGAAGCAGAGTAGCAGAAATGGGAAAGCAATCATATCCAGAATTTCATAACAAGTTGTATGGCATGAGTTTGGCATGAGTTTGGGAAAGACATGAAGACATGGACTGGAAATGTGTGTGTGTGTGTGTGTGTGTGTGTGAAATTATTGGACTACTGGGTCTATGAATATAGCAATGACATACTGTAGGCCATGGCTGCTCGCATGAATATCTTTACATCAACTGAGTGAAAAACTGAGACTTATGTAAGATAGGTTTGTGCAATAAAATGAACTTTTAAAAAATGGAGAATGTGTTTCAGATTGACTTAATCAAGTCCATGGGACATGACTACTCATGCACACATTAGAGGTGAATTATTCAAAACAAACTAAAAATTCTGTAATGATTGCAAACACAAACAAGTTTTTTTCATTTTTTTTTTTTTGTGGTGTTGTTACACTGTGGATAGTAACTTAATGACATTAACTGGCATAATTTTGTTCCATTTGATAAACATCAACAATTTTATCATTCTACATTTTCTGTTTCCAGGTTATTTTTGCTCTCTCTCTCTCTCTCTCTCTCTCTCTCTCTCTCTCTCTCTCTCTCTCTCTCTCTCTCTCTCTGTAACCAAAAGAGGGAGGTATATGGTAATCTGTATTTCAAAATGGCTTTAATCAAACAGACAATGTGCCTTAGCCTTGAAAGTGCAAGCTGGTACAACCACTCTGGAAATCAGTCTGGCAGTTCCTCAAAAAATTGGACATAGTGCTTCCAGAAGATCCAGCAATTCCTCTCCTGGGTATATACCCAGAAGAAGTTCCAACTTGTAATAAGGACACATGCTTCAATATGTTCATAGCAGCCTTATTTATAATAGGCAGAAGCTGGAAAGAAACCAGATGTCCCTCTACAGAGGAATGGATTCAGAAAATGTGGTACATTTCCACAATGGAGTACTACTCAATAATTAAAAACAATGAATTCATGAAATTCTTAGGCAAGTGGATGGATCTGGAGGATATCATCCTGAGTGAAGTAACCCAATCACAAAAGAACACACATGATATGCACTCACTGATAAGTGTATATTAACCCAGAAACTTAGACTACCGAAGATACAATTTGTAAAACACATGAAACTCAAGAAGAAGGAAGACCAAAGTGTGGATACTTCAATCCTTCTTAGAATGGGGAACAAAATACCCATGGAAGGAGTTACAGAGGCAAAGTTCAGAGCTGAGACAGAAGGAAGGACCATCCGGAGCCTGCCCAACCCGAGCATCCATCCCATATACAACCACCAAACCCAGACACTATTGCATATGCCAGAAAGATTTTGCTGACAGGACCCTGACATAGCTCTCTCTCGAGAGGCTATGTCAGTACCTGGCAAATACAAAAGTGGATACTCACAGTCATCTATTGGATGGAACACAGGGCCCCTAATGAAGGAGCTAGCGAAAGTACCCAAAGAGCTAAAGGGGTCTGCAACCCTATAGGAGGAACAACAATATAAACTAACCAATACCCCCCAGAGCTGTGTCTCTAGTTGCATATGTAGCAGAGGATGGTCTAATGGGCCATCAATGGGAGGCTGGGGAGATCATATGCCCCAGTACAGGGGAATGCCAGGGCCAGGAAACAGGAGTGGGTGGGTTGGGGAGCAGGGCAGGGGGAGGGGCTTTGAGGATAGCATTTGAAATGTAAATGAAGAAAATATCGAATAAAGAAAGAAAAAATAAAGAATAAAAAAGAAAAAAGTGCTGGGATAGACACTAAGATGGATAAATGATAAGATCGGTAGGTGCTTAGATGGGTAGATGCAAACCTACAAAGACAGCTTGTAAGTGAAATATAAAGCAAAGCTTCATTGGCCTTTTGAAACTCTTTTAAGAGTATCTCCATTTTTTCCTGTGGTCCCCCTCCCTATTTTCCTACTGTCTTTTAAAATTAATGCAGTGCCAGACTCTCAAACCAACCTGCTTTCACCAGCCCTGTGCATACTTTGTGCTGTTGCTCACCTCTGAAACAGGAAAAGTGGGGGAAGGAGGATGTCTTTCTGCCTTGGGTAGCAGGCTGTTTTACAACATCTGAAACAATCAGTCTGTCCTGGTTTTCACTACCTACTCCACAGCTCTCCTGCTCCCCTCAGAAGGAGTCAGCTGTCCTGTATGAGTTTGCTCCCTGGATGCCATTGCTGTGGCTTCTAACTGCCTGGTCATTTCTGCTTTAGCTCTGAGATGCGTTAACTTCCAGGACTTTGGAAAACTTGGACAGTGGAGGCTGGAAAGAGGGCACATTGTTTATAGTATTGGCTGCTCCTCCAAAGAATCTCGGATCAGTTCCCATCACCAAGACAGCTGCTTGCAAGTGTCTGTAACTCAAGTTCCAGTGGACCCACTCCTAAACAATATCATACCTGCAGGACAAACACCAAGGGACATTAAAGTAATAAAGAACTTGGACAATGGTAGACAGATTGTTTTATAAAAAGTCATACTTAGTTGTGCACAATTTTTGTGTTGGCAGCTGCTATACTGTTCCACTGCTGACTGACTAAAGTGAACTTACCAGCAGCCAGTTAGCCAGGGGTTCTTTTGCTGTCCTGCAGAGTTGCAGTTAACAGTTAGTCACTGGAGATCTGCAGGTCTCTGTTTTCTGTGACTTGCAGCAAAGGCACAGGCACAGTTCTGGTGGTGAGGTTTCCTGTTTGTACTCTTAGCTACTTTCTGAGCCCAGAGATCACACTAGATGTAGCTAACTGTAAGTTCACTTTCAGAAATGATGTCCTTATCTCAGGACCAAAAACAAACCAGGCCCTCAGAGGCCAAATCTATTCAATCTTGGGACTAGCCCTGATCTTACAAAAAAAGAAAAAATACCTGAGAACTTGACCTGCAGTAGAACCCAAGCTTCACCCACATAAAGAGACCCTAATGCTTTTACATTAGAAAAGACTCCTTGGTGGTGTTTTGGGATTCAAGAACACTTCCTGGCATAACAGCCCGAAGAGTGTAGGCCCTACAAGAGTGTGTCCAGTCAGGGTGCCAGGTTTCCTCTGCTCTCTATGGGAGCCATCCCCAGTTAGTATGGAGCCCTGAGCAGTGCCAGTCTGGGCATGAGCTGCTGATCACCTTTAGCAGTGATGTTCTTTCTTCCTGAGGTCAGTGAGAGTTCTGACAAAGAAGGAAATGGTAGTCATTTAGTCTTCCTGATTTTACTTTCAGTTTGGATGGAGGGCTTTGATGGACTTTGGAGCACATGTGGCAACAGTAATTTTACTGAAGCAACTGCATTGAAATTCACTCCATTTTCCTCATCAGAGTGTATCAAATAAGTATTGTGTGAAGCCATTCTGGATGGATATGGGCCAGTGTGCTCTGGGCTGATTATAGAACAGCATTCTGTGTTGGTCTCCATCAAAAATACAGTGCACAAGGTAGTGTTGGTTACCCTCTGAAACAACTTAAAATATTCTTCACATAAAAGTTTATGTTGGATTTTTAAAACATGAGTGCTTTATTTATTTTTCTAAGTAATTACCTTTACTTTAAAAATAGGTATTTTGTGTCTATTTTGTAACTTCATCAGAAATAACTAGAGTAAAAGCAAAAAAAAAAAAAAAAAAAAAAGGAAGGAAGAAAGAAAGTGCTGGGATCACAAGTGTGATAAGTGGGTGCCAACACACCTGCCTTCATTTTCCATTTTAACTTTATATACAATAGTAAAAGATATTCCACAAAAATAATAACAGTGTTAGCGATACTCATTTCCTAAACAAATTTACACTAAATTTCTTTGTTAATGCATATTTTAATAAGAAATTGTATTTTAGCCGGTTGTGGTGGTTCACGCCTTTAATCCCAGCACTCGGGAGGCAGAGGCAGGCAGATTTCTGAGTTCGAGGCCTGCCTGGTCTACAAAGTGAGTTCCAGGACAGCCAGGGCTATACAGAGAAACCCTGTCTTGAAAAACCAAAAAAAAAAAAAAAAAAAAAGAAAGAAAGAAAGAAAGAAATTGTATTTTAATTATTGAAGGAAAACTTGAGGATATTGACTTTAAATAATTTTATACTATTTGATAACTGAAAATATTTTTCTCACTGCTGATGAAAAGCTTATTGAATATTATATCAGTAGTTATGCTACAAGGTTCAATTTAGAAAACATGAAATAATAAAACTGAATATATTTTAATTGAAATATTCAAATATCTACAGCAAATTATTCAGTTTATACTTTCATAAAGACAATATTACATGTATTTAATTAAAAAGTGAGATGAGATTTTGAGATACTTTTGAAATAACTACAAAAGATCTACTTTATTAGAAATTATTACAGTAGAATAGACAATTATATCTTATTTTAAATAAACATCTTCCATGATGTTAACCATGTCTTGTTTTCCTAGGCCATGGGTTGAAACTTTCCAAAGAATTACTAAGTATATGCAAAGTTAAAACTTTAAATTAGCTAATATTTCTTGCTTTATATAATTACACTTTATGCTTTATATAATTAAACATATATAAACAGATAACTTGACAAAAGAAAAAAATGCAAATTACAACTTAAATGTAGCCTAAATCTGTAAATGCACTCCTGCACACCAACATACCTATGTTCTTTGTATTTCACACTCTAAAGTATTTCAGGGTGTTGTTTAAGGAATGAAAAACTAACAGAGCTGGCAGTACCTAGGAGGAAACATGATCTTAGAATTATTAGTGTACAATCTCAGGAGAATCCTATGTTGTATATTGCTGTTTGAATGTTGCATTGGGAGCTACTTGTTAATATGCACATGAATGTACATTCATTGTAAAAAGTGATGGGCTAAATGATATGTTCGCATAATACATACTACCCATTGATCACTTTCACCCTATTAGCCTTTATTGTCTCTCTCTCCATCCTTCTGCTAGGCACCTGTCTACTTTCTTTATGATGTACACAATCAGAGATCAAAGTAAATTCTATGTTCTTTTATAAATTATTACACTGATACCTTTATGTCTACAACTATCTGTTAAATACTTATTATATAGTATGTCTCAAAAGTAATATTCTAAGCAGCAGTTTTTTAATCACTTAATAGAGAAAATGCTTTATTCTAACACCAACTTAAAGCTCACTATAATGAAGAGTAAAGAAAACACTCACTGGGCTGTGCCTTTGACAAGCATTAGTGTAGCATGAGGCCCCAAAACTAGTTATAAGGAAATAATTTCGTCAGCTCATCTCTCTATAGACCCTTAATTAGCATGTCATCTGGAGAAGGCAATTCTGACCTTGACATTGTTACAAAGTGGTGCCTTCAAATAGAAAAGTAAACTTTCCTAATTCCAGGAGAACAGTGAATTAGGAACAGCTGAACTCTGGGTTTCCCATGTGTGAGCTATTCTCCAGGCCATATCTATTTGTGTGGATTAATTGATCCCAGTCCTAAACAAAACAAATGTAAGCATAATAATAATACTCCAACGAAAAGAAGTAGGAAAACATTTTAGATTCCCCATGGTATCATTCCTGCTTCCAAACCTCCATACTTACTTGACAGAGCTTTCAGACTTTCACCTAGAATTAACAGCTCTTTTGATAAAATTAGGAAAATGTCAACTCTTCCGTATACACTTAGGAAAAGTAATCTTTCTTACACAGCACACAGAGGTGAGGTAGTGTAATTGGTTTATCAGAAGCACTACTTTTAACTAGGCTGTACAGCTGGGATGTAGCTCAGTTGATGGAGACCATGCCTAGAATTATTGTGCATGTAAGACACCGTGAACTGTGTCAAACCTTCAAGTTATAGGCACAGGTAAGGGAAACTGATCCCAAGTCAATGGCAAAAACAAGACACTTGATAAGATCATAGAAGAAAGCAACCCAAAGGCACACCCATAAAACTCAAAAGGCACACACAACACACAGAAAAGACAAGAGCAGAATTAAAATTTTTCATGCTTCTTATAAATAAAATGATACAGAACTAAAAAGTGGATTGAAAGCTCTAAGAGAAAAAGATTTTAAATGACAGAAAACCCATTAGATGGAAAATGAAATTTCCAAGATTACAGGGAATGGTGGAGTAGGAACAGCTGACTCCTCAAGGTAAGCTTTCAAAGGGAGAAAAGCTGGCTCAATGGACTTATTTGTGATCGCCAGAAGCTGGAAACAACCTAGATGTCCCATGACAGAAGAATTTATACAGACAATGTGGTTCACTTATACAATAGAGTACTACTCAGCTATGAAGAACAAGGACATCCTGACTTTTGCAGGGAAATGGATGGAACTAGAAAACATCATCCTGAGTGAGGTAACTCAAATGCAAAAGGACATGCATGAATTACACGGATGGAAGTGGAGAGGAGCGTGAGGAAAAGAAGGTCCAGTGACAGGCCCATAATGGAATCTAAGTAAAGAGGAGGTCCCAAGGCCTAACACTATTACTGAGGCTATGTAGCCCTCACAAAAAGAGATCTATCATGACTGCCCTCCAAAAGACCCCATAAGAGCTGAAAGAGTCTGATGCAGATATTTGCACCCAACCAATGGACAGAAGCAGCTGACCCCTGTTGTTGAATTAGGGGAGGCTGAAAGAACCTGACGAGAAGAGCAATTTTGTAGGAGGACCAGTAGTCTTAATTAATCTGGATCCCCAAGATCTTTCAAACACTGGACCACCAAACAGACAGCTTACACCAGCTGATATGAGGCCCCCAGCACATAAACAGTATAGGACTTCCAGGTCTATGTTCATTCAGAGATGATGCACCTAACCCTCAAGAGACTGGAGGCCCCTAGGGAGTTTAGAGGTCAGATGAGGTGGAGGGTAGGGGCATCCATTTGGAGATGGGGTGGGGTGAGGAGGTGGAGGGTGGGAGGGGAGAAAAGGGGAGGGGAGGGGAATGGAATATGGAATATAAAAATGAATTATAAATAAACTTAAAGCTGGATGTGGTGGCACACACCTTTAATCCCAGAACTTGGGAGGCAGAAGCAGGTGGATTTCTGAGTTTGAGGCCAGCCTGGTCTAAAAAGTGAGTTCCAGGACAGCCAGGGCTATACAGAGAAACCCTGTCTCGAAAAAACAAACAAAAAAAGTTAAAAGAAAAAAGAAAAGCCTGCTCGTTACATCCCAAGTGCTAAGTGACACTAGTCTTAAAATAGTATATTCAGTATAAGTAGTGTTGTGATTGAAGGAAGAAGACCCAATTTACCTGAGGTTTCAGTAGCAGATAGAGACCTTGTTTGGAGCTTTAGCAGGCCCCAATATGTGAGTCACAGTGAGAGCCCTTGGAATTTGGGACCAAGACTCTAACATCGTCAGCAAATAGATAAGCTCTCCTTAACAGACAGCTCTGTACCTGTTACTGAGTCTTAGAAGAAACCAAACATTTGACAGTAGGCTAGCATATTAGCATGTGTTTCTAGGTTATGTTTAAACTTGGTTTTATTTGACCAACCAAGTTGTGAATTCAGGTGTACATAGTATCCATCAGTCATCAAATTCACGTAGTGATTATGTGACAAGACCTCCGCAGGTTCTGAGGGCACAAGTAGTGAAAAATGCCTATGGCTATACTCCTATTACACAGTCTTCAGTCACCAAGCATCTTCTGAGGGGATTACATGTGTGAACTATGATCAGATGACTGAAGAAAACAAGATTGGGGTCTGGTTTACTGAGGGTTCTGTACACTCTACAGATTCCACCCAGAACTGTGAAGCTATTGCATTACAACCTATTTCTGGGACAACCATGAAAGACATAAATGAGCTAGAGAAAGTACCCAAGGAGCTAAAGGAATCTGCAATCCTATAGGTGGAACAACAATATGAACTAACCAGTACCCCGGAGCTCTTGACTCTAGCTGCATATGAATCAGAAGATGGCCTAGTTGGCCATCAGTGGAAAGAGAGGCCCATTGTTCATGCAAACTTTATATGCCTCAGTACAGGGGAACGACAGGGCCAAGAAGTGGGAGTGGGTGGGTGTGGGTGGGTGGGGGAGTGGGTGGGAGAGCGTGTTGGGGACTTTTGGGATAGCATTGGAAATATAAATGAAATAAATACCCAATAAAAAAAGAACATTAAAAAAAAGAAAGACATAAGTGAAGAAACTTCACTTATAGAACTTTAGGGATTATAAATATAATTTGACATGGAATTAGATGTGGACAGATGTGCAATTGTTTACTGATTATTCATGGACTGTAGTCAATAGATTGTTGGGAAACTAAACTTAGCACATACTGAAAATATGATTCCTATACATTCTTCCTTTTCTACCAACTAGCACACTACTTGCACAGGTCAACTGCTGATGGAAGTTATATGTGGAATTAGTATGAGTCTTTTCTTCGGTGCACGGCATATGGATAATTCAAGATGATTGAATTAGTACCTTTTACATCCTACTTTTCCAGAATTCACCAATGAGTACAGAAGGCAGCATGTACTGATTTCAACTGGAGTGTAGAACCAGAGATCTCAGCTGGGCAGATGGACAAAAACTTATAATCTTAAATAGGTGATGAACTCAGGCAAAATAACATACACATAATATGATGGCTTATACCATGTAAATTATTATATATATAAGTTCATTTTTCATTGGTAGAAATATAGATCAATCTTGATATTATCTGGAAGAAATACTCTAGATATAGAGAGGCATGTACAATGCAGTTTATTTTTACATAATATTAAACATGTGCATGAGGAGCATAGGATGGCTATTCTCTGAAATTAAAGGGAGAGAGAAGAAGAGAAAATATTGGTAGCCTGGTTATACTGTTCATTACAATTTAATTCAGTATAGAAGATCAACATGCATCTTATTGTTCCAGCTAACCAGCATCAATAGTCCCAGTAATGCAAAGGTTGTTTTTACTTCAGTAGTTCGGGTACCTTGTTAATCACAGCTGATTCTTCAGCCCCAGCTAACCAAAACCACAGAATCTTCAAAATTAAAACAGCAACAGTCCTGATAAGCGTCTGTAATCTTCCCTCTAAAATTTCACAAGCCAGACTTCCATCTTCTTCACTATTCTCAACATTATCTTTCAAGCTTCTACAGAACATGCCACATACCTCTTAACATCCCAGTAGCTCTTTTTTGTTAGAGTATATCTTCTTTTTTTTCTTACGTATTTTCCTCAATTACATTTCCAATGCTATCCCAAAAGTCCCCCATACCCTCCCGCCCCCCAATCCCTTACCCACCCATTCCCATTTTTTTGGCCCTGGCATTCCCCTGTACTGGGGCATATAAAGTTTGCGTGTCCAATGGGCCTCTCTTTCTAGTGATGGCCGACTAGACCATCTTTTGATACATATGCAGCTAGAGACAAGAGCTCCGGGGTATTGGTTAGTTCATAATGTTGTTGCACCTACAGGGTTGCAGATCTCTTTAGCTCCTTGGATACTTTCTCTAGCTCCTCCATTGGGGGCCCTGTGATCCATCCAATAGCTGACTGTGAGCATCTACTTATGTGTTTGCTAGGCCCCAGCCTAGTCTCACAAGAGACAGCTATATCAGGGTCCTTTCAGCAAACGCTTGCTAGTGTATGCAATGGTGTCATCCTTTGGAGGCTAATTATGGGATAGATCCAGTATCTCTTCTAACAAAAAGTTCTAAAGTCCTTCCACAGTCCTCCACAAAACATGGTCAGGTTGTCACAGGAATACCTCACTATGCTAGTACCAACTTCTGAATTAGTCAGGGTTCTCTAGAGTCACAGAACTGATAGGTAGTCTCTCTACATAGTAAAGGAATTTGTTTATGTCTTACAGTCTGTATTTCAACTCCCCAAAAATGGTAAGCAGCAGCAGCAGCAGCAGCAGCAGCAGCAGCAGCAGCAGCAGCAGCAGCAGCTGTGAATGGAAGTCCAAGGGTCTACCAGTTGCTCAGTTCCACAAAACAAGCAGGTGAAGAAAAGAGTTTTCCTTCTTCCAATGCTCTTATGTAGGTCTCCAGCAGAAGGTGTGGCCCAGATTAAAGGTGTGTACCACCATGGCTGGATCTGGGACTTTGTTTGTCACAAATGACCTTGATATCAGAGATCTCCTTGCTTTAGTCTCCTGGTATTCATAGCCACTATGCCTCAAGATCTTCACGCCAATATCCAGGTCAGAAACTTGTATATCCCTGCCTCAAGATCAGGACCACAGTTGAGCTTTCCAATTCTGGATTGTAGTTCATTGTAGTACCTCTTTGAGGTAGGAAGATCCACCTTTATTCTGGATTACAACTTCTACTGGCAGCTCATTTAAAGAAAATGGAAAGACGGTGGGTTTGTTCTCTCTTTGCCTGCTTGACCCTGGGCTTGCTAACAAGTCCACTCTTTGACTAGCATTAGAGACAGTCTCTTCAGAAATCTGGAGTACACTGAAAACCAGCTGAGACATATGGCCTCATGAGCTGAATAACTAATGAGTTCTTGTACTTTCTGTTGTTATACAGGCATTGTTGATTTATCTTGACCATACCATGTAAGGCATTCTAATATAACTCATGTCTATATAGATATACATTCATTCTGTAAGTTATGTTTCTCTAGAGAACCCTGACTAATACAGATAGTATAGGATGTGACTCTAAAACATTTTCTCAACGTTAGTTATGTTGATTCGTTAATAGAATTCTTCATGTTGTGTTGACACTCAATTGTAAAGTTTTTTGCTAGTACTCCAGAACTGTATGTAATGTTGCTAGTTATAAATGGCTATGTAAATGTCTGATATTTCAGATGGTCTAAGGTGACCCCTATGAAAGATATATGCAAGATAATCCCAGAGGATTAAGAACACACAGATTGAGAACAAGTACCCTCACCTTTCCACCATAAAATACTTACAGCTGATAAACACTTCCAGCATACTTCCTGGGTACAAAATTATCGAACAAAAACAGTCTTTCAATGCATTATAAATAGACTAAGAAAGATATTAGGGAAACAAAACCTTTAACAACAGCCTCCAAAAATATAAAATATTTTGGGAAAACTTGACTGAATACAGCAAGTGAAAGACTTGTATCATAAAAGCTTTCAGACACTTAAGAAAGATATTGAAGAAAATATCAAAGGATAGAAGGATAGCCCATGCTCAGAATACAGTAGGATATAGTAAATATGGTCGGTTTAAAAACAAAACAAAACAAAACAAAAAGCAAAACAAAAAATAAACAAACAAACAAATAAAAAAACCTTGTGCAGATTCCATCTAATTCCTCATCAAAATTCCAACAAAATCTTCACAGAAGTTGAAAGGATCATTCTCACATGAGAATGCTCTCATGTCTCATTCTCTTCACATAGACAAAACAAAAACAATCAAAAAATCAAGATAGACTAAAACACACCTTAATAATTAATAATAAAATATTCTGAAGTTATTTTTAATCCAAAAGATGGGAGGAGAAAGACCACTGAACCCAAATTGCTAAGACAAAAGTAGTTAAAGTCAGGAGTTTAATAAAGTAATCTTTATTCATGTACACTGACTGCCTCTTCCTAAATGGGGTCCTGAAGTCAGCATTTGATGTGAAGAAGACAAGGCTTGTATAACTCAGCAGTAGGAAGTTTCCAAGAAGGGGATTTGGTGGGCAAAATAAACAGTGTTACAGAAGCAGAATAAGTGTCAGAATTTCAACACTCCTGAAAGAAAGACATTGTTGCAAGGTTGTCATAACACAGTAATCATACTAAGCCATATAGCATTTTGAAAAAAAGGTAGGGTTGCAAGATGGATATAAACAGCTTTTTGAACCAAATACATGATTTCCTTTCTGGAAAAGTGAGTATAGAACCATTTGTAGTTACAGTTACAGGTGGGGTATTGACCAAGCCTTGAGAAACAGAGGTTTTATCATAAGCAGGAATTAACTTAGGTGTTTTGGTTTTGTTTTTTTGGTTTTTTGTTTTTGTTTTGTTTTGTTTTGTTTTGTTTTCCTATGAGATGGCTTTTAAGCCTAAGGTGGATACAGTCTGGTTCTTAAGATCTAATCTTAAATTGTGTTCTAGGGTTATAGTAAAAACATGGCATTGGCACAAAAACAAATACATTGATTAATAGGATGACATTGAAGACCCAGACATAAGTCCATACACTCAATGGACACTTGATTTTTTTATGAAAAAGTCACAAATACACAATAGGAAAAAGACAATATCTTCAAAATATGGTACGGATCAAAGCAAATGTCTAAATAAAAAAGAATTCAGGAGTAGGGCCACAAGCCTCTTCACGTCTGAGCAGCACCAGGGTAGCTAGAGCGCAGGGTCTGCTGACACCTGCCAGCTACCCACGACACCCGCCACAGGATTTTGAGACTTCCGGTGAGTGGAACACAGCTTCTGCTCCAGTCCAATCATGCAGGACCTGAGACTGCTTTGGTTGGGGAGGCAGAAATCCGGCCTGAGTAGGGCCACAAGCCTCTTCCGGTCAGACCATCACTGGAGTAGCTAGGGCACAGGGTCGGCTGACACTCGCCAGCTACCCACAACACCCGCCACAGGATCTTAAGACTTCTGGTGAGTGGAACACAGCTTCTGCTCCAATCCAATTGTGCATGGGACCTGAGACTGCATTAGTTAGGGAAGCAGAAAACTGGGCTGAGTAGGGCCACAAGCCTCTTCGGGTCTGACCAGCACCTGGATAGCTAGAGCGCAGGGTCAGCTGACACCCGCCAGCTACCCACGACACCCACCACAGGATTTTGAGACTTCTGGTGAGTGGAACACAGCTTCTGCTCCAGTCCAATCATGCAGGACCTGAGACTGCTTTGGTTGGGGAGGCAGAAATCTGGCCTGAGTAGGGCCACAAGCCTCTTCTGGTCTGAACAGAACCGGGGTAGCTAGAGCTCAGGATCTGCTGACACCTGCCAGCTACCCACGACACCTGCCACAGGATTTTGAGACTTCTGGTGAGTGGAACACAGAGTCTGCTCCAATCTTTAAACAGTGACAACAATAACAACTAATCCCAGAGATTACCAGATGGCGAAAGGTAAACGTAAGAATCTTACTAACAGAAACCAAGACCACTCACCATCATCAGAACCCAGCACTCCAACTTCGCCCAGTCCAGGGCACCCCAACACAACGGAAAAGCTAGACCCGGTTCTAAAAGCATATCTCTCAATGATGGTAGAGGACATCAAGAAGGACTTTAATAACACACTTAAAGAAATACAAAAGAACACTGGTAAACAGGTAGAAGACATTAAAGAGGAAGCACAAAAATCCCTTAAAGAATTGCAGGAGAACACTGCTAAACAGGTAGAAGACATTAAAGAGGAAGCACAAAAATCCCTTAAAGAATTGAAGGAGAACACTGCTAAACAGGTAGAAGACATTAAAGAGGAAGCACAAAAATCCATTAAAGAATTGCAGGAAAACCAGACCGAACAGGTGATGGAATTGAATAAAACCATCCAAGACCTAAAAAGGGAAGTAGAAACAATGAAGAAAACCCAAATTGAGGCAACACTAGAGATAGAAACACTAGGAAAGAAATCTGGAACCATACATACGAGCATCAGCAACAGAATACAAGAGATGGAAGAGAGAATCTCAGGTGCAGAAGACTCCATAGAGAACATCGGCACGACAATCAAAGAAAATACAAAATCCAAAAAGATCCTAACTCAAAATATCCAGGAAATCCAGGACAAAATGAGAAGACCAAACCTATGGATAATAGAAGTAGATGAGAATGAAGATTTTCAACTCAAAGGACCAGCAAATATATTCAACAAAATTATAGAAGAAAACTTCCCAAACCTAAAGAAAGAGATGCCCATGAACATACAAGAAGCTTACAGAACTCCAAATAGACTGGACCAGAAAAGAAATTCCTTCTGACACATAATAATCAGAACAACAAATGCACTAAATAAAGATAGAATACTAAAAGCAGTAAGGGAAAAAGGTCAAGTAACATATAAAGGCAAGCCTATCAGAATTACACCGGATTTTTCACCAGAGACTATGAAAGCCAGAAGGGCCTGAACAGATGTTATACAGAAACTAAGAGAAAACAATTTCCAGCCCAGGCTACTATACCCAGCCAAACTCTCAATTACCATAGATGGAGAAACCAAAGTATTCCACGATAAAACCAAATTCACACATTATCTTTCCACGAATCCAGCACTTCAAAGGATAATAACAGAAAAAAACCAATACAAGGACGGAAACCACGTCCTAGAAAAAGCAAGAAGGTAATCCCTCAACAAACCTAAAAGAAGACAGCCACAAAAACAGAACACCAATTCTAACAACAAAAATAAAAGGAAGCAACAATTACTTCTCCCTAATATCTCTTAATATCAATGGACTCAACTCCCCAATAAAAAGGCATAGACTAACAGGCTGGCTACAGAAACAGGAACCAACATTTTGCTGCTTACAGGAAACTCATCTCAGAGAAAAAGATAGACACTACCTCAGAATGAAAGGCTGGAAAACAATTTTCCAAGCAAATGGTAGGAAGAAACAAGCTGGAGTAGCCATTATAATATCTGATAAGATTGACTTCCAACCCAAAGTCATCAAAAAAGACAAGGAAGGGCACTTCATTCTCATAAAAGGTAAAATCCTCCAAGAGGAACTATCAATTCTGAATACCTATGCGCCAAATAAAAGGGCAGCCTCATTCATTAAAGATACTTTGTAAAGCTCAAAGCACACATTGCACCTCACACAATAATAGTGGGAGACTTCAACACACCACTTTCACCAATGGACAGATCATGGAAACAGAAACTAAACAGGGACACAGTGAAACTAACAGAGGTTATGAAACAAATGGATCTGACAGATATCTACAGAACATTTTAACCTAAAACAAAAGGATATACCTTCTTCTCAGCACCTCACGGTACATCCTCCAAAATTGACCACATAATTGGTCACAAAACAAACCTCAATATATACAAAAATATTGAAATTGTCCCATACACCCTATCAGATCACCATGGACTAAGACTGATCTTCAATAACAAAATAAATAATAAAAAGCCAAGACACACGTAGAAACTAAACAACATTCTTCTCAATGATACCTTGGTCAAGGAAGGAATAAAGAAAGAAATTAAGGACTTTCTGGAGTTTAATGAAAATGAAGCCACAACATACCCAAACTTATGGGACACACTGAAAGCATTTCTAAGAGGAAAACTCATAGCTCTCAGTGCCTCCAAAAAGAAACTAGAGAGAGCACACATTAGCAGCTTGACAACACACCTAAAAGCTCTAGAACGAAAGGAAGCAAATTCACCCAAGAGGAGTAGATGGCAAGAAATAATCAAACTCAGGGGTGAAATCAATCAAGTGGAAACAAGAAGAACAATGCAAAGAATCAACCAATCAAGGAGCTGGTTCTTTGAGAAAATCAACAAGATAGATAAACCCTTAGCCAGACTCACTAGAGGGCATAGGGAAAGTACTCTAATTAACAAAATCAGAAAGGAAAAGGGAGACATAACAACAGACCCTGAAGAAATCCAAAACACCATCACATCATTCTACAAAAGGCTATACTCAACAAAACTGGAGATCCTGGATGAAATGGACAAGTTTCTAGACAGATACCAGGTACCAAAGTTAAATCAAGGTCAGGTTAATGATCTAAACAGTCCCATATCCCCTAAAGAAATAGAAGTAGTCATTAATAGTCTCCCAACAAAGAAAAGCCCAGGACCAGATGGGTTTAGTGCAGAGTTCTATCAAACATTCAAAGAAGAACTAATCCCAGTTCTTCACAAACTATTCCACAAAATACAATCAGAAGGTACTCTACCCAACTCATTCTATGAAGCCACAATTACTCTGATACCTAAACCACATAAAGACCCAACAAAAATAGGGAACTTCAGACCAATTTCCCTTATAAATATTGATGCAAAAATCCTCAATAAAGTTCTCGCTAACCGAATTCAAGAAGACATCAAAACAATCATCCATCCTGACCAAGTAGGATTCATCCCAGGGATGCAAGGATGGTTCAATATACGAAAATCCATCAATGTAATCCATTATATAAACAAACTCAAAGACAAAAACCACATGATCATCTCATTAGATGCTGAAAAAGCATTTGACAAAATCTAACACCCATTCATGATAAAAGTCTTGGAAAGATCAGGAATTCAAGGCCCATACCTAACCATGATAAAAGCAATATACAGCAAACCAGTAGCCAACATCAAAGTAAATGGTGAGAAGCTGGAAGCAATCCCACTAAAATCAGGGACTAGACAAGGCTGCCCACTCTCTCCCTACCTATTCAACATTGTACTTGAAGTCCTAGCCAGAGCGATTAGACAACAAAAGGAGATCAAGGGGATACAATTCAGAAAAGAAGAAGTCAAAATATCGCTTTTTGCAGATGATATGATAGTATACATAAGTGACCCTAAAAATTCCACCAGAGAACTCCTAAGCCTGATAAATAGCTTCGGTGAAGTAGCTGGATATAAAATTAACTCAAGCAAGTCAATTGCCTTTCTGTACACAAAGGATAAACAGGCTGAGAAGGAAATTAGGGAAAAAACACCCTTCTCAATAGTCACAAACAATATAAAATACCTTGGCATGACTCTAACTAAGGAAGTGAAAGATCTGTATGACAAGAACTTCAAGTCCCTGAAGAAAGAAATTAAAGAAGATCTCAGAAGATGAAAAGACCTCCCATGCTCATGGATTGGCAGGATCAACATTGTAAAAATGGCTATCTTGCCAAAAGCAATCTACAGATTCAATGCAATCCCCATCAAAATTCCAACTCAATTCTTCAACGAATTGGAAAGGGCAATCTGCAAATTCATCTGGAACAACAAAAAACCTAGGATAGCAAAAACTCTTCTCAAGGATAAAAGAACTTCTGGAGGAATCACCATGCCTGACCTAAAGCTGTACTACAGAGCAATTGTGATAAAAACTGCATGGTACTGGTATAACAACAGACAAGTAGACCAATGGAACAGAATTGAAGACCCTGAGATCAACCCACATACCTATGGTCACTTGATCTTTGACAAGGGAGCAAAAACCATCCAGTGGAAAAAAGACAGCATTTTCAACAAATGGTGCTGGCACAACTGGCAGTTATCATGTAGAAGAATGCGAATTGATCCATTCCTATCTCCTTGTACCAAGGTCAAATCTAAGTGGATTAAGGAACTCCACATAAAACCAGAGACACTGAAACTTATAGAGGAGAAAGTAGGGAAAAGCCTCGAAGATATGGGTACAGGGGAAAAATTCCTGAATAGAACAGCAAAGGCTTGCGCTGTAAGATCGAGAATCGATAAATGGGACCTCATAAAGTTGCAAAGCTTCTGCAAGGCAAAAGACACCGTCAATAAGACAAAAAAGACCACCAACAGATTGGGCAAGGATCTTTACCTATCCTAAATCAGATAAGGGACTAATATCCAATATATATAAGGAACTCAAGAAGGTGGACTCCAAAAAATCAAATAACCCCGTTAAAAAATGGGGCTCAGAACTGAACAAAGAATTCTCACCTGAGGAATACCGAATGGCAGAGAAGCACCTGAAAAAATGTTCAACATCCTTATTCATCAGGGAAATGCAACTCAAAACAACCCTGAGATTCCACCTCACACCAGTCAGAATGGCTAAGATCAAAAATTCAGGTGACAGCAGATGCTGGCAAGGATGTGGAGAAAGAGGAACACTCCTTCATTGTTGGTGGGATTGCAAGCTTGTACAACCACTCTGGAAATCAGTTTGGTGGTTCCTCAGAAAATTGGACATAATACTACCAGAGGATCCAGCAATACCTCTCCTGGGCATATATCCAGAAGATGTTCCAACCGGTAAGTAGGATACATGCTCCACTGTGTTCATAGCAGCCTTATTTATAATAGCCAGAAGCTGGAAAGAACCCAGATGCCCCTCAACAGAGGAATGGATACAGAAAATGTGGTACATTTACACAATGGAGTACTACTCAGCTATTAAAAGGAATGAATTTATGAAATTCCTAGACAAATGGATGGATCTGGAGGGCATCATTCTCAGTGAGGTAACATATTCACAAAGGAACTCACACAATATGTACTCACTGATAAGTGGATATTAGCCCGAAAACTTAGGATACCCAAGATATAAGATACAATTTGTTAAACACATGAAACTCAAGAAGAATGAAGACCAAAGTGTGGACACTGTGCCCCTTCTTGGAATTGGGAACAAAACACCCATGGAAAGAGTTACAGAGATAAAGTTTGGAGCTGTGAAGAAAGGATGGACCATCTAAAGACTGCCATATCCAGGGATCCATCCCATAATCAGCTTCCAAACGCTGACACCATTGCATACACTAGCAAGATTTTGCTGAAAAGACCCAGATATAGCTGTCTCTTGTGAGACAATGCCGGGGCCTAGCAAACACAGAAGTGGATGCTCACAGTCAGCTATTGGATGGATCACAGGGCCCCCAATGGAGGAGCTAGAGAAAGTACCCAAGGAGCTAAAGGGAACTGCAACCCCATAGGTGGATCATTATTATGAACTAACCAGTACCCCAGAGCTCTTGTCTCTAGCTGCATTTGTATCACAAGATGGCCTAGTAGGCCATCACTGGAAAGAGAGGCCCATTGGACTTGCCAACCTTATATGCCCCAGTACAGGGGAATGCCAGGGCCAAGGGGTGTGGATGGGTGGTTGGGGGACTGGGGGGGGAGTGTATTGGGGACATTTTGGATAGCATTGGAAATGTAATTGAGGAAATTACCTAATAAAAATAAATAAATAAATAAAAAAGAATTCAATTAGATATATACTTAATACCCTGCACAAAATTAAACTCCAACTGGATCATTCCCTCAATACAAGGGGAGAGACCCTGAATCAGACATAAGAAAAAGTTGTGAATAGTATTGCAGCCATTGTTACAGGAAGAAATTATTCTGAACAGACCACTGACTACCCAGGCACTAAGACCATCAGTTATTAAATGTGACCTTGTGAACTAAAAATCAACTACACAGCAAAAGGCAACATCATTCAAATTAGACAGCTGCAAAATGGAAATTTATTTTTATTCTTTAATCATTTTTTACTGTCCAATCATGGTCCCCTTCCTGCTCTGCCCTCTGACTGCTCCTCATCCCAAACCTCCTCCTCCAGCTCCAAGCGTTTCCCACACTTCCACCTCAACCTGCCAGATCTTCCCACTCCTTGGGGCCTCAAATCTCTTGAGGGTTAGATGTGTCTTCTCTCCCTGGGGCCAGACCAGATAGTCCTCTGCTATATGTGTGACAGAGGCCTCATATCAGCTGTTGTGTGCTGTCTAGGTTGGTATCTCAGTGTCTGAGAGATCTCTGGTGTCCAGGTTAGTGAGACTGCTGGTATTCCTATGGAGTAGCCTCCTTCCTAAGCTTCTTCAAGCTTTTCCATAATTCAACCACAGGGGTCTCAGGCTTCTGGTCATTGGTTATGGGTGTAAGTATCTGTATCTGATTCTTTCATGTGCTTGCTGATCCATTTGAAGGGCAGCCATTCTAGACTTATATCTATGAGCATACAATAGCATCAGTAATAGTGTCAGGTCTTAGAGCCTCTCCTTGAGCTGGATCCCAATTTTGACCTGTCACTGGGCCTCCTTTATCTCAGGCTCTTCTCCTTTTTCTGTCCATATAGTTCTTTAACAGGAACAATTCTGAGTCAGTGTGGGACGCCTGACTCGCCAGCAAGAAAGACACCACAATAGGATCCTTCTGCACATGTTTATTGGGCTGCGCATTGACTGTGTAGGCGAAAGACTCCGAGCCCTGGGCCTCTCACTCTTATATACTATCAGTTCCCATCCACTCACAGCAGGCCACATCACCTCACCAGGTACGCAGCTTCAGCTAATCAGGGCAGCAGGGGCATATCTCCACCAAAATGGCTTCGCCAGTAACCTGGTACACCTGCGCAGCTCTCACGATGTTTGATGTTTGTGGTTTATATGAGGAAGTCAGGTGCAAGTCATACGACTTAGCTGCAGACCCTGGTGCCTTTGAGACTGCCGCCACACCTGCTCCCCACAAGTCAGGACAAGAATCAAAGATGTCAGGACAAGAACTCAAACAGGGCAGGATCCTGGAGTTAGGGGTTAATGCAGATGGGCACAGAGGGGTGATACTCATTGGCTTGCTTCCGTTGAGTTTCTCAGCCAGCTTTCCTATACTGCCCAGGACATCCAGTCCAGAAATGGTACTTTCTAGAGTGCATGGAGTCCTCCCTCATTGATCAATAACTGAGAAAATTCATTATTCAATATTATGGATCTCATAGAGGCAATTCCTCAACTGAGGTACCTTCCTCTTTGATAATTCTAGCTTGTATCAAGCAAAAAGAACAAGTCAGTACAGGGCTATTATTCAAAGTTCTTTATTATATAAAGAACTCAAAAACCTTGACATCAAGAAAACAAATAACACAATCTAAAACTAGTGTACAAACTTAAGCAAAGAAATCTCAAATGAGAAAATTTAAAAGGCTGAGAAAGATGTAAAGAACAGTAAACATCTCTAGTAATAAGTGTTCTGCAAATTAAAGCTACTTTGAGGTTTAACCTTATACCAAACAGAATGGCCAAGATAAACAATACAAAAGACACTTAATGCTGACAAGATTTGGAGTAAAGAGAACACTCATGTATTGTTGTTGGGACCACAAACTTGTACACCCACTATGGAGTCACTCTGGTGGTTCCTTGAGAAGTTGAAAATAGATCTACTTCAAGATGCAACTATACCACTACTAGACATATACACAGAAAACACTTCTTCCTACTACAGATATATTGTTTCTTCATAATATACAGAATTTGGAAACATCCTAGATATCCATCAATGATGAATCAGTAAAGAAAATGTAGTTCATTTGCAGACAAAGGAGTAAATCTAGAAAAAGTAATTCTGAGTGAGGTAAAACAACCCAGAAAGACATATACAAAATATTTGATTGATAATATGTGGATTTTAGTTATTAGCTCATTGCTAAGCAAGACATAATTCACATAACCACAGAGGTTAGTTATAGAGTAATGGTAGAAAGGGAAGGATGGCTTTTCTTTGGACAGGAAAATAGACTAGATAATTATGGATATATTCATGGATCTGAAATAAGAGGATGAACCCAGGAACAGGGAAGATGGGCAAGAAAGTGAAAGTGGGAAAGGATAGCTAAAAATGAGGAACTTTTAAGGGGTCATATGTAAACGTAGTAGAGCAGAAGCTTCCTAAAATATAAAGGCAATCTAAATAAAATAACTAAATATCAGGGAAGACAGAGCCCAAAATGAAACCTGCCATCACCCCATGAATCTCCTAGTACTGGAAATTGCTTACATCTAATTGAATTACTCTCAAAAGATGCTACATGGGAACCTCAAACAATATAGTGAATTGTCAAAACTATTGTTTGTTCTCCACAAATTGATGGTAAGGCCATATTCCTGAGGATATCACTTACACAACTCATTAAACATGAAGAAATCAAGGTTGTAACTATCTGGATGATTTATCCTAACTCTTCAGGGTTCATGATATTGTGAAGTTCCATGCACACTACATGAAGAGAAAGTTAAACACCAATGCAGCTAAGCAAACTTCAGACTGTAATAGTAACAGGCCTGAAAGATAAGGTTGGTTGTGCAACAGTGGCATAAAGCCTGTGAAAGTAATCAAGCAAGATCTGGTTTGCTTTACACCATGCACTCTATGAATGAAGCCATTGCCAGCATTTCTTAGGTAGACAAGCACCTGAGACTAGGTAGGCCAGGGACTAAGGAGCAATTGAATACTAGTGTTCTTATAAAAGAATGTAGCAATAAAATTTCTCCAAATAACAGCCTACTGGACTCATAGATAAGACTTGCTAAATCATCATTACAGAAACTTCGTCCAACAGTAAATGGGAAGAGATACAGAGATCCACAGCAGGAATATATGCAGGGAGCATGAGATCTTGAAACATTCAGTCCTATACTGTATGTCATCACTACATTCTTTCCCTAAGAGCCCGATGAACTTTGCGGAAGAGATGGTAGAAAGACTAGAAAAGCCAGAGGGGATGGAGAACACCCAGGAAACAAGGCCCTCTAAACACAGCACAAGAGCACATATAAACTCAGAGACTGGCAGCATGCACAGGGACTGCACAGATTGCACCTGATAGTGACTAGAGTAGAAGTAGATAAAGCCCCTCCCTAACCCAAACACTATCTGTTTGTTTGTTTGTTTGTTTGTTTGTTTGTTTTATAAGATCCCTGTGTTGAACTTGTGTGCTTCTATGTCTGTATGAGTTTATTGCTCTTTTTCTTTTACTCTTTTTAAACTGTTTGTTTTTCTCTGTTCTGGTTTGTCTATTTTGTTTTACATTATTGGGGTTTATTTTACTATTATTGCTTAGATGCCTTTTGTTTCATAAGGAGAGACAAAAGAAGTTTTGCTCTAGATGAGAGAGGAGGTATGGAAGAACTGGGAGGACTTGGGGAAGAGAAAAACTTAATCAGAACATATTGTATGAAAAACCCCTTTTTTCCAATAAAAGAGGAACATAATTATTAAATGGTGATATATAGTTGAACTCCTGTATATCCAGAACCAGAGAGGCAGAGATGGGACAATCCTTATGTGGTGGGCTCCTCTTTGGTAAGCTCCAGGTACAGAAGAGACACACACCTGTAGGTGAATTGCTTCTGAAAAACAAGAGCCAATATTATCTCTTGGCTGCAGTATCTATATCAACACACATTCGTTGTCAGTGGACATATACACAAGCATACAGACATTCACAAAAACCACATTGGACAAATATATCTGTATATAAACAAGATTTATTAATCACTGATATTTCAATTAATATAAATGAAATGAAGTGCAAATAAACAAACATAAAAAAGTTTCATGTAGGACTAATTGGTAATGATTGTAAAAATTGGAAAACATAAATTTCCATTAACTTATGATCAAGAGAAATTTTAAATTAATAAACAAAATTAAAGCTATGTTTTTAACTAAACTATGAATGGATGTAGATTAAAATGGTTTCAAAGAAGAGGCTTTCAATGTCACTATCACTCTGAAGCTTCTGTCGAATAACCTCAGCATCAAGGACACTTTTGTGATAAAGTAAAAAGGAGAATTCATGTGGAAAGAGCAACTTATGGTATACAATAAACCTAAGAAGTTTATAGTACTTAATTTCAGTAATGTCAACAGAATATATGTATGTATTACCACAAACTTTATTTGAATCATATGAAGAATATCACTTTGCTACTTGGAAAATTGAAGTTTAATAAGAGTCTGTGATTTAAAACACACACACACAATTACTGGGACTACACCAACATGGCAACTAGTGTCATCTGAAACTGCAGTTTCCAGGGGAAGCCTCTTCTGTCTTCTGTGCATGTTAGGAATGCAGCCATGCATACATGCTGGTACAGCACTTGTACATACTAATAAAAATAAGTGAACCATTTTTTTAGAAGAGAGTCCGATTTTTTAAAGATTTATTTATTATATGTAAGTACACTGTAGCTGTCTTCAGACACTCCAAAAGACGGAGTCAGATCTTGTTACAGATGGTTGTGAGCCACCATGTGGTTGCTGGGATTTGAACTCCAGACCTTCGGAAGAGTAGTCAGGTGCTCTTACCCATTGAGCCATCTCACCAGCCCATAAGTGAACCATTTTTAAAGGAGGAGAAATAAACATATTTTAGAAAACCTAGTGGCACTTTGACTGCAAGTTTTTCAGCACATTTATTATTCTCTTATCAGAACTAATTTGTACCAAAGGAGTAATTGTGGGATAAGCATATACCAGAAACTTCTGAACAGTCAGGAGGACTGGGTCATACATCCATAACAGGAGTGAGGTGAATGAGATGATGAAATCCACCCAGTACATGACCACAAAGAAAACTACTAGCAGCAAGATGGTCCGGGTGGCCTTTTTTTCAGGGGATGTGCTCAGGCTGTTGATGCTATGAAGATGCTTGTATTGTCTCTGATGCTTGTGCAAAATATTCACCATGTATGCACTTGTGGTCAGCATGACTGCTACAAGAAACACATCTCTGGAGGTTGACAGAATAGCAATTAATTCCCTGATGATGTAGTTCATGGGGAAGAGTGAGCAGGATTTAGTGACCTTCACCTGCTTGGTCTCACTGGCATTGGTAAAACCACCAACAAAGAAAAGCATGTTACTACAAACAGACAAATTGAAAAACCAAATATAGAATAATGCATTGTTCATGTACTTTTTAAGTTTCTGTTTAAATTTTGCCAGCATAGAGGTACTGGGACTGATTGTGACAGCCTGGAAAATACTCAGGAGGCAGGTAATGCAGATAGAGAGGCCTCTCATTACCCTACTTGTATAAAAAGTTGCTTTACATTTTATGTCATTCTCAATGTTTAGAAACCCAAATATGTCTGCGAGCCAAATATTTCCTCCAGTGAGGAACATGATTATGTGAACCAAAGTCAGTTGACAGGAGATCAGGTCCATGGGTTTAGGTCTGTGACCTAGAATTATGAAAATATAGAAAAGAAGAAGAAACACATTGGGTAGAATTCCAAACCCAGCTTGGAAATAAAGGACATTCTCTATTGAGGACATAAATGCAGAGTATTCTCATCTTAAAAACATAGTAGCAGTGTATTTCATATATAAGGAAATAAAACAGCATACGTGAAACTTGTGATTCATTGGATGATGTGTATATATCATCATTCTATTTTCTCTAAGTCTTCATTCATCCTTCTCTTCTAATTCTGAGGTTCCAGAGTATTCATCATGGCCAAGATTTTTATATGCCATTCATGTGTTTCCTGGATATGAGATATTACAGATAATAAGTGCCTTTATATTCATAGCTATACAGAATGAATACTTTGTCTCATGCAACTAAGTCTAATGCATTAGAAATCCAAACCTATTGTTTTAAATTGTCTCATTTTATAGTCAACACCTAAAATAGTCCTAATGAGTATAGAATATTTATCACATCCATGAAACTGAACAAAATGTGTGTTGGTGTAGAAAAAATATCAAGCCATTCTGTATGCAGAAAAGCTTTAGGGTTAAGGCTGCAGAGATATATTAGTGGATAAGAGCACTTTTAACTCTTGTGAAAGACCAGGCTTAGATTGCTAGAAATGACATGATGTCTCCTGACCAACTGTGACTCTAGTTTGGGGGAAATCCATGGACTCTGACGTGGAATGTTGGTGATACATCTAAATGCACTCAAGGGAAATATTCATATATGTAAAATAAAATAAATCAATCTTAAATAGTTGTATAAAAACTCAAGGATAATAGCTAACTCCAAATTGAAAGAACAGTAGCCATAGAGCAATTTTAAAATTGCAAATTCACAATACGAACTAACCAGTACCCCCAGAGCTCGTGTCTCTAGCTGCACATGTAGAAAAAGATGGCCTAGTCAGCCATCACTGGGAAGAAAGGCCCCTTGGTATTGCAAACTTTATATGCCCCAGTACAGGGGAATGCCAGGGCCAAGAAGCAGGAGTGGGTGAGTAGGGGAGCAGGGTCGGGGGAGGGTATAGGGAACTTTCGGGATAGCATTTGAAATTTGAAATGTATATAAAGAAAATATGTAATAAAATGTGCTTAAAGATGATAATTTAAGAACAAAAAATTGCAAATTCACAAAAATATATGTATAATAATTTTTATTACTCATACATATAATTTATTAACATAGCACAAGTAATATGAGTGATACAAAAAGATTATAATACAGTTAAATTATACTAACATGTAGGGTTTTTTTTTTCTTTTCCCAAAGATATGTTCTTAAAGACTCTTCTCATCCATTGCTCTGAAAATGTTTATCACATAAAGAAAATGATGCATCTTCTAATTGATCAAGTGGTATCTTTTTCTGGAATTCACTGAAGCCGAGACTGGACCAGAAAAGACCATAGCTACCATGACTGCAGAGTTGTTAACATATGCATCCACTGAAAAAAAGTAATTTGATTTATTTGGGAAGCAATTGCAGGGCTGGGAGCTTTCACAATAGTTTAAATTATAATATTTAGTTGTAAGTACTAAAACTCAAAGTATGTCCCTAAGCAATCATAAAAGTGGAAAAGCCACCACTATTAAATTGACTCAGACCAAAAATCAAAGCAGTGTACATATGACTATCTCAAGAGATATGCAATAAGAGACCAAGAGCTGCTTCCTACTTAGTTCTACATTTAACAAGAAAGATCACTTTACCTCTTCATTATCACAGTATTTAATTTTCACAAAGTCCTGTTTTATGAATTTATGGTGATCTTTGCCTTCTGCTTTGTGGAGATTTAGTGACCTAAGGGACATACAAACATAATTCATGCCAAGTATCAATTATATTTTACACTTCACCTAAAGTAATAACCTAAAAGCTATGCAACTGCTCAGAGAGAACATAAAGTGACTATATGACTCTTGGATAACAAGATAAATGGTATTGTACTGTCTACTGTCAGAAATAAGAATAAGACTTCAGGAATCTCAGGAGATAAGACCTTAGCCACCCAAACTAGTTCCATGGAATTTTAATGAAATAGATAATGACAATAGAAATAAACATTTATCACTTATTACTAAGGTATTAATTCAGAGCTATTACCTGATACTCTTAAATAACTTAAATGGATGAATTATTCGTTATAAATTAAGATTAACACAGGTGTAACAGTAAGCACACAGATGCTCACTAGAACATTACAACCTAACAGTTATGAGCCAGTTCCCCTGAGATGAAGTAGCAGCAGCAGAGATGTCACTGCAGAGACTTTGTAGAACCAGTCATGCCCAGATCTCCTTCATCACAAGTTATATAGCATAATCAGTTTTCAGAAAGATAAGAAAATGTTCACTTGTGAATCTCTGTCTCCTTCTCAGACATCTCCCCCTAACCCCCATGTGTGTGTTTGTGTGTGTGAAATTATACTGCTGAGACTAAGAATTGAGCAATGACACATAGTGGGCCAGGGTTACAAGCATGAATAACTTTATATCAAATATGTGAAAACTGAAACTTATATAAAATGTTTTTTAATTAAAATGAACTTTAAAGAAAATGGAGAATGTGTCTTTTGCTTCCAGCTGACCTGATTAAATCAATGTTCCCCGCCTAATACATCAGTACAGATATTTAATGTAAATTTCTGGAATGAAACTAATAACTCTGTAATGATTACAAACATAAACTCAAAAATTATCTTTTTTTTTTTAGTATTGATACTCTGTGGCCAGTGATATAATAACACTACTTGGCAGCATTTCATTTCATTTTTAAAAATCATCAATATTTTAATTCTATATAATCTGTTTTCCTGTTTCAGTATTGGTGTGTGTGTGTGTGTGTGTGTGTGTGTGTGTGTGTGTGTTGAATGAAAGGAGGGAGGGAGATTGCAACCTGAGGTTCAGACAGACTTCAGTCAAACCCATGCACCTCCTGCCTTGAAAGTGCTGGGATCATGTGTATGTGCCAATACATCTCCCTTCATTTTCCATTTTAATCTCCTATATACATTAGTAATTGATATTTCAGGAAAATCAAAGTGAACTTGTGGTATTAACCATCTAAACTTGAATTTACTTTGCATCTCTTTGGGAATGCATATTTCAATGAGCAATTGTTTTTTGTAATTATTGGAGGAAAGCTTGCAGGGTTTGATATTAAATAATTGTATGCTGTTTGAGAATTGCAAATATTTTTCTCAATGCTAATAAACAGTTCACTCAATAGTATAACACAATCAATACTAAAATGTTTAATTTAGAAAACAATATATTAAAATCTAATTTATTTTAATTGAAATGCTCAAGTGTCTACTGGAGCTTATCCAGTTTACCTGTTTGTAAGGATAACTTTACATAGATTTAGTAAGTGAGGTGAGATTTGCAGATAGATACTTTTGAAACACACAGATAAGATTATTAGAAATCTACTAAAGAAGGCTTCATTAGAAATCTTTGCAATAGAATAAACAAACCTCTTAATTTTTTAAAAAACAATTGTTATATAATGTTAACAATGTCTTATAATATCCTAGGCCATGAGTTGATACTTCCCTACATATTCTTAAGTTTATACAAATTACTATGTTTCAAGCTCAGAGAATAGCTTCTTCTTAACTCAATTTACCTTCATCAGTTTTCTTCACATGAGACAAAAGAAATCAGGCTGGAGACATAGAAGGCAATCAATCTGAGTTCTCTCATAAAGCCTGCAAAAAAAAAAAAAAATCCAAACTGAGATTTTAAGAGTTTTATTCTTCAAGTCTGTGTTTAAGATATGGTTATATATGTGAGAAAAGTTTCCATAAAATAAAAATCATAAAAAGAAATTTTCAGAAAAAGACAGTGTGCTATAAAATAAGAAAGTGATAAATAAATAGAAAGTCACAGAACACAATGCCTATAAAACTGCAAAGATTATAGAAAAGGAGAATCAAGGAACTCGGTAAATACAAAAGGAAATGGAAAACAACAGGGCATGAAAAAGACGACTAAGCAGAGTTTATTCAGAATGGCTAGGATTTTCCCAATAAGCCTCTCAGAAATAAAAAAAAACAAAAACAAAAACAAAAACAAAAAAACATAGAAAAGGAATATCAAATTACCACACCTTAACAACACAAAATTATCAAATCTTATAAGATCAGTTTGAAAGAAGAGTCAGCCATCAGAATATCCTTTGGTTTAACAGAAATCCTGTAAGAATAACATACTTTTCAGAATTCTGAGAAATAGCAGCAGCTGTGTCCAGCCAAACCATCAGTCAAGTGTGAAGTTGGAATAAACACATTTTAGGCCTGGAAGGAATTAAAAAACAAAACTAAACAAAAACAATCAAAGAAACATTTTCCAAGCAACTTTCCTAGATAGACATAGAGCATTTTAATGAGTAAGAAAGTAAATTTCCAGAAAAACAATTAATTGACCTAGTAACCATGGTTAGAATTACTACACACATAACTATGAGAACAGACAGGAATTTGGCTAGATACAAACCAAAATGTTTAATGTACACCTAGATTATTGTCCTAACTACAGTGGATTTGAAGCTGAGACAGTGGAAATAAAACAATAGATGAAAATGGAGCAGTATTGATGCTAGGACATCATAAAAGTGTGATATAAAAAACAGTCCTGTGAAGCACAAGGTCCCCAATGAAGGGGCTAAAGAAAGTACCCAAGGAGCTGAAGAGGTTTGAAACCCCACAGGAGGAACATCAATATGAACTAACCAGTACCCCCAGAGCTCCTAAACCACCAATCAAAGAAAATACATGGTGGGACATGTGGCTCTAGCTGTATATATATTAGAGGATGGCCTAGTTGGTCATCAATGGGAGGAGAGGCGCTAGGTCCTCTAAAGGTTCTATGCCCCAGTATAGGGGAATGCCAGGACCAGGAATAGGAGTGGGTGTGTTAGGGAGCAGAGAGACAGGGGAGGGAATAGGGGATTTTAGGAGGGGAAACTAGGAAAGGGGATAACATTTGAAATGTAAATAAAGAAAATATCTAATAAAAGAAACAAAAAATAAATAAATAAAATAAAATAAAAACAGTCCTGTCTTCTTCAAACAACATTCATGGTTATTGTAGAAGTAAGGCCTACCCACTTGATAAGTATCTTTTCATATTTTCCAATTGACATGAAGAAATATTGAGGACTGCTTAAAGCAATAATTTTTCAACAAACATATGCTATCAATAGATGCAACATATTAAATATCAGGAGTTACAATAGCAGGTCAGAGCTATCAGGTCTCCATATGGATGAAGAAACAAATGCCTGTTTTATAATCCTCTATAATTTCAAAACACTTAACTTAAAAATAAAAGTCATTAATTTGTAAAAGTAAAAATTTACTTGAAATTTTTGTAATTTCATGAGGGACAAAGAAGAATAAAGGGTGGCCTGGAGAGGAGTACTGAGCAGGAACCTAAGAGAAAAAGAAATTACATAGAGAAGACTCCATAAATCATCTTAGAAAGCAGCCTTCTGAAAATGTACTTAGGTAAATGTAAAGCAGATAATCAAAGTAGCTTAGCCTAATTTCTAATTACAGTCACTGGAATGAAATAATAGTTGTAATATATTTGTAAATAAGAAATAAATATCAATAAAATAAAATTTAATTGCTGAGACTATCAAAAATAGAAAATTACTGATAAACACTAAATTAGTGAATATTTCTTGTATAATCCTAGCTTAAAGTTTCACTTTATTAAATGCATACAGTCAGCTAACTGGATAAAAAAGTAAAATGAGAAAATGCAAAGCACAATTGAAATGTAACTTAATACTATAAAAGTACTCCTGCACACCAATGAGTGTGTGTTTTTTGTTTTCACCCTTTAAGGTATTTCAGTGTTCTGTTATAGGAATTTAAAACCAACGCACTTCAATACTGGAATGTATAGAGTACACACTCAGGAGAAGCTTTGTCAGACATGTTCTCTAAATTATTGCATCTGGAGTGACATTTTACATGCACATTCATTGTAAATATGATGGATTTCGTGATATGTTCATTCAAAATATAATAACCATTGATAAACTTTACCCTTTAGCCTTTCCTGTCTCTTTCTACATTGTTCTGCTAGGCCCCTGTCCTCTTTCCAATAGCCCCCTTCTGGTGTTACATATGTAATCAGAGACCACATTAAGTGAAATCTATGTTCTTTTATAAATGGTTACCACAGATACCTTTATGACTATAAGCATCTGTTGAATGCTTACTATACAGTATGGCTCAAAAGTAACATTCTAAGTGGAAACTTCTCTAATAATTTATTACAGAATATTCTGTTTCCTTCTACCACTTACTGCTCTCATTGTAATGAAGAGTAAAGAAACACTCACCCAGCTTTTCTTTTGACACACATTCCTGTAGAACGAGGCCCCAAGTAGTAGTTATGAGGAAGAAATGTAGTCAGGTCATCTCCCTCTAGTTCCATAATTATCATGTCATCTGGAGAGGGCAGTTCTGATCTTGAGGTTGTTACAACATGGTGCCATCATATAGAAAAGTGAACTTCCCTAGTTCCAAGGAGACAGTAGAGTAGGAACAGCTGAGCTCCATATTTCCCATGTGTAAACTATTCTCTCCAGGTCATATGAGTCTTTGTGGATTAACTGATCCAAGTCCATGGGAACACAACAAAAGTAACAATAGTAATATCTCACTTACAAGCAGAAAATATTTTAGATTCCCCAAGGTATCCTTCCTACTTCCAAAACATTCATGGTCCCCTCCACACTTACTTGACAGTGGCTTCGGTGTCTCACTTAGAAATTAGCAACTCGCCGGGCGTGGTGGCGCACACCTTTAATTCCAGAACTTGGGAGGCAGAGGCAGGTGGATTTCTGAGTTCGAGGCCAGCCTGGTCTACAAAGTGAGTTCCAGGACAGCCAGAGCTATACAGAGAAACCCTGTCTTGAAAAACCAAAAAAAAAAAAAAAAAAAAAAAGAAAAAAAACCCAGAAATTAGCAACTCAGCAAACACAGAAGTGGATGATCACAGTCAGCTATTGGATGGATCACCCAGCCCCCAATGGAGGAGCTAGAGAAATTACCCAAGGAGCTAAAGGGAACTGCAACCCTATAGGTGGAACAACAATATGAACTAACCAGTACCCCGGAGCTCTTGTCTCTAGCTGCATATGTATCAAAAAATGGCCTAGTTGGCCATCACTGCAAAGAGAGGCCCATTGGACTTGCAAACTTTATATGCCTCAGTACAGGGGAACCCCAAGGCCAAAAAGGGGGAGTGGGTGGGTACGGGATTGGGGGTGGGTGGGTATGGGGGACTTTTGGGATAGCATTGAAAATGTAAATGAGGAAAATACCTAATAATTTAAAAAAAGAAATTAGCAACTCTCATTTTTAAAAAATGGGATGTCAATCCTCCAAACACACTTAGGAAAAGTAACCTTTTTTTACACAGCACAAAGAAGTGAGGTAATGTAAATGTATTATCAGGAGAAACTGTGACATGTAGCTGGGATGTTGCTCAATGACAAAGTCGAAGCCTAGAAAGTATTATGTATGTGGGAGCCCATGATATAAGTATAGCCTTCAAATTATAGGCACAGGTGAGGGAAAATAATCGGAAGTCAACGGCAAACAGATGAACTTCAATAAAATTAGAAAGGAAACCAGCCAAAAGATAACACCCATATCCCACAAGAAGCACAGAGAAAACAGAGAAAAGTCAAGAGCAGAAACAAAAATTTCCATGAATCTTATAGTTAAAGCACTAAGTATACAAAACAAGAAAGGTGGATTGAAAATTCTAAAAGAAAATCTACCCATTACAGATAAACAAAACCCATCAAATGGAAAAGTGAACTTTGCTAATTACAGAAAATTGCTAGAGTAGGAACTATGGATTTCTCAAGGTAAACTTTCAAAGCCAGAAGAGCCTGAAGCAACACATTCCAAGTGCTAAATGACAGCTAATCTAAAGGAAAGCAACCACAGAAACTAACAAAATGGATGCAAAAATAGAATATTTTTCTGATGCAAGCCAGAAACCACAGGTAAATATCGAGAATAGATACTACCAGAAAATAAAGGGTTGGATAAGGTTTTCCAAGCAAATGGACCTAAGAAACAAGCTGGTGTAGCCATTCTAGCATCAAGTCAAAATAGACTTGAACCCAAAATGAAACAAAAGAGACAGGGAAGAACACTGCATACTCATCAAAGAAAAGAATACACCCCTTCCGGTCTGACCAGCACCGGAGTACCTAGGGCCCAGACTCGGCTGACACCTGCCAGCTACCCAGGACACCCGCCACGGGATCTTAAGACTCCTGGTGAGTGAAACACAGCCTCTGCTCCAATCCAATAGCACGGGACCTGAGACTACATTAGTTAGGGAAGCAGAAAACCAGCCTGAGTAGGGGCACAAGCCCCTTCCAGTCCGACCAACACTTGGGTAGCTAGGGCGCAGAGTAAGCTGACACCCGCCAGCTACCCAGGACACCCGCCATGGGATCTTAAGACTCCTGGTGAGTGGAACACAGCATCTGCTCCAATCCAATGGCACTGGACCTGAGACTGCATTAGTTAGGGAAGCATAAAACCAACCTGAGTAGGGGCACAAGCCCCTTCCGGTCTGACCAGCACTGGGATAGCTAGGGAGCAGAGTCGGCTGACATCCGCCAGCTACCTAGGACACCCGCCACGGGATCTTAAGACTTTTGGTGAGTGGAACACAGTCTCTGCTCCAATCTCTAAACAGAGACAACTATAACAACTAACTCCAGAGATTACCAGATGGCAAAAGGTAAACGTAATAATCTTACTAACAGAAACCAAGACCACTCACCATCATCAGAACCCAGCACTCCCACTTCGCCCAGTCCAGGGCACCCCAACACACCAGAAAAGCTAGACCCGGATCTAAAAGCATATCTCATGATGGTGGTAGAGGATATCAAGAAGGACTTTAATAACACACTTAAAGAAATACAGGAGAACACTGCTAAACAGGTAGAAGACATTAAAGAGGAAGCACAAAAATCCATTAAAGAATTGCGGGTAAACCAGACCAAACAGGTGATGGAATTAAATAAAACCATCCAAGACCTAAAAAGGGAAGTAGACACAATAAAGAAAACCCAAATTGAGGCAGCGCTGGAGATAGAAACCCTAGGAAAGAAATCTGGAACCATAGATGTGAACATCAGAAACAGAATACAAGAGATGGAAGAGAGAATCTCAGGTGCAGAAGACTCCATAGAGAACATCAGCACAACAATCAAAGAAAATACAAAATCCAAAAAGATCCTAACTCAAAACATCCAAGAAATCGAGGACACAATGAGAAGACCAAACCTACGGATAATAGGAGTAGATGAGAATGAAGATTTTCAACTCAAAGGACCGGCAAATATCTTCAACAAAATTATAGAAGAAAACTTCCCAAACCTAAAGAAAGAGATGCCCATGAACATACAAGAAGCCTACAGAACTCCAAATAGACTGGACCAGAAAAGAAATTCCTCCTGACACATAATAATCAGAACAACAAATGCACTAAATAAAGATAGAATATTAAAAGCAGTAAAGTAAAAAGGTCAAGTAACATACAAAGGCAGACATATCAGAATTACACCAGACTTTTCACCAGAGACTATGAAAGCCAGAAGATCCTGGACAGATGATATACAGACACTAAAAGAACAAATTCCAGCCCAGGCTACTATACCCAGCCAAACTCTCAATTACCATAGATGGAGAAACCAAAATATTCCACGACAAAACCAAATTCACACATTATCTTTGCACAAATCCACCCCTTCAAAGGATAATAACAGAAAAAAAACAATACAAGGACGGAAACTACATCCTAGAAAAAGCAAGAAGGTAATCCCTCAACAAACCTAAAAGAAGACAGCCACAAGAACAGAAAGCCAACTCTAACAACAAAAATAAAAGGAAGCAACAATTACTTCTCCCCAATATCTCTTAATATCAATGGACTAAACTCCCCAATAAAAAGACATAGACTAACAGACTGGCAACACAAACAGGACCCAACATTTTGCTACTTATAGGAAACTCATCTCAGAGAAAAAGATAGACACTACCTCAGAATGAAAGGCTGGAAAACAATTTTCCAAGCAAATGGCATGAAGAAAAAAGCTGGAGTAGCCATTCTAATATCTGATAAGATTGACTTCCAACCCAAAGTCATCAAAAAAGACAGGGAGGGGCACTTCATAGTCATCAAAGGTAAAATCCTCCAAGAGGAACTATCAATTCTGAATATCTATGCTCCATATACAAAGGCAGCCACATTAATTAAAGAAACTTTAGTAGAGCTCAAAGCACACATTGCACCTCACACAACAATAGTGGGAGACTTCAACAAACCACTTTCACCAATGGACAGATCATGGAAACAGAAACTAGACAGGAACACAGTGAAACTAACAGAAGTTATGATTCAAATGGATCTGGCAGATATCTATAGAACATTTTATCCTAAAACAAAAGGATATACCTTCTTCTCAGCACCTCACGGTACCTTCTCCAAAACTGACCACATAATTGGTCACAAAACAGGCCTCAACATATACAAAAATATTGAAATTGTCCCATGAATCCTATCAGACCACCATGGACTAAGGATGATTTTCAATAACAAAATAAATAATAGAAAGCCAACATTCACGTGGAAACTGAACAACACTCTTCTCAATGATACCTTGGTCAAGGAAGGAATAAAGAAAGAAATTAAGGACTTTTTAGAGTTTAATGAAAATGAAGCCACAACATACCCAAACTTATGGGACGCAATGAAAGCATTTCTAAGAGGAAAACTCATAGCTCTGAGTGCCTCCAAAAAGAAACTAGAGAGAGCACACATTAGCAGCTTGACAACACACCTAAAAGCACTAGAACAAAAGGAAGCAAATTCACCCAAGAGGAGTAGATGGCAGGAAATAATCAAACTCAGGGTTGAAATCAACCAAGTGGAAACAAGAAGAACTATTCAAAGAATCAACCAATCAAGGAGCTGGTTCTTTGAGAAAATCAACAAGATAGATAAACCCTTAGCCAGACACACTAGAGGGCACAGGGAAAGCATTCTAATTAACAAAATCAGAAATGAAAAAGGAGACATAACAACACATCCTGAAGACATCCAAAACACCATCAGATCCTTCTACAAAAGGCTATGCTCATCAAAACTGGAGAACCTGGATGAAATGGAGAAGTTTCTAGACAGATACCAGGTACCAAAGTTGAATCAAGATCAGGTTAATGATCTAAACAGCCCTATATCCCCCAAAGAAATAGAAGCAGTCATTAATAGTTTCCCAACCAAAAAAAAGGCCAGGACCAGATGGGTTTAGTGCAGAGTTCTATCAGACCTTCAAAGAAGATCTAATCCCAGTTCTTCACAAACTATTCCACAAAATAGAAACAGAAGGTACTCTACCCAACTCATTCTATGAAGTCACAATTACTCTGATACCTAAACCACAAAAAGACCCAACAAAGATAGAAAACTTCAGACCAATATCCCTTATGAATATTGATGCCAATATCCTCAATAAAGTTCTTGCTAACCGAATCCAAGAACACATCAAAACAATCATCCATCCTGACTAAGTAGGTTTCATCCCAGGGATGCAGGGATGGTTCAATATACGGAAATCCATCAACATAATCCAGTATATAAACAAACTCAAAGACAAAAACCACATGATCATCTCGTTAGATGTGGAAAAAGCATTTGTCAAGATCCAACACCCATTCATGATAAAAGTCTTGGAAAGATCAGGAATTCAAGGCCCATACCTAAACATGATAAAAGCAATCTACAGCAAACCAGTAGCCAACATCAAAGTAAATGGTGAGAAGCTGGAAGAAGTCCCACTAAAATCAGGGACTAGAGAAGGCTGTCCACTCTCTCCCTACCTATTCAACATTGTACTTGAAGTCCTGGCCAGAGAAATTAGACAACAAAAGGAGATCAAGAGGATACAAATTGGAAAAAAAAGACGTCAAAATATCACTCTTTGCAGAAGATATGATAGTATACGTGAGTGACACTAAAAATTCCACCAGAGAACTCCTAAGCCTGATAAACAGCTTCAATGAAGTAGCTGGATATAAAATTAACTCAAGCAAGTCAATGGCCTTTCTGTACACAAAGGATAAACAGGCTGAGAAGGAAATTAGGGAAACAACACCCTTCTCAATAGTCACAAACAATATAAAATACCTTGGCGTGACTCTAACTAAGGAAGTGAAAGATCTGTATGACAAGAACTTCAAGTCTCTGAAGAAAGAAATTAAAGAAGATCTCAGAAGATGGAAAGACCTCCCATGCTCATGGACTGGCAGGATCAACATTGTAAAAATGGCTATCTTACCAAAAGCAATCTACAGATTCAATGCAATCCCCATCAAAATTCCAACTCAATTCCTCAAGGAATTAGAAAGGGCAATCTGCAAATTCATCTGGAACAACAAAAAACCTAGGATAGCAAAAACTCTTCTCAAGGATAAAAGAACCCCTGGTGGAATCACCATGCAGGACCTAAAGCTGTACTACAGAGAAATTGTGATAAAAACTGCATGGTACTGGTATAACGACAGACAAGTAGACCAATGGAACAGAATTGAAGACCCTGAGATGGACCCACACACCTATGGTCACTTGATCTTTGACAAAGGAGCAAAAACCATCCAGTGGAAAAAAGACAGCATTTTCAACAAATGGTGCTGGCACAACTGGCAGTTATCATGTAGAAGAATGGGAATTGATCCATTCCTATCTCCTTGTACTAAGGTCAAATCTAAGTGGATTAAGGAACTCCACATAAAACCAGAGACACTGAAACTTATAGAGGATAAAGTAGGGAAAAGCCTTGAAGAAATGGGTACAGGGGAAAAATTCCTGAATAGAACAGCAATGGCTTGTGCTGTAAGATCGAGAATCGATAAATGGGACCTCATAAAGTTGCAAAGCTTCTGCAAGGCAAAAGACACCGTCAATAAGACAAAAAGACCACCAACAGATTGGGAAAGGATCTTTACCTACGCTAAATCAGATAGGGGACTAATATCCAATATATATGAAGAACTCAAGAAGGTGGACTCCAGAAAATCAAATAACCCCAAAAAAATATGGGGCTCAGAACTGAACAAAGAATTCTCACCAGAGGAATACCGAATTCCATAGAAGCACCTGAAAAAATGTTCAACATCCTTAATCATCAGGGAAATGCAAATCAAAACAACCCTGAGATTCCACCTCACACCAGTCAGAATGGCTAAGATCAAAAATTCAGGTGACAGCAGATGTTGGCGAGGATGTGGAGAAAGAGGAAAACTCCTCCATTGTTGGTAGGATTGCAAGCTTGTTCAACCACTCTGGAAATCAGTTTGGTGGTTCCTCAGAAAATTGGACATAATACTACCAGAGGATCCAGCAATACCTCTCCTGGGCATATATCCAGAAGTTGTTCCAACCGGTAAGAAGGACACATGCTCCACTATGTTCATAGCAGCCTTATTTATAATAGCCAGAAGCTGGAAAGAACCCAGATGCCCCTCAACAAAGGAATGGATACAGAAAATGTGGTACATTTACACAATGGAGTACTACTCAGTTATTAAAAGGAATGAATTTATGAAATTCCTAGGCAAATGGATGGAACTGGAGGGCATCATCCTGAGTGAGGTAACACAATCATAAAGGAACTCACACAATATTTACTCACGGATAAGTGAATATTAGCCCAAAACTTAGGATACCCAAGATATAAGATACAATTTGTTAAACGCATGAAACTCAAGAAGAACGAAGACCAAAGTGTGGA
Organism: Mus caroli; assembly: GCF_978045245.1. NCBI lineage: Eukaryota > Metazoa > Chordata > Mammalia > Rodentia > Muridae > Mus > Mus caroli. The sequence continues at coordinate 91,521,353 of NW_028227262.1, forward strand.
CACTGTGCCCCTTCTTAGAATTGGGAACAAAATACCCACGGAAAGAGTTACAGAGACAAAGTTTGGAGCTGAGACAAAAGGATGGACCATCTAGAGACTGCAATATTCAGGGATCCATCCCATAATCAGCCTCCAAACGCTGACACCATTGCATACACTAGCAAGCGTTTGCTGAAGTACCCTGATATTGCTGTCTCTTGTGAGACTAGTCCGGGCCTAACAAACACATAAGTGTATGCTCACAGTCAGCTATTGGATGGATCACAGGGCCCCCAATTGAGGAGCTAGAGAAAGTACCCAAGGAGCTAAAGGGAACTGCTACCCTATATGTGGAACAACATTATGAACTAAGCAGCACCTCAGAGCTCTTTACTCTAGCTGTATATGTATCAAAAGATGGCCTAGTAGGCCATCACTGGAAAGAGAGGCCCATTGGACTTGCAAACTTTATATTCCCCAGTACAGGGGAATGCCAAAGCCAAAATGTGGGAGTTGGTGCACAGGGGAGTGGGGGAGGGGTGTGTATTGGGGACTCTTTGGATAGCATTGGAAATGTAAATGAGGAAAATACTAGTAAAAAATTCATTTAAAAAAAAACAAAAACAAAAAAAGCAAAAAAAAAAAAATAATAAGAAAAGAATCCACCAAGATGATTTTTCAATTACAAACATCTGTATCCCAAATGCACAGGCATCAACATTTGTATTGGGAACCCTACTAAAGTTTAAATTACTCATTGACCCTTGTTGCCTTAGCCCTTGGCCCTTTGGGATGCTCCTTGTGGGTAGCAGGTAAGAAGGCATGAAGTCAATGATACAGACTCTGGGAGAGGCAGGGAAACAGACAAATTTATTACAGAATTTGGAAGTGCCTTTATAACCTCAACCCAAAAGTGCCCTATGGCATCTCGCCCCTTCTTGCTGGCCTCATTTGTTTCCATGTGCCAGGCAGATCTTAAGGTTGTAAAATGCATATGCAGATTTAGGCATGCATGGGACATTATGGGCTGCCAGTCAGGATATGCTGATTCATTCCTCCTATAGAACCTCACATGGATACTAGAAGACTTCAATAACCAAGTCTTACCAATAAACATGATATCCACAAAACAAAACAAAACAAAACAAAACAAAACAAAACAAAACAAAACAAAACAAACAGATAAATAGTAGGCATTGGAGGTTTTTACAGAACATTTTACCCAAACACAGAAGAATAACATTTTCTCAGCACCCCAGGGAACTTTCTCCAAAATTGACCATATATGCAGTTACAAAGCAAATTTCAACAAATACAGAAATCTGAAATAACTCCCCACATCCTACCAGACCTCTGTGGACTAAGCTGGATCTCAACAACAACAGAAACACCAGAAATCTTGCAAACTCATAGAGACTGAATACTCTCTACTGAATGACTACTGGGTCAAGAAAGATGAAAGAAAGAAAAAGAGAGTGGGGGGAGGGAGGGAGGGAAGAAAAGAAGGAAGGAAGGAAGGAAGGAAGGAAGGAAGGAAGGAAGGAAGGAAGGAAGGAAGGAAGGAAGGAAGGAAGGAAGGAAGGAAGGGCCCAGGATGAATGGGATCTGTCCCACTCTGCTTGACCTCATAGTCCTTTTAGTCCACATCTCCATACGTAACTAGAGAACATCCTGCCCCTGGATCACAAAGTCTGCCAGTATCCCAGGAGGTTTGCCTTAACCAGAAACACAGGAGGCCTGTTGTAACCAAAGACACAGGAGCCCCCCTCTAACCTAGACACATCACTGCCTGCCTCCCATAAGACCTGCTCTAACCCAGGTCACAGAGTTATACTTACCTTCAAGGAGGCTAGCTTCCATCAGAGACACCCAGGCAAGTTAAGACCAGAGATAACCAGATGGTGAGAGGCCAGCATGAAAACATAAGCAACAGAAGCCACCATAATTTGGCACTATCAGAACCCTGTTCTCCCACCACAGCATGCTTTTGGTATCCTAATATTCCTGAAAAGTAAGATTCAGACCTAAAACCCCATCTCATAAAGATGAAAGAGGACCTGAAGGAGTATACAGATAATTCCCTGAAAGAAATACAGAAACATGTAGAAGCCCTTAAAGGGGAAATAAATAAATCCTTAAAGAAATACAGGAATACAAAATAAAGCAGTTGAAGGAATTGAACAAAATTGTCAAAGAGCTAAAGTTGGAAAGAGAAACAATAAAGAAATCACAAATGGAAGCAATCCTGGTGATGGATGACCTAGAAAACAGATCAGGAGATACAGGTGCAAGCAACACCAACAGATTCAAGAGACAGAAAAGAGAATTTAGGGTATAGGAGATACCATAAAAGATATTGACATATCCATCAAAGAAAATACAAAGAGTAAAATGCTCCTAACCAGAAACATCCAGGAAATTCAAGACACGATGAAAAGACCAACCCAAAGAATAATAAGAATAGAAGAGAGTGAATATTACCAGGTCAAAGGGCCAGAAAATATGTTTAACAAAATCATAGAAGAAAATTTCCCTAACCTAAAGAAAGAGATGGCCATAAACACAAGAAGCCTACCAAACACCAATTAGACCAGAAAATAAAATCTTCCATCACACAATAGTCAAAACACTAAATGCACAGAAAGAATATTAAAAGCTGTTAAGACAAAGGGGTCAATTATCATATAAAGTTATAAATATTAAAATTAGACCAGACTTCTAAACAGACATTAAAAGACAGAAGATCCTGTAGAGACATCATCCAGCCCCTAAGAGAACACAAATGCCAGCCCAGGAATACTATACCCAGCTCTCAAACAGCATAGATGGAGAAGCCAAGAAATTCTATGACAAGACCAAATTTAAACACTATCTTTCTACTAATACAGTCCCACGGAAGATAACAGAAGGAAAACCCCAAAACTATGAGAGTAATTATACCCAAGTAACCACAAGAAATTAATCATCTCACAAGAAACCCAAAGAAGAGAATTAAACACACATAATACTACCTCCAAAAACAAAATTAAGAGGAACTAACAATCACTGGTCTTTAATGTCTCTTAATATTACTTGACTCAATTCTTTAACAACAAAAAAAAAAGACTCAGGCTAACACAATGGATACTTAAACAGGTCCAGCATTTTTCTGCATACAAGAAATACACCTCAATGACAATGACAGACACTACCTCAGAATAAGGGGCTGGACAAAAACATTTGCTTGGAAAATTGGGGGGGGGGAGGAAAGGGTTCATTCAGGTTACACTTTGCTCATTGCTGTCCATCATCAAAGGAAGTCATGACTGGAACTCAAGCAGAACAGGAAGCAGGAGCTGATGCAAAGGCCATAGAGGGATGTTACTTACTGGGTTGTTTCCTCCGGATTGTTCATCTTGCTTTTTTATAGAACCCAGGATTATTAGCCCAGGGATGGCACCTACAATGGGCCCTCCCACCCTAGATCACTAATTGAAAAATTAGTGATTACAGCTGGATCTCCTGGAAGCATTTCCTCAAGGGAGGCTCCTTTCTCTGTGATAATCCCAGCTTGTATCAACTGGACACACAAAACCAGCCAGTACAATTGACACCTTGTCATCTTGATACACAAACACATCACTAGTAAGTCTCAATCCTTACTTTCTTATTCATCCCCAAGATCTAAATAACTTTAAAAGTCCCACAGCCTTTACAGATTCTTACATATTAAAATTTCAATCCTTTAAAAATATCCAATATCTTTTAAAATTTGAAGTCTTTTTACAATTAAAAATCTCTTAACTATGGGCTCCACTAAAATACTTTCTTCCTTCAAGAGGGAAAAATATCTGGGCACAGTCACAATCAAAAGCAAAATCACACTCCAAACGTCCAATGTCTAGGATCCATTAACAATCTTCTGGGCTCCTCTAGCCCTTCCCTTTGTAACACACACCTTGTCTTCTAGACTTCAGCTACCTGTACCCCACTGTTGCTGTTGGTTTTGGTGGTCATCTCATAGTACTGGTATCTGTACAACACTGCAATTAGGCTTCACCAATAGCTGCTCATAGGCTCCCTTCATGGTGTCAAGCCTCAACTCCATTGCATGACCCCTTCAGTCCTGAGCTATCAATTGCAACTGAAGCTGCACTTTCACCAATGGCCTTCCATGGCCTCTCATAATTCCAAGCCTTGGCTGCTCTTCATGCCTTCAAAACCAGTACAACCTGGGAGACTCTTACACTCCACAAACATGAGGTACAACCTTGGCTATCTCTAGAACACAGCTTTTCTGTGCTCTCATAAAACACTTCCCAGAAGATTTCACCCCAATGATGCTGGTCTCTTCTTAATCATCACTAATTTCTTAGCTCCAGCTAACTAGCATCAATAATCCAGCAACAGTGGGGTACAGGCAGCTGAAGCCTAGAAGACAATAATCAATAATGCAAAGGTTCTGTTTTAGTAGTTCTGAGATCTGGTTAATCACAGCTGATTCTTCTGCCCTAGCTAACCAAAATCACAGAATATTCACAATCAAACCAGCAATGGCCCTAATAAGAGTTTTTAATATTCCCTCTGAAATTTCACAAGCCAGGCCTTCATTGTTTGTACTCTTCTCAACATTATCTTTCAAGCTCCTACAGAATATTCCACAGAGCTCTTTTTTTTTTAAATTTACTAATGCTCAAAACACACAATAAACCTCACACAATAGCAGTGGGAGACTTTAATAACCCACTCTCACCAATGGACAGACCATTGAAACAAAAAGTAAACAGAGGCATAGTACAACTATCATAAGTTGTGATTCAAGCTCTCGTTGGCATCTGCAATACTGTCTAGGTTTGGTGATTGTTTATGAGATGGATTCCCAGGTAGGGCAGTTTCTGGAAGGTTTATCCTTCAGTCTCTACTCTGAACTTTGTCTCTGTAACTCCTTCCATGAGTATTTTGTTCCCCCTTCTAAGAAGGAATGAAATATCTCTACTTTGGTCTTCCTTATTCAGTTTCATGTGTTTTGCAAATTGTATCTTGGGTATTCTGAGATTCTGGGGTAATATTCACTTATCAGTGAGGGCATATCATGTGTGTTCTTTTGTGATTGGGTTACCTCACTTAGGATGATATCCTCCAGATTTATCCATTTGTCTAAGAATTTCATGAATTCATTGTTTTTAATAGCTGAGTAGTACTCCATTGTGTAAATGTACCACATTTTCTGTATCCCTTCCTCTGTTGAGGGATATCCTCTGTTGAGGGTTCTTTCCAGTTTCTGGCTATTATAAATAAGACTGCTATGAACATAGAGGAGCATGTGGTCTTATTACAAGTAGGAGCACCTTCTGGGTATATGCCCAGTAGTGGTATTGCTGGATCTTCAGATAGTACTATGTCCAATTTTCTGAGGAACTGCCAAAATGATTTCCAGAGTGGTTGTAACAGCTTGCAATCCCACCAAAAATGCAGTAGTGTTCCTCTTCCCATAAACAACCTCAAACCCAGACACTATTGCAGATGCCAACAAAAGCTTGCTGACAGGAGCCTGATACAGCTATCTCCTAAGAGGCTCTGCCAGTGCCTGACTAATACAGAACTGGATGCTCACAGTCATCCATTAGAAGGAGCACATGGTCCCTAATGAAGAAGATAGAGAACATACCCAAGGAGCTGAAGGAGTTTGAAGCCCACTAGGAGGAACAACAGTATGAACTAACCTGTATCCCCAGAGCTCCCTGGGACTAAACCACCTATCAAAGAAAACATGTGGAGGGATTTGTGGCTCTAGCTGCATATGTAGCAGAGGATGGCCTTGTCAGTCCTCAATGGGAGGAGAGGTCCTTGGTCCCGTGAAGGTTCTATGTCCCAGTATAGGAGAATGCCAGGGCCAGGAAGTAGAAGTGGGTGGGTTAGGGAGCTGGGGAAGAGGATAGGGGATTTTCGGAGAGGAAACTAGGAAAGGGAATAACATTTGAAATGTAAATAAAAAGAACATCTAATTTTAAAAAAAGTTATGATTCGAATGGATTTAACAGGTATGTAGAAAACATTTCACCCTAAAACAAAGCAATGTACATTTTCCTCAGCACTTCATGGAGCCTTCTCCAAAATGTATCATATAATTTGACACAAAAGAAGCTTCAACTGATGCAAGAAGAGTGGCATAATGTCCTGCATTCTTTCTGATCACCACAGAGAAAGGCTGGACTTCAGTAACAACAACAACAACAACAAAAACTCATAAAGCCTACGTACTCATGGAAACTGAACAACTCTCTACTCAGTGATAACTTAGTCACAAATCAAATAGAGAAAGAAATTAAAGATTCTCTAGAACTTCATTAAAATGAAGACAAAAGAGACCCAAAATTATGGGACACAATGAAATCAGTGTTAATTGGAAAATTAATAGCACTGAGTGCCTACATAAAGAAATTGAAATGAAGCTATACTAGTAGCTTAACAACACATTTGAAAGCTGTAGAACAGAAAGAAGCAAACACACCCAAAAGAAGTAGATGGAAGGAAATAGAAAAACTCAGGACTGAAATCACCAAAAGGAATGTTACAGAGAATGAACAAAACCAAGAGCTGGTTCTATGAGAAAATTACCAAGATACATAAACCCTTAGCAAAACTATGTAAAGGGCATAAATACAGTATCTAAATTAACAAGATCAAAAAATTAAAAGGAGACATAAAAATAGAAACTGAAGAAATTAAAAAATCATCAGATCCTACTACAAAAACCTATACTCAACAAAAATTGAAAATCTAGATGAAATGGATGGTTTTCTAGACAGATTCAAAGTACCAGGCTAGGTCAATATCAGGTAAACTATCTGAACAGTCCCATTACCCCTGAGGAAATAGAAGCAGTCATTAAAAACCTCCAACCAGAAAATAAAACCCATAACCAGATAGTTTTAGTAGAGAATTGAATGAGACCTTCACATATGAGTTAATACCAATACTCCTCAAATTATTCCACAGAGTAAAAACAGAACAAACACTACTTAATTCATTCTATGAAGCCACAGCTACTCTGATACCTAAACCACACAAAGAACCAACAAAGAAAGAGAACTTCAGGCCAATTTCATTTATGAATATTGATACAAAAATACTCAATAAAATTCTCATAAACACAATTCAAGATCACATGAAAATGGTCATCAACTAGGCATCATTCATGGATACAGAGATGGTTCAATAAATGAAAATCCATCAACATACACTACCATTTAAAAAAACTCAAAGAAAAAGGTCATATCATCTAATTAGGTCCTGAAAAAGCTTTTGACAAAATACCTTCCTTCCTGTTAAAAAGTCTTGGAGAGATCATAAATTCATTGCACATAACTAAACATAATAAAAGCAATAAGCATCAAACCAATAGTCAACATCAAATTCAATGTAGAAAAAGTAGAAGCAATCCCATTAAAATTAGGGATAAGACTGCCCCCAATCTTCCACTTTATTCAATGTAGTACTTGAAGTTCAAGCTAGAGCTATACAACAAAAGTATATCAAGGTGATACAGATTTAAATAAGTCAATCTATCACTTTTTGCAGAAGATATGTTAGTACACATAAGCAACCAGAGAACTCCTACAACTGATAAACAACTTTAGCACAGTGGCTGGATATAAAATAAATCAAACAAATCAGTAGCCTTTCTTTATACAAATTATAAGCAGGCAAAAAAAAAAAAAAAAAAGTAAAGAAACAACAACCTTCACGAAAGCCACAAATAACATAAAATATCTTGGGGTAACACTTACTAAGCAAGTGAAACATCTATATGACAAGAACCTTATGTCCCTGAAGAAAGAAATAGAAGATCTCAGAAAATGGAAAGATCTTTCATGTTCATGTCTTGGTGAGATTAACATAGCGAAAATGGCAACTTATTAAACACAATCTACAGATTCAATGCAATCCCCATCACAATTCCAACACAATTTTACACAGATAGAAAGAGTATGGTCAACCAATGATACAGTAGAAAAATGAAAACCTCTTCAATAAATGATGCAGTTCATGCTCATAAGGATATAGAGAAAGAACAACACTCCTACTTTGCTTCACTAGGAGGGGTTAGGGAAAAGACTGAAGGAATTGAAGGTGTTTATAACCCCATAGAAAGACCAACAAAATCAACCAACCAGAATATCCAGACCTCTAGGGAATAAACCACCAACCGAAGAGTAGACATGGAGGGACACATGATTCCAGCTCCATATGTAGCAGAGGATGTCCTTATCTGACATCAATGGAAGGGGGCGCTCTTGGTCCCATGGAGACTCAATGCCCCAGCCCAGGGGAATGCCAGGGAGGTAAGGTGGGTGTCTTAGTCAGGGTTTCTATTCCTGCACAAACATCATGACTAAGAAGCAATTGAGGAAAAGAGGGTTTATTCAGCTTACATTTCCACATTGACTCAAAACTAGCCAGTACAATTGACCCCTTGTCAACTTGACACACAAACACATCACTAGTAAGCCTCAACCCTTAGTCCTTATTCATCCCCAAGATCTTAAATAACTTTAAAAGTCCCACAGTCTTTACATATTAAAAGTTCAATCCCTTTAAAATATCCAGTCTCTTTTAGAACCCGAAGTCTTTTTCCAATTAAAAGTCTCAACTATGGGCTCCACTAAAAAACTTCCTTCAAGAGGGAAAAAATATGAGGGCATAGTCACAACCAAAAGCAAAAATTGGACCCCAACTGTCCAATATCTAGGATCCAACTTGTGATCTTCTGGGCTCCTCCAAGGGCTTGGGTCACTTCTCCAGCCCTGTCCTTTGTAGCACACAGCTTTCCCTCTAGGCTCCAGATGCTCCACTGCTGCTGCTGTTCTTGATGGTCATCTCATGATACTGTCATCTCCAAAACACTGCATGACACCTTCAGTCCTGGGCCATCAATTGCAACTGAGGCTGCACCTTCACCAATGGCCTTCCATGGCCTCTCATAGTGCCGAGCCTCGGCTGCTCTGTATGACCACTTCATGCCTTCAAAACCAGTAACACCTGAAAACTCTTGGACATTACTAAGTCCAGCCACAGCACAAGGTACAACCTTGGCTGTCTCTGAAACACAGCCTCGGTTCTCTCAGAAAACACTTCCCAGGAAATTTCACCTCAGTGATGCTGGTCTCTTCTTAATCACCGCTAATTTCTTAGCTCCAGCTAACCAACATCAATAGTCCCAGTATTACAAAGGTTTCACTTTAGTAGTTCTGGTTTCTTGTTAATCACAACTGACTCTTCAGCACCAGCTAACCAGAACCACAGAATCTTCACAATCCAAAATAACAATGGCTCTGAAAAGAGTCTTTAATTTTCTCTCTGAAATTTCACAAGCCAGGCCTCCATCTTCTGCACTGTTCTCAACATTATCTTCCAAGCTCCTACAGAACATCTCACAGAGCTCTTGACACCAAATGGATCTTCTGGCCCAAAGTTCCAAAGTCCTTCCACAGTCATCCCCAAAACATGGTCAGGCTGTCACAGGAATACCCCACTATCCTGGTACCAATTTGTTTTAGTCAGGGTTTCTATTCCTGCATAAATATTATGACCAAGAAGCAGTTGGGGGAGGAAAGGGCTTATTCATCTTACACTTCCATACTGCTGTTCATCACCAAAGGATGTCAGGACTGGAACTCAAGCAGGGCAGGAAGCAGGAGCTGATGCAGAGGCCATGAAGGGATGTTTCTTACTGGCTTCCTTCCCCTGGCGTGCTCAGCTTGCTCTCTTATAAAACCAAGACTACCAGCCCAGAGATGGCACCACCCACAAGGGGACCTCCCCACTTGATCACTAATTGAGAAAATGCCTTACAGCTGGATCTCATGGCTTCCCCGACTGAAGCTAATTTCTCTTTGATAACTCCAGACTGTGTCAAATTGACACAAAACTAGCCAGTACAGTGGGAGTGGGTGGGGAACATCCTCATAGAAGCAGAGGGGGAGGGCGATGGGATAGGGGTTTGAGGATTGGATACCTGGAAGGTGGATAACATTTGAAATATGTTAACAAATAAAGAACCAATAAAAAAGAGTTTACTGCATTTTTAGACATCTAATACAGTAGTGATGCTACTTCCCCTGAAGAACACTAAGATACACCCACAAATATGTAGATCTCACCACTAATTTAAGCCGAGAATGTTTTGACTATAACATTAGCAGAGATCTCTGATTCTATACTTCAGTTGAAAGCATTCTATTCTGCCTTCTGTGGTCATTTGTGAATTCTGGATAAGTAAGCTGTTAATGGTACTAACTCAATTGGATTGACTCATCCATATGCTATGCCCTGAAGTAATGACCCACCCTAAAACCAAACATAACCTTCATCAACATCTGACACGTGTAAAATAAGTGTAAAATAGGCATTGGAAAAGGAAGAATGTACAAGAACAAAATTTTCAGCATATTCTAAGTTTACTTTCCAGACAATATATTGGCTACAACCAATGAATCAGTAAACAAGTGCACATCTGTTCACATCTGATTCTACGAAAAATATATTTGTAATCTCTGAAGCTTTATGTATGTTCCTTCACATGCCTTTCATGATTCTCCCAGAAAGAGGTCGAATGTGATAACTAGCCACTTCTGGGTGATATTTTCAGTGTGCAGGACCCTCAGTAAAAAAAAAAAAAAAAAAAAAAAAAAAACAGGCCCTAACCCCATCTTCTTCAGTCATCTGATCATAGGTAACATTCAGAGCATGCTTAAGGATGAAGACATTCTTATAGTAGAATCATGGGCATTCTTCACTTCCTACTGTGCCCTCAGAACCTGCTGAGGCCCTACCACATAAACACCACTTCCACTTGATGATGGGTGGCTACTGTGTACATGCAACTTCATAAGTTGGTTGGTCAGAAAACACCAAACATAAATAGGAGCTAAACTCGCAGGGTAATCTGGTGACCCACGGTCAAATGTTTGGTTTCTGCTAAGGTTCAGTAACAGTGCAAGAGCTGTATCTCCAAAGGAAATTATCTTCCCACAGAGGAAGGTTGAGTCTTGATCACAAATCTCAAGGGCTTCCATTATGATTTATATACATCGGCCTGCTGAAGCTCTAAACAGGATCCTTGTCTTCTACTGAAACTCAGGTAAATTGACTCTTAGACCTTTGCCCCAAGTAAAAAAGTTGCTTGTATCTCAGTATGGACCTATGGAAGACTTTTATCTTATCCCAATACTATTGAAAGCTAGAGATTTTCAAAGTGCCTTTGTATATGGTCTGGAGGTAAGCATCAAAATAAGGAATGTGTTGTTCCCAGAACCTAAATAGACCCAGTAAACATCCTGTTTTTTTGTGGATAGTAGGTGGGAAAAGGTGCAGCAACTTACAAGGAATATTTCTTCATGCTCCACACCCCTGGAGTTTTAGAATGTATACTGAGGTAGAAAGTCCTTTAATTTTGGCTGGAATTATTTTCCCATCTTCTAATGTACATACATATTTCAACAGGTAGACAGCCAGAAACTACAGGATTATGGAGAGTGCACTTTTATAGGATCAGAGGTTCATAATAGTGTCCTGGGTCAATAGCCTCTGGAACAACCATTCCTTTTTTCTTTCTGTATCTGAAATAAAACTTCATGATAGCAGGTAGAAAACCATTTACAAGCTGTTAATTTAAATTAACATCCCCTGATAATGAATAAAACCTATTCAAAGCAACTAATTTAGCAGAATGCTAGGTCCTACCAATGCAAAAGCTGAGAATGTCATCAGACAACATCTTGGAGCTCTAAACAGGCCTCCACTTTCTCAGTGTGCTCACCTGTCTCATATGCCCACTAATGCATTATAAATTTTCACTAATTTATAATTTTCTTTGTTTTGTAAAATTAGAACAACTTTATAAAACTTTTTTCAATGGAACACTTTTGGAGTAAACTCAATCTGTGTTCTCTTCTTGAGTCACAGGCATGTTCAAGGTAAAAGCTGTTTCTTTTGTCAACACTGACAATTTCTAAGTGTATATATCTTAAGTAAATATCCTAGGATTTTTGCAATAACCAAATAACCCCAGTGGTGCTTCACTGTGAGTCAGATCTTATCCACAGTTCCAACACCCATCAGACCTTACTTTAATTGGAAAGTCACAATCCTTTTGAGGTTTCTTGGAATCACTGTCAAATCAGAACCAGTGTCCACAAGGTTTGGAAAATCTGAGAGTCCATATTTCCAAGCACATAGTTACATAAGTAAAAGCTTAGAGTTTCTTCTTGAGAATACTCAGAAAAGGACTATCAGTAAAACTATTTTTCAAGCTTCCAAAATGTGTGCTAGGAACTTGTGTCCTATGCACAGGAAAGCAAGGGGTCTTAACAAATGAAATACTTCTTTAGTATCAGGAAAATTAGGATTTTTAATTATTTTATTTATTTACATTCCAGATTTTGCTCCTTCTGGTATCAACTCCACACAGTTCCTCATCTCATTCCATTTGGCCTTTGCCTCTGAAAGCATGCTCCCCCCTCTTTACCTACACTCCCTGGGCATCCCCCTTATCTGGGGAAATATATATTTGCCAGGGGACTTCGGTCATCCATGTGTGCTCCCTGATTGGTGGCTTAGTCCCTTGGAGCTCCCAGAGTTCCAAGTAATTTGAATTTGAGATTGCTGGTCTCCTATGGGGTTGCCATCCCCTTCAGTTTCATCAATCCTTCTAATTAATCCATAGGCAGCCCCAACTTCAGCCCGGTGGTTAGTCTGCATCTCTCTGTCAGGTGCTGATAGGGCCACTCAGAGGACATCCATGCTAGGCTCCTGCCTGTAAGGATATCATTGCATCAGTAATAGTGTTAGGCCTTGGTGCCCTCCATCTCTCCCTGCCCCGTGACATGAACTACAAGTTGTGTCTGTCACTGGACAGATTTTCCTTCAGTCTCTTCTTCACATTGTCTCTGCAGTTCTATTAGAGGGGAACAACTCTGGGTCAGAAATTTTAAGGGTGGGTTGGTGACTCCATCCCTTCCATGGAGGCCCTTTCTATCTACTGGAGGTGGGTTCTTCAGTTTCAATCTCCCCACTGTTGGGCATTTCAGTTAATGTTGCCCCATTAAGTCCTGGGCATCTGTCACATCCCAGGTCTCTGGTACAATCTAGAGGGTCCCCCCACCTCCCACCCCATGCTTTTCCTATTTCCATTCATTCTCCTGGCCCTCTGGACTTCTCTCCTGTCTCCCCCCATACCTGATTCTGTTCCCCTTTTCCATTCCCTCTCCCTTCTTTTACCCAGGTCCCACTCTCCCTCTGCCTCTAATGATTATTATTTTTTCCTTCTAAGTAGGATTGAAGCATCCTTACTTGGGCCTTCCTTCTTGTGGGTTGCATCCTAGGTATTATGTACTTCTTGGCTAGTGAGTACATGCCATTCATGTCTTCTTGGTTCTGGGTTACCTCACTCAGAATGATATTTTCTAGTTCCATACATTTGCCTGCAAAATTCATGTTGTCCTCATTTTTAATGGGTAAATAGTATTCCACTGTATAAACGAACCACATTTTCTATATCCATTTTTTCGGTTTAGGGTCATCCTGGTTGTTTCCAGCTTCTGGCTATTCCAAATAAGGTTGCTATGATCATAGTGAAGTACCTACATATCTTTGTGGTACAGTGAAGCATCTTTTGGGTATACACCAAAGAGTTGTGTAGCTGGGTCTTCAGGAAAAACTATTTTCAATTATCAACCATAATGATTACCAGAGTGGTTGTACCATTTTACGATCCCACCAGCAATGGAGTAGTGTTTCTATTTTTCCACATCCTCACCAGCATATGCTGTCACTTATGTTTTTGAACTTAGCCATTCTGGTGGTTATAAGATAGAGTCTCAGGATCATTTTGATTTGTATTTCCCTGATGACTGAGGACATCAAACATTTCTTAAAGTGGTTCTGGATCATTTGAGATTCCCCTGTATAGAATCCTCTGTTTAGCTCTATACCCCATTTTAATTGGGTTATTTGTTTTATTCTGTCTTACTTGAGTTCTTCATAAATTATGGATATAAGCCCTTTTCCATATGAAGGGTTGGTGAAGATCTTTTCCCAATCTGTAGGCTAACATTAAGTCCTATTGACATTGTCCTTTGCATTTAAGCATCATGAGGTACCATTTATTAATTGTTGATAATAATGCCTAAGCCACTGGGGTTCTGTTCAGGAAGTTTTTTTCTGGACCAATTAGTTCAAGGCTATTTCCAAACTTCTCTTCTATTAGATATAGTGTATCCAGTTTTAAGTTGATATCCTTTATGCACTTAGACTTCATTTTTGTGCAAGGTGATAAATATGGACCTATTTGCATTCATCCACATATAGACGTCCATTTAGACCAGAGCCATTTACTAAAGACGTTTTCCCCCCATTGTATGGTTTTGGTTTTGGTTTCATTGTCAAAAGTCAGGTGTCCATAGGTATGTGAGCTTATTTCATAGTCTTCAGTTTGAAACCATTGACTAACCTGTCTGTTTCTATACCAATACCATGCATTTTTCATTACTACTGACTTGTAGTACTGCTTAAAATCATTGCTGGTGATACTTCCAGAAGTTTTTTTATTATACACAATAGTTTAAGAAGAATCTAAATCTGTAGGCTGTCCCTGAGACCTGGGATAGAGAAGGCTCCCAGGAGTCAATGCAGCTAACCTTAGCTGAGATGCCCAATAAGTGGTAATATGTAACCTGAATAGGCATCCACCTGGAACCAGAAAGGACCCTCAAAGGAGAGATAAGGTAACAAACACACCCCCAAAACTTTCAGCACTGATGTGTCCCATATAAAAAAATGCAGGAACAAAAATCAAGCAGAGACTCACAGAATGGCCAATAAATAACTGGCCAAACTTGAGACCTATCCCATTGACAAGCACTAATCCCTGACACTTCAATGATATTCCATTAGTCTTAGAAACAGGAGGCTTAGCATATCTGATGTCTGAGAGGCTTTAACAAGCAGTGAATGGAAACAGATGCAGATATCCACAGTCAAACTTTGGATGGACACCGGGGACCCTTATAGAAGTGTTGTGGGGTAAGAGTGAAGGCCCTGAAGAGGATGAGAATACCATAGGAAGACCAATAGTGTCAACTAACCTGGACCCCTGGGGACTCTCAGAGACTGAATCAACCAAAGAGCATATATGGCCTGGAGGGAGGCTTCTGACACATATGTAGCAGAGTGCTGCCTTGTCTAGTCTGAGCAGGAGAGAATGAGCCTAATCATGCAGAAACTTGATGCAACTGAGTGGGGGGGAAATCCAGGGGAGTCCACTTTCTTAGAGGCAAAAGGGAAGGGTGATGAAGCCAGGGAATCTGTGAGGGGAGGACAGGAAGGGGACAGCATTTTGGATGTAAATAGTAAAATAAATGAATAGATAAAAATTTTCACACAAAAAGTAATATGACAAAAAAAGTGAGGTTAGTTAGAAAAAACTCTTATTTCCACATAAAAGTACAGTAATGTAAACAGGGAAACAGAAAATTCTAACCAATAAATAAAATATGTTTGAGTGAAGTCCGATTCCCTACTAGCACCAATATGATGACCACTGATAAATATTTAAAAATTCTTGTGATATAATCTAGTTAAAATACTTTGAGTATTCTAGTAGCTCTAGTAGATTAACAAGGAAAATATTGAACACAGAACGACAACTGTATACTCATTAGAACCATAAAAAGTGGTTTTCCTTTTTTAAATTTATGTGGCAGATACTGACATTGAATCTGCAGTTTAAAATATTAAAAATACAGATGAATCCCTGAAACCATCAATCACACTCTTCTATTCTTGCACATAGAGTCTATTATAACTGTCCTCTGATAGGCTCCATATAGGTGATGACAGAAGTAGGTCTTGATAACACAGCTAAACATCAAACTGACAATGGAGACTTATGGCAGAGTTGGGTTAAGGATTGAAGGCACTGAGGGGATAAGAACTCCACAGGAAGACAAAGAGAGTCAACTAGCCTGGACACTTGGCAGATCTCAAAGACCGAGCCACCAACCAAAGAGCATACATGAGATGGACCAAGGTTTCCACCACATAGGTTGCCTCAGTGGGAAAGAATGCTCCTAAGTCTGCAAAGACTTGATGTGCCAGGGTAGGAGGATATCCAAGGGGCCCTTACCATCTCAGCTAAGAAGAGGAGAAGGGGTGGAAGGGAGACACTGTGAGGGAGAGAAAGGGAGAGAGCACACTGTTTAAGATATAAATAAAAACATAAATAAAAATATGAAATACCAAAAGAAAAAGAAAAATAATTAATGGAACTCCACCAGCATGGGACATAGAGCCATTTGAAATAGCAGTTTTTAGGGGAGCCATATCCTCCTCTAACCTTTGTGAGCTGTGAGCACCAGGAATGCAATTATGCATAAATGTTAGTAGCACACTGTACACATAAATAAAATAAATAGTTTTTTCAAAGAAAACAAAGAATCATTTTTTAAAAAATCTAGCAGCACTAAGAATGCCAGTTTTTCACCACACGGATTACTCTCGTATCCGAACTGATTTGTACAAAAGGAGTAATTTCGGGATAAGCATTCACCACCAACTTCTGAACAATCATGATGACTGGGTCATAAATCCATAACAGGATTGAAGTGGATGAGATGATGAAGTCCACCCAGTACATGATCACAAAAAAAACTACCAGGAGCAAGATGGTCTGAGTGGCCCTTTTCTCAGGGGATGCTCTCAGATGGCTGATGCTATGAAGATGCTTTTATTGCCTCTGATGTCCGCACAAGATAATAACCATATATGTGCTTGTAGTCAGCATGACTCCTACAAGAAACATATCCCTGGAGCTTATCACTGTTAAAATCAAACCCCTGATAATGTAGTTCATGGGGAGGAGTGAGCAGGATTTAGTGATCTTTAACTGGTTGGTCTGACTCATGTTGGTAAAGCCACCAACATAGAAGATCAGGTTACTACTGAAAGACAAATTGAAAGTCCAAATATAAAATAAGGCATTAATCATGTATATTTTTAGTTTATGTTTAAATTTTGCCAACAAAGAGTTCCTATGACTGATCATGACTGCCTGGAACACACTCAGGAGGCAGGTGATGCAGATAGAGAGACCTCTCATCACTCTCTTTGTGTAAAAAGTTGCCTTACATTTGAATTCATTCTCAACATTCAGTGACTCAAATATGTTTGCAAGCCAAAAATTCTCTCCAGCAAGGAACATCATTATATGAACAAAAGTCAGTTGACAGGAGATCAAGTCCATGGGCTTAGGTCTGTGACCTAGGATTATGAAAATATAGAAAACAAGAAGAAATATATTGGCTAGGACTCCAAGCCCAGCTTGAAAATAAAGAATATTCTCTAATAATGAAGACATAAAGGAAAGTGAACTCATCTTTAGAGAATGGTGGAAGCATATTTCAAATATCTGAAAAAAAGAGAATACATGAAACTTGTGATTCACTGGACAGTATGTTTATA
The DNA here is from genome assembly GCF_978045245.1 of Mus caroli. Taxonomy (NCBI): domain Eukaryota; kingdom Metazoa; phylum Chordata; class Mammalia; order Rodentia; family Muridae; genus Mus; species Mus caroli. Next base: position 91,538,831 of record NW_028227262.1, read on the forward strand.
TCATCCTTCCATTTTCTATATTAATTCTTAATTAATCTTTCTCTTTAACATTTGGTGTTCCATAGTGTACATTATAGCCTACATTTCTATATGTCATGTATTTCCTGTATATACAGACTATCGTAGATAATACATTCATGCACACACATAACTGTACATAATAGAAACTTTGTCATCAAATAGAAAATTTGATGAATCTGACTATAATGTCTTAGAAATAGAATCCTATTTATATAAATTTCCTCATTTTATACTTAACACCTAAAACAGAAGTGAGGATCACAGAATATTAATCAGAATTGTACAACTGAACAAAACATGTGGTAGCCTGGGAAAAAATTGCAAAAGATACTCAAAATAATCACATGATTCTGTCTCAGGTTCCATAATTTTTCTATGCTCTTATTTATCTCGTCCCGCGGGATTCAGTTATTCGTGGGTGCGAGGGGGACCGCGAACCTGGAAGGAAATGGGAGGAAAAGAAAGAGAAGCAGAGACCAAGTAGATTTTACCTATCAAGGTCTCGTTTATTATGCTGAGGTGCCTTCTTTTTAAAGCATACATCGCGGAGAATATGGGAGGGGTCGAGGGAGAATTATACAAAGAACAAAGAAGTGGGCATCTGCTGACATGGGGGCTGAGGTCAGGCGCCAAACGGCGGGCACTCTGCATCTTATCTCTGGAACATAGATCCTCCTTGACAGCCTTGGGTGTCAGGCTGGGCTCAGGCATAGCTCATGTCCTTGGATGTCATGGGAACTCAGGAAGAGATAAGGAAGAGGGGACTATTATTCAACTTTACAGCCTTAGGTGTTAGGAAGGGAATAAAGAGGAAGGGGGGTGGCAACCAGCTCTTAGCACAAGGCCATTTGATTTGTTAAAGAGATTTGTGAAGGGATCACTTTCTCACGGGATGGTCTCTGACACTTATTTGCAACTATCCATGTTTTAACTCATACTTCTAATGGAATCAATGTTATAATTCATACAGCCAAACAATTGATTAATGTCAGTGACAAATATGGAAGAATTCGAGAAAAGGCTTAAAGAGCTGAAGAGGATTGCAACCCCACAGGAAGAACAGTATTGTCAACTAACTGAGATCCCTCAAAGCTCCTGAGACTAAGCCAAAACCAAGGAACATACATGGGTTTGTTTTTGGTCCTGGACACATGTATAAAAGGGTTTCCTTGTATGACCTCAATGGGAGAAGATAAGTTTAATCCTGGAAAAACTTGATGCCCCAGTGAAGAGGGATGCTGGTGGGGTGAGGTGGGGGTGGGTGAGCTTCAGTTTCATATAATTAAACATACACAAGCAGTTAACTTGAGAAAAGTAGTAAAATGAAAAAAATAGAAAGTTCAATTTATATGTACATTAATATTATAAATATAGTCCTGCAAACCAACACATTTCTGGTCATTGTTTTTTGTCCTGTAAAGTATTTCGGGTGTTTTACTATGGGGAATGGAAAACTAACACAGTTGGCAATGCCTAGGTGGAAACATTATTAGAGTACACACTCAGGAGAATCCCATATTTGATGCTTTCCTTAAAGTATTTCATCTTGGGCTATTTTTACATATATATATATATCAGTTCATATCCATTGTAAATACTGATAGGTAACATGACATTGTCAATAACAATGTAATACCCATAGATGATATTCACCTTCTGAGAATTTCCTTCCACTCTGTCCATCCATCTGCTGGGCCGCATCTTCTTTCCAATAACTCACTTTTAGTAATACATGTATAATCAGAGATCATATTAATCAAAAATATGCAGTATTTTAAAAATCTTTATGTTCATATTTTTGTTCTTACAAGGACCTGTTGTGTTTTCTCATGATACAGTTGGCTCAAAAGTAAAATTCTGAGCAAGAGAATTCTATAATCACTTAATAGAGAAAATCCTGCTTCATTCTAAAACATACGTATATCTCTCACTATAATGAAGAGGAAAAGGAATACTCACCTTGCTGAGCCTTCCATACACATCCTTGTAGTAGGGGACCCTAAGACGTAGTTATAAGGAAGAAATGTCATCAGCTTGTCTCCCTCTAGATCCATAGTTATCATGTCATCTGGAGAAGGCACTTCTGAGTTTAGGGTCCTTACAAAGTGGCATCATCAAATGGAAAAGTGAACTTCCCCAATTCCAGGAGAAGAATGCAGTAAACACAGCTGAGCTCTGGGTTTCAATTGGGTGTGGTATTCTCCCCAGGCCATATCTCTCTATGTTGATTAACGGATCTCATTCCCTGAGAGCAAAACAAAAGTTAGAGTAATACACTGTTTAAAAGATGTTGAATAACACTTTAGATTCCTCAAAGTATTTGTCCCGCTTCCTAAACTTGTGAGATGGTCTCTATGCTTAACTGACAGTGGCTTCAGTGTCTCATTTAGAAATTAACAGTGCCTTTGATAAAATTAAGAAAAGTTCACCCCGTCCAAACACACTTGAGGAAAGTATTCTTTCTTATAGTAAACACAGAAGTGTGGTGATATAACTGTATCACCAGTAAGCAGATGAGCTATGGGGACAGGGGTGTGACTCAGTTGGTAGTGGGCATGGCTAGAAAGTATTGTCTATATGGGACACTATGAAAAAATATTCAGAAATAATTCAAGTTATAGGCACAGGTGGGGGATAACAATCCCAGGTCAATGGCAAAGAGAAAACCTTCATTACAATCACAGAAGAAACCAGTCCAAAGGCACACCAATATAACAAAAAAAGCACAAATAATACATAGAAAAAAAAATAAGAGCAACATCCAGAATTTCCAGGCATCTTTAGTTAAAAATCTAAGTATACAGAACTAAAAAGTGGATCGAAAGATCAAAGAGAAAAACTTCAAGTCAGAAATAAAGAAAGTACAATAATTGAAAAAAATGAACTACCCTAATTACAGGAAAGTGTTGGAGTAGGAACACCTGATTTCTCAAGGTAACTTTTCCTTGTTTGTTTGTTTATTTGTTTGTTTTTCCATGTATTTATTTATTTTTTATTTATTCACTTTACATCCTAATTACTGCCACCTTCCCAGTTCCCTGCTCACACAGTCCCTCTCCCCATGATCTCCTTTTCTAATGAGTTAGGAGTTGGCACTTGCAGTATAATGACCATGAGAATAATGACTTAATGGGAAAACCCCACTTAGACATTCCTGAGTCTATTTTTTACTTCTTGACTACATGTGTTTCCCATTATGAAATTTTTTATTGGATATTTTCTTTATTTACATTTTAAATGTTACACCTTTTCCCGGTTTCTCCCCTTCCAGAAACACCCTTTCATATCCTCCCTCTCCCTGCTTCAATGAGGGTGTTCCTCCACCCACCCACCCACTCCCACCTCCATGCCATCGATACCCCTACACTGGGGCCTCTATCGAGCCTTCCTAGGATCAAGGACCTCTCCTTCCATTGATGCATGACTAGGCCATACTCTGCTACATATCCATGTGTACTCCTTTATTGATGGCTTAGTACCTGGGAGTTCTGGGGAGTCTGGTTGGTTGATAGTTGTTCTTCCTATGGGGTTGCAAACCTATTCAACTCCTTCAGTCCCTTCTCTAACTCCTCTATTACAGACCCTGCACTCAGTCCAATGGTTGGCTGCTAACATCTTCCTCTGTATTTGCAAGGCTCTGACATGGCCTCTCAGTAGACAGCCATATCAGGGTCTTTTCAGCATGCACTTCTTGGCATCCACGATAGTGTCTGGGTTTGGTAACTGTGTATGGGATGAATCCCCAGGTGTGACAGTCTCTGGGTGGCCGGTCCTTTAGTCTCTGCTATACATTTTATCTCCGTATTTGCTCCTGTGAGTATTTTGTTCTTCTAAGAAGGAACGAATCATCCACACTTTGGTCTTTCTTCTCGAGCTTCATGTGGTCTGTGAAATGTATCCTACTTATCTGGACCTGGGCTAGTATCCACTTGTCAGTGAATTCATACCATATATGCTCTTTTGTGATGGGGTTACCTCACTCAGAATGATAATTTCTAGATCTATCCATTTGCCTAAGAATTTCATAAATTCATCGTTTTTAATTGCTGAGTAGTAGTCCATTGTGTAAATATAGCACAATTTCTGTATCTATTCCTCTGTTGAATGACATTTGATTCTTTCCAGCTTCTGGCTATTATAAATAAGGATGCTATGAACATAGTGGAGCATGTGTCCTTATTACATGTTGGAGCATCTTCAGGGTATTTGCCCAGGAGTGATATAGCTGGGTCCTCAGGTAGTACTATGTCCAATTTTCTGAGGAATGGCCAAACTTATTTCCAGAGCCATAAGAGTCTGCAGCAAATACATACTGAATGTTAAATCACAGCCAAACTAAAACATTATACTGAGCATAACTACTGCCACAATTGAAGGAAGAACAATTTCCACAGCCTAGACAGCCCAAAGAAATTATATATTCAACAAAATAATCCAAAGGTAACATGGGGAGCACTATTTTGGGCTGAAATGAGAAATGAGCATAGCAGAGGGACTGTGGAATAATATGAAGCCATAACTACAAAATCACAAAGTACCACTGGAAACACAACACCAAAAATCACCAGCATGATGACCAGAGCTAACACATACATTTCAATAACACTTTAAACATGAATGGGCTCAATTCTACACTCAAAAGTCACAGACTGAATGAATGTATCAAGAAACAAATCACATATACCTGCTTTCTCCAAGAAACTCATCTCAGTTTGAATGAAAGGTACAAATTTATAGTAAAGGCAGAGACAAAAGTACTCCACTAGAACCAGGAGTTCAGTAGGTGTCACTTTCCTAACATCTCACAAAATAGACTCTGAAGAGATAAAGAGGGACACTTCATTATAATCAAGAAAGCAGTTGAGACCAAGAAGACATTAACATCCTAAGCAAGTAAGTATATGATCACAGTCACAACAGTAGGTGATTTCAAAACCCAACAGGAGGTACGTCCTAGGCCTGTAAACTTCTGTAAATAAAAATTATGATACTTGTCTTTCTCCTGGAACTTTAAATCTTGGGAAATCTTAGAAGGGTCTCACTCCCCTCCTCCATCCTCCCCTTCTTCCATCCTACCCTTCCCCACCCCTCCCCTCCCCCCTCTCTCCTTCCCTCCATTCCTTCTACAACTATCTCTTTCTCTCTTCCTCTGTCCCTCTACTTCTGTATCACTCTCTTTGCAGCAAGGATAACATAATCAACTAAAAGAATGAAAACAGAGTAGGCAATAGATGGGTGTGAAAAGAACAGCATAAGGTCTTGGCTCTAACATTTATTTTCTGGAATCTGGATAACTGGAGATCCTCCTACTTCTAGAGGAGTAAGGAGGCTTTCAGTAGGGGGGTTGGTATTTGCTTTAGAGTGAACATGTAAAAGAGGAAGCTATAAGTAGCCTAATTAACCCCTAGATACAATCTTCATGTGGAATTATTAGATATCTGCACAAAGATTCAACCTAGATTCATGTGCTGGATAAATTAATACCAACTTGACACCAGTTAAAGTCATCTGAGAGGAAGAAATCTCAATACAATGTCTCCATAAGATCTCACTGTAGGCAAGCATGTAGACTGTTTCTTTATTAGGAAATTATTTCTAATTAGAAAATTATTTTTATTAGAAAAATCTCATTACCTGTGGGAATGTTCAACAGATTGTGGGTGATTTTTGCCGGGTGGTCCTGAGTCTAATAGAAATCAGGGTGAATTAGCCATATGGAGCAAACAAGTAAACAGCACCCCTCCAGGACCTCTGTATTAGCTTCTGCCTCAATGTGCCTGCCCGGTTGGAATTTCTGTCCTGACTTCATCCAGTGATCATCTAAAATATGCAAGACAAATAAATCCTTTCCTGCACAACTTACTCTTTTTTTTAATTAGATATTTTCATCATTCACATTTCAAATCATCCCCTTTCCCGGTCTCCCAACTTACTTTTAATCATGATGCTCATTAAGCAATGGTATCTTTAATTAAGTCAAGTTGGTACCAGGATGATGGGGTATTTGTTTGAGAGACCTGATCCATACTTTGGGGAGGATTGTAGAAACACTTTGAACCTTTGGATTAGGAAAGTGTTGTGTAACTGGATTTTTCTTTACTTTGCAGTTTCTTTTTATTTTCACACTTCTCCACCCCTCTTCTTCTACCTATTCAATACCCTGCACTAAGTTAGGAGAGAAAAAAAAAAAAAAACTCATAGGAGGCAAAGGGGACAACGATATATTTAGACTACTTCTTGTTGATAAGGTGCATTGAGATACTTGGGACAAATTTTGTCTTCAAGTTCAGGATATTTAATGTATTCTTTTCATATCTTCAACAGGATTACATGACAAAATGCAGCCAACAGCAACTAAAAGAATTAAACCACCAACTAGCCAAACAACCACCCCATTGGGATTCTAGCATTTATGTTATCTTCTGAAATATCTCTTGAGTTCCAGAAGTCACATACTCACAAAATCTATCTGCAGCTGGCAAAATTATGCCCCGACTAGAGCAAAAGGCAAATTATAATCAGCTCTTTGGACAATATGAAGCATCCCCACATCATCAAATCTGAGATTAAAACAAACATCATGAAACCAAAACTCTCACTACAGTGTTCAGATCTCAGTGGGCTTTTCTGTGGGAGCTTCTAAGCTAAGAATGTTAAGACCAGTACAGAACACAGAATCTTGCATGTGATGCTTCAGTGGGACCATTTGTTGTTTAATTACTTTAATTTATTCCTTATTTATTTATATTCCAAAAGTAGTCAACTCCACCCAGTCACCCTTCAGAGAGCCCCTCCCTCTATTTCCCTACCCTCTCCTCTTAGAAGGTGGAGCCCCCAAGCCCCTGAATCCCCAGACACATCACTTCTCTGCAGGGTTAGGATCATCCTCTCCAACTGAGGGCAGACAAGGGAGCCCTATGTGCCAGGGTCCTCAGTCCACCAATGTATGCTTTTTGGTTGGTGGCTCAGGCTCAAAGAGCTGCAAAGGGCCTAGGTTAGTTGACTTTCTTTGTTCTCCAGAGGAGTTCTTATACCTGTCTGGGCCTTTAATCCTTCTCCCAATTGTTGAGTAAGAGTCACCAAACTCAATCCAATATTTGACTGTGGGGTGTCTTAGTTAGGATTTTACTGCTGTAAACAGACACCATGATCAAGGCAAGTCTTATAAAGACACTAGATATTTGGGACTGGCATACAGGTTCAGAGATTCAGTCCATTATTGCCAAAGTAGAAACATGGGAGCATCAAGGCAGGTATGGTACAGTTGAAGTTGAGAGTTTAACATCATCTGAAGGCTGCTAGAGGAAAAAGTGAAGCTGCTAGTGGCAGCTGGGGTGAAGATCTTAAGACATGTCCACAGTGAAACACATATTCCAACACAGCCATACCTTCCAGCAGTGTCACTCCCTGGGCTAAGCATATATAACAAACCATAACAGTGTGTATCTCCATCTGTCTGAGTCAGGTGCTGAGTAGAGCCTCTCAGAAGAGTTTATGCTGGCCTCCTGTCTGCAAGTATAATAGAGTATTATTAATACTGTCAGTGGTTGGAGATTTCCCAGGGATGCATCTCTAGTTGGACTGCTTATTGCTTGTCCATTTCCTCAGTCCTTGCTCCATCTTTATCCCTGTATTGCTTTAAGACCAGACAGATTTTGGTTGAAAGCTTGAAACATGAAACCTTTCATGTCCCCACTCTTAGGTACCTCAGTTAAGATAACCCACATTGAAGCCACATACGCCATTACAAGATGGCACTGGCTACTGCTGGCCACCACCCATAAGTTTGGGTAAACAACCAATGTACGAGTGTGCAGCAGAGTTTTTTGCTGAGTCACTGCCAGGCCCGAGGCATGCAAATGAGGTACTGAAAGCATAACCAATCGGGTGTAGACACACCTCTCCTAGGCCTATATAAGCAGCACCAGTTCTGGGGCTCAGGGTCTTTTCGCCTCTGCAATCAAGCTCTCCCAATAAATGTGTGCAGAAGGAAAAAAAAAAAAAAAAGATAACCCACATTGACTCTTGAGAGCTTCCCCCATCCCAGGTCTCTCAGGTTCCAAGAGATTCCTCCTAACTTACCCCCTCAAGACAGCTACATATTTCCATTCTTTCTCCATCTTTTTGGCACAGTACCCTGTCTTTGACCTGACACCTGATCCTGACCCCACATTTCCCTTTCTATTCATGCTCCCATGCAATTTTCTTCCTCCCTTTGCCTCCTATGATTATTTTGTTCTGCCTTCTAATAGAGCTTCAAGCATGCTCACTTGGGCCTTCCTTCTTGTTTAATTTCTTTGGGTCTCTGGGGTGTAAGATGGGCACTCTGTACTATATGACTAATATCAGTTCATCAGTGAGCACTACCATATATGCCCCTTTGTATCTGGGTTATCTCACGCAGGATATTTTCTAGTTCCATCTATTTTTTCTGCAAAATTCATGCTGTCCTTGTTTTTAATAGCTAAGGGTTATTCAATTGTGAATAATATTTTCTGTATCAATTCTTAGGTTGGTGGACATCTGGGTTGCTTTAAACTCATGGCTATTTTTAATAAAGTTGCCATGAACATATTGGAGCATGTGTCCTTGTGGTATCGTTGAATTTATTTTCGTTATCTGTCCAGGAGCTGTATAACTGGGTTTTCAGCTAGAACTATTTCCAATTTTCTGAGGAACTGACAGATTGATTTCCTGAGTGGATGTACCAGTTTGAAGTCCCACCAGCAATGGAGGAATATTTCCTTCCACTCTCCATATCCTCACCAGCATGTGCTATCCCTTGAGTTTTGTCCTTAAACATTCTGATTGGCATAAGGTGAAATGTCAGGGTTGTTTTGGTTTGCATTTCCCTGATAACTAAGGACATTGAAAATTTCTTCAAATTATTCTTTACCATTTGAGATGGCTCTGTGGAAAATTCCTGTTTAGCTCTGTACCTTATTTATTCATTGGGTTATTTAGGTCATTGGTGTCCAACTCCTTGAGTTCTTTATAAAGTATTAGCCTAGCCCTTAGTCACATATAGGGTTAGTGAAGATCTTTGCCAATTGGTAGACTGTCATTTTGTAGGACTCACCCAGTCCTTTAACTTACAAAAGCTTTTCAGTTTTATGAGGTCCCATTTATCAATTGTTTATCTTAGAGCCTGTTCTGCCCAGGGAAGTTGTCTCCTGTACCAATACAGTCAAAACTCTTCCCCACTTTTTCTCCTATTAGATTTAGTGTATCCATTTTTATATTGCCCAGGGGATGAATCTCAAGTTGGACTGGTTATTGGACTCAAGTTTTGTGCAGGATGATGAATATAGATACATTACATTCTTCTACATGCAGCCATTCAGTTAGACCAGCATCATTTGTTGAAGATGTTCCCCCCCCCCCCCCCATTGTATGGTTTTCGAGTTCGTTGACAAAAATCAAGTGTCCATATGTGTGTGTATTTATTTCTGCCTGTGATTCAATTCCATTGATCAATGTGTCTCTTTTTATACCAATACCATGCAGTTTTATAAGTATTGCTTTGTAGTATGGCTTGAGATAAACTGTGGTGATACCTGCTGAAATATTTTTTATGATTTAGAATTGCTTTACCTATTCTGGATTTTTTTGGTCCATATTTAGGAGAGAATTGTTTTTTCAAGCTATGGAAAAATGTGTTGAAATTTTTATTGGAATTGCATTGAATCAATAGGTTGCTTTTTGTAAGATGTGCATTTTTACTATGATAATCCTACCAACCCATGAACATGGGAAATCTTTCCATCTTCTGATATCTTATTCATTTTCTTTCTTCAGAGACTTGAAGTTTTGTCATACATGTTTAGTTAGAGTTACACCAAATAATTTCATATTATTTGTGTTCACTGTGAAGGGTGTTGTTTTCCCTTTTTTTCCTCAGCCTCCATATCATTTACATAAAGGAGAGCAAGTAATTTCTTCAAATTAATTTTATATTTAGCCACTTTGCTCAAGTTGTTTATCACCTGTAGGAGTGCTCTGGTAGTATTTTGTAGATTAGTTATGTGTATTATGTTTCATCTGTGAATGGTGAAGCCTTGAATTCTTTCTTTCCTATTTGAATCCTCTTGATTTCCTTTTGTTGACTGTTTCCTATTACTAGAACTTCAAGTATAATATTGATTAGATAGGGAGAGGATTTTGTTTTGTTTAGTCGTGTGCCTTGAATCCTTCATCTTTCTAATACTTTTAAAATGTAAGAGTGTTTGATCTTGTTGAAGTAATTTTCAGTATCTAAAGGGATGATCATGGAAATTTTTTGAAATTTGTTTATATAAAAGATTATGTTTATAGATTTTCATAAATTGAAGAATCCTTGCATCCCAGAAATGAAGCTTACTTGATCACTGTGAATGAGATTTTTGATGTGTTCTTGAATTCAGTTTGCTTAAATTTTATTGAATATTTTTGTGTTGACGTTCATTATCAGAATTGGTCTGAAATTCTGTGTCTTTGTTGAGTCTTTGTGTGCTTAGGTATCAAGGTGACAGTGTCACCATAGAATGAATTAGGTAATGCTCCTTCTGTTTCTTTTTTGTGGAATAGTTTGAGGAGTATGGGTATTAGCACTTCTTTGAAGGTCTTGTTTAATTCAGAACTAAAACCATCTGAACCTAGTTTGGGAGGATTTTAATGACAGTGTCTATTTGCTTAAGGATTATAGGACTGTAAATATATTTACTTGATCCTGATTTAACTTTTGAAAATGGAATTTGCCTAGAAAATGATTGATTTCATTTAGATATTCTAGTACAGGCTTTTGAATTAAGACCACAGTTTCTGTTGTTATATCTCCATTTTCATTTCCAATATTATTAATTTGTTTACTATCTCTGTGCCTTTTAGTTTGCCTAAGCATTTGTCTATCCTGTTGATAGTCTCAAAACAACAACAACAACAAAAACAAAAAACCAAAACCAGCAATTGATTTCATTGATTCTTTGTATTGTTCTCTTTGTGTTTGATCGATTTCAGCCCTGAGTTTGACTATTCCCTGCAATCTACTCCCCTTGGGTATATTTGTTTCTTTTTGTTCTAGAGCTTTTAGGTGTGCTGTTAAGTGGCAAGAATGAGATTTCTTCAATTTCTTTAAGAAGGCACTTAGTACTATAAACTTTCCTCTTATCACTGCTTTCATTGTGTCCCACAAGTCAGGTATGCTGTGCCTTCATTTTTACTGAATTTGTGAAAGTCTTTAATTTCTTACTTCCTTTCTCCTCTGAATACATGATCATTAAGTAGAGAGTTATTAAGTTTCCGTGAGAATGTGGTCTTTCTTTGCTTCTGTTGTTGTTAAAGTCCCACCTTAGTCCATGGTGATCTAATAAGATGCAGGGCTTATTCAATCTTCTTGTATCTCTTGAGGCTTGCTTTGTAATATGATCAATGTTGGACAAGTTCCATATGGTGATTAAAAGAAGGTATATTCTTTTAATTTGTGGTGAAAGTTTCTTTAGATATCTTTTCAAACCATTTAGTTCATAATTTGTTGTTTTTATGCTTTCTTTGTGTAGTTTTTGTTTCAATGACTTGTCCATTGATGAGAGTGGGGTGTTGAAGTCCTCTACTCTTATTTTGTGTTGTTCAATGTGTGATTTGAGATTGAGTAATATTTCTTTTATGAATGTGTTTGTACTTTCATTTGGGCATGAATATTCATAATTGACTTGGTGGGTTTTTCCTTTGGTGAGTATGAAGTGTACTTCTCCATCTCTTTTGATTGGAAATCTATTTTATTAGATATTAGAATGGTTAATCCAGCTTGCTTCTTGAGTATATTTGCTTCAAAAAATTTTTAGGCCCTTTACTCTGAGGTGGTGTTTATTTTTGTTGCTGTGACATGTTTCTTATATGCAACAGAATGAAAAATCCTATTTACTTTATGCACCCAATCTGTTAGCCTATGGCTTTTTATTGGTGAATTGAATCAGTTGATGTTGAGAGATATTAAGGACAAACGCTTGTTAGTTTCTGTTATTTTGATGTTAGTGCTGAGTGTGTACGTGTGTGTGTGTGTGTGTGTCTGTGTGTGTCTGTGTCTGTGTGTGTGTGTGTGTGTGTGTGTGTGTGTGTGTGTTTCATTCTCTTCTTTGGTTTTGCTATAAGTTGTTTAATTTCTTCTGTTTCTTGGGTGTAGCTACCCTGCTTCTTTTGGAGTTTTCCTTCTGGTATCCTCTGTAGGGCTGGATTACTAGGACAATATTGTTTAAATTTGATTTTATCATGGGAATAACTTGGTGTTTCTATCTATAGTGTTTGAGAGTTTTGTTGAGTATAGTAATCTGTGCTGGCATCTGTGGTCTCAATGGCTTTGAAAAACATCTGTCCAGGATCTTCTGGGTTTTAGAGTCTCTGTTGAGAAGTCATGTATAACTCTTACAGGTCTGAGTTTATATGATGCAAGGCCTTCTCCCCTTACAGCTTTTAATATTCTTTCTTCTTCTCTATATTTAGTATTTTGAGTAGTATGTGGTGGGAAGATTATCTTTTCTAGTCTGTCTATTTGTTTTTCTGTAAGCTTATTGTATATTTATGGCCATCTTTGTTTTTAGGTTAGGGAAGAAAAATTTAGGTTAGGTAGAAAGTAGGCTTCTTATATAATTTTGTTGAAGATATTTTCTAGACTTTTGAAATGTGACTCTTTTCCCTCCTCTATTCTTCTTATACATGCTTAGGTATGGCCTTTTTATAGTGTCACAAATTTCCTGGATGTTTTTCCTTAGAAACTTTATACATTTTGTATTTTCTTTGACTCATGTATCAATTTCTTCTATGATATCTTTTATATTTAAGAGTCTTGCTTCCATCTCTTGCATTCTGTTGATGATGCTTGTGTCTGTAGTTCCTGTTCTCTCCCTAGGTTTTCTATCTTCAGGATCAACCCCATTTTTGTTTTCTTTATTGCTTTTAATTCCAGCTTTACATCTTGTACAACTTTATTCATTTTGTTCACATATTTAATTGTATTTTAAAAGATCAAAATTTCAAATGAGAGCACATGCTAGCTATGATATGGAGCTAGACTCCTCCATTGCTGGTAAGAGAACATACTTGTACAACCACTTAGGAAATCAATTTGGTGTTTGCACTGGCTGCTTTTGTGTGTCAACTTGACACAGGCTGGAGTTATCACAGAGAAAGGAATTTCAGGTGAGGAAATGCCTTCATGAGATCTAGCTATAAGGCATTTTCTCAATTGGCGATCAAGGGATGAGGGCCACCATTGTGGGTGGTGCCATCCCTGGGCTGGTAGTCTTGGGTTCTATAAGAGAACAAGCTGAACAAGCCAGGGGAAGCAAGCCAGTTAGGAACATCCCTCCATGGCCTCTGCATCAGCTCCTGCTTTCTGATCTGCTTGAGTTCCAGACCTGATTTCCTTTGGTGATGAACAGCAACAGGTAAGTGTAAGCTGAATAAACCCTTTCCTCCCCAACTTGCTTCTTGGTCATGATGTTTGTGCGGGAACAGAAACCCTGAGTAAGACATTGCTTTTTTTTTTCTTCTTCAGAAAACTAGGAATAGTATTAACTCAAGACCCAGATATACCACTTCTGGGCATATACCTAAAAGATGTTCCAATATCCCACAAAAGACACTTGCTCAACTCTGTCACACCAACTTTATTTGTAATAGCTAGAAACTTGAAACAGCCTAGATATTCCTCAACTGAAAAATTGATAAAGAAAATATGATACATCTTCACAATGAAATACTTACTATTCAGCTATTAAAAACAAAGATGTTGTGAATTTTTCAGGAAAATGTATGGATCTTTAGAATATCATTATGAGTGAGTTAACCCAGTCCCAAAAAGTATGCAGGGTATGTATTCATTTATAAGTGGATATTAGCAATAAAATATAGCATGCGTGTGCTACACTCCACAAACTCAAGGAGGCTGGAGAGGAAGGGGGGCACAAGCAAGGATGCTTGAGCCTCATTTGAAAGAGGGAATGGAAAAATCATAGAAGGCAGATGAAGGAAGAAACTGTGTGAGAGAGGAGATCAGGACATGGGGGTCTTTCAGGGTCAGGTATGGTGAGGGGCAAGGGTTATAACCAGATGACCATAAGAATACATGGAAATCTGCAAACAACAGGAGAGGGACAGGCAGAGTTAGGGGGCATATTCAGAAAGAGATGGAGACCTGAGATTGGGAAGGCACTGACAATTAATGGTGGGGTCCTTATCAGTGTCTCACAGCACTGGGGATGTGGAACACTTGGAGGCTGGCCCCTGTGGCCAGCAAGAACCCCAGTGGAGCCATCAGGACACCAACCTAACCCAAAACTTTAGACCCCAAATTTATTCCATCTATAAGAAATACAGGGGTGATGGATGAAGCAGAAACTGAGGGAATAGCCAGCCAATAAATAGACCAACTTGATACCCATCCCATAGGCAAGCACCAAACTCTGACACTATTAATAGTACTCTGTTATGCTTGGAACAGGAATATAGCATGGGTTTCCACTAAGAGGCTTTACCCAGCAGCTGACTCAGACAGATGCAGGTACCTACATCCAAACTGTGGATGGAGCTTGGGAACAGTTATAGAAGAATAGGAGAAAGGATTGCTGCTCCAGAAGGGATAAGAACTCCACAGGAAGACCAACAGAGTCAACTAACCTGGACCATTGAGTCTTGCAGAAACTGAGCTTCCTACCAAAGAATGTACTTGGGCTGCATGTAGGCCTCCCCACACATATGTAACAGATGTACAGCTTGAACTTCATATGGGTACCAAAGAATTAGAGTGGCTGCTATCCCAAAAGTTGTTGCCTATATGGGGAAATGCTGTTCTATCTGGGCTACCTCTCTTGCCTCAGTTGGAATGGAATCCCTTAACCTCACAGAAACTTGAAGTGCAAGTATTGGGTGATGCCTGGAGGGTACCCTCTCAGAGGAGAAGGGGAAACAGGTGTGGGGGAAGTATTATGGCAGGGGGTAACTGGAGAGGGGCACTGAGTCAGATGTAAAGTGAATATGTAAAAAACAAAAACAAAATAAACACTAGTGGCATTTTGACTGCAAGGTTTTCAACACATTGATTACTCTCTTATCTGAACTTATTTGTAACAAAGGAGTTATTATAGGATAGGCATTCATCAAAAACTTCTGAACAGTCAGGATGACTGGATCATACGTCCATAACGTGACTGAGGTGGATGAGAGGATGAAGTCCACCCAGTACATGACCACAAAGAAAACTACTAGCAGCAAGATGGTCTGTGTGGCCCTTTTCTCAGGAGACTCTCTCAGATGGTTGATGCTATGAAATGCTTGCATTGCCTCTGATGTCTGAACAAGATAATCACCATGTATATACTTGTGATCAGCATAACTCCTACAAGAAACACATCTCTGATGGTTGTCACTGTTACAACCATTCCCCTGATGATGTAGTTCATTGGCAAGATTGAGCAGGACTTAGTGATCTTCATCTGCTTGGTCTCACTCACATTGGTAAAACCACCAGTATAGAAGATCAGGATACTACTAAGAGAAAAATTGAAAGACCAAATATAAAAGAAAGAAGCATTGACCATGTGTTTTCTTAGTTTATGTTTAAATTTTGCCAGCATAGAGGTACTCGGACTGATTGTGACAGCCTGGATCACACTCAAGAGGCAGGTGGTGCTGATAGAGAGGCCTCTCATCACCCTGTTTGTGTATAAAGTTGCCTTACATTTGATGTCATTCTCAACATTCAGTGACTCAAATATGTCTGTAAGCATGACGTTTCCTCCAGTGAGGATCATCAATATGTGAACGAAGGTCAGTTGACAGGAGATCAGGTCAATGAGCTTAGGTCTGTGACCTAGGATTATGAAAATATAAAAAACTAGAAGAAACATATTGGCTAGGAATCCAAGCCCAGCTTGAAAATAAAGTACATTCTCTAATGAGAACATAAGTGGAAAGTGTATTCATCTTAAGAGCATAGGGGAATCATATTCTTATTCCTGAAAAAAAAATAACAATACATGAAACTTGTGATTCACTGGACAGTATGTCTATATCATCACTCTATTTTCTATACTAACTCTTGATTAGCCTGTCTCTTTAACTTTTGGTTTTCCAGCATGTACATTATGGCCTACATGTCTAGATAATCTCCATGTATCTCCTATATAGAGAGAGTATTACAGATAATAAATGAATTCACAGTCATATCTGTACATAAAAGTTCTGTCTGATTTACCTGAGTCTTATGGCTTAAAAATAGCATACTATTGATATAATTTTCCTCATTTTATATTTTACACCTAAAACAGTACTGATGAGCACAGAATGTTAATCAGAATTGTACATCTGAACAAACATATGTCAGGATGGACAAAAATCACAAAATATATTTTAAAAAATCAGGTGATTATGTCTCATATTACAAATATTTACTATGTTCTATTTTGCAACTATCCTTGTTTTGACTCATAATTCTAATAGAATCACCATTTGTAATTCATGATAATCTTATTTTAATCAGCAAGAACTCTCTCCCCATTCATCTTTATTTATGTTTCTTTTTCTGTGAAGCTGTACATCCCTAGAATCTAGAACTGAAGACACAGAGTTGGAGACCATTATTGTACATCCTACACTCTGTTAATTGTATAGCTGTTATGGATAAATGTGGTCATAAATGGTTTCTAGTTCAGTTTCCATCCCATTCAAACCCTTTAGGAATCCCATTTCAGTATTAAAGAACTAACTCCCAGATATCAGGAGAAACACTATTTTTCTTTACTTTTTACTTAGGAAGGAACTAAACCACTGACAGTATGATTTCTTATGGCTTTTTAAGACATCTATTTTTTTTTAATTTTACCTAACTATATCATTCTCAGAATTTATCTTCCCCTCCCTTACCTAAAAAACCACCCAGTTTCTTATTACCCTCTCCAACAAATCGTGTTATGCTATGCCCTTTACCCTTAATCCTACCGTGTTCTATATTTATCTCCCTCTTCCTCCTCAGAGTAAGAACTAATTTTTCCATTTCTCTGATTAGAATATCCTGCTGTTCTGGTCTCTAATGCGCCCCTCCTCAACATGTATCTTGGTAATGATCCCATTTTACTTTCTTGATTTCTCTAGTATTTACATGCTATATAATCACATCTGAAGATGTCCACCTAGGAGCCTACAACAAGAGAGAGCATTAGTTTGAAATGTAAGTACTAAACTCCAAAGAGGTCAATACAGCTTAGCAAAAATGGAGAAGGCATCACTATTAAGTTGACTCAGACCAAAAGACTAAGCAGTATCCAAGCAACTGTCTGAAGAGCTGTGTAATAAGAGATGAAGAGCTGCTTTCTGCATAGCTTTTTATTTTTCCAAGAAAATTCACTTTAGCCCTCCATAATGATAGTATTTGATTTTAAACTTCTATTATGAATTCATAGTGAACTTTGCATTCTACTTTGTGGAGATTAATATTCTAAGGAACATACAAATATACTAGATGAAAAGTAACATTTTCATTTTTAAGTTTTACCATGTTTAGTGATTAATGACCTAAAAGCAGTGTGAATACTCAGAACATACACTGTGTATGTGACTTCAAGTGACAAGATACATAGGATTGCCTGATATATTTTCCACTGCCAGCAACAAGAATGAATTTTTAGGAATCTTGGGATCTAAGCTAGTTCCATGGAAACTTTATACAGTATATAATGACAGCAAAACTAAATACTGGTCAGTTGTTGACAAGGTATCAATTCAGAGCTATTTTCTGATGCTCTTAGATAACTTAAAGGGATGAATTGTTCTTTGGAAATTAAGTTTATGGCAAATGTAACTGGAAGCACACAGATGCTGGTGAATATGACCATCTCACACTTACCAGCGAGTTCCCCTGAGATGATGCAGAGTAGCAGAAATGGGAAAGCAATCATATCCAGAATTTCGTAACAAGTTGTATGGCATGAGTTTTGGGAAGATTTGAAGATGTAGCCTGCAAATGTGTGTGAGTGTGTGAGTGTGTGTGTGTGTGTGTGTGTGTGTGTGTGTGTTTGTGAAATTATTGGCCTATTGGCCTACTGGGACTATGAATAGAGCAATGACATACTGTGGGCCATGGCTGATAGCATGAATATCTTTATATTAACTGAGTGAAAAATTGAGACTTATGTAAGATATGTTTGTGCAATAAAATGAACTTTTAAAAGATGGAGAATTTATTTCCCATTGACTTCATCACATACATGATTCCTGAATACATTACTAGTGCAGACATTTAATGTGATTTATTCAAAAGAAACTGAAAATTCTCTAATTATTGCAAATACAAACTCAAGTTTTTATCATTTGGTTTTTGTGGTGTAGTTACATGGTGGCCAGTGACTTAATGTCATTAACTGGCATAATTTGTTCCATTTCTTAATAATCAATTTCATCATTCTATATTATCAGTTTCAAGGTTAATTTTGTTATATTTCTTTGTGAGAGAGAGAGAGAGTTTAAGAAAAAGATATAAGATAATTTGCTAAACGCCTGAAACTCAAGAAGAATGAAGACCAAGGTGTGAACACTTTGCCCCTTCTTAGAATTGGGAACAAAACACCCATGGAAGGAGTTACAGAGACAAAGTTTGGAGCTGTGACGAAAGGATGGACCATCTAGAGACTGCCATATCCAGGGATCCATCCCATAATCAGCTTCCAAATGCTGACACCATTGCATACACTAGCAAGATTTTGCTGAAAGGACCCAGATATAGCTGTCTTTTGTGAGACTATGCCCGGGGCTAGCAAACACAGAAGTGGATTCTCACTGTCAGCTATTGGATGGATCACAGGGCCCCCAATGGAGGAGCTAGAGAAAGTACCCAAGGAGCTAAAGGGGTCTGCAACCCTATAGGTGGAACAACAATATGAACTAACAAGTACACCCCCCCCAGCTTGTGTCTCTAGCTGCATATGAATCAGAAGATGGCCTAGTTGGCCATCACTGGAAAGAGAGGCCCATTGGTCATGCAAACTTTACAAGCCTCAGTACAGAGGAACTACAGGGCCAAGAAGTGGGAGTGGGTGGGTGGGGGAGTGAGTGGGGGAGCGTGTGGGGAACTTTTGGAATAGCATTGGAAATGTAAATGAAATAAATACCCAATAAAAAATAATTTCAAATTGTTAAAAAAAAAAAAGAAAGAAAGAAAGAAAGAAAGAAAGAAAGAAAGAAAGAAAGAAAGAAAGAAAGAAAGAAAGAAAGAAAAGAAAAAGAGGGAAGGATCTGACAACCTGTACTTCAAATTGACTTCAGTCAAATGTACAATATTTGTGCCTTAGCCTAGAAAGTGCTGGGATATATGCTAAGATGGATAGATGCTAAGATAGGTAGATGCTAAGTACAGAAGCAGTTCATTAGTGGAATATAAAGTAAAGCCTTGTTGGTGGTTCGAAACTGAAAAGAGTGTCCTCAGTTTTTGTTGTGTCCCCTTCCCCTTTTTCCTTGTCTTTTAAAATTAAAGAAGTGTCAGACTCTCAAGCCAGTCAGCCTTACCAGCTCTGCACACATTGTCCTGTTGCTCACCTCTGAGGCAGGAACATGAGAGAAGAAGAATGTCTTTCTTTCTTTGTTTCTCTTTCTTTCTTTCTTTCTTTCTTTCTTTCTTTCTTTCTTTCTTTCTTTCTTTCTTTCTTTCTTTCTTTCTTCCTTCCTTCCTTCCTTCCTTCCTTCCTTCCTTCCTTCCTTCCTTCCTTCCTTTCTCTTTCTCTTTCTCTCTTTCTTTCTTTGACTAGAGAGCTGTTTTATAACATCTGAAAAAATCAGTCTGTCCTGAGTTTATCTGCCTATGCCACAGCTCTCCTGCTCCCCTCAGCAGGAGTTAGTTGTCCTGTCTCATTCTGCTCCCTGGACTGCACTGCTCTGCAGTGGCTTCCAATTGCCTGGTGAATTCTTCCTTAGCCTGGAGGTGTTTTAACTTCCAAGATTTTGAAAAACATAGACAGTTTGGGATAGAAAGATGGTACATATTTTAAAGCATTAGCTGCTCTTCCAAAACAACCTAGGTTCAATTCTCAACCCCCAGACAGCAGCTCATAAGTGTCTGTGACACAAGTTCCAGTAGACCTAACTCCCTCACACAAACAGACATGAATGACAAACATCAATGCACATTAAATCAAAAAAAAATGTACAATGATAGATTTTTCTTAAAGCCATACTTCTTTGTGGTACAGTTTTTGTGCTGTCAGCTACTATATTGTTACTTTGCTGACTAAATAAAATGAACTTACCAGCAGCCAATTAGCCAGGGGTTCTTTTATCCTTGGGCTGCAGAGCTCCAGTTAACACAGCTGCTCACTGGATATCTGCAGGTCTCTGTTCTCGATGACTTGCATCAAAGGCACAGGCACAGTCTTGGTGGTGTGCTTTCCCTTTTGCACTCTTATCTACTCTCTAAGCCCAGAGATTCCACTAGATGTAGCTTCTCAGACATGATGTCCTTATCTCAGGGGCAAAAGTAATTCAGGCCCTGAGAGGCCAAATCTACTCCCTCTTGGGACCCACCTCCATCTTACAAAAAAGAAAAAAAAAAGGAAACACAAGAAAGAGAGAGAGAGAGAGAGAGAGAGAGAGAGAGAGAGAGAGAGAGAGAGAGGGAGAGAGAAAGGAGGCAAGGAAGGAAGGAGGAAGGAAGGAAGGAAGGAAGGAAGGAAGGAAGGAAGGAAGGAAGGAAGGAAGGAAGGAAGGAAGGAAGGAAGGAAAGAAAAAAGAAAAAATGCCTGACAACTTGACCTGCAGGAGAACTCAAGCTGTACCCACGTAGCAGGAAGGACCCTAACACTTGTCCTTGGCCAGAGTTACTCCCTAGCTACTTCCTAGCAACAGTTAAGCAAAGATTTTTCTGATTCTTTCAGATGTACTTTCAGACCGTTTGTGATTTAAGTTCTTGCTTCAGAGCAACCCCTTGTGGGCTTATAGTCATTCTATTATATGCTTGCCAGACTGGACACTCCCCTCCCTCATGCCCTCACTTGCTCCTATTTTCCTATAAAAACTTGTTCTGCTGAGGGTTTAAGGGTTTCCATCCTGTCCTGTCAGGACTGGGTTGGAGGAGAGCCCAAGCCTGAGGAGTTTATAATAAAGAGAACCTAATGCTTTTGCATTAGAAAAGACTCCTTGGTGGTGTTTTGGGGTTCAAGAACACTTCCTGGCACAACAGCCCCGAAGAGTGTAGGCCCTACAAGAGTGTGTCCTGTCAGGGTGCCAGGTTTCCTCTGCTCTCTATGGGAGCCATCCCCAGTTAGTATGGAGCCCTGAGCAGTGCCAGTCTGGGCATGAGCTGCTGATCACCTTTAGCAGTGATGTTCTTTCCTCCTGAGGTCAGTGAGGAAATGAAGGAAATGGTAGTGTTTTAGTCTTCCTGATTTTACATTCAGTTTTGATGCAGGGCTTTGATGGGCTTTGGAGCACATGTGGTAGCAGCAACTGCATTGAAATTCACATGATTTTCCTCATCAGAGTGTATCAAATAAGTATTCTGTAAAGCCATTCTGGATGGATATGGGCCAGTGTGCTCTGGGCTGATTATAGAACAGCATTCTGTGTTGGTCTCCATCAAAAATACTGTTCATTAGGTAGTATTAATTACCATCTGAAATAAATTACCATCTGAAATAAAGTAAAATTTCCTCATGTAAATTTATATTGGATTTTTAAAAACTTTAGGGCTCTATTTTTCTAAGTCATTAACTGTTCTTTTAAAAATGTATTTTATATCTATTTCTGTAACTTCATCAGAATAAACTATACTGAAAGCAAAAAACAGAAGTAGAAAGAAAGAAGGAAAATCCTGGAATCATAAGTGTGATAGGTGTATGCCACCACGCCTGCGTTCATTTTGATTTGAATCTTATATTCAATAGCAAAATATATTCAAGAAAAATAATAATGGTGTCTGTGATATTCACCACCTACACTTAAATTTACATTGCATTTCATTGTGAATAAGCAATTGCATTTGTAATTACTGAAGGAAAATTTATGCTATAAAATTATTAATTAATTTTATGCTATTGGAGAATTGAAAATAATTTTCTCACAGCTAGTGAAAAACTTACTATATATTATGTCAGTAGTAATGTTACAAGGTTCAATTTAGAAATTGTGAAATATTAAAATGGAATTTATTTTAATTGAAACACTCAAATATCTACAGCACATTATCAACTTTGTATTTTATAAGGATATTACATGTATTTAATAAGTGAGAAGTGATTTCCAGATACTTTTGAAATACCCAGAAAAGATCTACTTTATTAGAAATTATTGCAGTAGAATAAACAAATCTAAGTTTAAATAAACATATTATATAATGGTAACCATGTCTTATGTTTTCCTAGGCCATGGGTTGAAACTTTCCTAAAAATTACTAAGCATATGCAAACTTAACAAACCAGAAAATTACTGATAAACTCTAAATTAGTTAATATTTATTGTATATTCCTACCTTACACTTTATATAATTAAACACATACAGCAGGTTAACTAAAGAAAAGAAGAAAATATAAATTACAACTTGAATGTAACCTGATAGTATAAGTGCACTTGTGCACACCAACATAACTGTGTGTTTTGTTTTTCACACTCTTACGTATTTCAGGGTCTTGTTACAGGAGTGGAAAACTAACAGTGCTGGAAAGATCTAGGTGGAGTCATGACCTTAGAATTATTAGAGTACACTCTCAGGAGAATCCTATGTTCTATGTGCTGCTTAAAATGGTGCACTAGGAGTTACTTTTAAACATGCACATGAATGGATCCCTATTGTAAAAAGTGATGGGCTTCATGACATAGTCACCCATAATACCCATTGGTCACCTTCACTCTATTAACCTTTCCTTTCTCTCCATCATTACTAGGAACCTGCCCCCCTTCCGATAGCCTCCTTTGGTCATGTACATAATCAGAGATCAAAAGAAATGAAATCTATGTTCTTTTATAAATTATTACACTGGTACCTTTATGTCTACAAGCATCTGTTGAATGCTTATTATATAGTAGGTCTCAAAAAATAATATTCCAGGCAGTGGATTTTTTTAATCACTTTGTAGAGTAAAGTCTGCTTTATTCTAACACTAACTTAAAGCTCACTATAATGAAGAGGAAAAGAAACACTCACCAGGTTGTGCCTTTGACACGCATTTGTGTAGCATGAGTCCCTAAAACTAGTTATAAGGGAATAATGTCATCAGGTCATCTCCCTATAGTCCCATAATTATCATGTCATCTGGAAAAGGCAATTCTGACTTTGATATTGCTACCAAATGGTACCTTCAAATAGAAAAGTAAACTTTCCTAATTCCAGGACAACAGTGAATTAGGAACAGCTGAACTCTAGGTTTCCCATATGTGAGCTATTCTCTCCAGGCCATATGTGTCTATGTGGATCAACTGATCCCAGTCCTAAACAAAACAAGCATAACAATAATAATGATGTCCCCATTAAAAGAAGTAGGAAAACATTTTAGATTTCTCATGGTGTCCTTCCTGCTTCCCAAACCTCCATGGGTCCCCTCCGTACTTACTTGACAGAGGTTTCAGGGTTTCACCTAGAAATTAACAGCACTTTTGATAAAATTAGGAAGAAGTCACCTCCTCCAAATACACTTAGGAAAAGTAATAGTTCCTTACAGCACACAGAGGTGAGGCAATGTAATTCTTTTATCAGGAGAAACAGGACTGTTCATCTGGGATGTAGCTCCGTTGATAAGAGACCATGCCTAGAAAGTATTATAAATGTAAGACACCATGACACATGTCAAACCTTCAAGTTTAAGGCATAGGTGAGGGAAAATAATCCCAAGTCAATGGCAAATACAAGACCTTCAATAAGGTCATAGAAGAAAGCAACCCAAAGACACACCCATAAAACTCAAGAAGCACACAGAATACACAGAAAAGAGCAGAATCAGAAAAGAAAAAAAAATTCATGAATCTTATAAGTAAAACACTAAGTATTCAGAACTAAAAATTGGATTGAAAGCTCTAAGAGAAAAACTTCAAATGACAAATAAATAAAACCCATTAAATAAAAAAAAAATGAATTCCCCTGATAACAGGAAATGGTGGAGTAGGAACAGCTGATTTCTCAAGGTAACTTTTGTAAGGCTGAGAAGTCTGCTCAACACATTCCAAGTGCTAAATGACACCAATCTTAAAATAATATATCCAGCAAAAGTTGTGCTGTGATTAAAGGAAGAAGACCTAATTTACATGAGTTTCAGTAGCAGATAGAGATCTTTTCTGGAGCTTTATCAGGCACCTATAGGTGAATCACAATGGGAACCATTGAGATTTGGGACCAAGACTCTACCATCATTGGCAAATAGATAACCTCCCCTTAACACACAGCTCTGTACCCGTTATTGGATCTTAGAAGAAACCAAACATTTGACAGTGGGCCACCAGATTACCATGTGATTCTAGGTTCTGTTTAAACTGGGTATCATTTGACCAACCAAGTTATGAATTTGGGTTTGCACAATATCCATTAGTCTTCAAATTCATGTAGTGATTATGTGACAAGGCCTCAGCAAGTTCTGAGGGTACAACAAGTAATGAAAAATACCTATGACTCTACTTCTATTACATGGTCTTCAGTCACCAAGAATATACTGTGAGGATTGCATGGTGTGACCTATGATCAGATGATTGAAGAAAACAAGATTAGGGCCTTGGTTTACTGAGGGGTCTGTCCCCATGCAGATTCTGCCCAGAAGTATACAGCTATTGCATTACAACCTATCTCTTAGACAACCATGAAAGACATAAGTGAAGAAACTTATATAGAACTTCAGAGATTACAAATATATTTGACATGAAATTAGATGTGGACAGATGTGCAATTATTTACTGATTCATGGCTATAGGCAATAGATTGGTGGGAAACTGAACTTAGGACATACTGAAAATAGGGTTTTTTACATTCTTGCACAGGTCAGATGCTGATGGAGGTTATATATGGAATTAGGATGAGTCATTTCTTCGGGGCACAGCATCTGGATGATTCAAGTTGATTGCATTAGTACTGTTTACATCCTACTTTTCCAGAATTCACCAATGAGCACAGAAGGCAGCACGTACTCATTTCAACTGGAGTATAGAACCCAAGATCTCAGCTGAGCATATGGGCAGAAATTTATAAGCATAAACAGGTGATGAACTCCGGCAAAG
This sequence comes from Mus caroli, assembly GCF_978045245.1. Taxonomy (NCBI): domain Eukaryota; kingdom Metazoa; phylum Chordata; class Mammalia; order Rodentia; family Muridae; genus Mus; species Mus caroli. Next base: position 91,564,058 of record NW_028227262.1, read on the forward strand.
TGCATAATGTGAGCACGTATACCATATGAATTATTATATATAAATACATTTTTCACTAGTAGAAATATAGACAAATCTAGATGTTATGTTGAAGAAATACTCTAGATACAGAAAGGCAAGTACCACATAGTCTATTTTTACATAAGTTGAAACATATATGTGAGGAGTATAGGATGGCCAGTATCACAACTTAAAGAAAGAACTGTTGGTTACAATGTAACTGAATATAAGAGATCAACATACATACTATTGTTGAGGTAAACATTAAAACCTTGAACATTGTTAAGAATATTATTCAAATGATATTCCATAAAAAGTACTACCAAGGCGAGAGGGGAAGGATATGGTTGAAGTATTTCATTACAATTACAAAGTACACAGTAAGACTGAATTGAAAAAGTGCTAAGAGTCTACCCACCTGCTTGCCTTTCAGCTTGCCACTGCACCATCCACTAGGCTCTAGAACTTCATAGGGCCTAGCCAGAACCCTAATTTGGGGACCACAGAGCCTATCTTTCAGCCTATCAGCCACTTCACTCATTGCTGGGTTCAGGAATCAGAATGGTCCCAAGACTGAAAAATCAAGCACTATTGATCTGAGACAACTCTTATCATAAGTGCTCTCAATTTCCCAGTAAAAAAACACAGGCTAACAGATGGAATAAAGTAGCCATTCTTCTGCTGCATTCTACAAACACATCTTAACATCAATTTGAAATCTGAACTAAAGGTGCAAGAATGACAGAGAACTTTCCAAGCAAATGGAACTAAGAAGCAAACTGGTGTAGCCATTGGATTGTCTTTCAAAGTAGACTTCAAACCACAACTAATGAGAAGAGATAGAAAAGAATAGTAAATTTCATCTGAGGAAAAATCATCCAAGAGTATAGGACAATTCTTAACATCTGTGCACCAAACACAAGCTCACTCAAGTTAAAAACAAAAACAAAACAAAACAAACAAAAAAACAGAAACAAAACAAAAAACACTACTACAGCTGAAATCACACAGCAACCCTCCCATAGTGAGAGTTGGTGAATTCAGTTCTCTTATCAAAATAGGTCACCCAGACAAAATCTAAACAGAAATGCTGGAGTTAAATGTTATCATGAGCCAAGTGTACCTAAAAGATATCTACAGACAATTTTACCCTTTGTATCTTTGTACCTTTCTCCAAAATTGACCACATACTTGGACACAAAGTATGTCTCAATAGAACAAGAAAATTGAAATAACAATTTGAATACCATATTAATATCACAGTTTAAATATAAATATCAACAGCAGAAAACTAAAAAATTCAGGGAAACTTGGCAACTCATTACTGAACGAAAAACCAGTGGTCAGAAAGTATTAAAGAAATTAATGACTTTCTAGAATTGAATAAATATAAAAACACAACGTATCTATACATAGTAAACATAATGAAAAGGGTTCTAAGAGGCAATTACATAGCCCCAAGTCCTACATAAAATATTAGAGAGATTTAATTTTAGTAACTTAAAATCTCACCTGAAAACTCTAGACGTAAAAGATGAAATAACACACAAAAGGAATAGATGGTAATGAATAATCAAACTCAGATTTGAAATTAATAAGATAGGAAAAAATACAAAGAAACAATGAAACAGTGTTGGTTCTTTGTGAAAATCAATTACGATGTACAAACCCTTAGCCAAATAGATGGAGGTGATGATTGGTTCCTGTGCTGTTGAAGTGGCCACTTGACAGCTTTGTTAGATGTGACAGACAGTTCCTACTGATATAAAAACAACTTGTTACTCAATAGGGTTGACAGAATGATGTGAAGCAGCCTGGAGCTTACTGTGGATGTGGCCTGGAACATGGTGCCCAGCTGCACAATCGACCTGGGTCTGATCAGCATCCGGATGTTTGACATGAAGAAAGGTCTATTTACTTAGTTGGACATCCTATAAAGACCTCTGGAATATGTTCCCACACTGTTGGCTTCTCAAGGCCATAATAACATCAGAGACCAAACTGAGATCCTTAGCACTTGCAGACGCTGTAGACCAAGTGATGGTCCTGGCCCTTGTTATTGCCAGAAACCATGTAACAGCCCATGATCCCCAGTCCCGGTGACTATAAAGAAGGAGGAAGTTATGTGTGAACTGCAGGTACAGGTTTGAGAGAGATGAACATAGAAGGCTCCTGGAACAACCTCTATATCCACCCTACAGAACCCCCATAAGTAACAGCCTATAAAAAGCCATCAAAAAGAATTTTTAAATTTTTGGTAGGGATACAGAAATGTAGCTCTATAAAATTGATGGTTCCTTGCAGGGGTACAGGAGAAGTACTCAGCTCTCCTTAGGCAGCTGGCAAATGTGTGTTTGACCATGCTATAGTACATATATGTAAAACACAAGATGGACTTGTTTTTTCTTTTTGGGGGAGATTTGGAGGAGGGGCAAACCTGTGGACAAGCAGATATAGTAGGACAGGTCCTGAGTGTGATCAGGTGTATTGACGAACTATGGTTTTACTCTGGCTAAATGGAAGTCAAAGTTGTTTGCAGAAGCCGTTCCCCCTTCCCTCCTGCTGTTTGAGGAATTCTGTTTGCAGAGCTTTTCCCTTCCCCAATGCCACTTGCCCTCTCCCTGCTGTTATAAACAAGCCTTTCCCTGCCAGTGTAAACAAGCTCAAGACTGCCCACCCTCTTCCCCACCTGAAGGGACTGACTAATGGTCAAAAGGACCTCAACTGCCAGAACAAGACTAGCTGCTCTCAAGAATTAGCCATAGCAATAATAACAGTCCCTGAGACCCGGGCCTCAGTTTGAATTCTAAGATAATCTGATCTTGCTGACTAAGTTTCTGACACGTAGCTAGCTGACCACCAGAAGTAAAAAAACAAAACAAAACCAAAACAAAACAAACAAACAAAACAAACAAACAAACAAACAAAAAAACAACTGTTACTTTGCTAGCCAACAATAATAAAGTTGTGTAAACCCCCAAAAAGAGTATAAAATAAAACCTGTACTGTTAGCAATTGGGGTTGACTCTCCCTGTGAGGCTGAGCAACGCCACGTGAGTCGGAATAAAAACCTCTTGCCATTGCAGTGATCTATTGTCAAGCTGTGTTTCTGGGGGTGTGGTGTTCTCATCATTTGGGCCCCTGGGGGTCCTAACAGTAAAATGTGAAATTTCTAAATGATCAGTAAAAGATTAGGCTTGAAAAAATATTTTAATTTGTATCTATTTACCTATCTATTTACCTATCTATCTATCTATCTAACTATCATCTATCTATCTATCTAACTATCATCTATCTACACCCTGATTGCTGATCCCCTTCCTCTAGGTGTTCCTCTCTCACAGCCCACCCTCTCCAATTTTCCTCAGAGATGGAGGAAGCCTGCCTTTAGATATTCCCCTCTTCCCAGCCTGGCACATCAATGCTCTGCAAGGTAGGTACATCTTCTCCCATTGATCCCAGACAAGGTAGTCCAGGTAGGGGAACAGGATCCACTGATAGGCAACAGGTTTAGGGATAGCTCCTGCGTCACTTGTTGCGGAGACCCACATGAAGATCAAGCTGCACATGTGCTACATATGTTTGGGTGGCCGAAGGTCCAGCTCTTCTATGCTCTTTGGTTGGTGGCTCTGTCTCTGACGACCCCCAAAGGTCGAGGTTTATTGACTCTGCTGGCCTTCAAGTGGAGTTCCAATTAACACTGGGGCCCTCAATTCTTCCCCTAACTCTTCCATCAGACTCTCCAAAGCTCCATCCAATATTTGGCTGTGCGCATCTGCATGTGATTCACTCAGCTGATGGGATAATCCCCTTAGAGGATAGTTATGGTAGGCTCCTATCTGTAGCATATATAGCACAGTATCATTTATAGTGTCAAGGATTGGTGCTTACCCTTAGGATAAGTTTCAAGTTGGTCCAGTTATTGCTTGGCCATTCTCTCAGTCTCTGATCCATCTTTCCCCCTACTTTTCTTGCACACAGTACAAATTTGAGGTCAAAAGTTTTGAGGATGGGTTGGTGTCCTTATGCTTATACCTCAGTATTGCCTATCTGAAGGATGTGGCCAGTTCAGGTTCCAATCCCTACTGCAAGGAGTCTCAACTAAAACCAACCTCATATAATCCTGGCAGATCCCCACTCATTCTAGGTCTCTGGTATGTCCTAGAGATGCCCCCTCTTCCCCACCATCTGCTGATTTCCAGTCATTCTCCTGGCACTCTAGCCCTCTCTGAGGTCTCTGCCCACACTTGATCCTGAAACCCCAGCCCACATTCTTCATTCCATCCCTTCTCCCACCAAGTTTCCTCCCTGCATCTGCCATTTATTACACTTTTATCCCCCCGTTTTGAATGAGGTTCTAGCATCCTTGCTTGGGATGCTAGATGCTTCCATCTTGTTTAGCCTTTTTTGAGACTGGAGTATATGGTGGGTATCCTGTACTTTTGGCTAATGTCTATTTTTAAATGAGTATATACTATGAATGTCCTTTGGGGTTTGGGTTACCTCATTCAGGATGATATTTTCTTGTTTGATTTATTTGTCTGCAAAATTCATGATGTCCTTGTCTTTAATGGGTAGGTAGTATTCAATTGTGTAAATGAACTACATTTTCTGTGTCCATTCTTTTTGGTTAATAGGCATCTGGGTTGTTTCCAGTTTCTGGCTTTTAGGAATAAAGGTGCTATGAACATATTGGTGCATGTGTCATTTTTGTATGGTAGAGCATCTTTTGGGTATATGCCAGGAGTGGTATAGCTGGGTTTTGAGTTAGACCTAATTCCAATTTTCTGAAAAGCTGCCAGATTGATTTCCAGAGTGGTGGAACAAGTTTTTACTCCTACCACCAATGAAGGAGTGTTCCTCTTGTTCCACATCCTCACCAACATGTACTGTTTCTTCACTTTTTGAACTAAGTCACTCTAATTGTTGTAAGATGGAATCTCAGGGTCATTTTGATTTGCATTTCCCTGATGACTAAGGATACTGAAAATTTCTTTAAGTGCTTCTGGGCCATTCAAGTATCCCATGTTCTGAATTATCAGTTTAGCTGTCTACTTCATTTTTAATTAGGTTATTTATTTGTTAGTGTCTAACTTCTTAAGTTCTTTATAAATTTTGGTTATGAATCCTTTGTTGGACAAAGGGTTGATCAGAATATTTTTCTAATCCCTAGGATGCCATGTTGTCCTATTGACAGTGCCATTTGCTTTACACAAGCTTTTCAGTTTCATGAGGTCCCTTTTATTCAGTTTTTTCTGTTGCTTTGTTAACTTACATAGATGCTTTGGTCTTTTTCTTTCTTTTCTTTCCTTTTCTCTTGTTTTCTTTTCTTTTCCTTTATTAGATATTTTCTTTATCTGCATTTCAAATGTTATCCCCTTTCTCAGTCTCCACTCTGGAAACTCTCTATCGCATCCCCTCTCCCCCTACCTCTTTGAGGGTACTCTCCACCCACCCACTCCTGCCTTTCTTCCCTGGCATTCACCTACACTGGGGAATCGAACCCCACATGACCAAGGGCTGCTCCTCCCACAGATGTCCAACAAAGCATGGTGGCGCACGCCTTTAATCCCAGCACTTGGGAGGCAGAGGCAGGCAGATCTCTGAGTTTGATGTCAGCCTGGTCTACAGAGTGAGTTACAGGACAGCCAAGGCTACACAGAGAAACCCTGTCTAGGAAAAAAACAAAACAAAACAAAAAAAACAAAACAAACAAATAAAAAAAAAACAAAGCCATTCTCTGCCACATATACAGCCAGAGCTATGGGTCTCTTCAGGTGTACGCTTTGTTTTGGTGGTGCATTCCCCAGGATTTCCAAGGAGTCTGTCCTGTTGACACTTGCTGCCCCCATGGGGCTGCAAACTCCTTCAGCTCCTTCACTCCCTTTTCCAACTCCTTCATCAGTGACCCCACTCTCAGTCCAACGGTTGGATGTGAGCTTCTACCTCTGTACTTGTCAGGCTCTGGCAGAGCCTCTCAGGAGATAGCCATATCAGGCTCCTGTCAGCAAGGACTTCTTGTCAGCAAGCAATTCAGCAATAGCCTCCAGATTTGGAGACTGTAAATGGGATGGATTCTCATGTCAGGCAACCTCTGGATGGGTTTCCTTCCGTCTCTACACCATACTTTGTCTCCATATTTCCTCTTGAGTGTATTTTGTTCCCACATCTAAGAAAAATTGAAGCATTGGCACTTTGATCTTCCTTTTTTGTGAGCTTCATATGGTCTGTGAATTGTATCTTGGGTGTTCCAGGCTAATATTCACTTATCAGTGAAGGCATACCATGTGTGTTCTTTTGTGACTGGGTTACTTCACTCAGGATGGTATTTTCAATTTTCACCCATTTGCCTAAGAATTTCATAAATGCATTGTATTTAATAGCTGAGTACTATTCCATTGTGTAAATGTACCACATTTTCTGTATCCATTCTTCTGTTGAGGAACATCTGTATTTTTCCAGCTTTAGACTACTATAAATATGGCTGCTATGAACATAGTGGAGCATGTATACTTATTGTAAGTTGGAATATCTTCTGGGTATATGCCTAGGAGTGGTATTGCTGGGTTCTCAGTTAGTACTATGTTCAATTTTCTGAGTAATTGCCAAACTGATTTCCAGAGTGCTTGTACCAGCTTGCAATCCCACCAGCAATGGATAAGAGCTCCTCTTTCTCCATATCTTTGCCAGCATCTGCTGTCACCTGAGTTTTTAATCTTAGCAATTCTGACTGCTGTGAGATGGAGTCTCAGGGTTGTTTTTATTTGCATTTCCCTGATGACTAAGAATGCTAAACATTTCTTTAGGTGCTTCTCGGCCATTTGAGTTTTCTCAGTTGAGAATTCTGTTTAGCTCTGTTCCCCATTTTTTAATAGTAAACCAGAAGGATCCTTTCCCTGTCTTTTCTGGATCTGGGTGCATCTCTCTTGGGCCAGGAATTTGAACAGAAGTGGTTGTCTTACCTGTGCTCACAGGTGTGTTGGCACTCCTGGGAGACCAGCTTTTTCCCGGCGGTATTTGGGTATGGAGAACAGTGGCACAGGGTCAGTTCAGGCATAGATGTAAATTGGAAAGATCCTATACAAGGCTGTTTCTTGGTTCTTGTAATCTGAGGGCTCTGGGTGGGTCCCTCTGAGCAGGAGTTGTGCTCTTACTTGTGCTCACAGGCTTGTCCTCACTCCTGGGAGGCCAGCTCTCTCCTGACAGTATTTGAATATGGAACACTGTGGCACAGGATTAGCTCTGGGTGCTATGGCACCGGATTAGCTCTGGGCATAGATGAAAACAGGAGGATCCTGTCCCAAGCTGATCCTCAGTTTCTGTGTCCTGAGGGTTCCAGCATGGTCCCTCTGAGCAGAAGTGGTGGTTTTACCTAGCCTCATAGGTGTGTTCTCACTCCAAGGAGACCATCTCTCTCCTGGCACTATTTGGAGATATGGCACAGGATTAGCTCCAGGTGCTTCTGTATAACTGAATTTTGATATTTTTGTGAATGGCAATGTAAATATCTGATATTTCTGATGGACTTAAGCAACCCCTGATTAAAGCTAAGTCACCCCCCAAAGGGCTAAGGACTCACAGGTTGAAAACCATTGCTCTAACACCTCCACCAGGAAACTCCTAAAGCAGATAAACACTTTCATAAAATTCACTGGATAAAAATTAACTCATAAAATAACTAGTCTTCCTGTATAATACAAATGGACAAAGAAAGAACTCAAGGAAACAACACCCTTAATAATAGCCTTCAAATATATGGAATATCTTGGGAAAACTCTAACACAACAAGAGAAAGTATGTTAAAATGCAATTAAAAACTTTATGATATTGAAGATAGAAATTGAAGAAGATATCAGAGGATGGAAAACCTCTGGTGCTCATGGATCAAGAGGATTAATATAGCAAAAAGAAACAGTTTCTCAAAGCAATCTACAGACTTAATGCAATTCCCATCAAACCTTCAACACAGTCTTCATAGAACTTGAAGGCATAATTCTTAACTTCATATGGAAATACCAAAAACAAACAAAAACATAAAAATGAGGATAGTTAAAACACTGCTGATGCTTGCAGAAAGTATTGTTAATCACAAAGTTGGGAAGAGAAAGACCACTGTCACAAATCATCATGTCCAAATTAATTAAAGCAAGCAATTACTTAAAGCAAGCATTTTTGTGTATATACATGAGACACCTCAGTGAAAACTGGGATTTGAGAAGTCAGCATATATGTGAGAAAGATAAGGCTTCAATAGCTCAGGGGTGGGGGGTTTCCAAGTGAAGATTTGGTGACCTAAATAGACAGGGTTACAAGACTAGAACTTAAATTTGACAGGTTATGTGCACCTGAAATAAAGAAATGGTTGTAAGATGGGCATTACAAGGTGATCATATAACTATTTGAAGCAAAGGTAGTCTTGCAAGGTGGTTATAATCAAAGACATGATAGTCATTCCTGATCAGGTAGTACAGAGTCATTTGTTAAAGTGGAAACTTAATAGTTGGAAATTCAATTGTGTTGGATGGTATTTTGCTAAGGCAAACATATGAAGGAATGTTTCACTGAAGTGGACACAGGTAAAAGACTAAGGCTCATGAAGGAATGTTTCACTACAGCAGACACAGGAGAAAAAGTATTCTACTAAAGCAAGTATGGTACAAGGACATGTCATAAAGAATTCTTCACTAATGACATGCATGTATTGGTCCACCTTACATTGTGTAGTTGAGCTCCATTTTTCAGGGTCCCATAGAGAGAAATGCACCAAAAATTTTCTGGGAGTGTGCTGATAGTTCTTGCTACATCCACAGTCTCAGTCTGAAGGAAGCCAGAGTGGCTGTCATAACTATGATAGTGCTCCTGCTGCTTCTGCTGATGGCATTATCTGTGGTAGTTTACAGTGACGCCTCTGCCAACCTAGGCAGTGTGCCCAGCAACAGATTAAAAATGCAGCATGCCATGGGGACACTGATCAAGTTCTAGATTTGTATATGCTGAAGGTACAGGTAGGTGTTTGAGAAATACATACAGGTTATTGGCCAATGTAGTATCTAATCATCTGTATGGAAGAAGACAATTACCTTACTCAACCAGTTTATAGGCACATAGCATCTTTCCTGTCAGTCTTCAAACTAGTATCAATAGACTTAACAACTGTTGGCAAAGATCTTTTTGCTTTTATCAGCATGGAAGTTCCTAGTATCTGGCAGTGGGAGCCAAAAAATAAGGTTTATGCATGTATTGAGCAACATTATTGAGAATGGGTGTATGTCAACAGTTGCATTTGAGATAACTTTAAAGCATATGCTGGTATGGTCCAAGCTGCTTTGTCATTTATATAATTACTACAGGTCATCAGAACTAGAAATTATACATTAGAATGGAAACCTGCAATAATTTTAAGATGGGGACATGCTATTCTTATGTATCTAAAGGGAATGAAAGCATACAGTTACCAAGAAAACTTATAAAAATCAGATCTGATCAGGGAAAACCTCTTATCACCTGAGACATGCAAGTCTTCACAAAGTAAATAGCCCAAAAGATTCACAGATTGTCTTTTTTACTGATTTCTATAAAAATGCATGCAAATCAACTTCAAAAGTGCTAGCATAAGTGATTGATCACAAGACATGAACAATATATAGACTGAACAGACAATACAGAGGTTGGATAAATACAGAGGCTGAGCAATAAATCTACCATTAAGATTTTCAAACTAATCAGTTTGTTCTGTAGGGCCCCAAAACAGGAATTCTTTGCCCCAATTCATCAGGAAACAAATATATGTCAGAAGAACATAGTCCCAATCCATTAAGATGGAGGGGGAGTGTGCAATTGATGTGTTATGGCTGTTATAATCCTAGGTGTTGCTTAAATATTTTATACTAATAGAAATTTAAGGTTTTTTGTTTAATTATTATATAACAGAAATGTGAGGTGTTTCTTTAATTATTTTTTCTATATTGATAGAAATGTAAGGGTTTTGTTTATTCTATATTAATACATACTTGAGGGGTTTTGTTTATTATATATTTATAAATACTTAAGGTGTTTTGTTTTATTATTGTAAATTAATAGAACTTAAGTTTTTGCTTAATTTTTGTTAATTATTAGAAATTTAAAGTTGTTTTATTAGAATATTGTTTGACTATCTATAAGCCATTTGTTGGATATGTGATGATTCTTAAAATAATTTCTATTTTGTATGGATTGTTAATTTTAGAGAATAGGACAATTCTTAAAGAGAAAGTGGGATATGAAATGGAAACTCAAGTGTTCTTCGGAAAGTCAGTTGTGTTGGATGGTGTTTTGCTAAGGCAAACACATAAAGGAATATTTCATTGAAGCAGACACCGGTGCACAAACTGAGGCATACTCATGAAGGAATATTTCACTGAGGCAAACACAGGGGAAAGGATGTTCTGCTAAAGCAAGCTTGTAAAAGAACACATGATGAAGGATTTTTTGCTAATGACTTGCATGAATTGTTCTGCCACACATTACGTAGTTGAGCTCAATTTGTCAGAACTCTGTAAAGAGAAATGCACCAATAAACTTCTGGTGGTGTGCTGAGCCTTCTTGCCACTTCTGCAGACTCAGGTTGATTGGCAGAGTGTCAGCTGAGACAAACACACACGTTGAGGCAAAACACATGCTGAGGCAAGACTCATGGAAGACTTGTTATGTATGGAAGGAGTATAAAAAGACCTTGATGGACAGTGATAGAGGCAGTTCGAGCTAGTTGTTGGTGTTGAATCCTAACTAGTATTTTCTTCTCTAAGAGATGCACAGCCTAGAACATTTCCTGGCATTCCTTCCTGATCCCCTCATGCCGACCTGTGCCAAGTCTGAAGCCTTGCTAGGTAGTGTCACTGCTAAGGATTTTTGTTTGCTATCCTAACTCAACTGGACTACGGGTGTATCCATGAAGTCTTTTCTAGTGGATTGGGCTGCTGTTGCTGACCTGTAAACTGACCTGCCAATTTCCAAACAATGCAGATGAGAGTTGCTCCAAAGAAACATTTCTAAACAGATCCAATTCCCCTGATCCTTTCTTTTCCACTGCCTCTAGTGGGTGGTGGTCTAAAAGGAAGATTAAAGCATTTTAGGACCATGATCAAAAGCAGGTATTGAAAAAAAAATCAAAGTTACAATTTGCAGGTGGAGCATAGCCCAATCCTGAGAAACAGATTTTTAACCATAAACAGGAATGCATCTAGTTGGTCTTAACTTTTCAGCCTAAGACGGAGGCAGACTGGTTTTTCAGTGTCATGATTCCTGTTCTTAAATTGTACTCTAGAGCTATACTAATAAAACCAGCATAGCATTGATACAAAAACAAACACGTTGATTAGGGGAATAGAATTCAAGACTCAGACATCAGTCCATATGCCAATTGACACCTGAGTTTTGATGAAGTCAGAAATGCATAATAAACAAAAGACTTTACCTTCAAAAATCATAATGATCAAACTTAATGCCTGCATATGGAAGAATGAGAATAGATCCATACTAGTCACAATACACAAAACTCAAGTCCAAATGGATCAAAGTCCTCAGCAAGAGGCTGGAAAGACTGAAGCTTATAGATGAAAAAGTTGGGAATAGTCTTGAAGTCATTGTTACAGAAAAAAAATATTCAGAGCAGAATAGTATTTACACACTAAGAACAGCAATTAGAAAATGGGTCTTCATCAACTGAAATACTTTGGCATGGAGAAAAAGACAATCATACAGACTTAGTAGACAGCTTCAGAATGGGAAAATATTTTGTTACCATCTACATATCTGGTAGAGGATTTGTATTAGTGATTCTATAGGAGTGACAAAATAACATGAACAAAATACATATTGGCAAGGAAAGGATTTATTCAGCTCACACTTACACATCGTTGTTTATCACCAGTGGAATCAGGACAGAAACTCAAATAGGCAGGATCCTGGAGGCAGGATATGACACAGATAGATGGGAGTCCTGCTGTTCACTGCCTTGTTTCCAATGGTTTCTCAGTCTTTATCTAACATGAACCTTGACAACCAGCCAAGGGATGGCACCACACACTTGGGCTAGTCCTTCCCCAATTGATCACCAATTGAGAAAATGCCTAACTCACTAATATGTATCTCATAGAGGCGATATTTCAACTGAGGGTACTTTCTCTTTGATGAATCTAGCTTCTGTAAAGTTGACAGTACAAGGATAAGAGAACAGCAATGGGCTGTTAAAAAAAATAAAAGTAATAAAAAATAATGTATGTATATATGTAATGACACAAATTTTATTTGAATCATATGAAAATTGTCACTTTGCTACTTGAATAATTGAAGTTTAAAAAGATTCTGTAATTTAGAAAAAAATACAATTACTGGGGCTACAATAGCATGGCACATACAGTCATCTGAAACTGTATTTCCAGGAAACCCATGAACTCTTCTGACTTCTGTGAGCATCAGGAATATAAACATGTATGCATGATGGTACAACACTTGTACATATAAATAAAAATATATGAATCATATTCAAAAGAAGAGAAATAATCATTTTTAGAAATCCTGTTGCACTTGGACTGCAAATTTTTCAATACATTGATTATTCTCTTATCAGAACTGATTTGTACTAAAGGGGTAATTGTGGGATAAGCATTACTCAAAAACTTCTGAACATTCAGGACAACTGGATCATACACCCATAACAGGACTAAAGTGGATGAGATGATAAAGTCCACCCAGTACATGACAACAAAGAAAACTACCAGCAGCAAGATGGTCTGGGAGACCCTTTTCTCAGGGGATGCTCTCAGGTTGCTGATTCTATGAAGATGCCTGTATTGCCTCTTATGTCTGTTCATGATAATCACCATGTATGCACTTGTGTTCAGCATGACTCCTACAAGAAACACATCTCTGGATGATGAGAGTGTAAAATTTAATCCCCTGATGATGTAGTTCATGGGGAAGAGTGAGCAGGTTTTAGTGACCTTCATCTGCTTGGTATCACTCACATTCATAAAACCACCAACAGACAATATTGCATCACAACTGGAAGACAAATTGAAGAACCAAATATAAAATAAAGCATTGATCATGTACTTTTTAAGTTTATGTTTAAATTTTGCCATAAAAGAGGTACTAGGACTGATGGTGATAACCTGGAACACACTCAGGAGGCAGGTGGTGCAGAGTGAAAGACCTCTCATCATTCTACTTGTGTAAATGTTAGCTTACATTTGATGTCATTCTCAATGTTTAGTGACTCAAATATGTCTGCAAGCCAAATATTTCCTCCAGTAAGGATCATCATAATGTGAATGAAGGTCAGTTGACAGGAGTCCATGGGTTTAGGTCTGTGACCTAGGATTATGAAAATATACGAATGAAGAAGAAACATATTGACTAGAACTCCAAGTCCAGCTTGGAAATAAAGGATATTCTCTAATGAGGACATAAGAGGAGAGTATATTCATCTTAAGAGCATAGTAGAAGTGTATTTCACATATCTGGAAAAAAGTGTATACATGAAAATTGTGGTTTATTGTATAGTATGTCTATATCACCATTCTATTTTCTCTACTAATTCTTCACTAATCTGTCTCTTCAACTTCTGATGTTCCAGAGAGCACATCATACACATGTATATACACTATCCATGTATCTCCTCTATATAATATACTATAGATAATAAATACCTTTACAGTCATATCTATACACAATAAACACTTTGTCTCAAGCGCCCCAGTCTAATGCCTTAGAAATTCAATCCTTTAATTGCTTTAAATTGTCTCATTTTATTGTAAACACCTAAAATAGTAGTGATAAGTACAGGATGATAATCGCATCCTTATAACTAAACAAAACACTTGTTGATCCTGGAAAAAATTCACAAAAGCAATCCAAATGATCAGGAGAGATTCTGCCTCATAATCCATAATTTTACTATGATCTCTTTTGCAACTATCTGTGTCTTGACTCATAGTTCTAATGGAATCACAGTGATAATGCATGATTATCTCAGTGTTTTAATCACCAAAATGTGACTTTAATTTTTTCAATCCTTATTTTTTAATGATAGTTCTTACATGCTTTATCCTCACTTTGAGTCTGCCAACCACCAGAGTGTTGCGCGCCAACCAGCAGCTCACAAGGAACGGTACAACTGAGATGGCAGCTCGAGCTGAAAGAGAGGAACTAGACGATCGGAAGAAAGAACAGAGCCAAGTCAAAGTAGACTCTGATCAAAGCTCAATTTTACTATTCCAACACGCAGTTTATGAAGGAGAGGAAGGGGGGCCGATTCCTGCCAAATAATCCTGGGGTCCAGTAGCAGGGTGACCACGTGTATGGCTCCAGAACAACAAAGCGGCAGGTTCCAGCAGTGGGCGTGGCAGAACGATCGAGTGGCAAGCTCCATCCTGATGTAAATAGTGGAATCTTAAGGCTGGGGGAGGAGAGGCTACACCAGAGGTAGTGGGAAAGAAAAGGTTCAAGTGGTGGGGAGGGGGGCAGGTGGAAGTAGACATATTTAGAAAGATCCTTTGGAGCAACTCCTATTTTTGTTGTCTTGAAACCTGCAGTTCGATTCACAGGTTAACAGTGACAGCTTGATCCAATTGTGAACACTTCAAGAACAGATACAACACCAGTACAGTTCAGTAGAGTCAGGGTAGCAACAGTGGTGACACAACCTAACAGAGATAGCCAAGCCTCAAACTCAGCACAAGTCAGCAGGAGGGACCAGGAGGAATGGCAGAGAAGTTCTCAGCTGTGACTCTCTCAGAAAAGTGAAGATCAGAGAAGACAAGAGACCCACAAGCATTGCACAGCTAGCTCTATAAGCAAGACTGGCTCAGCCTCCCATCACAGACACTAAAGTCATACTTATATCCTCCAAACATCATGTGTCTTCCACATGTCTTACTTCAGCACATATCTTGCCTCAGCATGTGTTTTTTATCTGTCTCAGCTAACATCATTCTGCCAATCAGCCTGAGTTGACAGTAGTGGCAAGAAACTGCAACACACCAACCAGAAGTGTTTTGGTGTGATTCTTTCTATGGAAAACCAATGAGTGCAGCTCAACTACACAGTGTAAGGCAGACCAATACATTTGTGTTACTAGCAAAGAATCTTTCCTCATGTATTATTTCATGTGCTTGCTTTGGCAGGACATTCTTTCATCTGCATCTGCTTTAGCTAAAGGTGCCTTCAGGATTTTTACTTAGTCTATCACTAGTGTCCACATCAGCTAAACGTTCCTTCCAGTGTTGACTCCAGCAAAACAACATCCAACCAACTTTCCAAAGAACCTTTAAATGTCCACATCAACAAAAGGTCTACCTCAACTATTTTTTTCTGTTTTTTTCTCCAATAATTTTTCTATCTTCAGAATTTATAATCAAAAACACAGATACATTAGGAGACCATTACCATGTTTTCCACATCCTATTAATTATGTTACTATTTCAGTTATGGATGGTCCTAGATGGATTCTTGTTCAGTTTCCATCACATTAAAACCCTTTGTGAACTCCAATGAAGGATAAAAGAACTACTCACATCTATCAAGACAAACACTATTTTACTTTAACACCTATAATTTATTAATATAGCACATGTAATAAAGTAATATGAAAAGATGATCATATAAGGTAAAAGACAGTAATCTGAGGTTTGGCTTTTTTTTTTTTGATGTTCCAAAATATATGTTCTTCAAAGTATCTCTACACATCTTTTGCCATGTAAAATTTTGTCACATACAGAAAATGACATACATCTTCTAATCGATCAAGTGGCATCATTCTCTGGCATTCATTGAAGCAGAGACTGGACCAGAAAAGACCATAGCCACTATGACTACAGAGTGGTTAACATATGCATCCAATGAGAAAAGTCATTTATTTTATTTGAAAAACATTTGCACTGCTGGGTGTGTTCATAGTAATATATATAGTAATATATATATTATATATCAATATATATATTATATATAGTAATATATAATATATATAATATATATAGTAATAGACATTTTCCTTCTGCTTTGTAGAGATTTGGTGATCTAAGTGACAGACAACCACAATAAATGACAAGTACCGTTTTCATTTTAAGCTTCACCACATTTAATGAGTAATGACCTAAAAGCTGTACAATTGCTCACAAAGAATATAAAGTGAATATGTGACTTTCAGGTGACAAGATACATGGTCTTGTACATGACAAGAATAAGTCTTCAAGAATCTCAGGAGTTAAAGACTTAGCCACCCAAGCTAGTGCCATGGAATCTTTATGAAATATATAATGACAACAGAAATAAGGACTGATCACTTATTACTAAGGTATTATTTTATAGCTATGACCTGATACTCTTAAATAACTTAAATGGGTCGATTGTTCTTTGGAAATTGAGTTTAGCACAGGTGTATCAGTAAGCACACAGATGCTCACTAGAACATTACAACCTCACACTATGAGCCAGTTCTCCTGAGATGAAGCAGCAGTAGGAGAGGTGTCACTGCAGAGAATTTGTGGGAACGATCATACTCAGATCTAAATTACAAGTTGTATGGTATAATTTTGGGAAAAGATGAAAAATTTCACTGGGAGTGTGTGTGTGTGTGTGTGTGTGAAATTATGGGACTACTGAGAATAGAGCAATGACAATGTTGGCCAGGTCTGCTAACATATGTACCTTGAGATCAACTAAGTAAAACCTAAAACTTGATTTTCTGTTGGGGGTCTCTCTTAGGCTGGACCACTCAGGAGAGGTATGTGCCGCAGAAGGAACAGAGCTTCTTAGACAGGGTTGCTTTTGACCTTCATCCTCAGACAGGAGGCAGAGTTGATCTTCAGACCTCTGTGCACCTTCCCTGCCAGAAGAGAGTTGGACTCCACAGAGTATTCTGACCACAGGACTCAGGTGTGATCACCATTTTCTATCCGGGGTCTCTCTGAGGCTGGTCCACAAAGCAGAGGCTGGTCTCCCAGAAGTGCGGACAGAGACGAACAGACTCATAGGAGGAAAAACCTCCAGCCAGAGACACCTAGAACGTATAACACCAGAGTTTACCAGATGGTGAAAGGCAAATGTAAGAATCTTACTAATAGAAACCAAGACCACTCGGCAACATCAGAACCCAGAACACCCACCACACCAAGTCCTAGATACCACCACACACCAGAAAAGCAGGATTCGGACTTAAAATCATATCTAATGATGCTGGTAGAGGATGTTAAGAAGGACATTAATAACACCCTTAAAGAAATACAGGAGAACACAGCTACACAGGTAGAACTCCTTAAAGAGGAAACACACAAATCCCTTAAAGAATTATAGGAAAACACAAATCCCTTAAAGAATTATAGGAAAACTTCCCCTAAAAGGGGAAGTAGAAATAATAAAGAAAACCCAAAGGGAGGCAACTCTGGAAATAGAAATCTTAGGAAAGAAATCAAGAGCCATAGATGCGAACATCACCAACAGAATACAAGAGATGGAAGAGAGAATCTCAGGTGCAGAAGATTCCATAGAAAAACATGGACACAACAGTCAAAGAAAATGCAAAAAGACCCAAACTCAAAACATCCAGGAAATCCAGGACACAATCAGAAGACCAAACCTAAGAATAATGGGTGTAGATGAGAAGGATTTTCAACTTAAAGGGCCAGTAAATATCTGCAACAAGATTATAGAAGAAAACTTCCCTAACCTAAAGAAAGAGATGCCCTACCAGAGGATCCCGCAATACCTCTCCTGGGCATATATCCAGAAGATGTCCCAATCGGTAAGAAGGACACATGCTCCACTATGTTCATAGCAGCCTTATTTATAATAGCCAGAAGCTGGAAAGAACCCAGATTCCCCTCAACAGAGGAATGGATACAAAAATTGTGGTACATTTACACCTTCGAGTACTACTCAGCTATTAAAAAGAATGAATTTATGAAATTCCTAGGCAAATGGTTGCACCTGGAGGGCATCACCCTGAGTGAGGTAACACAATCAATCACAAAAGAACTCAAATGATATGTACTCACTGATAAGTGGATATTAGCTCAGAAACTTAGAATACCCAAGATATAAGATACAATTTGCAAAACACAGGAAACTCAAGAAGAACAAAGACCAAAGTGTGGACACTTTGCCCCTTCTTAGAATTGGGAACAAAACACCCATGAAAGGAGTTACAGAGACAAAGTTTGGAGCTGAGACCAAAGGATTGACCATCTAGAAACTGCTATATCCGGGGATCCATCCCATAATCAGCTTCCAAACGCTGACACCATTGCATACACTAGCAAGATTTTGCTGAAAGGACCCAGATAGAGCTGTCTCTTGTGAGACTATGCCAGGGCCTAGCAAACACAGAAGTGGATGCTCACATTCAGCTATTGGATGGATCACAGGGCCCCCAGTGGAGGAGCTAGAGAAAGTAACCAAGGAGCTAAAGGGATCTGCAACCCTATAGGTAGAACAAAAATATGAACTAACCAGTACCCCCAGAGTTCCTGAATCTAGCTGCATATATATCAGAAGATGGTCTAGTCAGCCATCAGTGGAAAGAGAGGCCCATTGGTCGTGCAAACTTTATATGCCTCAGTACAGGGGAACGCCAGGGCCAAGAAGTGGGAATGGGTGGGGGAGGGAGTAGGGGGGGAGCATTTGGGGCACTTTTGGGATAGCATTGGAAATGTAAATGAAATAAATACCTAATTTTAAAAAAAAAGAAAGAAAGAAAGAGATACCCATGAACATACAAGAAGGCTACAGAACTCCAAATATACTGGACCAGAAAAGAAATTCCTCCTGACACATAATAATTAGAACATCAAATGCACTAAATAAAGATAGAATATTGAAAGCAGTAAGGGAAAAAGGTCAAGTAACATATAAAGACAGAAATATTAGAATTACACCAGAGTTCTCATTAGAGACTATGAAAGCCAGAAGATCCTGGGCAGATGTTATACAGACCCTAAGAGAACACAAATGCCAGCCAAGACTACTATACCCAGGAAAACTCTCAATTGCCATAGATGGAGAAACCAAAGTATTTCATGGCAAAACCAAATTCACACAATATCTTTCCTCAAATCCAGCCCTTCAAAGAATAATAAAGGGAACACTCAAACACAGGGAGGGAAATGACGTCCTAGAAAAAGCAAGAAAGTAATCCTTCAACAAACCTAAAAGAAGACAGCCACAAGAAACAAATCCCAACTTTAACAACAAAAATAATAGTAAGCAACAATTACTATTCCTTAATACCTTTTAATATCAATGAACTCAATTCCCCAATAAAAAGGCATAGACTAACAGACTGGCTACATAAACAGGACCCAAGATTTTGCTGCATACAGGAAACCCACCTTAGGGACAAAGACAGACACTACCTCAGAGTAAAAGGCTGGAAACCAGTCTTCCAAGAAAATGGTCCCATGAAACAAGCTGCATTAGCCATTCTAATATCTAATAAAATTGACTTTCAACCCAAAATTATCCAAAAAGACAAGAAGGGGCACATCAAACTCATCAAAAGTAAAATCTACCAAGTTGAACTCTCAATTCTGAACATCTATGCTACAAATGCAAGGGCATCCACATTCATTAAAGAAACTTTAGTAAAGCTCAAAGCACACATTCCACCACACACAATAATAGTGGGAGACTTCAACATCCCACTCTCATCAATGGACAGATCCTGGAAACAGAAACTAAGCAGGGACATGGTAAAACTAACGGAAGTTATGAAGCAAATGGATTTAACAGATATCTACAGAACATTTTATCCTAAAACAAAAGGATATACCTTCTTTTCAGCACCTCACGGTACCTTTTCCAAAATTGACCTCGAAATTGGTCACAAAACAGGCCTCAAGAGATACAAAAATATTGAAATTATCCCATGAATCCTATCAGATCACCACGGACTAAGGTTGATCTTCAATAACAACACAAATCAGAGAAAGCCCACATACACAATGAAGCTGAAAAACACTCTACTCAATGATGACTTGGTCAAGGAAGAAATAAAGAAGGAAATTAAAGACTTTTTAGAGTTTAATGGAAATGAAGCCACAACATACCCAAACTTATGGGACACAATGAAAGCTGTCCTGAGAGGAAAACTCATAGCTCTGAGTGCCTCCAAAAAGAAACTGGAGAGAACACACACTAGCACTTTGACAGAACACCTGAAAGCTCTAGAACAAAAGGAAGCAAATTCACCAAAGAGGAGTAGATGACAGGAAATAATCAAACTCAGAGCTGAAATCAACCAAGAGGAAACAAAAACAACTATACAAAAAAAAAAAAAAAATCAACCAAACCAGGAGCTGATTCTTTGAGAAAATCATCAAGATAGATATACCCTTAGCCAGACTAACCAGAAGGCTCAGGGACAGTATCATAAATAACAAAGTCAGAAATGAAAAGGGAGTCATAACAACAGAATCTGAGGTAATCCAAAATGTCATCAAATGCTACTACAAAAGGCTCAACAAAACTGGAAAACCTGGATGTAATGGACGATTTTCTAGAGAGATACCAGGTACCAAATTTAAATCAGGATCAGATTAACAATCTAAACAGTCGCATTTCCCCTAAAGAAATAGAAACAGTCATTAACAGTCTCCCAACCCAGAGAAGCCCAGGGCCAGATGGGTTTAGTGCAGAGTTCTATCAAACCTCCAAAAATCACCTAATTCCAAATCTTTTCAAACTATTCCACAAAAAAGAAACAAAAGGTACTCTATCAAATTCATTCTATGAAGCAAAAATTACTCTAATATCTAAACCACACAAAGACCCGACAAAAAAAAGAGAACTTCAGACCAATTTGCATTATGAATATCGATGCAATATTCAATAAAATCCTTGCAAACCAAATCCAAGAACACATCAAAATAATCATCCATCATGATCAAGTTGGCTTCATCCCAGGGATGCAGGGATGGTTTAGTATATGGAAATCCATCAATGTAACAAATCTACATGATCATCTCATTAGATGCTGAGAAAGCATTTGACAAAATCCAACACCCGTCCATGGTAAAAGTCTTGGAAAGATCAGGAATTAAAGGCCCATACCTAAACATAATGAAAACATTATACAGCAAACCAATAACCAACATCAACGAAATGGAGAGAAACTTGAAGCAGTCCCACTAAAATCAGGACTAGATGAGGCTGCCCACTTTGTCCCTTCCTATTTAATATAGTACTTAAAGTCCTAGCCAAAGCAATTAGACAACCAAAGGAGACCAAGGGGATACAAAATGGAAAAGAAGAAGTCAAAATATCTCTATTTGCAGATGATATGATAGTATATATAAGAGACCCTAAAAATTTAACCAGAGAACTCCTAAACCTAATAAACAACTTCAGTGAAGTAGCTGAATATAAAATTAACTCAAACAAATCAGTGGCCTTTCTCTACACAAAGAATAAATAGGCTGAGAAAGAAATTAGGGAAACAACACCATTCAAAATAATCACAAATAATATAAAATACCTTGGTGTGACTCTAAGGAAGTGAAAGATCTGTATGATAAGAACTTCAAGTCTCTGAAGAAAGATTGCCAGGATTAATATAGTAAAAATGGCTATCTTGCCAAAAGCAATCAACAGATTCAATGCAATCCCCATTAAAATTCCAACTCAATTTTTCACCAAGTTAGAAAGGGCAATTTGCAAATTCATCTGGAATAACAAAAGGCCTAAGATATCAAAAACTCTTCTCTCTCTCTCTCTCTCTCCCTCTCCCTCTCCCTCTCCCTCTCCCTCTCCCTCTCCCTCTCCCTCTCCCTCTCCCTCTCCCTCTCCCTCTCCCTCTCCCTCTCCCTCTCCCTCTCCCTCTCCCTCTCCCTCTCCCTCTCCCTCTCCCTCTCTCTCTCTCTCTCTCTCTCTCTCTCTTTTTTGGTTTTTCAAGACAGGGTTTCTCTGTATAGCCCTGGCTGTCCTGGAACTCACTTTGTAGACCAGGCTGGCCTCAAACTCAGAAATTTGCCTGCCTCTGCCTCCCGAGTGCTGGGATTTAAGGTGTGTGCCACCACGCCCGGCTTCAAAAACTCTTCTCAACACTAAAAGTACCTCTGGTGGAATCTCCATCCCTGACCTCAAGCTGTACTACAGAGCAATTGTGATAAAAACTGAATGGTACTGGTACAGTGACAGGCAAGTAGATCAATGGAATAGAATTGAAGACCCAGAAATGAACCCACCCACCTATGGTCACTTGATCTTTGACAAAGTAGCTAAAACCATTCAGTGGAAAAAAGACAGCATTTTCAACAAATGGTGCTGGCTCAACTGGCAGTTATCATGTAGAACAACGCAAATTGCTCCATTCTTATCTATTTGTACAAAGCTCAAGTCTAAGTGGATCGAAGAACTCCACATAAAACCAGAGACACTGAAATTAAGAGAGGAGGAGTGGGGAAGAGCTTTGAAGATATGGGCACAGGGTAAAAATTCCTGAACAAAAAGGCAAGGGCTTGTGCTATATGATCAAGAATTGGCAAATGGGACCTCATACAATTGCAAAGCTTCTGTAAGGCACAGGACATTGTCAATAAGACAAAGATGACACCAACAGATTGGGCAAGATCTTTACCAATCCTAAATCTATTAGGGGACTAATATCCAATATATATAAAGAACTCAAGAAATTGGATTCCAGAAAACTAAATAACCCTATTAAAAAATGGGGCACAGAGCTGAACAAAGAATTCTCAACTGAGGAATACTGAATGGCTGAGAAGAACCTGAAAAAATATTCAGCATCCTTGATCATCATGTAAATGCAAATCAAAACAACACTGAGATTCCACTTCACACCAGTCAGAATGGTTAAGATCAAAAACTCAGATGGCAGCAGATGCTGGCAAAGATGTAGAGAAAGAGGGACACTTCTCCATTGCTGGTGGGATTGCAAGCTGGCACAACCACTCTGGAAATAAGTTTGGTGGATCCTCAGAAAATTGGACATAGTTCTACCAGAAGAACTTCCACCAACACCACTCCTGGGCATATACCCAGAAGATGTTCCAACTTGTAATAAAGACACATGCTCCACTATGCTCATAGCAGCCTTATTTATAATAGGCAGAAGCTGGAAAGAACCCAGATGTCCCTCAACAGAGGAATGGATAAAGAAAATATGGTACATTTACACAATGGAGTACTACTCAGCTATTAAAACAATGAATTATGAAATTCTTAGGCAAATGGATGGATCTGGAGGATATCATCCTGAGTGAAGTAACCCAATCGCAAAAGAACACACATGATATGCAGTTAGTGGATAGTAGCCCAGAATCTTAGAATACCCAAGATACAATTTGCAAAACTCATGAAACTCAAGAAGAAGGAAGGCCAAAATGTGGATACTTCGTTCCTTCTTAGAAGGGGGAACAAAATACCCATGGAAGGAGTTACAGAGACAAAGTTAGGAGCTTAGACTGAAAGAAGGTCCATCAAGAGACTGCCCCTCCTGGGGGGTCCATCCCATAAACAACCACCAAACTCAGACACTATTGCATATGGCAGCAAGATTTTGATGACAGGACCCTGATATAGCTGTCTCTTCTGAGGCTATGCCAGTGTCTGGCAAATACAGAAGTACATGCTATTGGATGGAACACAGGGTCCCCAATGAAGGAGCTAGAAAAAGTACCCAAGGAGCTGAAGGGGCCTGCAGCCCTATAGTACAAACAACAATATGAACTAACCAGTACCCCCCCAGAGCTCATGTCTCCATCTGCATATGTAGCAGAGGATGGCTCAATAGGCCATCAGTAGGAGGAGTGGCCCTTGGACTTGTGAAGATCTAGGCCCCAGTATAGAGGAATGCCTGGGCCAGGAAGTGGAAGTTGGTGGGTTGGGTAGCAGGGGGAGCGGGTAGGGTATAGGGCATTTTCAGAGAGGAAACTAGGAATGGGTATAGCATTTGAAACGTAAATGAGAAAACATCGAATAAAAAATTTGTAAAAAAACTAAAACTTATATAAAATATATTTGTGAAATAAAATGAACTTTAAGGAAAATAGAGAATATGTCCTCTGCTTCAGGTTGACTTGAACCTATCCATTGGCTCTGCCTACTGCACCAGGTTCCACATTTAATGTGAATTACTGAAAAGAAACTAAAAATTCCATAATGATTACAAATATAAATTCAATACTTATTATTTGGTTTTGTTAGCATTGATATTCTATGGCCAGTGATGTGATATCATTAACTGGCAGCATTTTGCTCCATCTTTTAAAATCATCAATTTCATAATTCTACATTATCTGTTTTACAGATCAATATTGGTGTGTGTTTGTGTGTGTGTGTGTGTGTGCGTGTGTGTGTGTGTGTTGAAGAACAAGAGGGAGGGAGATAGCAATCTGTAGTTCAGACTGACTTCAATCAAACCCTTATCCCTGAAAGTGCTGAGGTCACACTTGCCTAAATTTTCTATTTTAATCTTATATACATTAGTAAATGATATTCGATAAAAATAAAACAGGCTTGGTATATTCATCACCTAACTTTACATTTACTTTGCATTTCTTTGGTAACGCATATTTCAATGAGAAATTGTATTATTGGAGGAAACAATAGAGGATTTGACTTTAAATAATTTTATACTGTTTGAGAATTCCAAATATTTTTCTCAGTGCTAATGAACAGTTTCCTCAATACTGAATCAGTAACATTGTTAAAGGTTCAATTTAGAAAACTTATAATATTTAAACTGAATTTATTTTACTTGAAACACTCAAATATCTACTGAAACTTATTCAGTTCATCAGTTATTAAAAATACCTTTATATCGATTTAATAAATAAATGAGGAGAGATTTCCTGATACTTTTAAACACACAGAAAAGATTTCCTTCTTAGAAATTTTTGCAATACAATAAAAAAAACTCCCAAATATTTAAAACCTTATTATATAATGTTAACAAAATCTGATAATTTCCTAGGCCATGAACTCAAACTTTCCTAAAAATCCAAAATATATGCAAACTTAACAAAGTATAAAATTACTAATAAACACTAAATTAGTAACAGCTTCTTGCATATTACTAGTCTAAGTTTCATTGTATGAAAAACATACATTCAGTTAACTTGAGAAAAGAAGTAAAATGAGAAAATACAAAGTACAATTTAAATGTAACTTAATACTATAAATGTATTCCTGCACACCAAGAAATATGTGCTCTTTGTTTTTACCCTCTAAAATATTTCAGTGTTTTATTACAGGAATTGAAAACTAACAAAGTTGGTAATACCTAGATGAAACCATGACCTTCAAATTCGTACAGTACACACTCAGGAGAATCTTCTGTCAGATGTGCTCTCTAAAATATTGCATCTGGGGTGAATTTTTACATGCATATTCATTGTAAAAATGATGGCTTTCATGACAGGCTCATTCAATATACAATACCCATTGGTTAACTTTAGCCTTCCCTCCCCTCTCTTTCTCTCTCTCCTTCATTCTACTTGGTCACTGTCCTCTTTTCAATAATAGCCCCTTTCAAGTGTCACATATATAATCAGAGATCACTTTAAATGAAATCTATGTTCTATTATAAATGGTTACAACTGATACCTACATATCTACAAGCATCTTTCAAATTTTCATTATACAGTATGGCTCAAAAGTAATATTCTGAGCAGAGAATTCTCTTTTCATTTATTACAGAATCCTCTCCACCCTTCTACTACTTATAGCTCTCACTAGTATGAAGAGAAAAGGAAACAATCACTGGGCTTGGCCTTCAACAAATATCCTCGAAGAGTGGGGTCCTAAGAAGTAGTTATAAGGAAGAAATATCATCAGCTCATCTCCCTGTAGTCCCATAATTATCATGTCATCTGGAGAAGGGAGTTCTGACCTTGAGGTTATTACAAAGTGGTGCCATCAAATGGAAAAGTAAACTTCCCTAATTCCAGGAAAACAGTAGAGTAGAAACAGCAGGGCTCTAGGTTTCCCATGTGTGAGCTATTCTCTCCAGGCAATATCTGTCTGTGACAATTAACTGATGCCAGTCTTTATGAGCAAAACAAAAGTAATAATCATAATAATATCCCACTTAAAAGTAATAGAAAATATTTTAGATTCCCAAAGGTATCCTTCTTGCTTTGCAAACACTCATGTGGTGAATAGCTTTATGTCAACTTGACACTAGTTAAAGTAATCTGACAGGAGGAAACTTCCATTTAAACCAAAAACAAAAAAAAAAACAAAAAAACAAAAAACCAAAAATCTCTCTAAAGGAGGTAGGTGAAGCCAAGTCTGCAAGGCATCTTATTGTTAGTGACTGAACAATTAAGGAAAGCAGCAAGGAGCACCCTTCCATGGCTTCTGCATTTGCTCCTGCATCCCTCCAGGTTCCTGCACTGTTTGAATTTCTGTACTGACCTTTTCCAATAATGGACTAAAATTTGGAAGTGTAAGGCAAATAAATCTGTTCCTCCCCAACTTGCTTGTGATCATAATGTTCATCAATTCAATAGTATTCTTAATTAAGTCATGTTGGTACCAGAATTGTTTTGAAAAATACAATATACTTTCAGAAGGATTATGATTACAATTTGGACCTTTAAATTAGAAAAGCTATTGAGTTTTGAGATTTCAGTGGTCTTTTCCTTAGGCACTTGGAAGCTGAAAACATTAAAAATCAGTACAGACGATAGTATCCTTGATGGTAAAGTTTCAGAGGGAAGTTTATAAAAGAAACTCTGCAAGGCAATTTGTTGTGGAATTAAGATTTTATACTTCTGGGTAGCTGGAGATGAAGAATTAGTCAGCTGTGGTTAACAAAACACCAGATCAACTAAAGATAAGCCTTTGATTTGCTATAATACTGATTTCTTGTCCACAGGAACTGAGAAATTAGTGGAGATTTAAAAAGAGACCAGTTTTGGAAGTGTTTTCTGAGAGTCACCACACAGAAGATGTGTTCTACACAGCTAAGGATGTACCTTAGGCTGAAAACCAAAGTTGTAGTGAAAGAGTCACCTAAATGGTACTGGATTTGAACATATAAATGGGTCAAGAAGAATAACTGAATCCTAGCATTGCTTTAATGAGCCTCAGATTGGTAAGTTGGCATTTCTGGAACAGTTGCTCCTCTGGGCTTTAAGCATGAGGACTGCAGATGAAGAGGTACCTGACAGGGTGTCCAAGCCAAAGAAGTCTTGGCAGAGTATGGGAGGCTGTGGGATTTATATTACTCAATGTGAAATTCAAAGTAAGAGCATGGTACCAAGAGTTAGATGAAGTATTTGTCAAAATATGCTCAACTGAGACAGATTTTGGGAAGCTTGAGATCCCTTTGTTTAGTGTGGATGAAAGGCTTTAAAGAATCAGGGTATTTGGAATATTCAGCAGATTCACTCTTTAAAATCTAATTGTCGCTTTCTAGTCTGCACCTCCACTTGGGCCAGATCTGTATGTCAGTTCATCTCCCACACTCCACAGCCTGCCTGTCTCCCAGGAAGTTTGGGTTAATAAGAAACACAGGAGGTCTTCCCTAACTATGAACACAGAAGTATTGTACAAACCACAATAGAGGAGGCCTGTTGTAACCATGGACAAAGGAGATCTAAGCAGAGACTGAACCATATGCCTCCCAGAGGGCTCTAAACTAAGTCACAGAATTCTACTTACCTCCAAGGAGGCCTGCTCAGTCAAAGACTCCCAGGAAAGTTAACAGCCTAGATAAACAGATGGTCAGAGTCTGTGGTATCCAACACAGTTTGCCCTGGATACCCTAACATACCTGAAAAGAAAGATGCTGACCTGAAACCCCATCTCATGAAAATGATAGAGTACCTTAAGGAGGATATAGATAACTCCCATAAATAAGGGAAAATACAGGCAAACATGGAGAAACCCTTAAAAAGGAAACAAATAAAACCCTTACCAAAATACATGAATACACAATCAAAGAGTTGAAGGAATTGAAAACAATGGTACAAGACCTAAAGATGGAAATAGAAACAATAAGGAAATCACAAATGGAGGCAACCCTGGTGATGGAAAAGCTAGGAAAGAGATCAGGAGATGCAGGTACAAGCAACACCAACAAAATATAAGAGTTGGAAGAGAAAATCTCAGGTGTAGAAGATACCATAGAAGATAATGACATCCATTAAAAAAAAAAGTGAAAAAGCTCCAAACCAAAACATCCAGGAAATTCAGGACACAATGAAAAGACCAAACCTAAGAATAATAGGAATAAAAGAGAACGAATACCCAGTGCAAAGGGCCAGAAAACATCTTTAACAAAATAATGGAAGAAAACTAAAGAAAGAGATGGCCACAAATACAAGAAGCCTACAGAACACCAATTAGATTAGACCAGAAAATAAATTCCTCCCATCACACAATAATCAATACTAAATGCATATAAAAAAGAAAGAATATTAAAAGCTGTAAGGCAAAAGGGTCAAGTATCTTATAAAGTCAAACATATCAGAATTAGACCAGACTTCAAAACAGAGATAGTAAAAAACAGAGATCCTAGACAGATGTCATCCAGACCCTAAGAGAAAACAAATGCCAACCCAGGATTACTATACCCAGCTCTCAAACAGAATAGATGGAGAAACCAAGACATTCCATGACAAGACCAAATTTAAGCAATATCTTTCTACTAATACAGTCCTATAGAAGATAATAGAAGGAAAACTCCAACACTATGAGGGTAATTATACTCAAATAATTAATCATCTCACGAGAAACCCAAATGAAAAGAATTGCACACACATAATACCTCCTCCAACAACAAAATTAACAGGAACTAACAATTACTGGTCTTTAATATCTCTCAATATGACTCAACTCAATTCTCTAACAAAAAGACACAGGTTAACAGACTAAATACTTAAACAGGATCTGTAGTGTGAGGAGCTGGTGACTAAAACAATTTGATTCCCAAATTGTTTCTTCATTGGGTCAATAAACACAGCAGGAGCCAATCCCTGGGCAAAGAGAAAAAGGTAGGTTTTCAGGGTCCCATGAGGAAGAGGAGGGGACACGGAGAGATTCCGGATTTGGACAAGGCTGTGAAGCAGATAGGAAGGAGCAGACATGTAGGTCACTGAGACCAATAGTTTGTAGCCTCCACAGGCAGCAATTGAAGCTAAGGACAATGGGGCTGGATATTGTTCGCCCAGCAGTTGTGTTATTTGGCTGGTTTTAAAATATTAACATTGTCTGGTGTTTTCCATCAGTGGTAACTCAAGTGGGCAGGAAAAGGGCACAGCTGGGGGCGATCACTAGAGATTTGGAAAAGCTAGCCATGGGAGCTAGGTGAGACAGTCAGTGCAAGCACTAGGCAAGGAGCAAGTGTACAGCAAGGATCCAGCATTTTTCTGCACCTCAATGAAAAAGACAGTAAATACTTCAGAATAAAGAGCTGAAAAAAAATATTTCCAAGTAAATGGTCCTAGGAAGCAAGCTGGAGTAGCCATTCTGATATCCAATAAAATAGACTTTCAACCAAAAGTTGAAAAAACTATGGGGAAGGATATTTCATATTCATCAAAAAAAAAATCCACAAAGATGAACTCTCATTTCTGAACATGTATGTCCCAAAGAGCACCCACATTTTTAAAAGACACTCTACTGAAGCTCAAAACACACATTGAACCTCAGACAATATTAGTGTGAGACTTCAACAGCCCATCTCACTAATGGACACAGAATCTAAGCAGAGATAGAATGAAACTAACATGAGTTATGGACCAAATGGATTTAACAAGTATGTACAAACATTTCACCTGAAAACAAAACAATATAACTTCTCAGCACCTCATGTAACCTTTCTAAAACAGATCATATAATCAGACTCAAAACAAGCCTCAACAAATATAAGAATAATGAAATCCTGTATTCTGTCAGATCACCACAAAGGCTGAATTTCAATAAAAACAAAAGTAACAGAAATCCCACATAATTGTGGAAACTGAACAACTCTTTACTCAATGATAACTAAGCCACTAAAGAAATAAAGAAAAAAATTAAAGACTTTCTAGAAATCAATGAAAATGAAGGCACAACCCAAAACTATGGGATGCAATAAAAGCAGTGTTATCAGGAAAATTAATAATACTGAGTGCCTACATAAATAAATTAGAATGATTGTATACTAGCAACTTAACAACACACCTGAAAGCTCTAGAATGCAAAGAAGCAAACACAGCCAAGAGAAGCAGGTGGCAGGAAATAGTCAAACTTGGGGCTGAAATAAACCAATTAGAAACAGAGACCATTATAAAGAATCAACAAAACCAAGAGCTGATTTATGAGAAAATTAACAGGATAGATAAACCCTTAGTCAAACTACATAAAGGGAACAAGGGCAGCATCCAAATTAACAAAATCAAAAATTAAAAAGGAGACATAACAATAGAAACTGAGGAAATTCAAAAAATCACCCTATCATACTACAAAAGCCTATACTCAATAAAACTGGAAAATCTATATGAAATGGATGGTTTTTTTTTTTTTTTAGATAGAACCACAGTACCAGGTTAAATCAAGATCAAGTAACTAAACATTCCCATAAAACCTGAGTAAATAGAAGCAGTCTTAAAAAATTTCCAAACCCAAACCACCCAGGACCA
This sequence comes from Mus caroli, assembly GCF_978045245.1. Classification (NCBI taxonomy): domain Eukaryota; kingdom Metazoa; phylum Chordata; class Mammalia; order Rodentia; family Muridae; genus Mus; species Mus caroli. The sequence goes on from NW_028227262.1 coordinate 91,594,684, forward strand.
GTTGGTTTTAGCACAGAATTCTGAGACCTTCAAAGAAAAGTTAATACTCCTCAAACTATTATTCCACAAAGAAGAAATAGAACGAACATTACCTAATTCTGTGAAGCCACAGTTATTCCGATACCCAAACTGTACAAGACCCAACAAAAAAAGAGAACTTCAGGCAAATTTCATTTATGAATATCGATGCAAAAGTGATCAAGAAAATTCTTGCGACAGGTGAGAGTGTGCACCACAGACGCAGACAGCTTCTGGGACAGGCGGGAGCCACAGAGCAGCTGAGGCAGCACCCTTTTGGGGCCACAGACATCCGGCACCCTCCCAGCCAGAGGACAGTGGTCCCGCCCTGCACAGGAGCCCTCTGCCTCAGGAGAAGGGAGAGCCATCTTGGTTCCAGGACTCCACCGAACTTAGGAACTTAGTCTGCACAGGTGAGAGTGTGCATCACAGAGGCAGACAGCTTCTGGGACCTACCAAAGCAACACAGGATCTGGGAAAGGTCCTGTTTTGGGCCTTCTTCTTCGGCCAGGAGGAGGTCCAAACACCAGATATCTGTGCACCTTCCCTGTAAAAGGAGAAATTGTCAGCAGAGAGTGCTCTAACCACTGAAACTCAGAGGAGAGAGCCTCTCTCCCAGGTCTGCTGAAAGATGATAATCAGAATCACCAGAAGAACAATCTCTAAACAGAGACAACTATAACAACTCCAGAGATTACCAGATGGAGAAAGGTAAACGTAAGAATCTTACTAACAGAAACCAAGACCACTCACCATCATCAGAACACAGCACTCCCACTTTGCCCAGTCCAGGGCACCCCAACACACCTGAAAAGCTAGACCTGGATTTAAAAGCATATCTCATGATGATGGTAGAGGACATCAAGAAGGACTTTAATAACTCACTTAAAGAATTACAGGAGAACATTGCTAAAGAGTTACAAGTCCTTAAAGAAAAACAGGATAACACACTCAAACAGGTAAAAGTCCTTAAAGAAAAACAGGAAAACACATCCAAACATATGATGGAAATGAACAAAACCATACTAGACCTAAAAAGGGAAGTAGATACAATAAAGAAAACCCAAAATGAGGCAACACTGGAGATAGAAACCCTAGGAAAGAAATCTGGAACCATAGATGCGAGCATCAGCAACAGAATACAAGAGATGGAAGAGAGAATCTCAGGTGCAGAAGATTCCATAGAGAACATCGGCACAACAATCAAGGAAAATGGAAAATGCAAAAAGATCCTAACTCAAAACATCCAGGAAATCAAGGACACAATGAGAAGACCAAACCTATGGATAATAGGAGTGGATGAGAATGAAGATTTTCAACTCAAAGGACCAGCAAATATCTTCAACAAAATTATAGAAGAAAACTTCCCAAATCTAAAGAAAGAGATGCCCATGAACATACAAGAAGCCTACAGAACTCCAAATAGACTGGACCAGAAAAGAAATACCTCCCGACACATAATAATCAGAACAACAAATGCACTAAATAAAGATAGAATACTAGTAAGAGAAGTAAGCAGTAAGAGAAAAAGGCCAAGTAACATATAAAGGCAAGCCTATAAGAATTACACCAGATTTTTCACCAGAGACTATTAAAGCCAGAAGATCACGGACAGATGTTATACAGACATTAAAGAACACAAATTCCAGCCCAGGCTACTATACCCAGCCAAACTCTCAATTAACATAGATGGAGAAAGCAAAGTATTCCACGACAAAACCAAATTCACACATTATCTCTCCACGAATCCAGCCCTTCAAAGGATAATAACAGAAAAAACCAATACAAGGACGGGAAACAAGCCCTAGAAAAAACAAGAAGGTAATCCCTCAACAAACCTAAAAGAAGACAGCCACAAGAACAGAATGCCAACTTTAACAACAAAAATAACAGGAAGCAACCATTACTTTTCCTTAATATCTCTTAATATCAATGGACTCAACTCCCCAATAAAAAGACATAGACTAACAAACTGGCTACACAAACAAGACCCAACATTTTGCTGCTTACAGGAAACTCATCTCAGAGAAAAAGATAGACACTACCTCAGAATGAAAGGCTGGAAAACAATTTTCCAAGCAAATGGCATGAAGAAACAAGCTGGAGTAGCCATTCTAATATCTGATAAGATTGACTTCCAACCCAAAGTCATTAAAAAAGACAGAGAGGGACACTTCATACTCATCAAAGGTAAAATCCTCCAAGAGGAACTATCAATCCTGAATATCTATGCTCCAAATACAAAGGCAGCCACATTCATTAAAGAAACTTTAGTAAATCTCAAAGCACACATTGCACCTCATACAATAATAGTGGGAGACTTCAACACACCACTTTCAACAATGGACAGATCATGGAAACAGAAACTAAACAGGGACACAGTGAAACTAACAGAAGTTATGAATCAAATGGATCTGGCAGATATCTACAGAACATTCTATCCTAAAACAAAAGGATATACCTTCTTCTCAGCACCTCATGGTACCTTCTCCAAAATTGACCACATAATTGGTCACAAAACAGGCCTCAACAGATACAAAAATATTGAAATTGTCCCATGCATCCTATCAGATCACCATATACTAAGGCTGATTTTCAATAACAAAATAAATATTAGAAAGCCAACATTCACGTGGAAACTGAACAACACTCTTCTCAATGATACCTTGGTCAAGGAAGGAATAAAAAAAGAAATTAAGGAGTTTTTAGAGTTCAATGAAAATGAAGCCACAACATACCCAAACTTATGGGACACAATGAAAGCATTTCTAAGAGGAAAACTCATAGCTCTGAGTGCCTCCAAAAAGAAACTAGAGAGAGCACACATTAGCAGCTTGACAACATACCTAAAAGCACTAGAACAAAAGGAAGCAAATTCACCCAAGAGGAGTAGACAGCAGGAAATAATCAAACTCAGGGGCAAAATCAACCAAGTGGAAACAAGAAGAACTATTCAAAGAATCAACCAATCAAGGAGCTGGTTCTTTGAGAAAATCAACAAGATAGATAAACCCTTAGCCAGACTCACTAGAGGGCACAGGGAAAGCATTCTAATTAACAAAATCAGAAATGAAAAAGGAGACATAACAACAGATCCTGAAGACATCCAAAACACCATCAGATCCTTCTACCAAAGGCTATACTCAACAAAACTGGAGAACCTGGATGAAATGGAGAAGTTTCTAGACAGATACCAGGTAACAAAGTTGAATCAAGATCAGGTTAATGATCTAAACAGCCCTATATCCCCCAAAGAAATAGAAGCAGTCATTAATAGTTTCCCAACCAAAAAAAGGCCAGGACCAGAAAGGTTTAGTGCAGAGTTCTATCAGACCTTCAAAGAAGATCTAATCCCAGTTCTTCACAAACTATTCCACAAAATAGAAACAGAAGGTACTCTACCCAACTCATTCTATGAAGTCACAATTACTCTGATACCTAAACCACAAAAAGACCCAACAAAGATAGAAAACTTCAGACCAATATCCCTTATGAATATTGATGCCAAAATCCTCAATAAATTTCTTGCTAACCGAATCCAAGAACACATCAAAACAATCATCCATCCTGACCAAGTAGGTTTCATCCCAGGGATGCAGGGATGGTTCAATATACGGAAATCTATCAACGTAATCCAGTATATAAACAAACTCAAAGACAAAAACCACATGATCATCTCGTTAGATGCGGAAAAAGCATTTGACAAGATCCAACACCCATTCATGATAAAAGTCTTGGAAAGATCAGGAATTCAAGGCCCATACCTAAACATGATAAAAGCAATCTACAGCAAACCAGTAGCCAACATCAAAGGAAATGGTGAGAAGCTGGAAGAAGTCCCACTAAAATCAGGGACTAGAGAAGGCTGTCCACTCTCTCCCTACCTATTCAACATTGTACTTGAAGTCCTAGCCACAGCAATTCGACAACAAAAGGAGATCAAAGGGATACAAATTGGAAAAGATGAAGTCAAAATATCACTTTTTGCAGATGATATGATAGTATATATAAGTGACCCTAAAAATTCCACCAGAGAACTCCTAAGCCTGATAAACAGCTTCGGTGAAGTAGCTGGATATAAAATTAACTCAAACAAATCAATGGCCTTTCTCTACACAAAGAATAAACAGGCTGAGAAAGAAATTAGGGAAACAACACCCTTCTCAATAGTCACAAATAATATAAAATATCTTGGCGTGACTCTAACTAAGGAAGTGAAAGATCTGTATAATAAAAACTTCAAGTCTCTGAAGAAAGAAATTATAGAAGATCTCAGAAGATGGAAAGATCTCCCATGCTCATGGATTGGCAGGATCAACATTGTAAAAATGGCTATCTTGCCAAAAGCAATCTACAGATTCAATGCAATCCCCATCAAAATTCCAAATCAATTCTTCAACGAATTAGAAAGTGCAATCTGCAAATTCATCTGGAATAACAAAAAACCTAGGATAGCAAAAACTCTCCTCAAGGATAGAAGAACCTCTGGTGGAATCACCATGCCGGACCTAAAGCTCTACTACAGAGCAATTGTGATAAAAACTGCATGGTACTGGTATAGTGACAGACAAATAGACCAATGGAATAGAATTGAAGACCCAGAAATGAATCCACACACCTATGGTCACTTGATCTTCGACAAGGGAGCTAAAAACATCCAGTGGAAGAAAGACAGCATTTTCAACAAATGGTGCTGGCACAACTGGTTGTTAACATGTAGAAGAATGCGAATCGATCCATTCCTATCTCCTTGTACTAAGGTCAAGTCTAAGTGGATCAAGGAACTTCACATAAAACCAGAGACACTGAAACTTATAGAGGAGAAAGTGGGGAAAAGCCTTGAAGATATGGGCACAGGGGAAAAATTCCTGAATCGAACAGTAATGGCTTGTGCTGTAAGATCGAGAATTGACAAGTGGGACCTCATGAAACTACAAAGCTTCTGCAAGGCTAAAGACACCATCAATAAGACAAAAAAACCACCAACAGATTGGGAAAGGATCTTCACCTATCCTAAATCAGATAAGGGACTAATATCCAATATATATAAAGAACTCAAGAAGGTGGACTCCAGAAAGTCAAATAACCCCATTAAAAAATGGGGCTCAGAACTGAACAAAGAATTCTCACCTGAGGAATACCGAATGGCAGAGAAGCACCTGAAAAAATGTTCAACATCCTTAATCATCAGGGAAATGCAAATCAAAACAACCCTGAGATTCCACCTCACACCAGTCAGAATGGCTAATATCAAAAATTCAGGTGACAGCAGATGCTGGCGAGGATGTGGAGAAAGTGGAACACTCCTCCATTGTTGGTGGGATTGCAAGCTTGTACAACCACTCTGGAAATCAGTCTGGCGGTTCCTCAGAAAATTGGACATAGTACTACCGGAGGATCCAGCAATACCTCTCCTGGGCATATATCCAGAAGATGTCCCAACCGGTAAAAAGGACACATGCTCCACTATGTTCATAGCAGCCCTATTTATAATAGCCAGAAGCTGGAAAGAACCCAGATGTCCCTCAACAGAGGAATGGATACAGAAATTATGGTACATTTACACAATGGAGTACTACTCAGCTATTAAAAAGAATGAATTTATGAAATTCCTAGCCAAATGGATGGACCTGGAGGGCATCATCTTGAGTGAAGTAACACAATCACAAAAGATCTCACACAATATGTATTCATTGATAAGTGGATATTAGCCCAAAACTTAGGATACCCAAGATATAAGATACAATTTGATAAACGCATGAAACTCAAGAAGAATGAAGACCAAAGTGTGGACATTGTGCACCTTCTTAGAATTGGGAACAAAACACCCAGGGAAGGAGTTACAGAGACAAAGTTCGTAGCTGTGATGAAAGGATGGACCATTTAGAGACTGCTGTATCCAGGGATCCGTCCCATAATCAGCTTCTAAACACTGACACCATTGCATACACTAGTAAGATCTTGCTGAAAGGACCCAAATATAGCTGTCTCTTGTGAGACGATGCCGGGGCCTAGCAAACACAGGAGTGGATGTTCACAGTCAGCTATTGGATGTATCACAGGGCTCCCAATGGAGAAGCTAGAGAAAGTACCCAAGGAGCTAAAGGGATCTGCAACCCTATTGTTGGAACAACATGATGTACTAACCAGAACCCTGGAGCTCTTGTCTCTAGCTGCATATGTATCGAAAGATGGCCTAGTCGGCCATCAATGGAAAGAGAGGCCCATTGGACTTGCAAAACTTTATATGCCCCAATATAGGGGAATGCCAGGGCCAAAAGAATGGGAATGGGTGGGTAGGGAAGTGGGGGGCGCTATGGGGGACTTTTGGGATAGTATTGGAAATGTAATTGAGGAAAATATGTAATAAAAATATTAAAAAAAAAAGAAGCAGTCATTAATAGTTTCCCAACCAAAAAAAGGCCAGGACCAGATGGGTTTAGTGCAGAGTTCTATCAGACCTTCAAAGAAGATCTAATCCCAGTTCTTCACAAACTATTCCACAAAATAGAAACAAAAGGTACTCTACCCAACTCATTCTATGAAGCCACAATTACCCTGATACTAAACCACAAAAAGACCCAACAAAGATAGAAAACTTCAGACCAGTATCCCTTATGAATATTGATGCAAAAATCCTCAATAAAGTTCTTGCTAACCGAATCCAAGAACACATCAAAACAATCATCCATCCTGACCAAGTAGGTTTCATCCCAGGGATGCAGGGATGGTTCAATATACGGAAATCCATCAACGTAATCCAGTATATAAACAAACTCAAAGACAAAAACCACATGATCATCTCGTTAGATGCAGAAAAAACATTCGACAAGATCCAACACCCATTCATGATAAAAGTCTTGGAAAGATCAGGAATTCAAGGCCCATACCTAAACATGATAAAAACAATCTACAGCAAACCAGTAGCCAACATCAAAGTAAATGGTTAGAAGCTTGAAGCAATCCCTCTAAAATCAGGGACTAGACAAGGATGTCCACTTTCTCCATACCTATTCAACATTGTACTTGAAGTCCTAGCCAGAGCAATTCGACAACAAAAGGAGATCAAAGGGATACAAATTGGAAAAGATGAAGTCAAAATATCACTTTTTGCAGATGATATGATAGTATATATAAGTGACCCTAAAAATTCCACCAGAGAAATCCTAAACCTGATAAATAGCTTCGGTGAAGTAGCTGGATATAAAATTAACTCAAACAAATCAATGGCCTTTCTCTACACAAAGAATAAACAGGCTGAGAAAGAAATTAGGGAAACAACACCCTTCTCAATAGTCACAAATAATATAAAATATCTTGGCGTGACTCTAACTAAGGAAGTGAAAGATCTGTATAATAAAAACTTCAAGTCTCTGAAGAAAGAAATTATAGAAGATCTCAGAAGATGGAAAGATCTCCCATGCTCATGGATTGGCAGGATCAACATTGTAAAAATGGCTATCTTGCCAAAAGCAATCTACAGATTCAATGCAATTCCCATCAAAATTCCAACTCAATTCTTCAACGAATGAGAACGTGCAATCTGCAAATTCATCTGGAATAACAAAAAACTTAGGATAGCAAAAACTCTCCTCAAGGATAGAAGAACCTCTGGTGGAATCACCATGCCGGACCTAAAGCTTTACTACAGAGCAATTGTGATAAAAACTGTGTGGTACTGGTATAGTGACAGACAAATAGACCAATGGCATAGAATTGAAGACCCAGAAATGAACCCACACACCTCCGTTCACTTGATCTTCAACAAGGGAGCTAAAACCATCCAGTGGAAGAAAGACAGCATTTTCAACAAATGGTGCTGGCACAACTGGCTGTTAACATGTAGAAGAATGCGAATTGATCCATTCCTATCTTTTTGTACTAAGGTCAAGTCTAAGTGGATCAAGGAACTTCACATAAAACCAGAGACACTGAAACATATAGAGGAGAAAGTGGGGAAAAGCCTAGAAAATCAAATAACCCCATGAAAAAATGGGGCTCAGAACTGAACAAAGAATTCTCACCTGAGGAATACCGAATGGCAGAGAAGCACCTGAAAAAATGTTCAACATCCTTAATCATCAGGGAAATGCAAATCAAAACAACTCTGAGATTCCACCTCACACCAGTCAGAATGGCTAAGATCAAAAATTCAGGTGACAGCAGATGCTGGCGAGGATGTGGAGAAAGAGGAACACTCCTCCATTGTTGGTGGGATTGCAAGCTTGTACAACCACTCTGGAAATCAGTCTGGCGGTTCCTCAGAAAATTGGACATAGTACTACTGGAGGATCCAGCAATACCTGTCCTGGGCATATATCCAGAAGATGTCCCAACTGGTAAGAAGGACACATGCTCCACTATGTTCATAGCAGCCCTATTTATAATAGCCAGAAGCTGGAAAGAACCCGGATGTCCCTCAACAGAGGAATGGATACAGAAATTATGGTACATTTACACAATGGAGTACTACTCAGCTATTAAAAGAATGAATTTATGAAATTCCTAGCCAAATGGATGGACCTGGAGGGCATCATCTTGAGTGAGGTAACACAATCACAAAGGAACTCACACAATATGTATTCACTGATAAGTGGATATTAGCCCAAAACTTAGGATACCCAAGATATAAGATACAATTTGCTAAATGCATGAAACTCCTACTTGTGCCAGTTGTGCCAGCACCATTTGTTGAAAATGCTGTCTTTCTTCCACTGGATGGTTTTAGCTCCCTTGTTGAAGATCAAGAATGAAGACCAAAGTGTGGACAATATGCCCCTTCTTAGAATTGGGAACAAAACACCCATGGAAGGAGTTACAGAGACAAAGTTTCGAGCTGTGATGAAAGGATGGACCATCTAGAGACTGCCATATCCAGGGATCCATCCCATAATCAGCTTCCAAACGCTGACACCATTGCATACACTAGCAAGATTTTGCTGAAAGGACCCAAATATAGCTGTCTCTTGTGAGACTATGCCGGGGCCTAGCAAACATAGAAGTGGATGCTCACAGTCAGCTATTGGATGTATCACAGGGCTCCCAATAGAGAAGCTAGAGAAAGTACCCAAGGAGCTAAAGGTATCTGCAACCCTATAGTGGGAACAACATGATAAACTAACCAGTACCCCGGAGCTCTTGTCTCTAGCTGCATATGTATCGAAAGATGGCCTAGTTGGCCATCACTGGAAAGAGAGGCCCATTGGACTTGCAAACTTTTTATGCCCCAATATAGGGGAATGCCAGGGCCAAAAGAATGGGAATGGGTGGGTAGGGAGGTGGGGGGGGGGGGTATGGGGTACTTTTGGGATAGCATTGGAAATGTAATTGAGGAAAATATGTAATAAAAAATATTAAAATTTTTTTTAAAATATTAAAAATATAAAAAATATATATTAAAAATTAAAAAAAGAAAAGTGAAGAAGCACCATAAAGTAACTTACTGTGTGGTTGAAAAAAAAATAATAAATACATAAAATGTAAAAAAAAAAAAAACAAAAAACAAAAAAAGAAAGAAAATTCTTGCAAACCAAATCCAAGAACACCTCAAAACTGTTGTTGACCATCATCAACTTGGCTTCAGACCATGCATGCAGGAAGGGTTCAATAAATAAAAATTCATCAACATAAACTGTTTAAACAAACCCAAAGAAAAAGGTCACATAATCACCTAATTAGATGCTGAAAAAGCCTTTGACAAAATAAAACACCCCCTCATGTTAAAAGTCTTGGAGAAATCAGGAATTCATGGTACATACCTAAAATGATTAAGAACAATATACATCAAATCAACAGCCAACATCAAATTCAAGGAGAGAAAGTAGAAACAATCCCTTTAAAATCAGAGAAAACCAGAACTACCAACTCTCTCCCTATATATTCAATATAGTACATGAAGTTCAAGCAAGAGCAATTATACAACAAAAGGATATCAAAGTGCTGCAAATTGGAAAAGAAAAATAAATCACTTTTAACAGATGATGTGATAGTATACATAAGTGATCCCCAAAATTCTACCAGAGAATCCGTATAACTAATAACTCCAACACAGTGGCTGGATATAAAATAAATCAAACAAATCAGTAGTCTTGCTTTATACAAATTATAAACAGGCTGAGAAAGAAAGTAAGAAAACAAGACCCTTCACAATAGCCACAAATAATATAAAATATCTTGGTATAATCTTACCAAGCAAGTGAAAGACCTGGATAACAAGAACTTCATGTCCCTGAAGAAAGAAATAGAAGAAGACCTCAGAAGATGGAAAGAGCTCCCATGTACATGGATCAGTAGGATTAACATAGTGAAAAGGCAACCTTACCAAAAGCAATCTACAGATTCAATGCAATCTCCATCACAATTCCAACACAATTTTGTTTTCGTTTTTTTGTTTTGGTTTTGTTTTGTTTTGTTTTGTTTTGTTTATTCAAGACAGGGTTTCTCTGTGTAGCTCTGGCTGTCCTGGAACTCACTTTGCAGTCCAGGCTGGCCTCAAACTCAGAGATCTGCTTGCCTCTTCCTCCCAAGTGCTGGGATTAAAGGCGTGCGCCACCACCACCTGGCTATCCAACACAATTTTACTCAGACTTAGAAAGACCAATTCTCAATTTCATGTGGAAAAAACAAAATAACTAGGATAGCCAAAACAATTCTCAACAACAAAATATCCTTGTGGGAATTACCATTCCTGACCTCACACTTTACTACAAAGCAATAGTGATAGGGCCACATGGTATTTGTACAGAGACAGACAGGTGGATCAGTGAAATAGAATTAAAGACCCATGAAAAAATTCACACACCTATTGTCACTTTAATCTTTGACAAACAAGGCAAAACCATACAGTAGAAAAAGAAACAAAGCATCTTCAATAAGTGGTGCAGTACATACTGATGAGGATGTGGAGAAAGAGCAACACTTCTTCATTGCTTCAGTGGACGTGAAATTTTGTACAACCACTCTGGAAATCAATCTGTTGGTTTCTTAGAAAATTGGGAATAGTTCTAAGTCAAAACTGTGCTATACCATTCCTGGGCATCTACCCAAAATATACTCCTCCAAACCAAAAGGACACGTTTTTCACTGTGTTCATAGCACCTTTTTTCCTAAAAGACAGAAATTGGTCTTATGTTAATGTCTTTAAGACACTTGGAATTAATTTTTGTGTGGCATGTGAGACAGGGCTATATACTAATTATCTTATATGTGGACATAGACTTTTCCTGCACTATTTAGTGAAGAGGCTGGCTCTTCTCAAGTATGTGTTGTTAGTATCTTTGTCAAAGATTGGTTCCTGCAACATAATGACACAATGCCTTTATCTTCTCTTCTGTTCCACTACTCCATGTGTCAGGTTTGGTGACAGTACTGTGATGTTTTGTGTTGTTTGTTGGTTGGTTGGTTGGTTTTAGTGTGGCTTTATAATATAGTTCTATACAAACAAAGTATTGTGATAATTTGAATATTCTAAAGAATGGATATGTATCCTTTACCACTTTGTTCTAATAAGAATATACTGCAATTTACATTCATCTTATACACTAGTGATGCTACTATCCTTGTTAATAAGAACACTAAGCTATACCCACAAATATGTAGACCTCATCACTTGTTTAAACCCATAAGGTTTTATCCATACCACTATTAGAGAACTCTGATTCCATACTCAGTTGAAAGCATTCTATGCTGACTTCTGTGGTTCATTTGTGAATTCTGAATAAGTGGATGTTAAAGTACTAATTCAGTTGGGTTGAATCATCCACATGATGCTATGCACTGAAAAAAAATGACCTATACTGAAATCAAACATAACTTTCATCAACAACTGACATGTGTAAAATGAGTGCTAGGCACTGGGAGAGAATAAATGTACAAGAACCAAATTTTCAGCATGTTCTAAGTTCAGTTTCTAGCTCATCTGTTGGCTATAAGCCATGAATTAGTAAGCAACTGCACATCTGTCCACATCTATTTCCATGAGAAATATATATGTAATCTCTGAAGCTTTCTGTATGTTCCTTCACATGCCTCTCATGATTCTCCCAGAAAGGGGTTGCACTGCAATAACTATGCACTTCTGGGTGATATTTTCATAGTGTGCAGAACCCTCAATAAACCAGGCCCTAACCTCATCTTCTTCAGTCATCTGATCATGGGTTGCATCCCATAATTCATTCAGAGCATGCTTAAGGATGAAGACATTCTTATAGTAGAACCATGGGCATTCTTCATTTCCTACTGTGCCCTCAGAACCTGCTGAGGCCCTATCACATAAACACCACTTCCACTTGACGATGGGTGGCTACTGTGTACATGCTGTCTCCCCAAAGGAAAGTACCTGCCCACAGAGTAAGGTAGAGTCTTAATCCCAAATCCTAAGGGTTTCCACTGTGATTCACAGTGATAGAGGGCCCTGCTGAGCTCTTAACAGGATCTCTATACTATTGAAACTCAGGTTAACTGGATCTATTAGATCTTGGGCCCAAGTAGAAAAGTTACTTGTACCTCAGTATGGACCTAGTGAAGAATTTTATCTTTTTTTTTTTAAATATATATTTTCTTTATTTACATTTCAAATGTTATCCCCTTTCCTAGTTTTCTCTCCGAAAATCCCCTATCCTCTCCCCACCCCATTGCTCCCCAACCCACCCAATCCTATTCCTGGTCCTGACTTACCCATATACTGGGGCCTAGAACTTTCACAGGACCGAGGGCCTCTCCTCTCATTGATGACCGACTAGGCCATCCTCTGCTACATATATAGCTAGAGCCACAAGTTCCACCATGTGTTTTCTTTGATTGGTGGTATAGTTCCAAGGAGTTCTGGGGGAGGGGGGTACTGGTTAGTTCATTTTGATGTTCCTCCTATGGGGCTTCAGTCCCCTTCAGCTCCCTCGGTATTTCTCTGGCTCCTTCATTAGGGACCTTGTGCTCCATCCAATGGCTATGACTGTGAGCATCCACTTCTGTATTTGCCAGGCACTGGCAGAGCCTCACAGGAGACAGCCTTATCATGCTCCTGTCAGCAGTCTCTTGTTGGCAACTACCTAGTGCCTGGGTTTAGTGGTTGTTTATGGGATGGATCCCCAAGTGGGGCAGTCTCTGGATGGTCATTCCTTCAGGTTCTGCTTTGAACTTTGTCTCTGTAACTCCTTCCATGATCTTAATCCAGTATTATTAAAAACTAGAGATTTTCCAAGTGCCTTAGTATATCAGCTGGAGATACGCATCCAAATAAGGAATGTGTTGTCCCCAATATCTATAAAGGTCCAATAAATATCCTGTCTTTTTCTTGGTAATAGGTGGAACAAGGTGCAGACTTACCTTCTTCTACCTTAGAAGGAATATTACTACATGTTGCACATCCTTGAAAGTTTAGAAAGTATACTGAGGTAGAAAGTCGTTAAATTTAGGTTGGATTATTTTTCCATCTTCTAATGTGCATGTGTATTATCAACAGGTTCCCAAATGCTTGTAATTTCTGCATTACTTGCTCCAAGTACCATACCATAATGTTATCAATAAAGTAGACCAGCATAATATCTTGAGAAAGAGGGAAGGGATCTAAGGATTTACACCTGGCATCACCAAATGAAAACAAATTGCTTTTGTTGGGCCTTAAGAACAAGTACTTTTTAAAAAACATTTGTGAGGTCACTATCTGCTTACAGATATCAGAAGATAAGTTAATTTCCCCAATAAAAGATATTACATCAGGAATAACAAGTGCAATTGGAGAAACATCCTCACTATGTTCATCATATTCAACAGTAATTCTACATGAATGAATTCTCCACCATGGAATTCTCCAACTTTTCTCTACTTGGACCAAACAAGAGATAGCGGTGGGAATCATTACCTTTGCATCTTTTTAGTCCTTGATTTCTGTAATCGCCCTGTGAATGGGATAGTGTTTTTGCTTCACTATTTTCTCTGGTAAAAGCAACTCTACTGGGCTCCAGTCCTGTTTCCAATCACAATAGGCCTCACACAGCAGGTAAGGAAAAAAAATGGGGATTCTGCTGTGAATGAGAATTCCTGAAAAAAACCGATGTTTGGCTGTGATCTAAAAACTCCTGAAATGGACTGTGTTTCCAGAGACTTGCAGACAGACTGCAACTTACAGGACTGTGGAGACATTGGACTTTTGTAGGATCAGAGGCTCACGACATTATCCTAGGCCAATTTTAGCCCCTGGAACAATCATTCCTTGGCCCACTCTGTGTCTGAAATAAAACCTCATGAGAGTAGATAGAAAAACATTAAGAAGCTATTAATTTAAAATAACATCCCCTGGTAATTAATAAAATATATTCAAAGCAATTAGTTTAGCAGAATGCTAGGTCCTGCGAATGTCATCAGACAACATTTTGGAGCTCTAAACAGGTCTCATCTTTCTCAGTATGCTTACCTTTCTCATATGCCCACTAATGCATTATAAATTTGCATTTATTTATAATTTTCTTTGTCTATAAAACTGTAACAACTTTATAAAACTGTTTCTACAATGGAACACAGACTTTGGGGGTAAAATCAATCTATGTTCTCTTCGGGAGTCACAGGCATGTTTGAGGTGAAAGCTGTTTCTTTTATCAACACTGACAATTTTTAGGAGTATATAACTAAAGTACATATCTTGGGATTTTGGCTATAACCAAATAACCACAGTATGGTCCTACTGTGAATCAGATCTTATCCAAAGTTTCATCAGTTACCTGATACCCATCAGCCCTTACTTTAATTGGAAAGGCATGATACTTTTGAGGTCTCTTGGAATCATTGTCAAATCAGAACCAGTGTCCACTAGATCTGGAAAATCTGAGAGTCCATATTTCCAAGCATATAGTTATACAAGTAAAAGCTTAGAGTTTCTTCTTGAGAATACTCAGAAAAGGTCTATCAGGAAAACCATTCTTCACGCTGCCAAAATCTGTGTTAAGAACTTGTGTCCTCTGTGCAAGAGAGCAAGGGCCCTTAACAAATATAATATTTCTTTAGAACCAAGACAAATTGGTATTTTAGTTATTTTATTTATTTACATTCCAGACATTGTACCTCTGTGGTACCCAGCCCCCATATTTCCTCATCCCATTCACCTTAGCCTATGAGAGGGAGCTTCTCCTCCTGCCCCCACTCCAGAGGCATCCCCCTTACCTGGGGTTCCAAGTCTGCACAGGATTTAACACATCCTCTCCCACTGAGACAAGAAAAGGCAGTCCTCCGATATATATGTGGCAGGGGACTTAGCCCATCCATGTGTGTTTCCTGATTGGTGGCTTAGTACCTTAGACCTCAGAGGGGTCCAGGTGAGTTAAGATTGCTGGTCTTCCTATGGGGTTGCCATCCCCTTCAGCTTTTTCAATCCTTCCCCTAATTCATCTATAGTGGTTCCCTAACTTCAGTCCAATGACTGGGTGTAAGTATTTGCATCTCTCTCAGTCAACTGCTGGTAGGGCCTCTCAGAGGACAGGCATGATAGCTTCCTATTGGTAAGCACATCATTGCATCAGTAATAGTGTCAGGCCTTGTGTCTCCCCTCCCCACCCCCATGATATGGATCGAAATTTGGACCAGTCACTGGACAGTCTTTCATTTAGTCTCTTCTTCACTTTGTCCCTGCAGTTCTATTACAGAGAAACAATTCTGGGTCAGATTTTTCTTTTCTTTTTTTATATGAATGCTCTTTTTTTTAATTAGGTATTTTCTTTATTTACATTTCAAATGCTATACCAAAAGTCCCCCATACCCCACCCACTCCCCTACCCACCCACTCCCACTTCTTGGCCCTGGTGTTCCCTGTACTGAGGCATATAAAGTTTGCAAGACCAAGGGGCCTCTCTTCCCAATGAAGGCTGACTAGGCCATCTTCTGCTATGTATGCAGCTAGAGACACGAGCTCTGGGGATACTGGTTAGTTCATATTATAGGGTTGCAGACCCCTTTAGCTCCTTGGGTACTTTCTCTAGCTCCTCCATTGGGGGCCCTGTGTTCCATCCAATAGCTGACTGTGAGCATCCACTTCTGTGTTTGCATAGCCTCACAAGCGACAGCTATATCAGGGTCCTTTCAGCAAAATCTTGCTGGCGTATGCAATTGTGTCTGTGTTTGGAGGCTGATTATGTCCAACTGGTAATAAGGACACATGCTCCACTATGTTCATAGCAGCCTTATAATAGCCAGAAGCTGGAAAGAACCCAGATGTCCCTCAACAGAGGAATGGATACAGAAAATGTGGTACATTTACACAATGGAGTACTACTCAGCTATTAAAAACAATGAATTTATGAAATTCCTAGGCAAATTGATGGACCTGGAGGGCATCATTCTGAGTGAGGTAACCCAATCACAAAAGAACTCACATGATATGTACTCACTGATAAGTGGATATTAGCCCAGAAACTTAGAATACCCAAAATACAAGTTGCAAAACACATGAAACATAAGAAGAACGAAGACCAAAGTGTGGTCACTTTGCCCCTTCTTAGAATTGGGAACACCCATGGAAGGAGTTACAGAGACAAAATTTGGAATGAAGATGAAAGGATGGACCATCTAGAGACTGCCGCACCCTGAGTCAGAAATTTTAAGAGTGGGTTGGTGACCTCATCCCTCTCATGGGGGCCATGTCTATCTACTGGAGGTGGGTTCTTCAAGTTCCATCTCCCCACTGCTGGGCATTTAAGTTAAGGTCACCCATTGAGTCCTGGGAGACTTTCATATCCCAGGTCTCTACGACTTTCAAGAGCCCCCCCCCCCCACATCTCCCATCCCATACTGCTGCATATTTCCACTCATTCTCCTATTCTACTTGGCTTCTCTCCTGCCCCCCTATACCTGACCTAGATCCTCTTTTCCACTCCCCTTTCCCTCTCTGACACAGGTCCCTCTATCCCTCTGCCTCCCATGATTATTGTGTCCCTCTTCTAAGTGGGATTGAAGAATTCTTACTTGGGCCTTCCTTCTTGTTAAACTTGTGGGTTATTTCCTGAATATTCTGTACTTTTTAGCTATTATCCTCTTATCAGTGAGTACATACCATTTATGTCCTTTTGGAACTGGGTTACCTCACTCAGGATGATATTTCCTAGTTCAATCCATTTTTGCTGCAAAATCCCTGATGTCCTAGTTTTGAATAGCTAAATAGCATTCCATTGTGCAAATGAACATTTTCTGTATTGATTCTTTGGTTTAGGGACATCTGAATTGTTTCCAGCTTCTGGCTGTTACAAATAAGTCTACTAAGAACATAGTGGAGTGTCCTTGTGGTATGGTGGAGCATCTTTTGGGTATACACCAAGGAGTGGTATAACTGGGTCTTCAAGTAGAACTATTTCCAATTTTCTGAGCAACCACCAGATTGATTTCAGATTGGGTGTACCAGTTTGCTGTCCCATCAGCAATGGAGTGGTGTTTCTCTTTTTCCACATCCTCACCAGCATATGTTGTTACTTGAGTTTTTGATCTTAGCCATTCTGATGATTGTAAGATGGAATCTCAGGATCAATTTGATTAGCATTTCCCTGATGACTGATGTCACTGAACATTTCTAAAAGTGCTTCTTCACCATTTGAGATTCCCCTGCTTAGAATCTTCTGTTTAGCTCTATACCCCATTTTTAATTGGGTCATTTTGTTTGTATATGAGTACTTTATAAATTATTAATATGAGCCCTTTTTCATATGAAGGGTTGATGAAGATCTTTTCCCAATCTGTAGGCTACCATTTTGCACTATTGACACAATTCTTTGCATTTCAGTTTTAGGAGTTGGCATTTATTAATTGTTGATCTGAGTGCCTGAGTCACTGGGGCTCTGTTCAGGAAGTTGTCTTCTGAACCAATGAGTTCAAAGCAATTTTCCACCTTCTTCTACTAGTTATAGTGTAGGGGCCTATAGGTTTTAGGTTAAGGTTTTTTATGCACTTGGTCTTCAGTTTTGTGCAAGGTGATAAATATGGATCTATTTACAATCATCCACAGGCAGACAGCCACCATTTTTTGAAGATTTTTTTTCCATTGTATAGTTTTGACTTCATTGTCAGAAATAGTGTCCATAGATGTGTGAGCTTATTTCAGGGTCTTCAATTAGATTCCATTGACCTACGTGTCTGTTTCTATATAAATGCCATGCACTTTTCAATACTACTGATCTATAGTAGTGCTTGAAATCATTGATGGTGATACCTCCAGATATTCTTTTATTGTACAGAAAATATTGAATCTGTAGGCTGTCCCTAAGATCTGGGATAGGAGAGGCTCCCAGGAGTCAATGAAGCTGACCTTAGCTGAGCTGCCCAATAGTGGTAACATGGAACCTGAACAGGCCACCACCTGAAACCAGGCAGGGCCCACAGGATGAATAAGAGCACCAACCTACCCCCAAATCTTCCAACTCCAAATGTGTCCTGTCTAAATGAAATGCAGGAACAAAAGTGGAGCAGAGACTGGCAGAATGGTCAATCAATAATCAGCCAACTTGAGACCTATGCCATGGGCAAGTATTGATGATACTCCATTATCGTTCAGACAGAAGGTTAGCATAGCTGTCCTCTGAGAGGCTGTAACCAACAGCAAATGGAAACAGATGCTGACATTCACAGACAAATATTGGATGCATGCCAGAGACCCTTATAGAAGTGTTGGGGGTAAGAGTGAAGGCCTTGAAGGGATGAGAACACTATAGGAAGTCCAACAGTGTCAATTAACCTAGACCCCTGGAGGATCTCAGACACTGAACCAACTAAAGACATATATGGGTTGTAGCAAGGCTCCTGGAACGTATGTAGCAGACCTTGTCTGAGCAGGAGACGAGTCTAATCATGCAGAAACTTGATGAAACAGAGTGGGGAGATACTTCTTAGAGGCAAGGGGGAAAGGGGATAAATGGAAGGAATTCTGTGAGGGGAGAACAGGGAAGGGGCAGCATTGGGATATAAATAATCAAATAAATAAATAGATAAAAATTTCACACAAAAAGTAATATGACAGAAAAGTGAGATTAGTCAAAAAAAAAAAACACCTCTTATTTTCACACAAAAGTATGGCAATGTAAACAGTGAAACAGAAAATTCTAACCAATAGATAAAATATGTTTGAGTGAAGTCAGATTCCCTACTGGTTCCAAATATGATGACTACTGATAAATATGAAAATTTTGTGATATAATCTAGTTTAAAACACCTTGAGTATTCTAGTAGCTCGAATATATTAACAAGGAAATTATTGCATGAAGACATCTCTACATTCATTAGAACCATAAAAAAGTGATTTTGCTTTTTTAAATTTATGTGGATGATATTGAAATTGAATCTGCAGTTTAAAATATCAAAAATACAGAGTAATCCCTCAAACTTTCAATGCTACTCTCTTATCCTTGCAGATGGGAGTCTAGTATAACTGTCCTCTGAAAGGCTCTACCTAGCTGATGGCAGAAATAGATGCAGATACTACAGCTAAATATTGGACTGAGGTTGGAGACTTATGTCAGAGTTGGGGACTGATTGAAGGCACTGAAGGTGATAAGAACTACACAGAAAGACAAAGAAAGTCAACTAACCTGGATACTTGGAAGCTCTAAAAAACTGAGCCACAAACCAAAGAGCATACATGGAATCGACCGAGGTTCCCGGCACATAGGCTGCCTCAGTGAGAAAGAATGTTTCTAACCATGCAGAGACTTGATGTGTCAGTGTAGGGGGATACCCAGGGCACCCCCACAATCTCTGATAAGAAGAGAAAAAGGGGTGGGAGGGAGGCTATGTGAGGGAGAGACTGGGAGTAGGCACACTGTTTAAGATACAAATAAATACATAACTAGAATTTATAAAATTAAAAAAAAACAGAAAAAGAAAAAATATAATGGGATTACACCAGCATGGGGCATAGAGCCATCTGAAACAGCAGTTAGAGAGGAACCCATGTCCTCTTCAGACCTCTGGGAGCATCAGGAATGCACTTATACATAGATGCTAGTACCACGCTGTACACATAGATAAAATGAGTAAACAAGTTTTTTTCAAAGAATCATGTTTTTAAAAATTCTAGTAGTACTGAGACAGCAAGTTTTTCACCATACTAGTAATTCTCTTATCAGAACTGATTTGTACCAAAGGAGTAATTGTGGGATAAGCATTTACCACAAACTTCTGAACAATCAAGAAGACCGGATCATAAATCCATAACAGGATTGAGGTGAATGAGATGATGAAGTCCACCCAGTACATGACCACAAAGAAAACCACCAGCAGCAAGATGATATGGGTAGCCCTTGTCTCAGGGGATGCTCTCAGGCAAGGAGTGATGCTATGAAGATGCTTGCATTGCCTCTGATGTCTACACAAGATAATCACCATGTATGTGCTTGTAATCAGCATGATTCCTACAAGAAACATATCCCTGGAAGTTGTGACAGTTAAAATCAAGCTCCTGACAATGTAGTTAATGGGGAAGAGTGAGCAGGATTTAGTGACCTTCAACTGCTTGGACTGACTCACATTGGTAAAACCACCAACATAAAAGATCAAGTTACTACTGAAGGACAAATTGAAAGACCAAATATAAAATAATGCATTGATCATGTATTTTTTTAGTCTATGTTTAATTTTTGCCAACAAGGAGTTCCTATGACTGATAGTGACAGCCTGGAACACACTCAGGAGGCAGGTGATGCAGATAGAGAGACCTCTCATCACTCTCTTTGTGTAAAAAGTTGCCTTACATTTGAAGTCATTCTCAACATTCAGTGACTCAAATATGTCTGCAAGCCAAAAATTCTCTCCAGTGAGAAACATCATTATGTGAACAAAGGACAGTTGACAGGAGATCAAGTCCATGGGCTTAGGTCTGTGACCTAGGATTATGAAAATATAGAAAACAAGAAGAAATATATTGGCTAGGACTCCAATCCCAGCTTGAAAATAAAGGATATTCTCTAATAATGAAGACATAAAGGAAAGTGAACTCATCTTTAGAGAATGGTGGAAGCATATTTCTTATATCTGAAAAAGAGAGAGAATACATGAAACTTGTGATTCACTGGACAGTATGTTTATATCATCCTTCCATTTTCTATATTAATTATTAATTAACCTTTCTCTTTAACATTTATTGTTCCAGAGTGTACATTATAGTCTACATTTCTATATGTCTTCCATATATCTCCTGTATATATAAACTATCATAGATAATACATTCATGCACACATATTTTTGTACATAATAGAAACTTTGTCTGATTCTAGTTACTTAAAGATACAATCCTATTAATATAAATTTCCTTATTTTATGCTTAACACCTAAAACAGAAATGATGAACACCGAATATTAATCAGAATTGTACAACTGAACAAAATATATGGCAGTCTGGCAAAAAAAAAAAAAAAAAAAAAAACACAAAAGATACTCAAAAAGAATCACATGACCCTGTCTCATGGTCCATAATTTTACTATTCTCTTTTTTGCAACTATCCATGCTTCTACTCATAATTCTAATGGAATCAAAGTTATAATTCTTGATAATCTTTCTATTTTAATCAGCACAAAG
The DNA here is from genome assembly GCF_978045245.1 of Mus caroli. Lineage (NCBI taxonomy): Eukaryota > Metazoa > Chordata > Mammalia > Rodentia > Muridae > Mus > Mus caroli. Next base: position 91,616,240 of record NW_028227262.1, read on the forward strand.
GTCTACCTCAATTTGTTGTATATGTTTCTTTTTCATGAAATCATACCTAGAACCTAGAAGACAGAGATGCATTGGGAGACCATTAGTTTACTATTCACACTCTATTAATTACATTACTGGTATGGTTATAAATAGCTGTAAATGGCTTTGAGTTCATTTCCCATCTTATTTAAACCCTTTGTGAACTCCACTTCAATATTAAGGAACTAACTTCCACATATCAACACAAATACTATTTTTTTCCTTTAGGTGGGGTAGGGATATAAATCATTACCATTGTGATTCCTAATGGCCTTTTCGGCCATCCATATTGTTATTTTCCTAACTATCTCCATCTCTGTATTTGTATTTACATTCATATTTATATTATCATAATTTAATAATTTAAAAAAATCCTGGATAATATATAATTCAAGGCTAGACTCCAAATTGAAAGAGTACCCTTATTCATATTTAAAATTGAAAATGCACAAACTATATATATATATATATATATATATATATATAATTTTTTATTAATTATATGACTACAATTTATGTTTAACACAGAACAGGAAAAATAAGTAATATAAAATATAATATAAGGTAAAATGAACTAATCTAGAGTTTTCTTTATTTTCCCAAAGGTATGTGCTTCATCCTCTCTACTTTATATACATTGCTTTGTAAATGTTTATCCCATAGAGAAAATGACACACCTTCTAATTAATCAAGTGTCATCTTTCTCTGGGGTTCACTGAAAAGAACCTTAATTACCATGGATCAGAGATGTTAACACAGGGAAGCACTCAGAATGTTTTATTGGAAAAGCAACAACAGGCTGAGGCTTTTCACATTAGTTAAAATTGTAATATTTAGTTGTAAATACAAAAACCCAAAGTGTATCCATAAGCATTCATAAGAATAGAGAGCCATCGCTATTAAATTGACCAAGACCAAAAAACTAAGCAGTGTGTAGACGGCTGTCTGAAGAGACTTTCAACAAGAGACCAAGAGCTGCTTTCTCCATAGCTCTACATTCTTCCAAGAAAAATTCATTGTGCACTTTCATTATCCCAGAACTTGATTTTAGAACACTCTTGTTTTATGAATTTACAGTGATCTTTGCTTTCTGCTTGTGGAGATTTAGTACTCTAAGGAACATATAAATTAAATAGATCAATTTCACTTTGCGTTTTACCATATTTAGGAGTAATGTGCTAAAAGTAGCGTGACTACTGAGAAAGAAGTGACTTTCAGGTGACAAGGGTACATGATGTTGACAGGTGTACTGTCCACTCTCTCAGAGCAAGAATAACTCTTTATGAATCCCAGGAGATGAAGACTTCAGCTACCCAAGCTAGTCTCATGGAATCTTCATAAAATAGTCAATGACAGCAGGAATAAATACTGATCACTTACTTATAAGGTATCAATTCACAGCTATTACCTGAACTCTTAAATACCTTACATACATGGACTGCTTTGGGCAAATTGAATTTATCACAGGTGTGACTGGAAGGGCACAGACGCTGAAGAGAGTGCATATTTTAATGAGAATTTTTTCTTTGTAACTATTGGAAGAGACTTTTGGGATGTTGACTTTAAACAATTTTATGCTGATTGAAAACAGAAAATGTTTTTCGCACTGCTAATGAAAACCTTACTAAATTTTATATAAGTAGCAATATAACCAGGTTCAATTTTTGGAGATACTAAAGATGAATTTATTTTAATAAAACGCAAATGCCTGCAGAAAACTTTCCAAAGAATTTCTAAGTATATGTAAACTTAACAGAATAAAATATTACTGATAAAGACTAAATTAGTTAATATTTGCTGTATACTCCTAGCTTCAGTTTCATATAATTAAACATACATGGCCAGTTATCTTGAAAAAAGTAATAAAATGAGAAAATATAAAGTTTAATTTCAATGTACATTAATATTATAAATATAGTCATGCAAACCAATATATTTCTGGTCTTTATTTTTCACCCTTCAAGTTATTTCAGGTGTCTTGTTACATGGGGTTGAACACATTCAAGAGGATCCCATGTCAGATGCACTACTTGAAATGTTGCATTTGGGGCTATATTTACATATATATATATAAGAGTACATCCATTGTAAATACTGATTGGTAACATGACATTTTCAATCACAATGTAATACCTACTAGTGATCTTTATACTATGACCCTTTCCTGTCTCTTTGTCTGTTCATCTGCTGGGCCCCATCCTCTGGTAATAAGGACACATGCTCCACTATGTTTATAGCAGCCTTATTTATAATAGCCAGAAGCTGGAAAGAACCCAGATGTCCCTCAACAGAGGAACGGATACAGAAAATGTGGTACATTTACACAATGGAGTACTACTCAGCTATTAAAAACAATGAATTTATGAAATTCTTGGGCAAATGGATGTATCTGGAGGATATCATCCTGAGTGAGGTAACCCAATCACAAAAGAAGTCACTTGATATGCACTCACTGATAAGCGGGTATTAGCCCAGAAACTTAGAATACCCAAGATACAATTTGCAAAACACAAGAAAATCAAGAAGAAGGAAGACCAATGTGTGAATACTTCATTCCCCATCCTCTTTCGAATAGCTCACTTTTAGTGTCACATATATAATCAGAGATCATATTTATCAAAATATATATTATTTCAAAAATCATTATATTGATAGTTCTATGTCTACAAGGATGTGCTGTGTTTGCTCATGAAACAGTTGGCTCAAAAGCAAAATTCTAAGCAAGAGAATTGTCTAAGCACTTAATACAGAAAATCTTGCTCTATTCTAACACATACTTACAGCTCTCAATATAATGAAGAGATAAAGGAATACTCACCCTGTTGAGCCTTCCATAAACATCCTTGTAGGAGGAGACCCTAAGATGTAGTTATAAGGAAGAAATGTTATCAGTTTGTCTCCCTCTAGACCCACAGTCATCATGTCATCTGGAGAAGGCATTTCTGACCTTGAGGTTGTTACAAAGTGGTACCATTAAATGGAAAAGTGAACTTCCCTAATTTCAGAAAAGTGGAGTATGCACATCAGAGCTCTGGGTTTCTATTGGGTATGGTATTCTCCCCAGGCTATCTCTCTCTATGTGGATTAACTGATCCCAGTCCTTGTGAACAAAACAAAAGTAAAAATAATAATATCCTATTTAAAAGAAGTTGAATAACAATTTAGATTACCCAAGGTATCTGTTTTGCTTCCCAAACTTTCCTTGTGGTCTCCATGCTTATTTGACATTGGCTTCAGGGTCTCATTTAGATAATATCAGAAATTCTGATGAAATTAAGAAAAGTTCACCTCCTCCAAACACACTTGAGGAAAAATATCTTTCTTGTATTAAACACAGAAGTGTGGTAATATAAATGTTATGGGGCTGAAATGGGACTAAGGGGACAGGGATGTAATCAGTTGATAGTGGGCATGGCTAGAAAATATTGAGGGGGGACGCTATGAAAAAATATTCAAGTTATAGGTACAAGTGAGGGAAAATAACCCTATGTCAATGGCAAACAGAAGCCTTCAATAAGATCATAGAAAAATCCATGCAAGACACACCTATATAACACAAGGGATGCACTGAACACACAGAAAAGACAGGAGCAGAATTAAAATTTTCTATGCACCTTATAGTTAAAACACTAAATATATGGAACTAAAAAATGGGTTGAAAGCTCTAAGAGGAAACTTCAAGTCTCAAATAAAGAAAACATATTAAATGGAAAAATGAACTTCCCTAATTACAGAAGAGTTGATTTCTCAAGGTAAATTTTCTAAATCAAAAGATCCTGAAGCAATACATTCCAAGTTCTAAATGACAGTCAAACTAAAATATTATACCAAGCAAAACTACTGCCATGATTGAAGGAAGAACAATTTCTACAACCTAGACAGCCCCCCAATTTTATATTCAACAAACTAATCCAAACATAACATGGGGAGCACTATTTTGGGCTGAAATGAAAAATGAGCATAGCAGAGGGACTGTGGAATAATATTAAGCCATAACTACAAAATCACAAAGTACCATTGAGAACACAACACCAAAAATCACCAACATGATGACCAGAACTAACACACATTTCAATAACACTTTAAATGAATGGGCTCAATTCTGCACTCAAAAATCATGGACTCACTAAATTTATCAAAAAACAAAATCCATATATCTGCCTATAACAAACACATCTTAGTTTGAAAGATAGGCACAAACTTAAAGTAAAATGATAGACAAAACTACTCCAATGGAACCAGTAATACAGAGAGTGCAACTATTCTAACACTTAACAAAATAGACTCAGAAGAGAGAAAGAGATACACTTCACTATAATCAAGAAAACAGATGACCAAAAAGACATTACTATCCTTAAAAAAAAAATGTATAAAGTCATAGACACATAATTTCATATTAAAGAGTATTTTTAATTGGAATAAAAGACACATGCTAACATCAATCCATCAACAATGGGTGATTTCATACCCAGCAGGAGTTATGTCCTAAGCCTGTAAACTTCTGTCAATGAGATACTTGCCTTTTCCTGGAACTTGAGATCACAGGAAGTCTTGGAAGGGCTTCTCTCTGTGTGTCTCTCTCTGTCTCTCTGTCTCTATCTCTCTCCTTCCTTCCACCCATTTTATCACCTTCTCTTTTTCTCTTTTCCTCTGTCTTGTTCTTTCTATCTCTCTCTCTTTGCATCAAGGAAACCATAATCAACTGTAAGAATGGAGACAGAATCCTATAGATGGGTGTGAAATGAATAGCATCATATTTTGATTCTAATATTTACTTTCGGGAATCTGGATAACTGAAGAGCCTCTTAGAAAGGTAGAGAGTCATAGAGAGTCTTTCAGTAGGGAACTTGTTATTTGGTTTAGAGTAAATATGAAAAAGAGGAAACTACAGGAAGACATGGAGTAATTAGCCCCTACATACAATCCTCACATGGAATTACTAGATAGCTGCTCAAAGAATCAACCTATATCCATGTGCTGGGTAGTTTTATGTCAATATGACAAAAATTTTGCCAATTGAGAGGAGGAGACCTCAATTAATAGAATGTCTCCATAAGATCTCACTGTAGGCAAGCATGTAGAGTATTTTCATATTAGGAAGTTATTTCTAATTAGAAAATTATTTATATTAGAAAATTCTCATTACCTGCGGGAATGTTCAGCAAATTGCAGGTGGTGTCATGCTGGGGCTAGTGGTCCTGAGTCTAATAGAAATCAAGGTGAATTAGCCCCATGGCACGAACATGTAAGCAGCACCCTCCCATGACCACTATGTTAGTTCCTGCATCCATGTGCCTGACCTATTTGAGTTTCTGTCCTGACTTCTTCCAATGATCAACTAAAATGTGCAAGTCTAAGGCAAATTAATCCTTTTCTCCCCAACATGCTTTTGATAGTGTGTTCATCAAGTGATAATATACCTAATTATACCAAGTTGGTTCCAGGATGATGGCATATTTGTTTGAGAGACCTGACCATGTACTTTGGGGAGAATTGCAGAAGCACTTTGGAACTTTGGATTAGGAAAGCCTTTCAGTGTTGTGCATCTGGACTTTTCTCTAAAAAGCTTTTCTGTGTTGTATATCTGGACTTTCTCTACTTTGCAGTTTCTTTTTCTTTCATACCTCTCCACCCCTTTTTCTCCATCTTTCCAATGCCCTACTCTGATAGAAAAGGATAAAAGGATAGAGGGAAAAGGAGACAATGACATTGTTATACTACTTCATGTTGATAAGGGGCATCAATGTCTTTTGGTTAAGTTTGGTCTTCATGGTCAGGATACGTAATTTCTTCTTTTCATAACTCCACACAGGACTATTTGGCAAATTGCAACCAACATCAACCAAAAGAATCCAACCACCAACTAGCCAAACAACCATTAGGGTTCTAATATATATATTCTGAAAAGTCTCTTTAATTTCAGAAGTCACACACTTGCAAAAAATATCTGCAGCTGGGGAAATCATGCCATGCTAGAGCACAAGGCAAAATATAGTCAGCTTCTTTGGATAATCTGAAGCATACCCATATCACAAAGCCTGAGATTAAAACAAACATATTCTTATAATTTTTCTGTGATTTATTCAAGAAACCAAAATACTCACTACAATGTGGAAATTTCAGTGGACTTTTCTGTGTGAGCTTCTAAAGTAGGAATGTTCAGATCAGTGCAGAATATAGAAGCCTTCTTGTAAAGTTTCAGAGGGATCTTTAAAGAACCTATCAGGACTATTTTCTATTTTATTTTACTTTGTTTTATTTCTCATTTATTTACATTCCAAATGCTGTCCCCCACCTCACACAGTACCTCTTCAAAGAGTCCCTCCTTCTATCCTAGTTTCCTTCTGCTCTTAGAGTGGGTGAGCCACCCCACACTTGTAATCCTCTAACCCCAGCACATCAAGTCCCTGCAAGTTTAGGAGCATCCTCTCCAACTGAGACTAAAGAAGTGAGCTCTATGTGACAGAGCCTTCACTCCACTCCATGTATGCTTTGTGGTTGGTAGCTCAGTCTCTGAGAGCTGCCAAGGGTCTAGGTTAATTGACACTCTTCGTCTTCCTTTGGAGTGCTTATCCACTTCAGGACCTTTAATCCTTACCCTAATTCTTCAATAAGAGTCGCTAAACCTAGTTCATTATTTCACTGTGGATGTCTACATCTGTTTGAGTCAGTTGTTGGGTAGAGCCTCTCTGAGGAGCTTATGCTAGACTCCTGCCTGCAAATATAAGAGGCTATTATTAATAGTGTCATGGGTTGGTGTTTGTACAAGGGATGGATCTCAAGTTGGACCTGTAATTGTTTGGCCATTTCTTCAATCTCTCCTCTATCTTTGACTCTTTTAGGCCATACAGATTTTGGGTCGAAAGCTTTGTGGGTGGGTTGTTGTCCTTTGCTTTCCACTGGGGGCCTGACTAGCTATAGGATGTGGACTTTTCTGGTTTCATGTCCCAACTGTGAGGCATGTCATCTAAGCTCACCCCTACTGACTCTTGGGAGCCTCCTCCATCCCAGGTCTCTGGGACTTCCAAGAGAATCCTCCCAACCACCCCCACTCAAGACAGCTACAGATTTCCATCCTTTCTTCCATCCCTCTAACACACTTTCCTGTCTTTCCCCTGATACCTGATCCTGACTCAGCATTTTCCTTTCTATCCTTTTTCCCATGCAGTTCTCTTCCTCCCCCTGCCTCCTATGATTATTTTGTTCCCCCTTCTAAGAGAACTTCAAACATATTCACTTGGGTCTTCCTTCTTCTTTAACTTCTTTGGGTCTCTAGGGGGTATGATGGATATCCTGAACTTTATGGCTAATATCAACTTATCAGTGAGCACATACCATTCATGTCCTTTTGGGTCTGGGTTATCTCACTCAGAATATTTTTCTAGTTCCATCTATTTGACTGCAAAATTCATAATGTCTTTGTTTGTAATAACTAAAAAGTATTCCATTGTGAACCACATTTTCTGTCCCCTGTCTTCAGTTGACTTGACAGACATCTGGGTTGTTTCTATGAATAAAGCTGCTATGAACATCATGATGCATGTGTCCTTGTGGTATGGTAGAGTATATTTTGGGTATATCCCCAGGAGCTGCATAACTGGTTCTTTACCTAGAATTATTTCGAATTTCAGAGAAACTGCCAGATTGATTTCCTGAGTAGATGTACCAATTTGCAGTCCCACCAACGATGGAGAAGTGTTTCCTTCCATTCTTCATATTCTCAATCAGCATGTGCTAGCTCTTGAGTGTTGATCTTAGGCATTCTGATGACAGAAGAGGAATGTCAGGGTTGTTTTGATTTGCATGTTGTTGAGGACTAAGGACATTGAACATTTCTTTAAGTGATTCTCGTCCATTTGTGATTGCTCTGCTGAGAATTCTCTGTTTAGTTCTGTACCTTATGTATTAATTGGGTTATTTGGGTCGTTGGTGTCTAACTCTGAGTTCTTTATAAATTTTGGATATTAACCCTGTGTCAGATATAGGATTAGGAAAGATCTTTTACCAATTGATAGGCTTCTGCTTTGTAGAATCAACAGTGTGTCCTTTGACTTAGAGAAGCTTGTCAGTTTTGTGATGTTCCATTTATCAGTTGTTGATTGATCTTAGAGCCTGAGTAACTGGTGTTCTGTGCAGGAAGTTGTTCCCTGTACCAATGCAGTCTAGGCTATTTCCCATATTCTCTTATATTAGTCTTATATTAGATTTAGTGTATCCATTTTTATGTTGAGGTCTTGGATTCACGTGGGCTTAAGTTTTGTGCAGGATGATGAATATAGATCTATTTGCATTTTTATATATGCAGACATTCAGGTAGACCAGCACCACTTGCTGAAGATGTTCTGTTTTTCCCCATTGTATCATTTTCAGCTCTTTGGAAAAAAATCAAGTGTCCATATGTGTATGTATTTATTTCTGTGTCTTCAATTCAATTCCATCTATCAACATGTCTCTTTCTATATCAATACCATGCTTTGTAGTACAGCTTGAGATCAGGGATGATGATACTGACAGTTCTTTTATGGCTCAGGATTTTTTTTCTATCCTGGGTTTCAGTTTTTCCGTATTAAGTTGAGAATTGCTCTTTCAAGCTATGTAAAAAATTGTGTTGGGAGTTTGAAGGGACTTGCATTGAATCTATAGATTGCTTTTTGTAAGATAGGCATTTTCACTATGTTAATCCTACAAATCCATAAACAGGAGAGATCTTTCCATCTTCTGATATCCTCTCCATTTTCTTTCTTCAGGGACTTGAAGTTTTGTCAAACAGATCTTTTATGTGTTTAGTTAGAGTTACACTATGGTATTTCATATTATTTATGGCCATTGTGAAGGATGTGGTTTCCCTGATTTCTTTCTCAGCTTAGACATAATTTATATAAAGGAAGGCTACTAATTTCTTTGAGTTTATTTTATATTCAGTTACTTTGATGATGTTCTGGTGGTATGCCATGAGTCACTTATATACATTATAATGTAGTCTGTGAATGCTGAATCCTTGACTTCTTGCTTTCTAATTTGAATCCCTTGATCTCCTTTTGTTGTCTTATTGCTCTAGCTAGATCTTCAAGTATTATATTGATTAGATATGTAGAGAGTTGGCAGACTAGTCATTTAATGGATTTCAGGGGATTTGGTGACTATGGCCTCATATAATGAATTAGGCAGTGCACCTCTGTTTCTATCTTGTGGAATAGTTTGAGGAGTATTGGTATTAGCTCCTCTGTGAATGTCTGGTGGAATTCAAAACTAAAACCATCTGGACCTAGATTCTTTTTGTGTGGGAGACTTTTAATGACTGCTTTTATTTGCTTAGTGTCTTAGTTAGGGTTTTAGTGCTGTGAACAGACACCATGACCAAAGCAAGTCTTATAAAAAAACCAACACTTAATTGGGGCTAGCTTACAGGTTCAGAGGTTCAGTCCATTATCATCAAGGTGGGAGAATGGCAGCATCCAGGCTGTCATGGCGCAGGTAGAGCTGAGAGTTCTACATCTTCATCCAAAGGCTGCTAGTGGAAGACTGACTTCCAGGCAACTAGGTTGAGGATCTTATGCCCACACCCACAGTGACACACCCATTCCAACCAGGTCACACCTATTCCAACAAGGCCACACCTCCAGATGGTGCCACTCCCTGGTTCAAGGATATACAAACCATCACAGCTTAGATTATAGGGGTTACAGAACTGTTTAGATAGTTTAGCTGATCTTGATTTAATTTTGGTAAATGAAATTTGTCTAGAAAATGATCCATTTCATTTAGATTTTCTAGTTCTATGGCATATAGGCTTTTGAAGTAAGACCTCGATTCCTGTTTTTATATCTCCTTTTTTCATTGCTAATTTTATTTATTTGGATACTGTCTCTGTGCAGGTGTCTGGAGATGTGTTTAGTGGTGAGAAATCAGAAGATGGAACACAAACAGGTCAGTGCAGACCTCCATACTCTGGCCTGCCAAGGGCCCAGCAGGTCAGAGTATGGAGTTGGGTAATTCAATGGGTTGGACCTGGCAGCAGTGGGCATGGAAGGATGCAGGGGAAGCTGGGGCCAGAGAAATGGAGTGCATAGGGGATATGGTATAGCTCCTTGAAACTTTTTTTTCTTTTTTAAAGATATATTTATTTTAACTATGAGTTCTCACTCAGGAGAGAAGAGGGCATTGGATCCCATTGCAAATGTTTGTGAACCACCATGTGGTTGCTTGGAATTTAACTCAAGACCTCTGGAAGTGCAGGCAGTGCTCTTAACTGTTGAGCCATTACACCAACACCCAGGAGACTTTCCTTAGTTATATCATTTGAAATGGGAAATTGCACTTCTTATCTGGATCTTTGAGACAGGAAGATCCACCTTTATTCTGGACTACAAATTCTACTGGCAGTTTCTTTAAAGAAAACGGGAAGAAGATGTAAATTTGCTCTCTCGTTGTCTACTTGCTCTTGGTCTTGAAAGGAAGTTCATTCTTTCATTAGCTTTAAACCCTATTTCTTTAGGAATCTGGCATATACTGAAGACCAGCTGAGACATCCAGCCTCATGAGCTGAATAACTACCATATCCTTGTACTTTCAGTTGGTAGATGGCCATTGTTTATTTAGCTAAACAACAGCATGTAAGTCATTCTAATAAAGCTTCTTTCTATACATATAGAGAATCATTCTGTAAGTTCTGTTCTTCTACAGAAACTTGGCTAACACAGGTAGTATATGACTTGACTCTATAGCAGTAGTTCTCAACATTTGTTATGCTGTGATTTTTAATAGAATTCTTCATTTTGTGGTGATACTCAACTGTAAAATTGTTTTTGTTGCTACTTAATAACTATAATGAATTGCAAATAAATATCTTATATTTCAGATGGTCTAAGGTGACCCCTGTCACCTTAAGAGTCATGCAACACCCAAAGAATAAGGGACCACAGATTGAAAACAAATACTCTAACACTTCCACCAGGAAATTCCTACAGCTGATAAACACTTCCGGTAAACTCCTTGGATGCAAAATTATCATACAAAAATAAGGTGTCTTCCTATACGATATAAATGAAATAAGAAAAACATTAGGGAAACAACACCTTTAACAATAGCCTTCAAAAATATGAAATATTTTGAGAAAACTCTAGCACAGCAAGGGAAAAACTTGTATCATAAAATCTTTCAGATATTGAAGAAAGGAATTGGAGATATCAAAGGATGGAAAGATCTTCCATGCTTAGTGAACAGGAGGATTAATAAAGTAAAAATTGTGATTTTTTTCAAAAAAAAATCAATCTACAAATTCAATCCAATCCTCATCAAAATTCCAAAAATATCTTCACAGACCTTAATAATTCTCAACTTCACATGAATATACAAAAAAATGAAAACAATCAAACAACCTGGGTAGCTAAAATACTCATGAATAATAAAAGAAATTCTGAAGTAATTGTTAATCCCGAAGATGAAGGAGAAATACTACTGATCCAAATCATCATGACCAAATTAATTAAAGTATGCAGTTAATAGAAGAAGTATTTTTATTCTTGTACACCAGCTGTGTCTCCCATTAAATTGGAGGTCCTGAAGTCAGCATTTGAGGTGTAGAAGACAAGGCTTTTACAGCTCAGCTGTAAGTGGTTTCCAAGTCTGGGATTTGGTAGGAAAAATAGGGTTACAGAAGAACATATATATAACAAGTTAAACATTCCTGAAAGACAAGTTGCAAAGTTGTCATAACACAGTAGTCATGTAACATTTTAAAACAAAGATATCTTCTTTTGATACTTTCTTGCAGATAAAAAAAATAATTTTCTCCAAGGGAGTCTTACTTATGAAAATAAATCACTGTGCACTTTACAAGATAGCAAAAACAACATAAACTCAATACAATCTTTGCAGTTCCTTTGCATATATATTATGATTTCTGGTTATGTATTGTAGTGAGATGCCTGTGTTGAACTGTGTATTTCTATGTCTGTATGTGTTTATTGTGATTTTTTTTTACTTTTTTCTATGACTGTTTTGTCCTATTCTGTTTAGTTTTATTTTTGTCTTATCTTATTGCTGTTTATTTTATTATTGTTGCTTAGAAGCCTTTTTGTTTTGGAAGGAGAAACTCAAAGGGTGTGGATCTGGATGTGAGAAGAGATGAAGACAAACTGGGAGGAGTATGGGAAGGGTAAAGCTTGTTCAGAATATATTGTATGAAAAATATTTTTTAATTAAGGAATAACAATTTTTAAATATTGAGGTGGATAGGGGTAAACACTTGTGATCTCAGAGCTGGAGAAATAAAGAGAGGAGAATCTCTGGGACTACAATGTGGCCTATTTGCAAGCCCCAGGTACAGTGAGAGACATTCTGTCAGAGCATACAGTGAATAGCTTCTGACAACCAACAGCTAAGGTTGTCTCCTGGCCTCTACATGTACAGTAACACATTCGTCTGTGCACATACATAAAACCATACACACATTCAGAAAAAAGACACTGTACATCATAATGCCTATATACAATTTTTATTTACTAATAACATTTTAACAAATGTAGATGAAATGAAATCCAAATAAAGAGGCATATGGGAGTTTCACATAGAACAAATTGAGTAACTGCGGTAAAAAGGAAATTTTTAAACTCACATTGTTTTTATGATCCAAAGAGATATAAAAAGTAAACAATATTAAAGTGACAATTTAAACTACTCTAGATGAGTGAGAGTAGATTAAATGTTTTCAAAAGAAAGGATTAAAAAATCACTAACACCAAGGAGCTCATTTGAGTAATCTCAGCATCATGGTCACGTTTAAGGAATAAAGTAAAAAAAAAAAGGAAAAATATAAAAATTTCTGTGGAAATAGCTACTTATGGTATACAACGAATTTTAGACTTTATAGTACTTGTCAAGAGAAATGTCAAAAGAATGTATATATGTAATGCCACAAATTATAGTTAAATCATATGAAGAATTCCATTTTGCTACTTGAACAGTTGAAATTGAAGAAGAATGTATAATTTATTTTAAAAAATAACTTTGGGGGCTAGACTAACATGGAACCTACCCGTACCTGAAACTGTAGTTTCAGGAAATCCCATGACCTCTTTGGACATGCATGAGCACCACATACACAGTAATGCATGCATATATGCCGGCACAAAACTTGTACATATAAATAAATGTTTATGCATTCTGTTTAAAAGTAAAGAAAGAATCATAGCATATTTTTAAATCTAGTGACATTTTGACTGCAGGTTTTTGAGCGAGTTGATTATTCTGTTATCAGAACTGATTTGTACCAATGGAGTAATTGTAGGATAGGCATTCATCACAAACTTCTGAACAGTCAGGATGACTGGGTCATACATCCATAACAGTACTGATGTGGATGAGATGATGAAGTCCACCCAGTACATGACCACAAAGAAAATCACCAGCAGCAAGATGGTCTGGGTGGCTCTTTTCTCAGGGGAGGCTCTCAGATGGCTGATGCTATGAAGATGCTTGCATTGCCTCTGATGCCTGAACAAGATTATTACCATGTATGTACTTGTAATCAGCATGACTCCTACAAGAAACACATCTCTAGAGGTTGTTACTGATAAAATCAATCCCCTGATGATATAGTTCATTGGGAAGAGAGAACAGTGTTTAGTGACTTTCATCTGGTTAGTCTCACTCACATTGGAATAAGCACCAACATAGAAGATCAGGTTACTACTGAAGGACAAATTAAAAGACCAAATATAGAAGAAAGCATTGATAGTGTATTTTTTTAGTTTATGTTTAAATTTTGCCAACAGCGAGGTATTGGGACTGATGGTGACAGCCTGGAACACACTCAGGAGGCAGGTGGTGCAGATAGAGAGACCTCTCATTACTCTGCATATGTAAAAAGTTGTTTTGCATTTGAAGTCATTCTCAATATTCAGTGACTCAAATATATCTGTATGCAAAATATCCCCTGCAGTGAAGAACAGCATGATGTGAATGAAAGTCTGTTGACAGGAGATTAGGTCCATGGGCTTAGGTCTGTGCCCTAGGATTATGAAAATATAGAAAACAAGAAGAAACATATTAGCTAGGACTCCTAACCCAGCTTGGATATAAAGAGCATTCTCTAAGGAGAACATAAGTGAGAGGTGAATTTATCTTAAGAGCATTGTTGAGTCATATTTCTTATATCTGAAAAAAAAGAGTACACATTAGTCTTGTGATTCACTGAACAGTATGCATATACCACATTCTATTTTCCCTATGAATGCTTAATTAACCTATATCTTTAATTTTTGATGTTTCAGACTGTTCATCATAGTCTATATTTCTAGATACCCTCTATGTATCTTCTGTATCTATAGACTATTAGATATTGTGAATACATCAATGGTCATACCCATACAGAATGCACACTTTCTGTGCCTGGACTGCACCTGAGTCTAATGTCTTAGAAATACAATCCTAGTGATTTAAATTCCCTCATTTTATAATTAACATGGAAAACAGTAGTGATGAGCACAGAATATTAACCATATATGTCCAACTGAACAAAATGTATGGCAGTCTGGGGGGAAAAATCACAAAAAATATCCAAAAGTACAGGTGAGTCAGTCTTATATTCTATCATTTTACTATACCCTCTTTTGCAACTATCCATGTTTTAACCATAATTCTAGTGGAATCTCAATGATAATTCATGATTATACCACTATTATAATTAGAAAAGAACTATCAAAATGCATTTTTTCATTACATCCTCATAAGTTAGAATTATGTTTTATCGTATCTTAAATCCTCAAAATCTAGAATGGAAAACATAAATGCAGTAGGAGATCATTAATGGACTTTCCACATCCTATTAATTGTATAACCATTATGGGTATAAATGGCTATAGATGGCTTCCACGTCATTTTCCACCTCATTTACGCCATTGTGAACTCCAATTCAGAATTAAAGAGCTGACTCCCAGCTATCAAGACAAACACTATTTTCCTTTACATTTTGTGGGAGAGGAAAATAAATCATGAACAGTATGATCCCTTAGGGCTTTTTAAGCCATTCATTTTGTTATTTTACCTAACTCCTCCTTCTCTATTTATCTCCTTCCCCTTCTATAAGAACTCAAGCATTTTCCCTGTTTTCCCTCTCCGATCAATTGTGTTCTACTAATCCCCTTTTCCTTCCTCCCACCTTCTTTGCATTTACCTCCCTCTTCCCCACTAAGGAACCCTCCCTTTCCCATTTCCCCAATTAGATGCTCCCACCAGCACCCCTATTTTGGTAATGGTCCTGTTTTGCTTTCCTGGTTTCCACAGTTATTATAGGCTATTTAATCATGCGTGGAAATGTGAAGCTAGGAGCCCCCAACATGAGAGAACATGTAACGCTAAGACAAAAACTATTTCAATACATTTTTCTCAAACATGAACTCATAAGATATGACCAAACAATGATTCTGTTTGGGAATTTCTGTTTAAAGAAAGATTCCTATACATGCAGGGGAAAACCAGGTCCCGCGTGTTATCATATGTCATCAGGATCCTCACACTTTTTACAGTTTTACTCAACAATCTTACCTTTGTTATCTATGTTAGTTATTTGGCATGGTTACTAGGATCAATTTATTATTGCAATTAACTTCATTCAGTACTTTAAAATCAGCTTGTGATAGATAAAAAAACAAATTCACCAACACAGTCTTGCAAGAGAAAGAGTACCTAAATATATTTCAAGTTCACATCACATTCTACATATATAGATGTGTGCATGCTTATATGTATAGAAATAATGCAGAAGTTAGTGGAACAAAATATGTTATAACAACCTGGTGAATATGACACCATAAATCACACCTTTTAAATTTACATGATTTTTACTCTTAAAAAAGTAGTAAAAGAATGGATTCCTCCCAATTTCCAGAGCCAAATATCTGATTCTCTCACCAACATACATTTACAGTACCCACACAGTGATGTTCTGTTTTTTAAAATCTCCAGAGTATGGGCTAGAGAGGTGGCTCAGTGATTTAGAGCACTTTTATCTCTTGCAAAAGAATTGGTTTAGATTACTAGCAATAACAAAGTGGATCATGAGGGATTCCAAAGAATCCCTTGCTCTCTCTCAAAAGGCATGCTAGTGGAACACAAGCATATATGCAAACAAAATACTTATATATGCAAAATAAAATAGAGAAATAAAAAAATACAGCTCCAGGATAATATTTAATTCAAGCCGTAGTCTTTCAAGCCGTGGTATCCAAACTCAAAGAAAAGTATCCTTATTCTTTCATCATTTTGTTACATTGTTTAAATGATTTCATAAATTTACATTATCTGTTTTCAGTTTAAATTTGGGGTGTGTGTGTGTGTGTGTGTGTGTGTGTGTGTGTGTGTGTGTGTAAATGAAAGAGGGAGGTGTTCACCTGTAGTTTAGACTAACTTCAATCAAAACCATACTTTTCCTGCCTTATCCCTGAAAGTTCTGGGATCATAGGTGTGTGGCCACACCTGCGTTCATTCTCCATTTTAATTTTACATACACTAGTAAATTATATTCCAACAAAATGAAAATAGATGTGATATTCATCACTTAAACTTAAATTTATTTTGCCTTTCTTTGCAAATGCATATTTTAATGAACAATTGTATTTTGTAACTATTGGAGAAAACCTTGGTAATTTTTACTTTAAATAATTTTATAGTATTTGAATTGAATCCAATTGAAAATATTTTCTTATTGCTAATGAAAAGCTTATTAAGTATTATATCAGTAGCAATGTTACAAGGTTCAATTTAGAAAACTTGAAATATTAAAACTGATTTGCTTTAATTTAAACACACAAATACCTACCAAGAATTATCCAGTTTGCATTTTTGTAAAGATAACTTTACACGTATAAGTGATGTGAGATTTCTAGATATTTTTAAAATATCCAGAAATAATATACTTTATTAAAAATCTCACAATAGAATAAACAAATCTTTCTAAAATTTTAAAAAATTATTATATAATGTTAACAATGCCTTATATTTTTCTAGGTCATGAGTTATAGTTGCCTAAAAATTCCTAAGTATTAGAAGCATAACAGACTACAAAAATCACTGATAAAATTAAATTAGCTAATACAATTTCTTTATTCCTAGCTTACATTTCATGTAATTAAACTCATACACTCAGGTAACGAGAAAAGTAGTGAAATGAGAAAATATAACATACAATTTCGATGTACGTAAATATTATAAATTTACAGCTACAAACCAATAAATGTGTGTTCTTTGTTTTTCAACCTGAAATTTATTTTAGCTGTTTGGGTAGATGAATAGAAAGCTAACACATTTTGCAATTCATAGACAGATAGTATATTTCCTGAGTATACACTCAGAAAAATCCAGTGTTAGACATGCTTTTTAAAGTTGCATCTAGAGGTATATTTTAAATATATATCAGTATACATTCATAGTAAAAATTATGGGTTTCATGACATTTCATTAAATAATACCCATTCATCATCTTTATTCTATTTGACTTTTCTGTCTCTGT
The DNA here is from genome assembly GCF_978045245.1 of Mus caroli. Lineage (NCBI taxonomy): Eukaryota > Metazoa > Chordata > Mammalia > Rodentia > Muridae > Mus > Mus caroli. The sequence continues at coordinate 91,633,770 of NW_028227262.1, forward strand.
ACTCTGTATCCAACCTTCTACTAGGTCCCTATGCTTTTCCAGCCCCTTCTTTCATATATATATATATATATATATATATATATATATATATATATCCCTGATATTGTAGTAAGTGAAATCTATATTATTTTATAAATTATTACACTAACATTTTTGTCTACAGAATCTGTTGTATTTATTTATGATATAGTATGGTTCAAATGTAAAATTATAAGCAGAGAATTCTCTAATCATTTATGACAGAAAATCCTGCTTCATTCTACTATCTTCTTTCAGCTCTCACTATTAATGAAGACAAAAAGAAACACTCACTCACCAGGGCCTTTGACAAACATCTATGCAGAACTGGGGCCCTAAGAAGTAGTTATAAGGAAGAAGTGTCATCAGCTCGTCTCCCTTTAGACCAATAGTTATCATGGCATCCAGAGAAGTCAGTTCTGTCTTTGTGGTTGTCACAAAGTGATTCCATCAAATGGAAAAGTAAACTTCTCTAATTTGAAGAGAACAATGGATTAGTAACAGGTGAGCTCTGGGTTTCCATGTGTGAGATAGTCTCTCCAGGCTATAACTGTCTGGGTGGATTAAGTACCCCAGTCTTTGTGAACAAAACAAAAGTAGCAATAATAATATCACACTTAAAAGAAGTAGCAAAACCTTTTTGATTCCCTAGGGTATCTGTTCTGATTCCAAAACATTTGTGTTGTGGTAGCCTCCTTACATACTTGACAGTGGATTGAAGGTCTCACCCATAAATTAACAGCATTTTTGCTAAAATGAAAAAAATGACTGCCCATTCAAACACATTTGAGGAAAGCAATCTTTCTTAGAGTGCACACAGAGGTGAGGTAATGTAAATGTGTTATTACAAGAAATTGGGTTGTGGGGCCGGGGATGTAGATTTGTTGCCCGAGTGTATGGGTAGAAAGTATTGTGTATGTGGGATAACATGAAAAAAATCAAACCTTCAAATTATAGGCAGAGGTGAGGGGAAAAAATCCCAAGTACATAGCAAACACAAGATCTTCAAGCGGGTCATAGAAGAAAAGTGCTCCAAAGTAAGGAAAGACACAAGTAGAAGAAGCACACAGAACACAAAATAAGACAAGAGCAGAGGCAAAAATTTCAATACATCTTACAGCTGAAACACTACTTATACAAAACAAAAAAGTAGATTGAAAATTTTAAGAGAAAAACTACAAGTTACACATAAACAAAACCCATCAAATGGAAAAGTCAGCTTCCCTAATTCCAGGAAAACAGTGCAGTTGGAATATCTGATTTCTCACAGAAATCTCAAAATCTCAAAGCCAGAAGATGCTACAGCGATACATATAAAGTCCTTAATGACAGAAAATCTAAAATAATATACCCAGAAAATTACTGCTATAATCGAAGGAAGAGGAATAGTTTGCCACAATATAAACAGCCTTAAAAAATTATATTACACAAACCAAACCTAAGATGATACAGGAAGCATAATTGTTGGCTGAGGAGAAGAATAGCATAGAGACTGGGGAGAAAATTGAAAACATAGTTATTAAAACACAAAGTAACTGAGAGAACACAACACCAAAAATCAATAACAGATGACCAGAACTAACACATACATTTCAATAATAATTTAAACATGAATGGCTTTAATTCTCCACTCCAAAGGCACAGACTGGTTTAATGGGTCAAGAAATCTCCATCTTCCCCACGCCTCCAAAAATCACATCTTAATTATAAAGATAATTATTACGTTAGAGTAAAAGGACACATAAAAGTATTCCAACAGAACAAGAAAGAGAGCAAGTGTCACTATCCTAACATCTGACAAAATATGTTTTGAATGAAAAATAATCAGAAGAGATAAATGGCAGTGCCAAGCATTCTGAAGGTGATATTTGACAAAGTTCCAGTGCTTTGATGACTTTGACTGACCATTCACAGGCCTTGGTAGAAATTTACTGCATACCTTTTGCTTAGACCTGTATTTCTCACTGGTAAAGGCCTCTCTCCAAAGCATAGAGGTGTAATAACAAAAGGCTAGTGCAAACAAGAATGAAAAAAAAAGTTATGTACAAAATCGAGAATTTCTTAAGAACTTATTAAACAAACATTTAGACGATTAATGAATGTTATTAGTAAGCTTAAGACAGAGGATTTAAGAAAAAAATATTAAATAAAAAATGCTTAGTGAAATTCTAGAGGCTGGCAAACTGTAATTAAATCACTAGGTTTCTATGTTTAGCTTCATAAATAAGGAACTAGTGTGAATAGAAAGATATTTTTGATCATATCATTAAACACAAGCCTTACTACCTTCCTGAAGGCAAAAATGGGCAGTTTTAGGGATCATGATGTTCCTCTATTTTTAACAGAATTGTAATAAAGATAGGAATAATACTGAAACAAGGGTTCATGACAGAGACACAAAGGAAACATTTTGGCTCAGTGAACTACCTGCCTTTCTGAATAGAACGTTTCAGATATTATAGAAAAACAAAGAACAGACTGCATTTGCTTAAGCAAGGGTCTGCATAATATTTTAAGAATCACAGAGAAAGGGTGGTGGTCCTATGCCTAACATAAAAGGAATATAAAATAAGGAAAGGAAGAATTAAACAGGGGTCAGAAAGATTGAACTTTTGTAGAAGGCAAAGATTGATATAACAGGTAGTCGGAAATAACTTTTGGTCTATTCATTCTATGCCAAACTGAAACAGATTCAAATTCAAGTAGAGTTGTCCTGTCTAGCATTTCTATAACCACAAGGTTTTATGATACCAATATTATGGAAGAAGAAATTGAGTTGAAAGAAAATTGATTTGTCAATTTTTTTATGTTGTTCTTCCTACAGTGTTGCAAACCCTTTCAGCTCCTTCAATCCTTGCCCTAACTTCTCCATTGTGGATCCCCATGCTCAGTCTGATGTTCAATTGCTTCTATCCACATCGGTATTGATTAGACTCTAGCAGAGCCTCTCAGGGATCAGCTATATCAGGCTCCTGTCAGCAAGCACTTCTTGGCATCACCAATAGTATCTGGTTTTGGTCTCAGCAGATGGGATAGATCCCTCGGTAGGCAGACTCTGGATGGTCTTTCCTTAAGTCTCTGCTCCACTCTTTATCACAGCTTTTCCATTTGATATGAGGAATTCCAGATTAGTATATTTGAGGTGGGTAGGTAGCCCCATCCCTCAACTGGGGGCTGTGCCTATCCACTGGATATGGTCTCTACAGGTTCTATATCCCTTTTGTTTCATGGGAACCTCTTGGGTTCCTGGCATCTGGGACTTTCTTTATATATATACACACACACATATATATATATATATATATATATATATATATATGTATTTTTTTTAAAAAAATCAAGTATTTTCCTCAATTACGTTTCCAATGCTATCCAGAAAGTCCCCCATACCCTGCCCCCCACCCCCCTACCCACCCACTCCCACTTCTTGGCCCTGACGTTCCCCTGTACTGGGGCATATAAAGTTTGCATGTCCAATGGGCCTCTCTTTCCAGTGATGGCCAATTAGGCCATCTTTTGATACATATGCAGCTAGAGTCAAGAGCTCCGGAGTACTGGTTAGTTCATAATGTTGTTGCACCTATAGGGTTGCAGATCTCTTTAGCTCCTTGGATACTTTCTCTATATCCTCCATTGGGGGGCCCTGTGATCCATCCAATAGCTGACTGTGAACATCAACTTATGTGTTTGCTAGGCCCGGCATAGTCTCACAAGAGACAGCTATATCAGGGTCCTTTCAGCAAAATCTTGCTAGCGTATGCAATGGTGTCAGCGTTTGGAGGCTGATTATGGGATGGATCCCCGGGTATGGCTATCTCTAGATGGTCCATCCTTTCATCTCAGCTCCAATCTTTGTCTCTGTAACTCCTTCCATGGGTGTTTTGTTCCCAATTCTACAAAGGGGCAAAGTGTCCACATTTTGGTCTTCATTCTTCTTGAGTTTCATGTGTTTTGCAAATTGTATCTTATATCTTGGGTATTCTAAGTTTCTGGGCTAATATCCACTTATCAGTGAGTACATATCATGTGAGGTCTTTTGTGATTGGGTTACCTCACTCAGGATGATGCTCTCCAGGTCCAACCATTTGCCTAGGAATTTCAGAAATTCATTCTTTTTAATAGCTGAGTAGTACTCCATTGTGTAAATGTACCACATTTTCTGTATCCATTCCTCTATTGAGGGACGTCTGGATTCTTTCCAGCTTCTGGCTATTATAAATAAGGCTGCTATGAACATAGTGGAGCATGTGTCCAGTTGGAATATCTTCTGGATATATGCCCAGGAGAGGTATTGCTGGATCCTGCGGTAGTACTATGTCCAATTTTCTGAGGAACCTCCAGACTGATTTGCAGAGTGGTTATACAAGCTTGTAATCTCACCAACAATGGAGGAGTGTTCCTCTTTCTCCACATCCTTGCCAGCATCTGCTGTCACCTGAATTTTTGATCTTAGCCATTCTGACTGGTGTGAGGTGGAATCTCAGGGTTGCTTTGATTCGCATTTCCCTGATGATTAAGGATGTTGAACATTTTTTCAGGTGCTTCTCAGGCATTCGGTATTCCTCAGGTGAGAATTCTTTGTTTAGCTCTGAGCCCCATTTTTTAATGGAGTTATTTGATTTTCTGGAGTCCACTGTCTTGAGTTCTTTATATATATATTGGATATTATTCCTCTATCTGATTTAGGATACGTAAAGATCCTTTCCCAATCTGTTGGTGGCCTTGGTGGTCCTAAAATGGCATGGAAAGTCCTCTAGGGGACCTTGGGGGTGTCCCCCAACCGGGACATTTGATTTTTGACAAAGGCAAAAACATACAGTGGAATGAAAGAAAGCATTTTCAAAATATGGTGATGGTATAACTGAATTCTGCATGCATACATATATATTGATATTTATCACCATGCACAAAACTCAAGTCCAGCAGTATCAAAGACATCAGCATAACACCAGATAGAGAAATGTAATAGAAGATAAAGTAAAGAATAGCTGTGAACACATTGGTACAAGAGACAACTGCCTGAACAGAAATCCAATAGCTCTAGCACTAAAATCAACAATCCATAAATAGAACTACATAAAACTGAATAGCCTTTGTAAGGCAAAGTATACCATCAATAGGACAAAATGGCAGCCTACAGATTGGAAAAAGATCTTCATTAACCCTACATCCAACAAAGGGCTAGTATCCAATATATATAAAGAATTCAAGAAGTTAAACACCAGCAAACCAATGAACTCAAATGAAAAATATTTTTAGCTGGTGTGGAATTACTTATTTCCTGTGTTTTCTTGGATGTAGGTATCCTCCTTGGGTTGAAGTTTTCCTTCTTGCATTTTCTATAGGGAATGATTTATGGATAGATATTGTTTGAATTTGGATTTGTCTTGAAATATCTTATTTTCTCCATCTGTAGTGATTGAGAATTGTGCTGGGTACAGTAGTTTTGGTTGGTATCTCTCTCTCTCTCTCTCTCTCTCTCTCTCTCTCTCTCTCTCTCTCTCTTCCCTATGTGTGTGTGTGTGTGTATGTGTGTGTGTGTGTGTGTGTGTGTGTGTGTGTGTGTGTGTGTGTGTGTGTGTTTAGAGGTTCCAAAGTATCTGTCCAGGCCTTTTGCAGATTTAGAGTCTCTGTTGAGAAATCAGGTCTAATTTTGATAGGTCTGCTTTTGTATGTTTTCTGGCCTTTTCCCCATGCTACTTTTAATATTCTTGCTTTGTTCTGTAGACTTTGTGTTTTGATTGTTTTGTGGCAGGAGGACTTTTTTTTTCTGTTCCAGTCTAATCAGTGTTCTATAAACTTCTTGTATGTTTGTAGGCATCTATTTCTTTAAGTTAGGAAAGTTTTATTCTGTGATTTTGTTGAAAATTTTTTCTGAGCCTTGGATCTAGGACTCTTCACCTCCTTCTATTCCTATTATTCTTATGTTAGATCTTTTCATGATAGCCAGATTTCCTGGGTGTTTTGTGCCAAGAACTTTTCAGCTTTAACGTTTTCTTTGACTGATATATCTTCTATGCTTCTCTCTTCCACCTCCTGTGTTCTGTTGGTCATGCTTGCATTTGTTGTTCCTGTTCTCTTTCCGAGGTTTTCCATCTCCAGGATTTCCTTGGTTTGTTTTCTTTTTATTGCTTCTCTTTCTGTTTTCAGGTCTTGCACAATTATTATTTATTTATTTCACCTGTTTAATTGTATTTTCCTGTATGTCTTTAAGGGATTTATTTGTTTCCTCTTTAAAGCCCTCTATCATCCTTATAAGATTATATTTAAGGTCATTTTCTTGTATTTTGGTTGTGTTAGGCTATCCAGTGTTTGCTATAGTGGGGTAACTGTGCTCGAGAGGTGTCACTTTGCCCTGGTTATTGTTGATTGTGTTCTTTCAAGGGTCTTTACCCATCTGGATGGTTTTTGTCATGAGATGTCCTTGTTGTAATAGATACTGGGAGGTAGGTGAACCTCAATGCTCCTAGTGTGAGAAGCTTCATATGGGTATCTGTGGGCTGTATGGATCCAGACCTGCAGGCCTGTATGGTTCAGGAGCCACAGGTCTAATGAAGGTGGGTGGAGAGTTGGCAGGAGAATGGGTGTCCCCCTGGGATAGCAGGTCACTCAAGGCAAGTTGGCTTGGCACACGAACCTCAGAGAGCAGGGAAGATGGGTGGGGGATGGGAAGCTTGCCTGTATGGTTCAGGAGTCTCAGATCTGATTACAGGAAAGGTAGTTGGAGGATAGAGATCCCCGTGATATAGTAGGCTGCTCAAGGCAACTTGACTTGGCCCAGAACAATAATAGAAGTCTCAATAGAGCAATAATTCAAGTGAGGGGGAGTGAGACTATACAAAAAGGGGAAGAGTCAAAGTATCTGTGTAGATGTGATGGCTTTTGTTGATTGTCAGATTGACTCCATCTGCAATTAACTAGAAGTTAAATGACTAGGTACCGCTGTGTGAGAGTTTTTATTTCTTTCTTTCTTTCTTTCTTTTTCTTTTTTTAATTAATTAGGTATTTTCTTCATTTACATTTCCAGTGCTATCCCAAAAGTCCCCCAAACACTCCCCCACTACCCTCCCCCCCCCCACTCCCACTTCTTGGCCCTGGCTTTCCCCTGTACTGAGGCATATAAAGTTTGCAAGACCAATGGGCCTCTTTCCACTGATGGCCGACTATGTCATCTTCTGATACATATGCACTAGAGACACGAACTGGGGGGGGGGGGGTACTTGTTAGTTCATATTGTTGTTCCACCTATAGGGTTGCAGACCCCTTTAGCTCCTTGGGTACTTTCTCTAGCTCCTCCATTGGGGCCCTGTGATCCATCCAATAGCTGACTGTGAGCCTCCACTTATGTGTTTGCTAGGCCCCAGCATAGCATCGCAAGAGACAGCTATATCAGGGTCCTTTCAGCAACATCTTGCTAGTGTGTGCGATGGTGTCAGCATTGGGAGGCTGATTATGGTATGGATCCCTGGGTATGGCAGTCTCTAGATGGTCCATCCTTTCATCTCAGCTCCAATCTTTGTCTCTGTAACTCCTTCCATGGGTTTTTGTTCCCAATTGTAAGAAGGAGCAAAGTGTCCACACTTTGGTCTTTGTTCTTCTTGAGTTTCATGTGTTTTGCAAATTGTATCTTGTATCTTGGATATTCTAAGTTTCTGGGCTAATATCCACTTATCAGTGAGTACATATCATGTGAGTTCTTTTGTGATTAGGTTACCTCACTAATCATTTGAAATAGGAAGACCCACTTCTAATCTGAATCTCTGAGACAAGAATGTCAAGGACCAGCCTCAGCTTGGAGAGTGGTTCTGAGGAAGGAGCAGCAACAAAACAAAAAACAAACAAACAAACAAAAAAGCTCAAAATCATCAATCATTATTAAATTAAGATTCCATAGTTCTGATTGGCTGGAGGAGAAGCATCAGCTGTTATTAATAAAATACCAGAAATACTAAAAGAAACCTTTGAGTTGCTAGAATACTTGATTCTTGTCCGTGGAGCTGAGAAATTAGTGGTGATTGGGAAGAGAACAGTAACATTGAATTAAAAATCTTAAAAGTGTCTCCTGAGAGTTACCACACAAAAGTTGTATTTGAAATACAGCTAGACTGACAGATGAACTTAGTAGTGTAAAAGTCACACAGATGGTGCTGGTTTTGGAGGTATGAATGGATCGTGGAGAGCAGCTGCATCCTGGCACAGCTTTATTGAGACTTAGGTTAGTAAACTCTTATCTCTGGGCCAAATATTCCCCCAGGGCCTTGGACAAGAGATCTGCAGATGAAAAGGTACTTGAGAGGGTATCTAAGAAGAGTAGGGAAGGCTGCAGGATCTATATACTCAACATGCCATCCAAAGTAACTTCATCGTACCAAGAGTTTGCTGAAGTATTACTCAAATCATGGCCTACTAAGAAGGATAAGGGAAGCCTGAGATCCCTTTGTTTAGTGTTGACAAAAATATTTTTTATTACATACTTTCTTTATTTGCATTTCAAATGTTACCCCTTTTCTGGTTTCCCCTCCAAAATCCCCCTACCCCATCCCTCTTACCCCTGCGTCTATGAGGGTGTTCCCCACACACCCACTCCCACTTCCCTGCTCTGGTATTCTCCTACACTGGGGCATCTGCCTTCACAGAACCAAGGGCCTCTACTCCCATTGAGGCATCCTCTGCTACATATGTGGATGGAGCCATGAGTCCCTCCATGTGTATTCTTTGGTTCGTGGTTTAGTCCTCATGAACTCTGGGGGGTCTGGTTGGTTGATATTTTTGTTCTTCCTGTGGGGTTGCAAACACCTTCAGCTACTTCAATCCTTTCTCTAATGCCTCCATTGGAGACACCGTGCTCAGTCCAATGGTTGGCTGTGAACATCCACCACTGTGTTTTTCAGACTCTGGCAGAGCCTCTTAATATCAAGAAAATAAAGGATACAATTTAATAATGGCATAGAGATCTACACATAGAATTCTCAAAAGAGGAAAATCAAATAGCTTAGAAACATTTAAAGAACTGTCCAACATCACTTGACATAGGTATACTGCAAACTACTTGAAATTTAGCCTTTTGCCATACAAAATGGCCAAAATGAATAATACAATTGATATTTCATGCTAGCGAGGATGTGGACTAAGGAGAACACTTATGCATTGCTTTGATACATACACAGTATCAAATGCATTGCATTCATACATTCACAGTGGAAATAAGAGTGGTGGTTCCACAGGAAGTTGGAAAATAGATCTACTTCAAGAAATAGCTAAACCACTATTGGACATAAATCGAGGGGACACCACACACTACTACAGAGGCACTGCTATTCAAGAATTGAAAATATTTTTCTCACTATAAATGAAAATCTAAATGAATATTATATCAGTAGCAATTCCTAAAGGTTCAATTTAGGAAATTTGAGATATTGAAACAATTTATTTTCACTGGAATACACAAATACCTACTGTAACTTATCCAGTTTTCAGTTTTGTAAGGATAACTTTACATGGAGTTAATAAATGAGAATAGATTTTCAGATACTTTCAAAATACCCATAAAAATTAGATGGTTTATTAGAAATCATTGAAATGTAATAAAAATATATCTAATTATATTTTCTTTAAATTTTATTTTATTTTTAATTTATTTTTACACTCCATATTCCATTCCCTGCCGCCGCCCCCCACCCCATCCACCCTCTACTCCACATCTCACACCTTCTTACCACCCTACCCTGGCTCCATGTGGATGCCCTCAGCCCCCACCCCACCTGACCTCTATACTCCCTGGGGCTTCCAGTCCCTTAAGGGTTAGGTGCATCCTCTCTGAATAAACATAGACCTGGAAGTCCTCTACTGTATGTGTGCTGGGGGCCTCATATCAGCTGGTGTATGCTGTCTGTTTGATGGTCCAGTATTTGAAAGATCTCAGGGGTCCAGATTAATTGAGACTGTTGGTCCTCCTACAGGATAGCCCTTCTCCTCAGCTTCTTTCAGCCACAGTGGTCAGCTGCTTTTTGTCCATTGGTTGGGTGCAAATAACTGCATCTGACTCTTTCAGCTGCTTGTTCGGTCTTTGGGAGGGCAGTCATGAGAGATCCCTTTTTGTGAGTGTTTCATAGCCTCAGTAATAGTGTCAGGCCTTGGGACCTCCCCTTGAGCTGGATCCCACTTTGGGCCTGTTGCTGGACTTTCTTTTCCTCAAGCTTCTCTCCATTTCCATTCCTGTAATTCTTTCAGACAGGAACAATTATGGGTCAGAGTTGTGACTGTGGAATGGCAACCCATCCCTCTGTGGAATGTGGAACCCCAAACATGATGTTCTGTTTTCCCGCTGTAGGTGGGCTCTACAAGTTCCCTCTCTTTACTGTCGGACATTTCATCTATGGTCCCTCCCTTTGAGTCCTGGGAGTTTCTCACCTCCCAGGTCTCTGGTGCATTTGAGGGGTTCCCCCAACCTCCTATTTCCTGAGGTTGCCTGTTTACATTCTTTCTGCTGGCCCTCAGGACTTCAGTCTTTTACCTCACCAAATATCAGATCAGGTTCCCCCCCACATTCTCCCCCTAAACCCTTTCCACTTTCCCTCACAGGTCCCTCCCTCCTTCCCACTTATGATTTCTTTCTTCCCTCTCCCAAGTGGGACTGAGATGCCCTCAATTGGGCACTTCATTTGTTGACCTTTTTGAGTTCTGTGGACTGTATTATGGGTATTCTGTACTCTTTGGGGGGGGGCATCGAATATCTACTTACTAGTGAGTACATACAATACATGTCCTTTTGTGTCTGAGTTAAGTCACTCAGTATGATACTTTCTAGTTCCATCCATTTGCCTGCAAAATTCAGTTGTGAATTCTCTGCTTAGTTCTATACGCCATTTTTTGGTTGGGTTGTTTGGTTTTTGGTTATTAACTTCTTGAATTCTTTATATATTTTGGATATTAGCTCTCTATCAGATGTGGGGATAGTGAAGACTTTTTCCAAATATGTAGGTTGCCAATTCATTTTACTGACTATGATCTTTGCCTTACAGAAGATTTCCAGTTTCATAAGGTATCATTTATCTATTGTTGATCTTAGAGCATAAGCCACTGGAGTTCTATTTAAGAAATTTTCCCATATGCCAATGAGTTCAAGGCACTTTCCCTCTCTTTTCTATTAGATTTTGATGGGGATTGCATTGAATCTATATATTACCTTTGGTAAGATGGCCATTTTTACTATGTTAATTCTGCCAATCCATGAGCATGGGCGATCTCCCCATTTTCTGACATCATCTTCAATTTCTTTCTTGAAAGACTAGAAATTATTGTCATACAGGTCTTCCACTTGTTTTCTTAGAGTTACCCCAAGATACGCTATACTATTTTTGGCTATTGTGAAGAGAATTGTTTTTCTAACTTCTTTCTCAGCCTGTTTGTCCTTTGTATAAAGGAAGGTTACTGATTTATTTGAGTTAATTTTATATCTGGCCACTTGGCTAAAGTTGTTTATCAGCTGGAGAAGTTCTCTGGTAAAATTTTTGGTTTTTAATGATTTCTTCTATTTCTTTGTGTGATATGGGCCTATTTAGATAGTTTGCCTGCACTTGATTTAACTTTGATATATGGCATCTGTCTCGAAAACCACCCATTTCATCTAGATTTTCCAGTTTTGTTGAGTATAGACTTTTGTAGAAGGATTGATGATTATATTAATTTCCTTCATTTCTGTTGTTATGTCTCCCTTTTTATTTCTGATTTTATTAATTTGGATACTGTCTCTTGGCCCTTTAGTGAGTTTGACTAGGGGTTTATCTATCCTGTTGATTCTTTCAAACACCAGCTTTTGGTTTTGCTGGATTTGGTATTCTTTTCTTTGTCTCTATTTGGTTAATTTCAGCCCTGAGTTTGACTATTTCATGCATTCTATTTCAAACTTCACTCCTCTTGGGTGAGTTTGCTTCCTTTTGTTCTAAAGCTCTCAGGTCTGCAGTTAAGTTGTTAGTATAAGATCTCTCCAGTTTCTTTACCAGGGCACTTAGTGCTATGAACATTCCTCTTAGCACTGCTTTCATTGTGTCGCATAAGTTTGGGTAGGATGTGGCAATATTTTCATTAAATTCCAGAAAGTCTTTAATTTCTTTCTTTATTTCTTCGCTGACCAAGTTATCATTGCGTAAAGAGTTGTTCAGTTTCTACGTGCATGTGGCCTTTCTGTAGACTTTGCTATTATTGAAGACCAGACTCAGTCCATGGTGATCTGATAGGATGCATGTTATTATTTCAATATTCTTGTATTTTTGAAGGTTATTTTTGACCAATTATATGGTTGATTTTGGAGAAGGTGCCATGAAGTGCTGAGAAGAAGGTGTATTCTTTTGTTTTAGGGTGAAATGTTCTGTAGATATCTGTTAAATTCATTTGTTTCATAACCTCTCTTAGTTTTACTGTGTCTCTGTTTAGTTTTTGTTTCAATGACCTGTCCATTGGTAAGGGTGGGGTGTTGAAATCTCCCAATATTATTGCGTGGGGTTCAATGTGTGTTTTGAGTATTAGTAAACAAACATATCCAAAGTTTTTAAAACTTATAAAATTATAACAATTCTTTATGTTTCCTAGGCTATTAGTTGATATGAGTTAAAACTTATTCTATATTCTTTGCTTATGTTTTATGTTTACACATATGCCACGAGCTCTGGTGGAGTCAGCTTGACAGATGAAAGTCTGGAAGCTTTCTCATGAGGAAAAGAGTTTCAAGGAAGCTCCCTCCTGGAGGCTGGCGAAAGCCAGCTCTCCAGTTGGGTCAGCTTGACAAGCGAAAGCTTGGAAGCTGCCCACGAGGAAAAGAGTTCCATGGAAATTCCCTCCTGGAGTTTGGCATTTCCCCTAACCCATAAAATTAATTTTCCACTCCCGCGTTAGTCTAGTGTATGGATCCACGTGCTCTCTATTTAGTATTACCTTATTGTAAATGCCTTTTAAGATTGTATTCTGAATTAGCTAAAGCCTCTCCCAGTGCTCCAAGATCCCAGATAGCAGCAAGGAGCTTAACCTATTCAGTAACTAATTAAGCACTACAATAAATCAGAGCCATTAACTCAGTTGTCTGCAGTAAGAGACTGAAATTCTCACTGAGATAAAAATTTTATTACAGACTACATTCCATACCAAGAGTGAGTTAATATACTATCCTGATAATGAGGATTCTCCAGACAAGATAAAATTTAACAAGGCCTAGAGAATTTCGGGGTCAGTGACACTACATTATTCTTGAAGCCTGTCAAGAGTTAATAACCCCCTGGTGCAATTAACACTAAAGTGTAAAACTCTTGCCTGGCACAGGGCTGATCTGAGGCAGGGGTGATAATCTCTAGTGTAAACATTTATCTGGTTCCTTTTGAAGTCACTCCTCTTGCACCTGGAAAACTTCAATGTGCCTTATTCTGTTGCAATACACTCTGTATTATAAAAAGTCTGAGGCTCGACCAGAACATTACATTCAGATTCAACACCTCTCCTGTGTGTGTGTCTATTTGTCAAATTAATCCTAAGCTTTGCCCACCTACTCTAGAGACTCGTTTTACGCAGACACAGGGACCCAGAGGGTCTGCAGCACACGTACAGCCAGTTAATTTGAAATAATGAGAAAATACATAATATAATTTAAGTGTATCTGAATAATATACAAGTACTCCTGCAAAACATTGTCTCTGGTATCTGTTTTTTTACCCTCTAATGGATTTAGGTGTTTTATTAAAGGAATATAAAATTAACACAGTTGGCATTGTGTACATGGAAGCATGCTCTTAGAATTATTACAGTATGTTTTCAGGAAGCTCCTATCTCAGATATGCTCCTTAAAATATTGCATCTGGGGCTATGTTTTACATATATATCAGTGTACATCCACTGTAAAAACTAATGGGTTTCATGATACCTTCAATTGATATATATAATACCCAGTGATGATCTTCACTACTTCAGCCTTTCCTCTCTCTAGCCATCATTCTCCTTGCCCCATCCTTATTCAAGTACTCCTCTCTTACTGTCACATACATAATCACAGATCACATTAAGTGAAATCTGTGAATTTTTATTAATCATTACACTGATACTTCTATGTCTGCAAGCATCTGTTGTGTGTTTATCATACAGTATGGCTTAAAAGTAGTATTCTAAGCAGAGAATTCTCTAATCCTTCATTATAGAAAATGCTGCTTCATTCTACCACCTAAATACTGTTCTCACTATTACTGAAGTGAAAAAGAAACATTCGCCCAGCTGGGCCTTTGATAAACATCCTTGTAGAATGAAGTCCTGAGAAGCAGTTATAAGGAAGAAATGGAATCAGATCATCACCCTGTAGACACACAGTTATCATGTCATCTGGAGAAAGCACTTCTCACAGTGAAGTTGTTGCAACATGGTTCCATCAAATGGAAAAATGAACTTCCCTAATTCCATGAGAACAGTGGAGTAGGAACAGCTGTGCTCTGGGTGTCCATGTGTGAGCCATTCTCCCCAGACTATATCTGTTTGTACGGATTGACTGATCACAGTTCTTCTGAACAAAACTAAACTAACAATAATAATATCCAATTTAAAGGACAGGGGGAAGCAATTTAGATCCCCCAAGGTATCCCTCCTACTTCCAAAACATTTGTGATATCCTCCACACTTACATGACAGTGGCTTCAGAGACTCTCCTTGGAATTAATATCTCTTTTGCTAAAACTAAGAAAATGTCACCTGCTCCAAATACACTTGAGGAAAGTTATCTTTCTTGAAGATCACACAGAAGTGATGTAATGTAACGATGTTATTAGTACAAATTAAGCTATAGGGATGTAAATGTAGCTCAGTTGATAGAGCAGTTACATTGAGAATATTGTGTATGTGAGAGAAAAAAGTCGGCACAAGATGGAGATGAATCCGATGCCAAAGGCAAGCAGGAGACCTCCAATAAGATTATAAAATAAAACTATTCCAAAGACACACTCATATAACACAAGAAATATAAAAATCACAAAAAAGAGGAGAAAAAATGTTTCCATATATCCTATAGATAAAACACTAAACATAAAGAATTAAAAAGTGAATTGAAAGTGCTGAGTGAAAAACTGCATTTCAAAGACAGAAGAATCTACAGTAATACATAAAGGTGAGGAAGGATGCACCTCACTATGAAGGAATTATAGAATAGAAAGTTATGGATGGCTTGCTAGGCCCCAGCATAGTCTCACAAGAGACAACTATATCTGGGTCATTTCCGCAAAATCTTGCTAGTGTATGCAATGGTGTCAGCATTTGGAAACTGATTATGGGATGGATCCCCGGCTTTGGCAGTCTCTAAATGGTCCATCCTTTTGTCTCAGCTCCAAACTTTGTCTCTGTAACTCCTTCCATGGGTGTTTTGTTCCCAATTATAAGAAGGGGCAAAGTGTTCACACTTTGGTCTTCATTCTTCTTGAGTTTCGTGTGTTTCACAAATTGTATCTTATATCTTGGGTATTCTAAGTTTCTTGGCTAATATCCACTTGTCAGTGAGTTCTTTTGTGATTGGGTTATCTCACTCAGGATGATGCCCTCCAGGTCCATCCATTTGCCTAGGAATTTCATAAATTCACTCTTTTTTAATAGCTGAGTAGTGGATCCAGCTGAGTTGTGGATGCTCACAGTCATCTATTGGATGGATCACAGGGCCGCCAATGGAGGAGCTAGAGAAAGTACCCAAGGAGCTGGGGGAATCTGCAACCCTATAGGTGGAACAACAATATGAACTAACCAGTACCCCCCCAGAGCTTGTGTCTCTAGCTGCATATGTATCAGAAGATAGCCTAGTCGGCCATCAGTAGAAAGAGAGGCCCATTGGTCCTGCAAACTTTATATGCCTCAGTACAGGGGATCTGCAAGGCCAAGAAGTGGGAGTGGGTGGGTGGGAGAGTGAGTGGGGGAGTGTGTGGGGGACCTTTGGATAGCATTGTAGATAGACATCAGCTTGATTTCTCTATGTTTAAGGACTTATGTAACTGTTGTCTTCAGGAATAGGTTCTTAGCATCAGTTTGTGGAGAGCATGTAATAGCCTTAAAAATACCTTGGATAGCATTGGAAATGTAAATGAAATAAATACCTAATTTTAAAAAAAAGAAAATTATGGATGGATGAAAGGGATCTGAATTTGGAGTATCAACCTTGGAGGAGGAAGTGGGGCAAGAAAAGAAATGCTAAGGGGAACCTTTTAAACGAAGGAACATTAAGGGTCATATGAAAACTTAGAACAGCTGTAACTTATAATAATATAAACACATATAAAGGCAATGAAAATGAAATCACAAAATAACAGGAGACAGAGCCCAAAATGAAGTTTCTCATCACTAAATGAAGTGTCCAGTACTGTAAATTGGATAAATCTAATGAGGTTGTTAGATAAAGGGGCTCCATGGGATTCTCCAAATAATGCAAGGTATTTTTAAGGCTATTACATGCTCTCCACAAACTGATGCTACGAACCTATTCCTGAAGATAACAGTTACATAAGTCCTTGAACATAGAGAAATCAAGCTGGTGTCTAACTACAGATTACATCTGTGTGGATTATAATGTATGGTACTGGAAGGTAACATGCACACTACCAAATGAACAACCCACTACAAAAGCTTCATTCTACAATGGTGACCTGCCTGTAGTATGTGCTGGTGCAATAGAGGCCTAAAACTTATGGTAGTAACCAACCAATCACTGATCAGATTTAAAGCTTGGAATCCATGAGATTGAAACCATACCCAGCACTGCTTTGCTTGTCCAGAACATGACACTAGTTAGGCCTAAGACCAAGAACCAAACCAAATACTAGTGTTCTTATAACAAATAAAATGACACCTAATGACATTTTGATGAATTCATTGATCTGAGTCTCATTCAGCCTTTATCAGAGAAGCTTCCTCCAGAAGAAGATACAAAGACCCGTAGCTGTAAAATATTCACAGTGAGAAACATTAAAATTATCAGCCCTACATGGGAAGTCTCGATCAAAATCTTTCACTCAGTGTACAGGAAACCCAGTGGAAAGGTGATAGAAAGACTAGAAAAGCCTAAATGGATAGAGAACACCAGGGAAACAAGGCCTTCTAAACACAGCCCAGCAGACACACATAGAAACTCAGAGACTGTGGCAACATGCACTATCTGTACCTGATGGGGTCATAGAGCAGCAGTGGATATGTGCCACTTGCCAGAGCTGGAGATGGAGAAACAGGAGAAGATCTGGGAATATCATCTTGGTCCAGAGACAGATGCTATCAAGACAGTAGGTGAAAGGCATCTGAAAATGAAAAGCCAAGGTTGTCTCCTGGCTTCCATGTGCACACATGCACACATCCTTCTGTACACACACACATATGCATGCATGCATATAGATGCACAACAAACATATTATACACCATGTATATTTAATAATCAATTTTTATTTACCAATAATAGTGTAGTAAGTGAGATGAAATGAACTACAAATAAACAGGCACATGACATTTTATATAAGAGTCATTAAGTAACTGTGGTAAAAAAAAATGCTAACTCTAAATTCACACTGTTTTTATGGATCCTGAGAATTTATAATCATGAAACAGAATTAAAGCTACAAAAAAATATTTGAACTATCCCTGATGAATGAGTGCAGATTAAAATATTTTCAAGAGAAAGCTTAAAAAGTCACTATCAGAAAGGATTTACTTTTAGGAAATTATGCAGTACAGGAATATTCATTTTACAAAGTAAAAGGGAGAAAGAGAACTCATGAGGAAATATCAACTAATTGTGGACAGTTGAAGAACTGTACGGTACTTGGCAAAAGAAATGAAAAAAGAAAGTGTATGTGTAATGTAACAAATTTTATGTAAATAGTATGAAAATCTTGCTTTGTTACTTGAATCATTAGTTTTTTTTAAAAAAAAATTCCATTTTAGAAAAAAATACTAAGTGGGACCACTCAGGATGATTCTTTATAACCTGCTCTATGGGCAGGTTCCAGGGAATTCCAAGTTATATTTTCACCTCTGTGGACACCAGGAAAGCACACATGCATACATTCTGACATGATATTCATGGTATTCACATGGTATAAATTAAAAATAAATTAATAAATTATAATGAAAAGAAAAAATCTTTATTAAAAAATTTTTGTTGATGCTTTGACTGCAGGTTTTTCAGCATAATTATTATTCTGTTATCAGAACTGATTTGTACCAAAGGGGTAATTGTGGGATAGGCATTCATCACAAACTTCTGAAGAGTCAGGATGACTGGATCATACATCCATATCGTGTCTGAGGTGAATGAGATGATGAAGTCCACCCAGTACATGACAACAAAGAAAGACACTAGCAGCAAGATGGTCTGGGTGGCTCTTTTCTCAGGGGACTCTCTCAAGTGACTGATGCTATAAAGATACTTGCACTGCCTTTTATACCTAAACATGGTTATGACCATGTATACACTTGTGGTAAGCATGACTCCTACAAGAAACACATCTCTGGAGGTTGATATTGTAAAAATCAATCCCCTGATAATAATGTTCATGGGTAAGAGTGAGCAGAATTTAGTGACCTGCATCTGGTTGGTCTCACTCACATTAGTAAAACCACCAACATAAAATATCCGGTTAGTACTGAAGGCCAAATTGAAAAACCAAATGCATAAGAAAACACAGACCATGTATTTTTTTAGTTTTTGTTTAAATTTTGCCAACAAAGAGGTACTGGGACTGATAGTGACAGCCTGGAACACACTCAGCAGGCAGGTGGTACAGATAGAGAGGCCTCTCATCACCCTGCTAATATAAAAAATTGCCTTGCATTTGAAGTCATTCTCAATGTTTAATAACTCAAATATGTCTGTAAGCAAAATATCCCCTCCAATGAGGACCATTATTATGTGAACGAAGGTCAGTTGACAGGAGATCAGGTCTGTGGGCTTAGGACTGTGACCTAGGATTATAAAAATATAGAAAAGAAGAAGAACCATATTGGCTAAGACTCCAAGTCCAGCTTGGAAATAAAGAACATTCTTAAATGAAGACATAAGTGGAGAATGTATTCATATTAACAGCATAGGGGAAGTTTATTTCATACATCTGAAAAAAATTAGAGAGTATACATCAAGCCTGTGATACACTAGAAAAATAAGTCTATATCATCATTCTATTTTCCATACTACTTGTTAATTAGCCTATCTCTTTACTTTTGGTGATCCAGACTGTACATCATCGCCTACACTTCTGCATGCCTTTCATGTTTCTCCTGTATATATATATATAATATTAAAGATAATAAATGTATTCACACATATTTTTTAGAATTTACAATTTGTTAACTTGTATGGCATGTAAGTCTTATATAGGAGAAATCCAATCTTATTGATTTAAAATGTCTTGTTTTATACTTAATATCTAAAACGGTAGTTGGGAACAAAGAATTTTATTCACATTTGTACAACTGAATAGAACATGTTGGTTTGGAAAATACAAAAGATGTACATAAATATTGATACAATCCCATATTTCCTAATATTTACTATGTTCTATTTTGCAACTATCTGTGTTTTGACTCATAATTCTGGCAAAATCGGTGCTAATTCATGATAATCCCATTATTTTAACTAGCAAAATATCTTTCTAAAATCATGTATTTCTATGTTCCCTTTTCTGTGAAATCCAGACTATAAATTAAAGACATGGGTACAGGTGTAGACTACTAGAAACTTTCCACACCCTATATCCATTACTTATTATTATAAAGGCTCATAGACATTTTGAGTTTAGTTCTTATCCCATCACCTTTTGTGAGACTTCAGGTTTAAAGCACTAACTCCAAGTTACAAAGTCAAATAGTGTTTTTCTTTTCTTATTGGAGGCCATTATAAATTGTTAATAGAATGATTAGTAATAGCTTTTCAGCCATATATGTTCATATTGTATCTACATACCTTTTTTTCTGTATTTATCTCCCTTCACTTTCTAAGAACCCACCCTTTCCTATTTCCCTGATAAGATACTCATATCCTGCAATTCTGCTATCTATTGCTCCCATGCCCAAATGTAGACTGGAAAGGGTTTCCTTTTCTTTTCCTGAATTTTGTAGTTAATGCATGCTACATAATCACATCTAAAATTGTGGACCTAGGAGCCTCCAACAAGAGAGAACATGTTATGACAAACATGGGCTTGCTGAAAATGGCTGCATAGTGACACTTTTTTAGAATTTCTACTTTGAAAGAGAAGCCTTCCCATGCAGTGAAAAAAGAGGTCCCAAGTACGTCATCAACATGCACATAACTTTTACACTTTCAATCAACAGTATTACCTTTGCCGCCCGAGTTAGTTATTCGGCTTGGTTTCTAGGATCAGTTTATAATGGAATTAATTTAATTCAATTCTTTAAAATCAGCTTATAATACAAAAATAGAAAATACCTACATTAACCCTGATTTTGTGAGAAAAAAGTGTGCCTAATCATATTTTCAAGTTCATATGTATAAAAATAATGCAGAAGTTAGTGTCTGAGACCATCCTACAAGATTTTCATGACTATGATTCCCTAAATCAAGCAGTTTACATTTACATGATTTTTGTTCCTAAATAGTTTAATCTTGTAATGGGTTCATCCTAATTGCCAGAGCCACACATCTGATTCTCTCACTGATATACATTTATAGTAGCTACAGGTATGATTTTCTGTTCATAAAAGTTCCAGTCCTGGGTTTGATATTCAGCAATGACAGGGCACTTCATGACCATCTGTGACTCTAATTCAAGAGAAAACATTGTCCTCTCTGCCCAAGCATGCAAGTTTTGTGCAGAAAATATACGTAGCTAAAATATGTTAAATAAATAAATAAAGCTCCAGAGTATTATTTACTCAGAGTATTATTTGCCTTGGTCTGCAAACTGTAAGAACTGTTTCCAAATTATAATTTTAAAAATACAATTGTAAAAACCGTATACATATAATAATTTATTATTAATTAGACATCAATAATTTCATAATATAAGCACAAGAGTTATAAGTAATATAAAATATGTTAAATTAATAAAGTAAAAATAGTAATATAAAATGATTTTTTTACTTTATATGCATTACTTTGTAAACATTTATCACATACAGAAAATGACACATTCTAATTTATAAACCTGCACATTTATGCACTATTTAGTTGTAAGAAGTAAAACCCAGAGTATATTATAAACATTTACAATAATGAAGAAGCCATCACTATTAAATTGATCCATACCAAA
The DNA here is from genome assembly GCF_978045245.1 of Mus caroli. Taxonomy (NCBI): domain Eukaryota; kingdom Metazoa; phylum Chordata; class Mammalia; order Rodentia; family Muridae; genus Mus; species Mus caroli. Next base: position 91,655,045 of record NW_028227262.1, read on the forward strand.
AGTGTGAGCCATCTGCAGCCATGTGTCTTTAGAAGCATGCAACTAAGACAGAGAAGGGGGAGGGGAAGCAAGGTATCTTCATACATAGCTCACATTCTCCCGTGAACAGTCAATTCATCTCTTCATTTTCACAATATTTGATTTTAGAACAGTTTGTTTTATGCACATATATTGATCTTTGTATTCTGTTTGTGAAGATTAAATACTATAGGGAGCATACAAGTATAGTAAGTGGAAATTATGATTTCTTTACCACATTTAGTGCATAATGACCTAAAAGATGTATGACTGCTCAGAAAGAATATAAAGTGAGGTAATGACTTTCAGGTAACAAAGAAAATTCATGGTTGATGTACTGTCCACTATCAATAACATCAAGTTTTTAGGAATCCCTGAAAGAGAAAGAAGTTGGCCTCAAAATTAATTCCATGAAATCTTTATAAAATATAGAATGCCAGCAAGAATACTTAATACTCTTTTATAAAGTAGGAAATCATACCTCTTAATTAATTTAAATGCATGAACTCTTATTTGGAAATTAAATTTAGCACAAATATGACTGAAAACACACAGATGTTGAGTAGAATACTATAATTAGAATATTATAATTAGTGATTTTGACTTTAAATAACTTTATACTATTCAAGAATTGTAAGTATACTTCTCAATTTTATTGAAAAGCTTACTAGATATTATTCAGTTTCAATGCTACATGATTCAATTTAGAAAACATGAAATTAGAAAAAGGAATTCACTTTAGTAGAACGACTAAAACTATGGAAAACACATTTGTATAAGGATAACTGTACAAGTGTTTAGAAAATGAATATTTTGAAGTATCTATAAAGTATCTACTTTATGAGAAATCATTGCAGTAGACAAAAAAAAATCTATGTAAAGAATTTAAAACTCATATGATGCTATGAGAGTTTTATGCTTTTCAGTCATTAACTGAAACTTTCATAGGAACTCATCAGTATATGCAAATTTAGCACACTAGAAAATTATTGATAAACATATTAGTTAATATTTGTTGTATATTCATTGTTTGAGTTTCATAAAAATAAATTAATACAGTCAGTTAACTTGAGAGGGGTAAAATGAGAAAATACAAACACAATTCAAATGTGTCAATATTATAAATCTACTTCTGCAAAGCAATAAATAGCTGGAATTTGGTTTTTCACACTTTAAGTTATCTCAGGTGTTACAGAGATGGAAGACTAACACAATTGACCATACCTAGGTAGAACCCTGATCTACGAATTCTTAGAGTAAACATGAATGATAATCCTCTCAGGTATATTCCTTAAAAGGTTGAGTATGGAGTTGCATTATAAATACATATCAGTGTAGATTTATTGGAAAAAGTGATGAGTTTCATGGTATTTTCATTTAAAATATAATACATATTAGTCATCTTCACCTTATGAGCCTTTTCTTTTTCCCTCCTTCTATTAGACCCTGTCCTCTTCCAAATATCCACTTCTTTTTTTTTTATTCAAAAAGCCCAGCTTTATTTTTTTTTAATATTTTTATTACATATTTTCCTAAATTACATTTCCAATACTATCCCAAAAGTCCCCCATAGCGCCCCCCACTTCCCTACCCACCCATTCCCATTCTTTTGGCCCTGGCATTCCCCTATATTGGGGCATATAAAGTTTGCAAGTCCAATGGGCCTCTCTTTCCATTGATGGCCGACTAGGCCATCTTTCGATACATATGCAGCTAGAGACAAGAGCTCCAGGGTTCTGGTTAGTACATCATGTTGTTCCAACAATAGGGTTGCAGATCCCTTTAGCTCCTTGGGTACTTTCTCTAGCTTCTCCATTGGGAGCCCTGTGATACATCCAATAGCTGACTGTGAACATCCACTCCTGTGTTTGCTAGGCCCCGGCATCGTCTCACAAGAGACAGCTATATTTGGGTCCTTTCAGCAAGATCTTGCTAGTGTATGCAATGGTGTCAGCGTTTAGAAGCTGATTATGGGACGGATCCCTGGATACGGCAGTCTCTAAATGGTCCATCCTTTCATCACAGCTACGAACTTTGTCTCTGTAACTCCTTCCCTGGGTGTTTTGTTCCCAATTCTAAGAAGGTGCACAGTGTCCACACTTTGGTCTTCATTCTTCTTGAGTTTCATGCGTTTATCAAATTGTATCTTATATCTTGGGTATCCTAAGTTTTGGGCTAATATCCACTTATCAATGAATACATATTGTGTGAGTTCTTTTGTGATTGTGTTACTTCACTCAAGATGATGCCCTCCAGGTCCATCCATTTGGCTAGGAATTTCATAAATTCATTCTTTTTAATAGCTGAGTAGTACTCCATTGTGTAAATGTACCATAATTTCTGTATCCATTCCTCTGTTGAGGGACATCTGGGTTCTTTCCAGCTTCTGGCTATTATAAATAGGGCTGCTATGAACATAGTGGAGCATGTGTCCTTTTTACCGGTTGGGACATCTTCTGGATATATGCCCAGGAGAGGTATTGCTGGATCCTCCGGTAGTACTATGTCCAATTTTCTGAGGAACCGCCAGACTGATTTCCAGAGTGGTTGTACAAGCTTGCAATCCCACCAACAATGGAGGAGTGTTCCTCTTTCTCCACATCCTCCCCAGCATCTGCTGTCATCTGAATTTTTGATCTTAGCCATTCAACTGGTGTGAGGTGGAATCTCAGGGTTGTTTTGATTTGCATTTCCCTGATGATTAAGGATGTTGAACATTTTTTCAGGTGCTTCTCTGCCATTCGGTATTCCTCAGGTGAGAATTCTTTGTTCAGTTCTGAGCCCCATTTTTTAATGGGGTTATTTGACTTTCTGGAGTCCACCTTCTTGAGTTCTTTATATATATTGGATATTAGTCCCTTATCTGATTTAGGATAGGTGAAGATCCTTTCCCAATCTGTTGGTGGTTTTTTTGTCTTATTGATGGTGTCTTTAGCCTTGCAGAAGCTTTGTAGTTTCATGAGGTCCCACTTGTCAATTCTCGATCTTACAGCACAAGCCATTACTGTTCTATTCAGGAATTTTTCCCCTGTGCCCATATCTTCAAGGCTTTTCCCCACTTTCTCCTCTATAAGTTTCAGTGTCTCTGGTTTTATGTGAAGTTCCTTGATCCACTTAGACTTGACCTTAGTACAAGGAGATAGGAATGGATCGATTCGCATTCTTCTACATGTTAACAACCAGTTGTGCCAGCACCATTTGTTGAAAATGCTGTCTTTCTTCCACTGGATGTTTTTAGCTCCCTTGTCGAAGATCAATTGACCATAGGTGTGTGGGTTCATTTCTGGGTCTTCAATTCTATTCCATTGGTCTATTTGTCTGTCACTATACCAGTACCATGCAGTTTTTATCACAATTGCTCTGTAGTAGAGCTTTAGGTCCGGCATGGTGATTCCACCAGAGGTTCTTTTATCCTTGAGAAGAGTTTTTTACTATCCTAGGTTTTTTGTTATTCCAGATGAATTTGCAGATTGCACTTTCTAATTCGATGAAGAATTGATTTGGAATTTTGATGGGGATTGCATTGAATCTGTAGATTGCTTTTGGCAAGATAGCCATTTTTACAATGTTGATCCTGCCAATCCATGAGCATGGGAGATCTTTCCATCTTCTGAGATCTTCTATAATTTCTTTCTTCAGAGACTTGAAGTTTTTATTATACAGATCTTTCACTTCCTTAGTTAGAGTCACGCCAAGATATTTTATATTATTTGTGACTATTGAGAAGGGTGTTGTTTCCCTAATTTCTTTCTCAGCCTGTTTATTCTTTGTGTAGAGAAAGGCCATTGATTTGTTTGAGTTAATTTTATATCCAGCTACTTCACCGAAGCTGTTTATCAGGCTTAGGAGTTCTCTGGTGGAATTTTTAGGGTCACTTATATATACTATCATATCATCTGCAAAAAGTGATATTTTGACTTCATCTTTTCCAATTTGTATCCCTTTGATCTCCTTTTGTTGTCGAATTGCTCTGGCTAGGACTTCAAGTACAATGTTGAATAGGTATGGAGAAAGTGGACAGCCTTGTCTAGTCCCTGATTTTAGAGGGATTGCTTCAAGCTTCTCACCATTTACTTTGATGTTGGCTACTGGTTTGCTGTAGATTGCTTTTATCATTTTTAGGTATGTGCCTTGAATTCCTGATCTTTCCAAGACTTTTATCATGAATGGGTGTTGGATCTTGTCAAATGCTTTTTCCGCATCTAAGGAGATGACCATGTGGTTTTTGTCTTTGAGTTTGTTTATATACTGGATTACGTTGATGGATTTCCGTATATTGAACCATCCCTGCATCCCTGGGATGAAACCTACTTGGTCAGGATGGATGATTGTTTTGATGTGTTCTTGGATTCGGTTAGCAAGAACTTTATTGAGGATTTTTGCATCAATATTCATAAGGGATATTGGTCTGAAGTTTTCTATCTTTGTTGGGTCTTTTTGTGGTTTAGGTATCAGAGTAATTGTGGCTTCATAGAATGAGTTGGGTAGAGTACCTTCTGTTTCTATTTTGTGGAATAGTTTGTGAAGAACTGGGATTAGATCTTCTTTGAAGGTCTGATAGAACTCTGCACTAAACCCATCTGGTCCTGGGCTTTTTTTAGTTGGGAGACTATTAATGACTGCTTCTATTTCTTTGGGGGATATAGGGCTGTTTAGATCATTAACCTGATCTTGATTCAACTTTGGTACCTGGTATCTGTCTAGGAACTTCTCCATTTCATCCAGGTTCTCCAGTTTTGTTGAGTATAGCCTTTGGTAGAAGGATCTGATGGTGTTTTGGATGTCTTCAGGATCTGTTGTTATGTCTCCTTTTTCATTTCTGATTTTGTTAATTAGGATGCTTTCCCTGTGCCCTCTAGTGAGTCTGGCTAAGGGTTTATCTATCTTGTTGATTTCTCAAAGAACCAGCTCCTTGATTGGTTGATTCTTTGAATAGTTTTTCTTGTTTCCACTTGGTTGATTTCACCCCTGAGTTTGATTATTTCCTGCAGGTCTACTCCTCTTGGGTGAATTTGCTTCCTTTTGTTCTAGTGCTTTTAGGTGTGTTGTCAAGCTGCTAATGTGTGCTCTCTCTAGTTTCCTTTTGGAGGCACTCAGAGCTATGAGTTTTCCTCTTAAAAATGCTTTCATTGCGTCCCATAAGTTTGGGTATGTTGTGGCTTCATTTTCATTGAACTCTAAAAAGTCCTTAATTTCTTTCTTTATTCCTTCCTTCACCAAGGTATCATTGAGAAGAGTGTTGTTCAGTTTCCACGTGAAGGTTGGCTTTCTATTATTTATTTTGTTATTGAAGATCAGCCTTAGTCCATGGTGATCTGATAGGATGCATGGGACAATTTCAATATTTTTATATCTGTTGAGGTCTGCTTTGTGACCAATTATGTGGTCAATTTTGGAGAAGGTACCATGAGGTGCTGAGAAGAAGGTATATCCTTTTGTTTTAGGATAGAATGTTCTGTAGATATCTGCCAGATCCATTTGATTCATAATTTCTCTTAGTTTCTCTGTGTCCCTGTTTAGTTTCTGTTTCCATGATCTGTCCATTGGTGAAAGTGGTGTGTTGAAGTCTCCCACTATTATTGTATGAGGTGCAATGTGTGCTTTGAGCTTTACTAAAGTTTCTTTAATGAATGTGGCTGCCTTTGTATTTGGAGCATAGATATTCAGGATTGATAGTTCCTCTCGGAGGATTTTACCTTTGATGAGTATGAAGTGTCCCTCCCTGTCTTTTTTAATGACTTTGGGTTGGAAGTCAATCTTATCAGATATTAGAATGGCTACTCCAGCTTGTTTCTTCATGCCATTTGCTTGGAAAATTGTTTTCCAGCCTTTCATTCTGAGGTAGTGTCTATCCTTTTCTCTGAGATGAGTTTCCTGTAAGCAGCAAAATGTTGGGTCTTGTTTGTGTAGCCAGTTTGTTAGTCTATGTCTTTTTATCGGGGAGTTGAGTCCATTGATATTAAGAGATATTAAGGAAAAGTAATTGTTGTTTCCTGTTATTTTTGTTGTTAAAGTTGGCATTTTGTTCTTGTGGCTGTCTTCTTTTAGGTTTGTTGAGGGATTACCTTCTTGTTGTTTCTAGGGCGTGGTTCCTGTCCTTGTATTGGTTTTTTTCTGTTATTATCCTTTGAAGGGCTGGATTCGTGGAGAGATAATGTGTGAATTTGGTTTTGTCGTGGAATACTTTGGTTTCTCCATCTATGTTAATTGAGAGTTTGGCTGGGTATAGTAGCCTGGGCTGGAATTTGTGTTCTTTTAGTGTCTGTATAACATCCGTCCAGGATCTTCTGGCTTTCATAGTCTCTGGTGAAAAGTCTGGTGTAATTCTGATAGGCTTGCCTTTATATGTTACTTGGCCTTTTTCTCTTACTGCTTTTAGTATTCTATCTTTATTTAGAGCATTTGTTGCTCTGATTATTATGTGTCGGGAGGTATTTCTTTTCTGGTCCAGTCTATTTGGAGTTCTGTAGGCTTCTTGTATGTTCATGGGCATCTCTTTCTTTAGATTTGGGAAGTTTTCTTCTATAATTTTGTTGAAGATGTTTGCTGGTCCTTTGAGTTGAAAATCTTCATTCTCATCCACTCCTATTATCCGTAGGTTTGGTCTTCTCATTGTGTCCTGTATTTCTTGGATGTTTTGAGTTAGGATCTTTTTGCATTTTACATTTTCCTTGATTGTTGTGCTGATGTTCTCTATGGAATCTTCTGCACCTGAGATTCTCTCTTCCATCTCTTGTATTCTGTTGCTGATGCTCGTATCTATGGTTCCAGATTTCTTTCCTAGGGTTTCTATCTCCAGTGTTGCCACGTTTTGGGTTTTCTTTATTGTGTCTACTTCCCTTTTTAGGTCTAGTATGGTTTTGTTCATTTCCATCATCTGTTTGGATGTGTTTTCCTGTTTTTCTGTAAGGACTTCTACCTGTTTGATTATGTTATCATGTTTTTCTTTAAGGATTTGTAACTCTTTAGCAGTGTTCTCCTGCAATTCTTTAAGGGATTTTTGTGCTTCCTCTTTATTGTCTTCTGCCTTTTTAGCAGTGTTCTCCTGCATTTCTTTAAGTGTGTTATTAAAGTCCTTCTTGAAGTCCTCTATCATCATCAGGAGATATGCTTTTAAATCCGTGTCTAGCTTTTCCGGTGTGTTGGGGTGCCCTGGACTGGGCGAAGTGGGGGTGCTGGGTTCTGATGATGGTGAGTGGTCTTGGTTTCTGTTAGTAAGATTATTACGTTTACCTTTCGCCATCTGGTAATCTCTGGGGTTAGTTGTTATCATTGTCACTATTTAAAGATTGGAGCAGAAGCTGTGTTCCACTCACCAGCAGTCTCTAAATCCTGCGGCGGGGGTCGTGGGTAGCTGATGGTACCCCGGTGCTGGTCCAGCCGGAAGAGGCCTGTGGTCCTACTCAGGCCGTTTTTCTGCTTCCCTAACTAATGCAGTCTCTGGTCCCGCGTGCAATTGGATTGGAGCAGAAGCTGTGTTCCACTCTCCAGAAGTCTTAAGATCCTGTGGTGGGTGTTGTGGGTAGCTGGTGAGTGTCAGCCGACCCTGCGCCCCAGCTGCCCCGGTGCTTTTCTGACCGGAAGAGGGTTGTGGGCCTATGTAGGCCGGATTTCTCTCTCCCCAACCAGAGCAGTCTCAGGTCCCGCGTGATTGGACTGGAGCAGAAGCTGTGTTCCACTCACCAGCAGTCCCAAAATCCTGCGGCGGGGGTCGTGGGTAGCTGGCGGGTGTCAGGCAACCCTGCGCTCCCGCTACCCCAGCGCTGATCCGGCCGGATGAGGCCTGTGGCCCTACTCAGGCCGGTTTCTGCTTCCCTAACTAATGCAGTCTCAGGTCCCGCGCAATTGGATTGGAGCAGAAGCTGTGTTCCACTCACCAGCAGTCCCAAAATCCTGCGGCGGGGGTCGTGGGTAGCTGGCGGGTGTCAGGCAACCCTGCGCTCCCGCTACCCCAGCGCTGATCCAGCTGGATGAGGCCTGTGGTCCTACTCAGGCCGGTTTCTGCTTCCCTAACTAATGCAGTCTCAGGTCCCGGGCAATTGGATTGGAGCAGAAGCTGTGCTCCACTCACCAGAAGTCTTAAGATCCTGTGGCGGGTGTTGTGGGTAGCTGGCGAGTGTCAGCAGACCCTGCGCCCCAGCTGCCCCGGTGCTTTTCTGACCGGAAGAGGGTTGTGTCCCTATGTAGGCCGGATTTCTCTCTCCCCAACCAGAGCAGTCTCAGGTCCCGCGTGATTGGACTGGAGCAGAAGCTGTGTTCCACTCACCAGCAGTCCCAAAATCCTGAGGCGGGGGTCGTGGGTAGCTGGCGGGTGTCAGGCAACCCTGCGCTCCCGCTACCCCAGCGCTGATCCGGCCGGATGAGGCCTGTGGCCCTACTCAGGCCGGTTTCTGCTTCCCTAACTAATGCAGTCTCAGGTCCCGCGCAATTGGATTGGAGCAGAAGCTGTGTTCCACTCACCAGCAGTCCCAAAATCCTGCGGCGGGGGTCGTGGGTAGCTGGCGGGTGTCAGGCAACCCTGCGCTCCCGCTACCCCAGCGCTGATCCCCAAATATCCACTTCTACTGTCACATGTATAATAAGAGATCAAATTGAGTAAAATATATGTTCTTTTATTAATTGTTATATAGTTATTATATGTTTATAAGCATGTCTTATGTTTGCTTATACTACAATTTAGCTTAAAAAGTAAAATTCTAAGCAGATAATTCTATACTCATTTATTATAGAATCCAGCTTCATTCTACCACCTACTTACAGCTCTCATTATACAGAACTGAAAAGGAAACACTCACCCAGCTGGGCCTTTGATGAACATTCATGTAGAATGAGGCCCTAAGAAGTAGTTATAAGGAACAAATGTCATCATGTTATCTCCCTCTAGACCCAAAGTGTTCATGTCATATGGAGAAGGCAGTTCTGACCGTGAGGTTATTACAAAGTTGTATCATCAAATGGAAAAGTGAACTTTCCTAATTTCAGGAGAAGAGTGGAGTAGGAACAAATGATCTCTGGGTCTCCTGTGTGTGAGATATTCTCTCCAGGCCAGATCTGTGTAGATTAACTGATCCCAGTCCTTGGGAACAAAAGTAACAAAATTAATATTCCACTTAAAAGAAGCAGAAAAACATTTACATTCCCAGGGTATCTGACCCATATCCAAAGCTTTCATGGTGTCTTACATACTCAAGATCCATAGAAATTAACATCCCTTTTGCAGGAATTAAGAAAATGTCACCTCCTCTAAACATTCTTAGGGTAAATAATGTTTCTTACAAAGCACACAGAAAAGAGATAATATAATTTTATTAACATCAGAAATCAAACTGAGGGGTTGTAAATGTAGCTAGCTCACCTAATACAGTGCATGCCTAGAAAGTATTGTGTTTGTGGGAGACCAGGAAATAAATCAAATTTTTAAATTATAGACACAGGTGACAGACAAGAATTTCAAGTCTATGGAAAATACAAGAACTTCAATAAGATTGTAGAGGAAAACTGCACCAAAGACACTATCATATAATTTAAGAGGCACACAGAATGTACACACAAAAACAAACAAATAAAAATACCCAAACTAAGCCGGGCATGGTGGCACATGCCTTTAATCACAGCACTTGGGAGGAAGACATGGATGGATTTCTGAGTTCAAGGCCAGCCTGATCTACAAAGTGAGTTCCAGGAGAGCCGGGGCTATACAGAGAAACCCTATCTCGAAAAACCAAAAACCAAAAACAAAAACAAAAGAACCAAACAAATTTTTCCATGCATTTTATAGTTAAAACTTCAGCAAAGTGGCTGGATATAAAATTAATGCAAATAAATCAGTAGCATTCCTTTATGCAATTGAAAAAGAAGATAAGAAAGAAATTAGGAAAGCATTGCTGCTTACAATTGTCACAAGTAATACAAAATATCTTGGTGTAACTCTAACCAAACAAGTGAAAGACCTCTATGACAATAACTTCAAGAAAGAAATTGAAGAACATTTTAAAAAATAGAGAAATCTCCCATGCTAATGGGTTAGCAGACATAACATAATAACATAATAAAAATAGTCATCCTACCGAAGGCAATCTACAGATTCAATGCAATCCCCATCAAAATGCCAACATAATTCTTCAAAGACATGGAAAGAGGACTTCTCAAATTTATCTGGAAATGAAAAAAGGCCAGAATAGCAAAAACAATTTTTAACAATAAAAGAACTTCTGGGGGAATCACCTTCCCTAACTAAAAGCTATACTAAAGAGAAATAGTGACAAAGACTACATGATATTGGAACAGAGATGAATGGGTTAATCAATAAATTAGAATTGAAGACCCAGAAATAAAACCATACACTTACAGACACTTGATCTTTGACAAAAAGCCAAAAATATACACTGGAAAAAAAAAAGCACCTTCAATAAATGGTGAAGATATAACAGACAGTCTGTATGTAAAAAAAAAAAAGTAGATCTTTATTTATCACCCTACACAAAACTCAAATCCAAGTGGATCAAGGTTCTCAATGTATAACCAGATACACTGAACCTAACAGAAAAGAAAGATGGAAAGACATTTAAACTCATTGAAATTTCCAGGGGGAAATCTCCTGAAATCCAATGGCCCAGTCACTAAGATCAAGAATTGATAAATGGGACCTCATGAACCTGGAAAGCTTCTGTAAGGCAAAGGACATAGTCAATAAGACAAATCAGCAACCTACAGATTGGGAAACCCACTAACCCACATCCGATTCAACTGAAGTGGAGGCCCCAGGTCTGACATTATTGCTGAGGGTATGGAATGCTCACAAAAAAAGGGCCTATCATGACTGCCCTTTGAAAGACCCAACGAGCAGCTGAAAGAGTCAGATGCAAATATTTATGCCCAACCAATGGACAGAAGTTGCTGAACCCTGTGGTTGGATTAGGGAAAAGCTAGAATAAGCTGAGGAGGAGGGCCATCGTGTAGGAGGACCAGCAGCCTCAACTAACCTGGACCCCCAATATCTCTCAGACACTGGGATACCAACAAGGCAGTATACACCAGCTGATATAAGTTCCCCTGCACATACATATATAGGAGAAGACTGCCGGGTCTGGACACAGAGAAGATTCACCTAACCTTCAAAAGGCTTGAGGCCCCTTGGAGTGGGGAGTTATGGTGGGGTGAGAATGGGGATATCCTTGTGGAGACTTGGGTTGGGGGAGGGAATATGGAATGTGGATCAGTCAGAGGGTAGACCAGGAGGGGGAAAAAAGTTGACTGTTAAAAAAAGATTAAATAAAAAAAATTTTTTTAAAAAAACACTAAGCATACAAAACAAAACAAAAAATAGTAAATTAAAATCTTTAAGAGAAAAATATGAAGTCAATAAAACCCATCAAAATGAAAAGTGAATTTCCCAAACTTCAGGGAAAAGGGGGAGTAGGAACACCCCATTTCTCAAGGTAAACTTTCAAACCCAGAAGAGCCTGCACCAATGCATTTCATGTCCAAAATGACAACCAATCTAAAACAATATACTCACCAATACTATTCCTATGAATGATGGAACAACAGTTTTTCACAATATAGACAGCCTAAGAAAAATTTATAATCCACCAACCAAACCTAATGTAATACAGGAGAGAAATCCTAGGGAAAATTAGTAATGTGGGATATAGAGCTGGAGCTGGTCATCTTCTGTTATCAGGCAAGGCTCACAGCAGTAGGTCTGGGACACCAACCCATCTACAAACCTTCAGTCTTCAATCTCTCCTGCCTGCACAAAGTTCTGGGATTATGCTGACAAGGAACTTGAAGTGACCAACCAATGCCTGTTCCAACCAAAGCCACTAGAGGGAACCCAAGACTGACACTGCCTGGATGGCCTTGAACAAGAGGCAGGGCAGCCCACAGACTCAAAATAGAGCCAGACACAACTGGACAAAAACCAAAGTCAATGAAAATGACTTTTGATATTCTGCTATATTCACAGCTAGGTGCCTAATCCAATTGCCACCAGAGATGTATCATCTAGCATTTGATGGGAGCATAAAGAAATCAGTAACCAAAAAACTAGGTAGAGTCAGGAGAAACAAAGAAAGGATTGTAGGAGGCAGAGGAATTAAGTGCTCAAAGTTATCAGGGCCCACAGATCCAGCTAAATAGGGATCACAAAAGCTCACAGTGACCAACCCAACAAACATGGTCCTTGTATAGGTCTGAACAATATCCTATTTGTATATGTTATAGTTGTTCAGTGTGGTGATTTTGTAGGATTTCTAATTGTGGGTGGGGTATTTTTCACTCTTTTGTCTGTGCTTGGGATCCTTTCCTTCCTACTGGGTTGCTTCATCCATCCTTAATGTGAGGATTTGTGCCTAGTTCTTATTGTATCATGTTATGCCATGTTCAGTTGATATCCATGGGAGGTTTGCCATTTTTTTCCAAAGGAAAAAGAGGAGTATTTGAAGGAAAGAAGAGTCAGTGTCAAGGGATTGGAAGGAGTGCGGGGAGGGAAAATTGCAGTCAGGAAGGGATTTAAGAGAAAATAAATAATAATAATTAGAACACACTATTAAGGCTACAATCATATATGTAAACTATTCTTTATTTCAAATAAGTTAAAATATGCTCATCACTATCAGCAAGGATCTTTTCTTGAATAAACTCACCATGGGGGGGGGGTGTTTATAATATAAAGTGAAAAAGAGAAAGAGGATTCATGTGGAAATATCAACGTATTGTATTCAATGAGTATAGAGAACTCTATATTTTGGGGGAACAGAAATGACGAGAATGCATATGCATGATACCAACTCTTTCATAAGATTCTCCAACCTACATCCAATGTTTGGCTGTGGTTATCTTTGTATATTTCAGTCAGCTTCTGGGCTAACCCTCTCAGAGGATAGTTATGCTAGGCTCCTGACTGCAAGCATAATAAAGTAATATTAGAAATGTCAGAGATTGGTGTTTGTTGGGTTTCAAATTTTACAGATTAAGGATGGCTGATGATGTGTTTTGTAAAACCCAAGCATATCTTTTGTAGAGTTCAGTGTGATCTGGTGGGAAGAGGTATGTCAGTGGGCCCATGCTGAGGCATCCCTCCCCAAATGTACCAGCTGCATAACTGGTCTAGTGTAGAACAGAGTTTATTTAGGAGCATGAAACAGGATTGAGAAGTGAGTAGAGGCAGAGAAAGAAATGGTAGAGAGAAAGAAAAAGGGGAAAAGGTAAGGTAGGAGAGGAGAGGACAGGGGAGGGGAGGAGAAGGAGGAGGAGGAGGAGGACGAGGAGGAGGGGGAGGAGGAGGGGAGGGGAGGGGAGGGGAGGGGAGGGGAGGGGAGGGGAGGGGAGAGGGGAGGGGAGGGGAGGGGAGGGGAGGGGAGGGGAGGGGAGAGGAGAGGAGAGGAGAGGAGAGGAGAGGAGAGGAGAGGAGAGGAGAGGAGAGGAGAGGAGAGGAGAGGAGAGGAGAGGAGAGGAGAGGAGAGGAGAGGAGAGGAGAGGAGAGGAGAGGAGAGGAGGGGAGGGGAGGGGAGGGGAGGGGAGGGGAGAGGAGAGAAGAGAAGAGAAGAGAAGAGGCCAGTGAGGAACATATTGGAAAGAGGAAGGAAGGGAGGAAGAAGGCGGTGAAAGAATAAAGGGGGGGATCAGAGAGAGAAAGGGGACAAAGAAAGAAGGCCAAGCAGTCCCTTTTATAGCAAGATTGGCCTAGCTATTGCTGCATAACTGTTGGACAGAGCCTAGAAAATATGCTAACATTCCTTCATTTTGGTTTACTCAAAGAAAGAAGAAACTAGAAAGAGGTGATGGTGAAGCTGGGATAGGGTAGTCGTGATCTTTAGCTGCTTCCTGTTGATTTTTCAACATTTCTGTAGAAAACCAAAGAAAACAGGGATGGAGATGTTAGTCAATTATTAGGAGAGTAGTTGGCTGTTTCTTTGCTGTACACAGTCTATGGAATCATCTTTGTACAGGCACCAGTACAAGTGCCTGATTCTGGGAGAGTAGACTGGAACATCCATAGGTTGCTTCTCTGGAGATGTCCTGAATTTAGATTTTGAGTAAATGCCTGGACTTGGCAAGATGCTGAAACACATATATTAGACGTAGAAAATAAAATTAATTAAGTTTGGGAGAAAAACTTTTCTTATGTGTATATTTGAAGTCCTTAGGTTTTGGTGGATGAGATGAGGGGAGTCCCAAAACCAGGGACAGGAAAGGAATCATGACCTCTGATATAAGCAACAAGTAGGAAATTTGGCTATTGATTGACAGATGCACTTATCCAGATGGAGTCTGGTACATGAGAAGTAGATATGAATGAATTTCCTGGAACTTATAAGTTTACAAAAGAGATAAATTTCTTAACAGGATGAACAGACTTTAAAGTGAAATTTAAAGAAAAATATTTGTTTGTTTAATTTAACTTTATTTTTTACTTATTCACTCTACATCCTGTGCACTGTCCCCTTCCGAGTCACCCCCTCCTACTATCTATTCTTCATCCCCCCCAACCCATTCTCCTCTGAGCTTCTAGGGTCCCCCGGGTATCCCTTCATGCTGGCACTTCAAGTTTCTTTGAGACTATGCACTTCCTTTCCCACTAAGACCAAAATTTCTGAACTTGTGATTATAACAGTAGACCATGTAGTAGAATCTTATATTGAGTTAGGCTAATTTATCAGTACTCAATTAGTTAATGTTAGGACCTTTGAAGTATTAATATAAAAATGACATAACAAGGGGGAATGTGAAACATTTATTCACTGCAAACTGAGTTTAGATAAGCAGAATCAGTTTACATATATGAAAGGTTACATCTGAACTTGTAGATCCTTTATTCAAGAAAGCTGTGAGTAAGGCAAACCTCTCTGTCCTTTTGATTAGAGATCTGGTAGTCTTAACAAGTTAACAAATTGAGTAATGAACTAATGCAGTAGGGTACTAAATTACTTTGGCATAAAGAGCCAAAGTCTGTTTTCTAATTGTCAAGCTGTAGTTAGCTTAGCTGTCAATGTAATCAGAAATCTGGAAACAATAAATTATAATCTGGATGTCACATATTAAGTAAAATAACAGAGGTTAGTCTATAGTCCATTACCTAAACAGATTTCCCAGGTCCCTGTGGTCTCCATTGCAACCAGGTAAGAGGTAGTCTGACCATCAGACCCAGAAGATGAGAGACTTTTTCCTGTGGAGGAGGAATGCGGGAGATATTACTCACCTTATTTTTGGTAATATGAGACACAAAATTCTCTGGGTGTCTTTTGTTTGTCCACAGTTAAAGCAAACCTCTAGCAACAGAAAAGGCAATGGAGCAGTCTTTCTCAGTGGTTATTATACTACAATCCAAGTAGAGTCCATTGTTGCTGTGCCCATATCTTCTCAAATACCTGGGGGGAGGGTCAATGTTATGATTTTGGAGACTCTGTCTGTCATAATAAGCTTAAACATTTAACATTATACTTTACAGATTTCTAAAAAGATTGAGAGCTAGTATATATTAAGCATATCTGAGTTAAACAATCTGTGTCTGTTTTTAATTATTTGTTCTACATTATTTCTGAAAAACAAGGAGGTTACATTATAACTTAATGAGAGTAATAACAGTATCAAAAACAAGGCTAAACATATTTTAAGGCAGTGATCTTTAAATTTTTACTGATGTAAATCTTTAAAATAGCATTAAATTAAATGATTATTTATCTAGGCAGGATAGAAGCTATATGAAAACTTTATCTTAATTTAAAAGTGTCTTTGGAGACCTTAAGTCAAATTGTTCTAAAGTAAGAAGGCAGTAGAACAGGAATTGCCATAACAAATATGGTGAAAGTCAGGAGACTGCCTTCAACCAAGATGGTACTGAAGCTATGGCCAGCCATGTGACCCTCTGAAGGCCTCACAATCTGTAGGCCTCACAGGACGTCTCCTACAGCCAGAGCCATAGGCCTTCCAGGAAACCTGCAGCAATCCAGGGACACAAGAGGCAAACACTAGACAGAGAAAGCTAGACCAGCAAATGCCAGGGCTAACCAGTGGTGAGAGGCAAGCACAAGACCATAAGCAACAGAAGCCAATATACTTTGGCATCATCAGAACCCAGTTATTCCACCACAGCAAGCCCTGGATGCATCAACACACTTGAAAATCAGGAAGCCGACCTAAAATCCTATCTCATGAAGATAATAGAGTCCTTTAAGGAGGCTGTTAGTAACTCACTGAGGGGACCTCTCTTCCCAATGGGTATTGCAAACTTTATATGCCCCAGTGGGGGGGGGGGTATAGGGAACTTTCTGGATTACATTTGAAATGTAAATAAAGAAAATATCTAATAAATAAAAGAAAAAAAATAACTCACTGAAAGTAAACACGAGTAAATAGGTAGAAGCCCTTAAAGAGGAAACAAATCCCTTAAAGAAATACAGGTAAACACAATCAAACAGGTGAAGGCATTGAACATAGCAATCTAAAACCTAAAAGGGAAAATAGAAAAAATAAAGAAAACATCAATGGGCACACCACTTGAAATGGAAAACCTAGGAAAGAGGTCATGAATTACAAATGTAAGCTTCACCAACAGAACACAAGAGATAGAAGAAAGGATCTCAGGTATAGACTATACCTTAGAAGATATTGACACAACTGTCAAAGAAAATTCAAAACATAAGAAACTCCTAACCCCCTCCCCAAAATGCAGGAAATCCAGAACACTATGAAAAGACCAAATCTAAGAATAATAGGAATTGAGGAGAGTAAAGATTCTCAGCTCAAAGGATACAAAATCATATTCAACAAAATCATAGAAGAAAACTTCCCTAACCTAAAGAAGGAGATAGCCATACATGTACAAGAACCCTATAGAACACCAAATAGATTGGACCAAAAAGGAAAATACTCTTGCCACATAATAATCAAAGCACTAAATACACAGAAAAAAAAGAATATTAAAAGTTGCAAGGGAAAACATCCAAGTAATATATGAGGGTAGACCTATCAGAATTACACCACACTTCTCAACAGAGACACTAAAAACCAGTAGCTTCTGGAAAGAAGTCATGCAGAACTTAAGAGAACAGAAATGCCAGCTCATGATACAATGCCCAGCAAAACTCTCAGTCAACATAGATGGAGAAAACAAAATAATCCAGGACAAAACCAAATTCAAACAATATCTATCTACC
Organism: Mus caroli; assembly: GCF_978045245.1. Taxonomy (NCBI): domain Eukaryota; kingdom Metazoa; phylum Chordata; class Mammalia; order Rodentia; family Muridae; genus Mus; species Mus caroli. The sequence continues at coordinate 91,672,222 of NW_028227262.1, forward strand.
AATCAAGTCCTACAGAGGATTCTAGAAGGAAAACTCCAACACAAATGCGGTACCTACACCAAGAATAAAAAAAAAATTATCATCTCAAAACATAACAAAAAGGAGAGGATCAGATACACATATTGCCACCTACAACAACAAACATAATAGGAATTAACAATGATCTGTCTTTAATATCTCTCAATATTAATGGACTCAATTCCCATATATAAAGACATAAACTAACAAAACAGGTATGCAAACAGTATCCAGCATTTTGCTGCATACAAGAATACAGCTCAATAACAAAGATAAACACTACCTCAAAGTAAAAGCCTGGAAAAAAGTCTTCCAAGCAAATGATCCCAAGAAACAAGCCAGAGTTGCCACCCTAATAGCCAACAAAATAGATTTTTCAACAAAATCTGTCAAGTGAGATGAAAAAGGACACTTCATATTCATCAAAGGAAAAGTCCACCAAGAGAAACTCTCAATTCTGAACATGCACATTCTATGCACCAAATGCAAAGGCACCTACATTCATAAAAGAAACTTTACTAACGCTCAAAACACACATTGAACCGCACACAATAGTGGGAGACTTCAACATCCCATTCTCACCAATGGATAGATCAGGGAAACTCATACAAAGAGAGATACAGGAAAAATAATCAAAGTTGTGTTGTAAACAAGTGGATTTAACAATAACTGCAGAACATTTCACTCTAAAAGAATACACCTTCTTCTCAGCACTGCATGGTACATTCTCCAAAATAGACTATATATGTATTTGATATATATATATATATATATATATATATATATATATATATATATATATTTGATATATATATATATATTTGATATATATATATACATATTTGATATATATACATATTTGATATATATATAATTGGTCAAAAAACAACCTCACCTAATACAAGAAGATTGAATAACCACCACACCCAGACACTATTGCATATGCCAGAAAGATTTTGTTGAGAGGAAACTGATATAGCTCTTTCTTGTGAGGCTATGCCAGGGCCTGGCAAATACAGAAGTGGATGCTCACAGTCATCTATTGGATGGAACGAAGGGCCCCTAATGAAGGAGCTAATGAAAGTACCCAAAGAGCTAAAGGGGTCTGCAACCCTATAGGTGGAACCACAATATGAACTACCAATTCACCCCCAAAGCTGTGTCTCTAGTTGCATATGCAGCAAAGAATGGAAGAGAGTCCCTTGGTCGTTCAAAGATCATATGCCCCAGTAGAGGGGAATGCCAGGGCCTGGAAATGGGAGTGGTGGGTTGGGGAGCAGGGCTGGGGGAGGGTATAAGGGGCTTTGGGGATAGCATTTGAAGTGTAAATGAACAAAATATCTAATTGAAAAATGATTGAAATAATAACATGCATCTTATCAGATCACCATGGAATAAAGCTGTTGTTGAATTCGGGAAAGCTGAGAAGAAGGGTGATCCTATTGGAGGACCAGCAGTCTTAATTAATCTGTAGCCCCAAGATCTTTCAAATACTGGACCAACAAACAGACAGCATACATCAGCACATGTGAAGCCCCCAACAAACATACAGTAGAGGACTTCCAGGTCTATGTTCATTCAGAAATGATGCACCTAGCCCTCAAGAGTTTGGAGGACCCAGAGAGTTTAGAGGTCAGAAGGAGTAGAGTGTTGGGGCATTCATGTGGACAAAGGGTGTGGTGGAGAGAAGGTGTGGGATGTGAAGAAGTTGGGGGGTGGTCTACAGGGAGGCAAATAAAATATGGAGTATAAATTAGTTAATTAATTAATTAATTAATTAATTTAAAAATATAGAACTTTTTTTTAATGTAGCCTTCCCTAACAACAGGGCCAGGTGATTCTGTCCATTGGTTGGGTACAAATAACTATATCTGATTCCTGTAGTTGTTTGTTGGATCTTCTGGAGTGTGGTCATGATAGGTCCCTTTTTAGAGCTCTCTATAGCTCTAATAATTGTGTCAGGCCTGGGGACCTCCCCTTGATCCTACTTTGGGCCTGTTGCTGGACCTTCTTTTTCCTCAGGCTCCTCTCCATTTCTATCCCTGTAATTCTTTCATACAGGAACAATTATGAGTCAGAGTTGGGACTGTGGGATGGTCCCCTCAAACAATTTTTCTCTTCATTAGCACAGTATTTGATTGTAGAACAACCTTGATTTATGAACTTATAGTGATCTTTGCCTTTTGCTCTTGGACATAGAAATATAAGAAACATCAAAATATATGAAAACTCTCATTTTCCTTTTAACTCTTAGCATATTTACTGAGTAATGACCTAATATAATAGGACTGTTCAGGGAGAACATAAAGTGACTATATGAATTCAGGTAACAAGATTCATGGTGTCTGGTATACTGTTCACTGTCAGCAGCAAGAAATCTTTAGGGATTTCAGGAGATAAAGAACTTAGCCACCCAAACTTGTTTCATGGAAACTTTATGAAATATGTATGGCAACAGAACTACATCTTGATCACACATTAATAAAGAATGAGTTCATTGCCATTGCCTGATACCCTTAAATAATTTAAATGCAAGAATTGTTTTTGAAATTTGAGTTTAGGGCAGGTGTAACTATAAGTACATAGACACTGCCTAGAGTATTACATTCTCACACTTACAAGACAGTTCCCCTGAGATGAAGCAGCAGCAGCCGCAGCAGAAGTGTCACTGAAGAGACTAAGGAAGCAATCATACCCAAAGCACAAGTTACATAACATTAGTTTGTGAAAGATATAAGAATGTTCATTAGAAATGTGTGTGTGTACATGTGTACATGTGTGTGTGTGTACATGTTTCTGTGTGTGAGAAATTATTGGACTGCTGGCACAAGAATAGAACACTAACATAGTGTGTTGAAGGGCTACTAACAAGAATACCTGTACATCACTTGAGTGAAAGACTGAATTATATAAAATTCCCATTTCAAATATGTTCCTTAAAATATTGCATAGGAGACTATGTTTTACATATATATCAGTGTATATCCACTGTAAAAACTGATTGGTTTCATGATATTTTCAACTAATATATAATAACCAGTGATGATCTTCACTACTTCAACCTTTCCTCTTTCTAGCCACCATTCTCCTTGCCCCATCCTTATTCAAGTACCCCTCTCTTACTGTCACATACATAATCACAGATCACATTAAGTGAAATCTGTGAATTTTTATTAATCATTACACTGATACTTCTATGTCTACAAGCATCTGTTGTGTGCTTATCATACAGTATGGCTCAAAAGTAGTATTCTAAGCAGAGAATTCTATAATCCTTCATTATAGAAAATGCTGCTTCATTCTACCACCTAATTACTGTTCTCACTATTAATGAAGTGAAAAAAGAAACATTCGCCCAGCTGGGCCTTTGATAAACATCCTTGTAGAATGAGGTCCTGAGAAGCAGTTATAAGGAAGAAATGGAATCAGATCATCACCATGTCGACCCACAGTTATCATGTCATTTGGAGAAGGCACTTCTCAGTGTGAAGTTGTTGCAACATGGTTCCATGAAATGGAAAAGTGAACTTCCCTAATTCCATGAGAACAGTGGAGTAGGAACAGCTGTGCTCTGGGTGTCCATGTGTGAGCCATTCTCCCCAGACTACATCTGTCTGTATGGATTGACTGATCGCAGTCATTCTAAACAAAACTAAACTAACAATAATAATATCCAACTTAAAGGACAGGGAAAAGCAATTTGGATCCCCCAAGGTATCCCTCCTCCTTCCAAAACATTTGTGGTGTCCTCCACACTTACATGACAGCTTAGAGACAGCTTAGCTTCAGAGACTCTCCTTGAAATTACCATCTCTTTTGCTAAAACTAAGAAAATTTCACCTCCTCCATATACACTTGAGGAAAGTTATCTTTCTTGAAGATCACACAGAAGTGATGTAATGTAACAATGTTATTAGTACAAATTGAGCTCTGGGGATGTAAATGTAGCTCAGTTGATACAGCACTTACCTTGAGAATATTGTGTATGTGAGCGACAAAAGTCGGCACAAGATCAAGGAGATGAATCCTATCTCAAAGGCAAGCAGGAGACCTTCAATAAGATTATAAAATAAAACTATTCCAAAGACACATTCATATAACACAAGAAATATAAAAATCACAAAAAAGAACAGAAAAACTTTTTTACTCATACACCCTATAGATAAAACACTAAGCATAAAGAATTTAAAAAGTGAATTTAAAATGCCAAGAGAGCCGCAGAGCACCTGGCAGAGCCATCTTGGGTCCCGTATCCTTCAGTGACTACTCTGTACAGGTGAATTTGCGAACTACAGAAGCTACACAGCTTCTTCGACAGGCAGAAGTGACACAGCTTCTGGGACAGATGTCGTTTCAGGCTCCAGACATCCAGGCACATTCCCCACCAGAGGAGAGTTGTACACACTGCCCAGGCAGGCTCTGCCACAGACCACCTGGGAGAGCCATCTTGGGTCCTGGATCCCTCCAACACTAGTCTGCACAGGTGAGAGTGTGGTCTACAGAAGCTATACAGCTTCTGGGACAGGCCCTGTTTCGAGATTTCATCTTCAGTCAGTAGGCAGGTCCGAACACCAGATATCTGTGCACCTTCCCGGCAAGAGGAGAGCTTGCCTGCAGAGAGTACTCTGATCACTGTAACTCAGGAGAGAACTATACTCCCATGTCTGTTGACAGAGGCTAACAGAATCCCAGGAGGAACAAGCTGCAACCAGAGACAACTATAACAACTAACTCCAGAGATTATTAGATGGTGAAGGACAAACATAAAAATATTACTAACAGAAACCAAGACCACTCACCATCATCAGAACACAGAACTCCCACCTCAGCCGTCCTGGATACCCTAACACACCCGAAATGGAAGGCTCGGATTTAAAAAACATATCTCTTGATGCTGGTAGAGGACATCAAGAAAGACTTTAATAACTTACTTAAAGTAAGACAGGAGAACACTGCTAAAGAGTTAGAAGTCCTTAAAGAAAAACAGGAAAACACAACAAAACAGGTGGTAGAATTGAAAAAAAAAAATCCAAGACCTAAAAAGGGAAATAGACACAATAAAGAAAACACAAAGTGAGACAATGTTGGAGATAGAAACGCTAAGAAAGAAATCTAGAATTATAGATGTCAGCATCAGCAACAGGATACATGAGATGGAAGAGAGAATCGCATCTCAGGTGCAGAATATTCCATAGAGAACATGAGCACAACAAAGAAAATGCAAAATGCAAAAAGATCCTAACTGAAAATATACAGGAAATGCAGGACACAATGAGAAGAGCAAACCTATGGATAATAGGAGTAGATGAGAATGAAGATTTTCAACTCAAAGGGCCAGCAAATATCTTCAACAAAATTATGGAAGAAAACTTCCCAAACCTAAAGAAAGAGATGCCCATGAACATACAAGAAGCCTACAGAACTCCAAATAGATTGGACCAGAAAAAAAATTTCTCGAGACACATAATAATCAGAACAACAAATGCACTAAATAAGGATAGAATACTAAAATCAGTAAGGGAAAAAAGTCAAGTAACATAAAAAGGCAGGCCTATCAGAATTACACCAGACTTTTCACCAGAGACTATGAAAGCCAGAAGGGCCTGGACAGATGTTATACAGACCCTAAGAGAACACAAATTCCAGCCCAGGCGGCTATAACCAGCAAAACTCTCAATTACCATAGATAAAGAAACCAAAGTAATCCATGATAAAACCAAATTCACACAATATCTTTTCACAAATCTAGCCCTTCAAAGGATAATAAAGGGAAAACGGCAACACAAGGACAGAAACTAGACCCTACAAAAAGCAAGAAAGTAATCCTTCAACAAACCTAAAAGAAGACAGCAGCAAGAAGAGAATCCCAAATTTAACAACAAAAATAACAGGAAGCAACAATTACTTTTCTTTAATTTCTCTTAATATCAAGGGACTCAATTCCCCAATAAAAAGACATAGACTAATAGACTGGCTACACAAAAAGGACCCAACATTTTGTTGCTTACAGGAAACCCAGCTCAGGGAAAATGACAGACACTACCTCAGAATGAAAGCTGGAAAACAATTTTCCCAGCAAATGGTCCAAAGAAACAAGCTGGAGTAGCCATTCTTATATCGAATAAAATTGACTTCCAACCCAAAGTTATCAAAAAAGACAAGGAGGGGCACTTCATACTCATCAAAGGTAAAATCTTCCAAGATGAACTCTCAATTCTGAATATCTATGCCCCAAATACAAGGGCAGCCACATTCATTAAAGAAATTTTAGTAAAGCTCAAAGCACATATTGCACCTCACACTATAATAGTGGGAGACTTCAACACGCCATTCTCACCAATGCACAGAACTTAGAAAGAGAACCTAAATAGAGACACATGGACACTAACAGAAGTTATAAAACAAATGGAGTTAATTGAAATCTACAGAACATTTTATCCAAAAAAAAAAAAAAAAAAAAAAAAAGGATATACCTTATGCTCAGTGCCACATGGTGCCTCCACCAAAATTCACCATATAATTGATCACAAAACAGGACTCAACATATACAAAAATATTGAAATTATCCCATGCATCCTACCTGATCACCACGGACTAAGGCCGATCTTCAATAACAACATGAATAATAGAAAGCCAATATTAGGGTTCCGGGACTCAGCCAAAAGTATTCTGCACAGGTGAGAGAGTGTACTACAGAAGCTAACAGCTTCTGGGACAGGCAGGAGCCACAGAGCTTCTGATGCAGCCCCCTTTCCAGCCTCCAGACATCTGGGCACCTTCCCGTCCAGAGTATAGGTGTCCACCCTGCCCGGGAGGGTTTTGCAGGAGCACCTTGGGGAGCCATCTTGGTTCCCAGATCCGTCCAAGACTAGTCTGTGCAGGTGAGAGTGTGGACTACAAAAGCTAACAGCTTCTGTGAGAGGCCGAACCAACACAGCTTCTGGGACAGGTCCTGTTTTGGGCCTTCATCTTCAGCCAGGAGGGAGGTCTAAACGCCAGATATCTGTGCATCTTCCCTATAAGAGGAGAGGTTGTCTGCAGAGTGCTCTGACCACTGAAACTCAGAAGAGAGAGCTAGTCTCCCAGGTCTGCTGATAGAGGGTAATAGAATCACAAGAGGAACAATCTCTAAACAGAGACAACTATAACAACTAACTCCAGAGGTTACCAGATGGAGAAAGGTAAACTTAAGAATCTTACTAAAAGAAACCAAGACCACTCAGCATCATCAAACCCCAGCACTCACTCCTCACCCAGTCCAGGGCACCTCAACACACGCAAAAAGCTAGACCGAGATTTAAAAGCATATCTCATGATGATGGTAGAGGACATCAAGAAGGACTTTAATAACTCCCTTAAAGAAATACAGGAGAACACTGCTAAACAGGTAGAAGACCTTAAAGAGGAAGCACAAAAATACCTTAAAGAATTATAGGAAAACCAGACCAAACAGGTGATGGAATTGAATAAAAACATCCAAGACCTAAAAAGGGAAGTAGACACAATAAAGAAAACACAAAGTGAGGCAATGCTGGAGATATAAACCCTAGGAAAGAAATCTGGAACCAGAGATGCAAGCATCAGCAACTGAATACAAGAGATGGAAGAGAGAATATCAGATGCACAAGATTCCATAGAGAACATCGCCAAAATAATCAAAGAAAATGGGAAATGCAAAAAGATCCTAACTCAAAACATCCAGGAAATCCAGGACAAAATGAGAAGACCAAACCCACGGATAATAGGAGTAGATGAGAATGAAGATTTTCAACTCAAAGGACCAGCAAATATCTTCAACAAAATTATAGAAGAAAACTTCCCAAACCTAAAGAAAGAGATGCCCATGAACATACAAGAAGCCTACAGAACTCCAAATAGATTGGACCAGAAAAAAAATTCCTCCTGACACATAATAATCAGAACAACAAATGCACTAAATAAAGATAGAATATTAAAAGCAGTAAGGGAAAAAGGTCAAGTAACATATAAAGGCAAGCCTATCAGAATTGCACCAGATTTTTCACCAGAGACTATGAAAGCCAGAAGGGCCTAGACAGATGTTATACAGACCCTAAGAGAACACAAATGCCAGCCCAGGCTACTATACCCAGCCAAACTCTCAATTACCATAGATGGAGAAACGAAAATATTCCATGACAGAACCAAATACACACATTATCTTTCCATGAATCCAGCCCTTCAAAGGATAATAACAGAAAAAAAAAAAAAAAAAACAATACAAGGACAGAAACCATATCCTAGAAAAAGCAAGAAGGTAATCCCTCAAGAAACCTAAAAGAAGACAGCCACAAGAACATAATGCAAACATTAACAAAAAAAATAGGAAGCAACAATTACTTTTCCTTAATATCTCTAAATATCACTGGACTCAACTCCGCAATAAAAAGACATAGACTAACAGACTGGCTACACACACAGGACCCAACATTTTGCTGGTTACAGGAAACTAATCTCAGTGGAAAAGATAGATACTACCTCAGGATGAAAGGCTGGAAAATAATTGTCCAAGCAAATGGTCTGAAGAAAAAAGCTGGAGTAGCCATTCTTATATCGAATAAAATCAAATCCAGCCCAAAGTCATCAAAAAAGACAAGGAGGGGCACTTCATACTCATCAAAGGTAAAATCTTCCAAGAGGAACTCTCAATACTGAATATCTATACTCCAAATGCAAGGGCAGTCACATTCATTAAAGATACTTTAGTAAAGCTCAAAGCACACATTGCACCTCATACAATAATAGTGGGAGACTTCAACACACCACTTTCCTCAATGGACAGATCATGAAAACATAAACTAAACAGGGACACAGTGAAAATAACAGAAGTTAGGAGGCAAATGGACTTAACAGATATCTGCAGAACAGTTTATCCTAAAATAAAAGGATATACCTTTTTCTCAGCACCTCATGGTACCTTCTCCAAAGTTGTCCATATAACTGATCACAAAACAGGACTCAACAGTTACAAAAATATTGACATTGTCCCATGCATCCAATCAGATCAACATGGACTAAGGCTGATCTTCAATAACAAAATAAATAATAGAAAGCCAACATTCACGTGGAAACTGAACAGCATTCTTCTCAATGATACCTTGGTCAAGGAAGGAATAAAGAAAGAAATTAAGGACTTTTGGAGTTTAATGAAAATGAAGCCACAACATACCCAAACTTATGGGACACAGAGAAAGCATTTCAAAGAGGAAAACTCATAGCTCTGAGTGCCTCCAAAAAGAAACTAGAGAGAGCACACATTAGCAGCTTGACAACACACCTAAAAGCTCTAGAACAAAAGGAAGCAAATTCACCCAAGAGGAGTAGACTGCAGGAAATAATCAAACTCAGGGGTGAAATTAACCAAGTGGAAACAAGAATAACTATTCAAAGAATAAACCAATCGAGGAGCTGGTTCTTTGAGAAAATCAACAAGATAGACAAACCCTTAGCCAGACTCACTAGAGGGCACAGGAAAAGCATCCTAATTGACAAAATCAGAAATGAAAAGGGGGACATAACAACAGATCATGAAGAAATCTGAAACATCATCAGATCCTTGTACAAAAGGCTATACTCAACAAAACTGGAGAACCTGGATGAAATGGACAAGTTTCTAGACAGATACCAGGTACCAAAGTTAAATCAAGATCAGGTTAATGATCTAAACAGTCCTATATCCCCTAAAGAAATAGAAGCAGTCATTATAGTTTCCCAAACAAAAAAAAAGCTAACCCAATCACAAAAGAACACACACAATATGTGCTCACTGATAAGTGTATATTAGCCCAGAAACTTAGAATACCCAAGATATAAGTTACAATTTGCTAAACGCATGAAACTCAAGAAGAAGGAAGACCAAAGTGTGGACACTTTGCCCCTTCTTAGAATTGGGAACAGAACACCCATGGAAGGAGTTACAGAGACAAAGTTTGGAGCTCAAACAAAAGGATGGACCATCTAGAGACTACCATATCTGGGGATCCATCCCATAATCAGCTTCCAAACCCTGACACCATTGCATACACTAGCAAGATTTTGCTGAAAGAACCCAGATATAGCTGTCTCTTGTGAGGCTATGCCGGGGCTTAGCAAACACATAAGTGGATGCTCACAGTCAGCTATTGGATGGATCACACGACCCCCAATGGAGGAGCTAGAGAAAGTACCAAAGGAACTAAAGGGATCTGCAATCCTATAGGTGGAACAACAATATGAACTAACCAGTACCCCACTGGAGGTCATGTCTCTAGTTGTATATGAATCAGAAGATGGTGTAATCGGCCATCAGTGGAAAGAGAGGCCCATTGGCTATGCAAACTTTACATGCCTCAGTACAGGGGAAAACCAGGGCCAAGAAGTGGGAGTGGGTGGGTGGGGCAATGGGTGCGGGAACGTGTGGGGGTCTTTTGGGATATCATTGGAAATGTAAATGATAAATAATTACCCAATAAAATATTTTTTAAAAGGGAAAAAATAGAAAGCCAACATTAACGTGGATACTGAACAACACTCTACTCAATGATTCCTTGGTCAAGGATGAAATAAAGAAAAAAATTAAAGACTTATTTGAGTTTAATGAAAATGAAGCCACAACATACCCAAACTTATAGTCCACAATGAAAGCAGTCCTGAGTAAATCTCATAGCCCCGAGTGCCTTCAAAAAGAAACTAGAGAGAGAATGCACTAGCAGACTGACAGCACAACTAGAAGCTCTAAAACTAAAGGAAGCAAATTCACCCAAGAGGAGTAGATGGCAGGAAATAATCAAACTCAGGGCTGAAATCAACCAAGTGGAAACAAAAAGAACTATTCAAAGAATCAACCAAACAAGGAGCTGGTTCTTTGAGAAAATCAACAAGATAGATAAACCCTTAGCCAGATTAACTAAAGGATACAGGGACCGTATCTTAATTAACCAAATCAGAAGTGAAAAAAGTAGACATAACAACAGAACCTGAGGAAATCCAAAACATCATCATATCCTACTACAAAAGGCTGTACTCAACAAAACTGGAGAACCTAGATGAAATGGACAACTTCCTAGACAGATATCAGGTACCAATTTAAATCAAGATCAGGTTAAGGATCTAAACAGTCCCATTTCCCTTAAAGAAATAGAAGCAGTTATCAATAGTCTCCCAACCAAAAAAAGCCCAGGACCAGATGGGTTTAGTTCAGAAATCTACCAGACCTTCAAAGAAGACCTAATTCCAACTCTTCTCAAACTATTCCATAAAATAGAAACAGAAGGTATCCTACCCAATTCATTCAATGAAGCCACAATTACTCTGATACCTAATCCACAAAAAGACCCAACAAAGAAAGAGAACTTCAGACCAATTTCCCTTATGAATATCGATGCAAAAATACTTAATAAAATCCTAGCAAACTGAATCCAAGAACACATAAAAACCATCATCCGAGTAGGGGCACAAGCACCTTCCGGTCTGACCAGCACTGGGGTAGCTAGGGCACAGACTCAGCTGACACCTGCCACGGGATCTTAAGACTTCTGGTGAGTGGAACACAGCATCTGCTCCAATACAATCGTGCAGGACCTGAGACTGCATTAGTTAGGGAAGCAGAAAACCCGGCCTGAGTAGAGGCACAAGCCCCTTCCCGTCCGATCAGCATCGGGTTAGCTAGGGTGCAGAGTTGGCTGACACCCGCCAGCTACTCACAGCACCAGCCACGGGATCTTAAGACTTCAGGTGATCCGACCACCCTCCCAGCTAGAGGACAGGTCTCCACCCGGCCCGGGAACCTATTGCCTCAGGATCAGCGGGAGCCACAGAGCCTCTGAGGCAGCAACCTTTTGGGGCTCCAGACATCTGGCCACCCTCCCAGCCAGAGGACAGGTGTCTGCCCAGCCCGGGAGCCCTTTGCCTCAGGAGTGGCAGAAGCCATCTAGGTTCCGGGACTCCACCGAACTTAGGAACTTAATCTGTACAGGTGAGAGTGTACACCACAGAAGCTGACAGCTTCTGGGAAACACAGGAGTCACAGAGCCTCTGAGGCAGCACCCTTTTAGGGCTCAAGATATCCAGCCACCCTTCCGGCCAGAGGACAGGTGTCTGCCCAGCCCGGAAGACCTTGGCCTCAGGATCTACAATAGCCATCTTGGTTCCAGGACTCCGCCGAACTTAGGAACTTAGTCTGCACAGGTGAGAGTGTGCACCACAGAAGCTGAAAGCTTCTGGGACAGGCGGGAGCCACAGAGCCTCTGAGGCAGGGCCTTTTTGGGCCCCAGACATCCGTCCACCCTCCAGACCAGAGGACAGGTGTCTGCCCGGACCGGGAGCCCTTTGCCTCAGGATCTGCAGTAGACATCTTGGTCTTGGGACTCCGCCGAACTTAGGAACTTAGTCTGCACAGGTGAGAGTGTGCACCACAGAACCTGACAGCTTGTGTGACAAGCAGGAGACACAGAGCCTTTGAAGCAGCACCCTTTTGGGGCCCTAGACATCCGGCCACCCTCCAGGCCAGAGGACAGGTGTCCACCTGGCCCGGGAGCCCTTTGCCTCAGGATCAGCGGGAGCCGTCTTGGTTCCGGGACTCCACAGAACTTTGTCTGCACAGGTGAGAGTGTGCACCACAGAAGCTGACAGCTTCTGGGACAGGCGGGAGCCATAGAGCTACTGAGGCAGCACCCTTTTCGGTCCCCAGACATCTGGCCACCTTCCTGGCCAGAGGACAGGTGTCCACCCAGCCCGTGAGGCGTTTGCCTCTAGATTGGCGGTAGCCATCTTGGTTCCGGGACTCCACCGAACATATTCTGCACAGGTGAGAGTGTGCTCCACACAAGCTGACAGCTTCTGTGAGAGGCCAAACCAACACAGCTTCTGGGACAGGTCCTGTTTTGGGCCTTCATCTTCTGCCAGGAGGAGGTCAAAACACGAGATATCTGTGCACCTTCCCTGTAAGAGGAGAGCTTGCCTGCAGAGAGTGCTCCGACCACTGAAACTCAGAGGAGAGAGCCTGTCTCCCAGGTCTGCTAATAGAGGCTAACAGAATCACCAGAAGAACAATCTCAAAATAGAGACAACTATAACAACTAACTCCAGAGATTACCAGATGGCAAAAGGTAAATGTAATAATCTTACTAACAGAAAACAAGAACACTCACCATCATCAGAACCCAGCACTCCCATTTCCCCCAGTCCAGGGCACCCCAAAACACCGGAAAAGCTAGACCCGGATCTAAAAGCATATCTCATGATGGTGGTAGAGGACATCAAGAAGGACTTTAATAACACACTTAAAGAAATACAGGAGAACACTGCTAAACAGGTAGAAGACATTAAAGAGGAAGCACAAAAATCCCTTAAAGAATTGCAGGAAAACACAACCAAACAGGTGATGGAATTGAATAAAACCATCCAAGACCTAAAAAGGGAAGTAGTGACAATGAAGAAAACCCAACTTGAGGCAACGCTGGAGATAGAAACACTAGGAAAGAAATCTGGAACCATAGATGCGAGCATCAGCAACAGACTACAAGAGATGGAAGAGAGAATCTCAGGTGCAGAAGACTCCATAGAGAACATCGGCACAACAATCAAAGAAAATGGAAAATGCAAAAAGATCCTAACTCAAAACATCCAGGAAATTCAGGACACAATGAGAAGACCAAACCTACGGATGATAGGAGTAGAAGAGAATGAAGATTTTTCAAATCAAAGCACCGGCAAATATCTTCAACAAAATTATAGAAGAAAACAACCCAAATCTAAAGAAAGAGATGCCCATGAACATACAAGAAGCCTACAGATCTCCAAATAGACTGGACCAGAAAAGAAATTCTTTCTGACACATAATAATCAGAACAACAAATGCACTAAATAAAGATAGGATACTAAAAGCAGTAAGAGAAAAAGGTCAAGTAACATATAAAGGCAAGCCTATCAGAATTACACCAGATTTTTCACCAGAGACTTTGAAAGCCAGAAGGGGCTGGACAGATGTTATAGACCACAAGAGAACACAAATTCCAGCCCAGGCTACTATACCCAGCCAAACTCTCAATTACTATAGATGGAGAAACCAAAGTATTCCACGACAAAACCAAATGCACACATTATCTTTCCATGAATCCAGCCCTTCAAAGATAATAACAGAAAAAAACCAATACAAGGACGGAAATCACGCCTAAGAAAAAGCAAGAAGTTAATCCCTCAACAAACCTAAAAGAAGACAGCCACAAGAACAGAATGCGATATCTAACAACAGAAAAGAAAGGAAGCAACAATTACTTTTCCTTAATATCTCTTAATATCAATGAACTCAACTCCCCAATTCAAAGACATAGACTAAGACTGGCTACACAAACAGGACCCAACATTTTGCTCCTTACAGCAAACTCATCTCAGAGAAAAAGATAGACACTACCACATAATAAAAGGATGGAAAACAATTTTCCAAGCAAATTGTCTGAAGAAAGAAGCTGGAGTAGCCATTCTGATATCGAATAAAATCGACTTCCAACCCAAAGTTATCAAAAAAGACAAGGAGGGACATGTCATACTCATCAAAGGTAAAATCCTCCAAGAGGAACTTTCAATTCTGAATATCTATGCTCCAAATACAAGGGCAACCACATTCATTAAAGAAACTTTAGTAAAGCCCAAAGCACACATTGCACCTCACACAATAATAGTGGGAGACTTCAACACACCACTTTCACCAATGGACAGATCATGCAAGCAGAAAATAAACAGGGACACAGTGAAACTAACAGAGGATATGAAACAAATGGATCTGACAGATATCTACAAAACATTTTATCCTAAAACAAAAGGATATACCTTCTTCTCAGCACCTCACAGTACCTTCTCCAAAATTGACCACATAATTGGTCACAAAATAAGCCTCAACATCTACAAAAATATTGAAATTTTCCCATGCATCCTATCAGATCACCATGGACTAAGGTTGATCGTCAATAACAAAATAAATAATAGAAAGCCAACACACAGGTGGAAACTAAACAACACTCTTCTCAATGATACCTTGGTCAAGGAAGGAATAAAGAAGAAATTAAGGACTTTTGTAGTTTAATGAAAATGAAGCCACAACATACCCAAACTTGATAGTAAATATAAGTGACCCTAAAAATTCCACCAGAGAACTCCTAAGCCTGATAAACAGCTTCAATGAAGTAGCTGGATATAATATGGCCTTTCTGTACACAAAGGATTAACAGGCTGAGAAATAAATTAGAGAAACAACACACTTCTCAATAGTCACAAACAATATAAAATACCTAGGCGTGACTCTAACTAAGAAAGTGAAAGATCTGTATGATAAAAACTTCATGTCTCTGAAAAAAGAAATTAAAGAAGATCTCAGAAGATGGAAAGATCTCCCATGCTCATGGATTGGCAGGATCAACATTGTAAAAATGGCTATCTTGCCAAAAGCAATCTACAGATTCAATGCATCCCCATCAAAATTCCAACTCAAATCTTCAAGGAATTAGAAAGGGCAATCTGCAAATTCATCTGGAACAACAAAAAACCTAGGATAGCAAAAACTCTTCTCAAGGATAAAACAACCTCTGGTGGAATCACCATGCCTGACCTAAAGCTGTACTACAGAGCAATTGTGATAAAACTGCATGGTACTGGTATAACGACAAACAGGTACACCGATGGAACAGAATTGAAGACCCTAAGATGAACCCACACACCTATGGTCACTTGATCTTTGACAAGGGAGCAAAAATCATCCAGTGGAAAAAAGACAGCATTTTCAACAAATGGTGCTGGCACAACTGGCGGTTATCATGTAGAAGAATGTGAATTGATCCTTTCCTGTCTCCTTGTAGTAAGGTCAAAACTAAGTGGATTAAGGAACTCCACATAAAACCAGAGACACTGAAAATTATAGATGAGAAATTAGGGAAAAGCCACGAAGATATGGGTACAGGGGGAAATTTCCTGAATAGAATAGCAAAGGCTTGTGCTGTAAGATCGAGAATCGATAAATGGGACCTCATGAAGTTGCAAAGCTTCTGCAAGGCAAAAGACACCGTCAATAAGACAAAAAGACCACCAACAGATTGGGAAAGGATCTTTACCTATCGTAAATCAGATAGGGGACTAATATCAAATATATATAAAGAACTCAAGAAGATGGACTCCAGAAAATCACATAACCCCATTAAAAAATTGGGCTCAGTGTGATGAAAGGATGGACCATCTAGAGACTGCCATATTCAGGGATCCATCCCATAATCAGCTTCCAAACGCTGACACCATTGCATACACTAGCAAGATTTTGCTGAAAGGACCCAAATATAGCTCTCTCTTGTGAGAATATGCCGGGGCCTAGCAAACACAGAAGTGGATGCTCACAGTCAGCTATTGGATGTATCACAGGGCTCCCAATGGAGAAGCTAGAGAAAGTACCCAAGGAGCTAAAGGGATCTGCAACCCTATAGTTGGAACAACATGATGAACTAACCAGTACCCCGGAGTTCTTGTCTCTAGCTGCATATGTATAAAAAGATGGCCTAGTTGGCCATCACTGGAAAGAGAGGCCCATTGGACTTGCAAACTTTATATGCCGCAATATAGGGGAATGCCAGGGCCAAAAGAATGGGAATGGGTGGGTAGGGAAGTTGGGGGGGGATATGGGGGACTTTTGGGATAGCATTGGAAATATAATTTAGGAAAATATGTAATAAAAAATATTTTAAAAAATGGGGCTCAGAACTGAACAAAGAATTCTCAACTGAGGAATACCGAATGGCAGAGAAGCACCTGAAAAAATGTTCAATATCCTTAATCATCAGGGAAATGCAACTCAAAACAACCCTGAGATTCCACCTCACACCAGTCAGAATGGCTAAGATCAAAAATTCAGGTGACAGCAGATGCTGGCGAGAATGTTGAGAAAGAGGAACACTCCTTCATTGTTGGTGGGATTGCAAGCTTGTACAAAAACTCTGGAAATCAGTTTGGTGGTTCCTCAGAAAATTGGACATAATACTACCAGAGGATCCACCAATACCGCTCCTGGGCATATATCCAGAAGATGTTCCAACCGGTAAGAAGGACACGTGCTCCACTATATTCATAGAAGCCTTATTTATAATAGCCAGAAGCTGGAAAGAACCCAGATGCCCCTCAACAGAGGAATGGATACAGAAAATGTGGTACATTTACACAACGGAGTACTACTCAGCTATTAAAATGAATGCATTTATGAAATTCCTAGGCAAATAGATGCACCTGGAGGGCATCATCCTGAGTGAGGTAACACAATCACAAAGGAACTCACACAATATGTACTCACTGATAAGTGGATATTAGCCCCAAAACTTAGGATACCCAAGATATAAGATACAATTTGTTAAACACATGAAACTCAAGAAGAACGAAGACCAAAGTGTGGACACTGTGCCCCTTCTTAGAATTGGGAACAAAACACCCATGGAAAGAGTTACAGAGATAAAGTTTGGAACTGTGACGAAAGAATGGACCATCTAAAGACTGCCATATCCAGGGATCCAATCCATAATCAGCTTCCAAACGCTGACTCCATTGCATACACTAGCAAGATTTTGCTGAAAGGACCCAGATTTAGCTGTCTCTTGTGAGACAATGCCGGGGCCTAGCAATCACAGAAGTGGATGCTCAAAGTCAGCTATTGGATGTATTACAGGGCTCCCAATGGAGGAGCTAGAGAAAGTACCCAAGGAGCTAAAGGGATCTGCAACCCTATAGGTGGAACAACATAATGAACTAACCAGTACCCCAGAGCTCTTGACTCTATCTGCATATGTATAAAAAGATGGCCTAGTCGGCCATCACTGGAAAGAGAGGCCCATTGGACTTGCAAACTTTATATGCCCCAGTACAGGGGAATGCCAGGGCCAAAAAGTGGGAGTGGGTGGTTAGGGGAGTGGGGGGGGGAGTGTATTGGGGACTTTTTGGATAGCATTGGAAATGTAAATGAGGAAAATACCTAATTAAAAAACAACAACAAAAAACAAACAAACAAACAAAAAGATCATCCATCATGGCCATGTAGACTTCATCCCAGGGATGCAGGTATGGCTTAATAAACGGAAATCCATCAATGTAATTCACTATATAAACAAACTCAAAGACATAAACCACACGATCATCTCCTTAGATGCTGAGAAAGCATTTGACAAAATCCAAAACCCCTTCATGATAAGAGTTTTGGAAAGATCAGGAATTCAAGGCCCACACTTAAGCATAATAAAAGTAATCTACAGCAAACCAGTAGCCAAAATCAAACTAAATGGAGAGAAAATCGAAGCAATCCCACTAAAATCAGGGACAAGACAAGGATGCCAAATTTCTCCTTACCTATTCAATATAGTTCTTGAATTTCTAGACAGAGCAATTCGACAACAAAAGGACATCAAGTGGATACAAATTGGAAAGGAAAAAGTCAACATATCACTATTTGCAGATGATATGATTATATATATATAATGAATATATATAATCATATATATATATTAATATATGATATGATAGTGACCCCAAAAATTCCACCAGAGAACTCCTAAATCTGATAAACAGCTTCAGTGCAGTAGCTGGATATAAAATTAATTCAAATAATTCAATGGCCTTTCTCTACACAAAGGATAAATGGACTGAGAAAGAAATTATGGAAACAACACCCTTCACAATAGTCACAAATAATATAAAGTACCTTGGTGTGACTCTAACTAAGGAAGTGAAAGATCTGTATGATAAGAACTTCAAGTATCTGAAGATAGAAATTGAAGATCTTAGAAGCTGGAAAGATCTCCCATGCTCATGGATCGGCAGGATTAATGTAGTAAAAATGGCTATCCTGCCGAAAGCAATCTATAGATTCAATGCAATCTACATCAAATTTCCAACTCAATTCTTCGCTTAGATAGAAAGGGCAATTGGCAAATTCATCTGGAAAAATAAAAAAGCTAGGATAGCAAAAGTACTCAACAATAAAATAGCCTCTGGTAGAATAACCATGCCTGACATTAAGCTGTACTGCAGAGCAATTTGATGAAAACTGCATGGTACTGGTACAGTGACAGCCAGGTAGATCAATGGAATAGAATTGAAGACTCAGAAATGAACTCACACACCTATGGTCACTTGATCTTTGACTAGGGAGTTAAAAACATCCAGTAGAAGAAAGACAGCATTTTCAACAAATGGTGCTGGCACAACTGTGGTTATCATGTAGAAGAATGTGAATTGATCCATTCTTATCTCCTTGTACAAAGCTCAAGTCTAAGTGGATCAAGGACCTCAACATAAGACCAGAGACACTGAAATTAGTAGAGGAGAATGTAGGAAAAAGCCTCGAAGATATGGGCACAGGGGGGAAATTCCTAAACAGAACAGAAACAGTTTGCTCTGTAAGATCAAGAATTGACAAATGGGACCTCATAAAATTGCAAAGCTTCTGTAAGGCAAAAGACACTGTCAATAAGACAAAAAGGCCACCAACAGATTGGGAGAGGATTTTACCAAACATTAATCTGATAGCGGAACTAATATCCAATATATACAAAGAGCTCAAGAAGCTGGACTCCAGAAATTCAAATGACTCCATTAAAATGGGGTTCAGAGCTAAACAAAGAATTCTCAACTGAGGAATTCCACATAGCTGAGAAGCACCTGAAAAAATGTTCAGCATCCTTAATCATCAGGGAAATGCAAATCAAAACAACCCTGAGATTCCACCTCACACCAGTCAGAATGGTAAGATCAAAAATTCAGGTGACAGCAGATGCTGGTGAGGATGTGGAGAAAGAGGAACACTCCTTCATTGATGGTCGGATTGCAAGCTTGAACAACCACTCTGGAAGTCAGTCTGGAGGTTCCTCAGAAAATTGGACATAATCCTACCAGAAGATCCAGCAATACCTCTCCTGGGCATATACCCAGAAGTTCCAACTGGTAATAAGAACACATGCTCCACTATGTTCATAACAGCCTTATTTATAATAGCCAGAAGCTGGAAAGAACCCAGATGTCCCTCAACAAAAGAATGGATACACAAAATGTGGTACATTTACACAATGGAGTACTACTCAGCTATTAAAAACAATGGATTTATTAAATTCTTGGACAAATGGATGTATCTGGAGGATATCATCCTTAGTGAGGTAACCTAATCACAAATGAAGTCATTAGGTGTGCACTCACAGATAAGTGGATATTAGCCCAGAAACATAGAAAACCCAAGATACAAATTGCAAAACACCAGAAAATCAAGAAGAGGGAAGACTAATGGGAGGATACTTCATTCATCCTTAGATTGGGAATAAAATACCCATTAAAGGAGTTACAGAGACAAAGTTTGGAGCTATGACGAAAGGATGGACTATCCAGAGACTGCCCCACCTTGGGATTCATCCCATAATCAGCCACCAAAACCAGACACTATTGTAGAATGCCAGAAAGATTTTGCTGAAGGGGCCCTGTTATAGCTGTCTCATAAGAGGCTATGCCAGTGCCTGGAAAATACAGAAGTGGATGCTCACAGTCATCTATAGGATGGAACACAGGGCCCTCAATGGAGAAGCTAGAAAAGGCACCAAAGGAGCTGAAGGGGTCTGCAACCCTATAGGTGGAACAACAATATGAACTAACCAGTACGCACAGAGCTTGTATCTGTAGCTGCATATGTAGCAGAAGATGGCCTAGTCAGCCATCACTGGAAAGAGAGGCCCCTTGGTATTGCAAACTTTATATGCCCCAATACAGGGGAATGCCAGGGCCAAGAAGCGGGAGTGGGTGGGTATAGTGGGTGGGAGGAGCACGGCAGAGGGAGGGTATAGGGAACTTTCAGGATAGCATTTGAAATGTATATAAAGAAAATATCTAATAATAAATAGATACATACATACATACATAAAATGTTGAGAGAAAACTGCATTTCAAAGACAGAAAAATCTACAGCAATACATAAAGGAGAGGAAGGATGCACCTCACTGGTAAGGGATTATAGAATAGAAAGTTATGGATGGATGGATGGATGGATGGATGGATGGATGGATGGATGGATGGATGGGATCTGAATTTGGAATATCAACCTGGGAGAAGGAAGTGGGGCTAGAAAACAATGCTAGGAGGAACAGGTTAACCTAAGGAACTTTAAGGGTCATGTGGAAACTTAGAACAGCTGTAACTTTTAATAATGTAAACACATGTAAAGGCAATATAAATGAAATCACAAAATAACAGGAGAGACAGAGTCCAAAATGAAGTTTCTCATCACTAATGTATGCATCCTGTACTGGGAATTGGATAAATCTAATGAAGTTGTTAGCTAAAGGAGCTCAATGGGAACCTCCAAATAATGTCACATGTGGCAACTAAAAAGGAACCTGGGGAAGGAGGGGAGAGTGGATAGCCGATGTCTGGCCAGAGTTCCTCCTATGCTCTGGGCAGATGGACGCTGGAGGGCTGCCAGAAGGTTTCCACTCGGCCCAGATGGGTATCTAAGCCTCTGACCCACTCGACAGGGGCTAGACAAGGGGAAGCCCCTGAAACCAAAACAGGCCCTGGAGTTACACCCTGTCGCCCAAGGTTGTGGGATAAAGGGCTGAGATAGAGAGGTTCCCACACAGCAAGAGTGTGCGCAGCTGGCCATGATGAGTAGAGTCTGTCTGTGGTTTTAGACCTTTATTATAGAAAGGCAGGAGAAAAGAGAGAAGGTAGAAAAGAGAGAGACCAGCCATGGCCAAGAGGAGAGAAGGGGGAAAAGAGAGAAGAAAGGCTAGAGAATAAGAGGGAGAGAGAGGAAGAGAGAGAAGAGGGGAGAGAAGACAAAGAGAGAGGAGAGAGGAGTGAGAGAGCAAGGAGTGGCCAAACAGCCTCTCTTAAAGTATGTTGCTATCTTTTCTGTTGCTAGGTAACTGGGGAGGAGTCTAGCCTTAAGGTCTGAAGATTGGGACATTGCCCAAGAGACTGCTAGCCACACACTTCACCAGTGGGGACTGAGGGGGACGGTAACTTCGACAGGAGCCAGGGTTCCAGGATACATGAGAGAACTCGTTCCGTCCCATGTAGGTGATTTATCACCACCAGGACCTGGGGTTCAACATCTAGCCTCAACTGGAAAACAGTCTGTGCATAGCTCAATGCCCCATAGCATGGTTTAAGCCACTTTCAAGGCTATTACGTGCTCTCCACAAACTGATGCTAAAAACCTATTCCTGAAGACAACAGTTACATAAGTCCTTGAACATAGAGAAATCAAGCTGGTGTCTATCTACAACCTACATCTGTGTGGATCATAATGTATGGTACTGGAAGGTAACATGCACACTACCAAAGAAACAACCCACTACAAAAGCTTCAGTCTACAACGGTGACCTGCCTGTGGGATGTGCTGGTGCAATAGAGTCCTAAAACTTATGGTAGTAACCAACCAATCTCTGATCAGAGTTAAAGCTTGGAATCCATGAGATTGAAACCATACCCAGCACTGCTTTGCTTGTCCAGAACATGAGACTAGTCAGGCCTAGGACCAAGAATCAAACCAAATACTAGTATTCTTGTAACAAATAAAATGACAATGACATTTCGATGAATTCACTGATCTGAGTCTCATTCAGCCATCATCAGAGAAGCTTCCTCCAGAAGAAGATACAAAAACCCATAGCTATAAAATATTCACAGTGAGAAACATTAAAATTATCAGCCCTACATGGGAAGTCTCGATCAAAATCTTTCACTCAGTGCACAGGAAACTCTGTGGAAAGGTAATAGAAAGATTAGAAAAGCCTAAATGGATGGAGGACACCAGGGAAGCAAGGCCTTCTAAACACAGCCGAGTGGACACACATAGAAACTCAGAGACTGTGGCAACATGCACTGTCTATACCTGATGGGGTCCTAGAGCAGCAGTGGGTATGTGCCACTTGCCAGAGCTGGAGAGGGAGAAACAGGAGAAGATCTGGGAATATCATCTTGGCCCAGAGAGAGATGCTATCAAGACAGTAGGTGAATGGCATCTGAAAATGAAAAGCCAAGGTTGTCTCCTGGCTTCCATGTGCACACATTCACACATCCTTCTGTACACACACACATATGCATGCATGCATACAGATACACAACAAACATATTATACACCATGTATATTTAATAATCAATTTTTATTTACCAATAATAGTGTAATAAGTGAGATAAAATGAACTACAAATAAACAGGGACATGACTTTTTATACAAGAGTCATTAAGTAACTGTGGTAAACAAAATGCGAACTTTAAATTCACACTGTTTTTATGGATTCTAAGAATTTATAATCATGAAACAGAATTAAAGCTACAAGAAAATATTTGAACTATCCTTGATGAATGAATGCAGATTAAAATATTTTCAAGAGAAAGCTTAAAAAGTCACTTTCAGAAAGGATCTACTTTTAGGAAACTATGCAGTAAAGGAATATTCATTTTACAAAGTAAAAGGGAGAAAGAGAACTCATGATGAAATATCAACTAATTGTGTACAGTTGAAGAACTGTACAGTACTTGGCAAAAGAAATGAAAAAGAAAGTGTATGTGTAATGTAACAAATTTTATGCAAATAGTATGAAAATCTTGCTTTGCTATGTGAATCATTAAAGTTTTTTTTAAAAAATTGCATTTTAGAAAAAAATAGTAAGTGGGGCTACTCAGGATGATTCTATATAAGCTGCTCTATGGGCAGGCTCTAGGGAATTCCATGTTATCTTTTCACCTCTGTGGACACCAGGAATGCACACATACATACATGCTGGTGTGGTATTCACAGATATAAATTAAAAATAAATTAATAAATTAAAAAAAGAAAAATCTTTATTAAAAAAATTTAGTTGATGCTTTGACTGCAGGTTTTTCAGCATAGTTTTTATTCTGTTATCAGAACTGATTTGTACCAAAGGGGTAATTGTGGGATAGGCATTCATCATGAACCTCTGAAGAGTAAGGATGACTGGATGATACATCCATATCGTGTCTGAGGTGAATGAGATGATGAAGTCCACCCAGTACATGAGGACAAAGAAAGACACCAGCAGCAAGATGGTCTGCGTAGCCCTTTTCTCAGGGGACTCTCTCAAGTGACTGATGCTATAAAGATACTTGCACTGCCTTTGATACCTAAACATGGTTATGACCATGTATACACTTGTGGTCAGCATGACTCCTACAAGAAACACATCTCTGGAGGTTGATATTGTAAAAATCAATCCCCTGGTAATAATATTCATGGGTAAGAGTGAGCAGAATTTAGTGACCTGCATCTGGTTGGTCTCACTCACATTAGTAAAACCACCAACATAAAATATCCGGTTAGTACTGAAGGCCAAATTGAAAAACCAAATGCATAAGAAAACACAGACCATGTATTTTTTTAGTTTTTGTTTAAATTTTGCCAACAAAGAGGTACTGGGACTGATAGTGACAGCCTGGAACACACTCAGCAGGCAGGTGGTACAGATAGAGAGGCCTCTCATCACCCTGCTAATATAAAAAATTGCCTTGCATTTGAAGTCATTCTCAATGTTTAATAACTCAAATATGTCTGTAAGCAAAATATCCCCTCCAATGAGGACCATTATTATGTGAACGAAGGTCAGTTGACAGGAGATCAGGTCTGTGGGCTTAGGTCTGTGACCTAGGATTATAAAAATATAGAAAAGAAGAAGAACCATATTGGCTAAGACTCCAAGTCCAGCTTGGAAATAAAGAACATTCTTAAATGAAGACATAAGTGGAGAATGTATTCATATTAACAGCATAGGGGAAGTTTATTTCATACATCTGAAAAATAAGAGAGTATACATCAAGCCTGTGATACACTAGAAAAATAAGTCTATATCATCATTCTATTTTCCATACTACTTGTTAATTAGCCTATCTCTTTACTTTTGGTGATCCAGACTGTACATCATCGCCTACAATTCTGCATGCCTTTCATGTTTCTCCTGTATATATATAGAATATTATGGATAATAAATGTATTCACACATACTTTTGTAGAATTTACAATTTGTTAACTTGTATGGCATGTAAATCTTATATAGGAGAAATCCAATCTTATTGATTTAAAATGTCTTGTTTTATACTTAATATCTAAAACAGTAGTTGGGAACAAAGAATTTTATTCACATTTGTACAACTGAATAAAACACGTTGATTTGGAAAATACAAAAGATATATATAAATATTGATTCAATCCCATATTTCCTAATCTTTACTATGTTCTATTTTGCAACTATCTGTGTTTTGACTCATAATTCTGGTAAAATCAGTGTTAATTAATGGTAATCCCATTATTTTAACTAGCAAAATATCTTTCTAAAATCATGTATTTCTATGTTCCTTTTTCTGTGAAATCCAGACTAAATTAAAGACATGGGTACAGGTGTAGACTACTAGAGAACTTTCCACACCCTATATCCATTACTTATGATTATTAAGGCTCATAGACATTTTGAGTTTAGTTCCTATCCCATCACCTTTTGTGAGACTTCAGGTTTAAAGCACTAACTCCAAGTTACAAAGTCAAATAGTATTTTTCTTTTCTTATTGGAGGCCATTATAAATTGTTAATAGAATGATTAGTCATAGCTTTTCACCATATACGTTGATATTGTATCTACATACCTCTTTTTTCTGTATTTACCTCCCTTCACTTTCTAAGAACCCATCCTTTCCTATTTCCCTGATAAGATACTTGTATCCTGCAATTCTGCTATCTATTGCTCCAATGCCCAAATGTAGACTGGAAAGGGTTTCCTTTCCTTTTCCTGAATTTTGTAGTTAATGCATGCTACATAATCACATCTAAAATTGTGGACCTAGGAGCCTCCAACAAGAGAGAACATGTTATGACAAACATGGGCTTGCTGAAAATGGCTGCATAGTGACACTTTTTTAGAATTTCTATTTTGAAAGAGATGCCTTCCCATGCAGTGAAAAAAGAGGTCCCAAGTACGTCATCAACATGCACATAACTTTTACACTTTCAATCAACAGTATTACCTTTGCCGCCCGAGTTAGTTATTCGGCTTGGTTTCTAGGATCAGTTTATAATGGAATTAATTTCATTCAATTCTTTAAAATCAGCTTATGATACAAAAACAGAAAATACCTACATTGACCCTGATTTTGTAAGAAAAAAGTGTGCCTAATCATATTTTCAAGTTCATATGTATAAAAATAATGCAGAAGTTAGTGTCTGAGACCATCCTACAAGATTTTCATGACTATGATTCCCTAAATCAAGCAGTTTACATTTACATGATTTTTGTTCCTAAACAGTTTAATCTTGTAATGGGATCATCCCAATTGCCAGGGCCACACATCTGATTCTCTCACTGATATACATTTACAGTAGCTGCACCATGATTTTCTGTTCATAAAAGTTCCAGTCCTGGGTTTGATATACAGCAATGACAGGATGCTTCATGACCATCTGTGACTCTAATTCAAGAGAAAACATTGTCCTCTCTGCCCAAGCATGCAATTTTTGTGCAGAAAATATACATAGCTAAAACGTGTATATATGTAAAATGAATAAATAAATACATAAATAAATAAAGCTCCAGAGTATTATTTACTCAGAGTATTATTTGCCTTGGTCTGCAAACTGTAAGAACTGTTTCCAAATTAATATTTTAAAAATACAATTGTACAAACCATATACATATAATAATTTATTATTAATTAGACATCAATAATTTATTAATATAAGCACAAGTATTATAAGTAATATAAAATATGTCAAATTCATAAAGTAAAAATAGTAATAATAAATGATATTTTTGCTTTATATGCATTCCTTTGTAAACATTTATCACATACATAAAGTGACAGATTCTAATTTATAAACCTGCACATTTATGCACTATTTAGTTGTAAGAAGTAAAACACAGAGTATATTATAAACATTTACAATAATGGAGAAGCCATCACTATTAAGTTGATCCATACCAAAAGTGTGAGCCATCTGCAGCCATGTGTCTGAAGAAGCATGCAACTAAGACAGAGAAGGGGGAGGGGAAGCAAGGTATCTTCATACATAATTCACATTCTCCCGTGAACAGTCAATTCATCTCTTCATTTTCACAATATTTGATTTTAGAACAGTTTGTTTTATGCACATATATTGATCTTTGTATTCTGTTTGTGAAGATTAAATAGTATAGGGAGCATAAAAGTATAGTAAATGAAAATTATGATTTTCATTTTAAGCTCTACCACATTTAGTGCATAATGACCTAAAAGATGTATGACTGCTCAGAAAGAATATAAACTGAGCTTATGACTTTCAGGTAACAAGGAAAATTGATGGTTGATGTGCTGTCCACTGTCAACAACATGAAGTTTCTAGGAATTCCTGAAAGAGAAAAAACTTGGCCTCAAAATTAATTCCATGAAATCTTTATAAAACATAGAATGCCAGCATGATTGCTTAATACTCTTTTATAAAGTAGGAAATCATACCGCTTACCTGATATGTCTTAATTAATAAAAATGCATAAATTGTTATTTGGAAATTAAATTTAGCACAAGTATGACAGAAAACACACAAATGTTGATTAGAATACTATAATTAGAATATTATAATTAGTGATTTTGATTTTAAATAACTTTATACTATTCAAGAATTGTAAGTATACTTCTCAGTTTTATTGAAAAGCTTACTCAATATTATTCAGTTTCAATGCTACATGATTCAATTTAGAAAACATGAAATTAGAAAAAGGAATTCATTTTAGTAGAATGACTAAAACTACAGAAAACACATTTGTGTAAGGATAACTGTACAAGTGTTTAGAAAATGAATATTTTGAAGTACCTATAAAGTATCTACTTTATGAGAAATCATTGCAGTAGACTAAAAAAAATCTATGTAAAGAATTTAAAACTCATATGATGCTATGAGAGTTTTATGCTTTTCAGTCATTAACTGAAACTTTCCTAGGAATTCATCAGTATATGCAAATTTAGCACACTAGAAAATTATTGATAAACATATTAGTTAATATTTGTTGTATATTCATTGTTTGAGTTTCATAAAAATAAATTAATACAGTCAGTTAACTTGAGAGGGATAAAATGAGAAAATACAAACACAATTCAAATGTGTCAATATTATAAATCTACTTCTGCAAAGCAATAAATAGCTGGAATTTGGTTTTTCACACTTTAAGTTATCTCAGGTGTTACAGAGATGGAAGACTAACACAATTGACCATACCTACGTGGAATCATGATCTGCGAATTCTTAGAGCACACATGAATGATAATCCTGTCAGATATACTCCTTAAAAGGTTGAGTATGGACTTGCATTATAAATACATATCATTGTTAATTTATTGGAAAAAGTGATGAGTTTCATGATATTTTCATTTAAAATATAATACATATTAGTCATCTTCACCTTATGAGCCTTTTCTTTTTCCCTCCTTCTATTAGACCCTGTCCTCTTCCAAATATCCACCTCTACTGTCACATGTATAATAAGAGATCAAATTGAGTAAAATATGTTCTTTTATTAATTGTTATACAGATATTATATGTCTACAAGCATACCTTATGTTTGCTTATAATACAATTTAGCTTAAAAAGTAAAATTCTAAGCAGATAATTCTATACTCATTTATTATAGAATCCAGCTTCATTCTACCACCTACTTACAGCTCTCATTATACAGAACTGAAAAGGAAACACTCACCCAGCTGGGCCTTTGATGAACATTCATGTAGAATGAGGCCCTAAGAAGTAGTTATAAGGAACAAATGTCATTACGTTATCTCCCTCTAGACCCATAGTGTTCATGTCATATGGAGAAGGCAGTTCTGACCGTGAGGTTATTACAAAGTTGTATCATCAAATGTAAAAGTGAACTTTCCTAATTTCAGGAGAAGAGTGGAGTAGGAACAAATGATCTCTGGGTCTCCTGTGTGTGAGATATTCTCTCCAGGCCAGATCTGTGTAGATTAACTGATCCCAGTCCTTGGGAACAAAAGTAACAAAATTAATATTCCACTTAAAAGAAGCAGAAAAACATTTACATTCCCAGGGTATCTGACCCATATCCAAAGCTTTCATGGTGTCTTACATACTCAAGATCTTCCATAGAAATTAACATCCCTTTTGCAGGAATTAAGAAAATGTCACCTCCTCTAAACATTCTTAGGGTAAATAATGTTTCTTACAAAGCACACAGAAAAGAGATAATATAATTGTATTAACATCAGAAATCAAACTGAGGGGCTGTAAATGTAGCTAGCTCACCTAATACCGTGCAGGCCTAGAAAGTATTGTGTATGTGGGAGACCAGGAAATAAATCAAATTTTTAAATTATAGACACAGGTGACAGACAAGAATTTCAAGTCTATGGAAAATACAAGAACTTCAATAAGATTGTAGAGGAAAACTGCACCAAAGACACTATCATATAATTTAAGAGGCACACAGAATGTACACACAAAAACAAACAAACAAAAATACCCATACTAAGCCGGGCATGGAGGCACATGCCTTTAATCACAGCACTTTGGAGGAACATTTCTGAGTTCAAGGCCAGCCTGGTCTACAAAGTGAGTTCCAGGAGAGCCGGGGCTATACAGAGAAACCCTATCTCGAAAAACCAAAAACAAAAACAAAAACCAAAAACAAAAGAACCAAACAAATTTTCCATGCATCTTATAGTTAAAACTTCAGCAAAGTAGCTGGATATAAAATTAATGCAAATAAATCAGTAGCATTCCTTTATGCAATTGAAAAAGAAGATAAGAAAGAAATTAGGAAAGCATTGCTGCTTACAATTGTCACAAGTAATACAAAATATCTTGGTGTAACTCTAACCAAACAAGTGAAAGACCTCTATGACAATAACTTCAAGAAAGAAATTGAAGAACATTTTAGAAAATAGAGAAATCTCCCATGCTAATGGGTTAGCAGACATAGCATAATAACATAATAAAAATGGTCATCCTACCGAAGGGAATCTACAGATTCAATGCAATCCCCATCAAAATGCCAACATAATTCTTCAAAGACATGGAAAGAGAACTTCTCAAATTTATCTGGAAACGAAAAAAGGCTAGAATAGCAAAAACAATTCTTAACAATAAAAGAACTTCTGGGGGAATCACCATCCCTAACTAAAAGCTATACTAAAGAGCAGTTATGATAAAAAAAAAACTGCATGATATTGGAACAGAGATGAACGGGTTAATCAATAAATTAGAATTGAAGACCCAGAAATAAAACCATACACTTACAGACACTTGATCTTCGACAAAAAAGCCAAAAAATATACACTGGAAAAAAGAAAGCACCTTCCATAAATTGTGCAGATCTAACAGGCAGTCTGTATGTAAAAAAAAAAAAATAAAAGTAGGTCCTTATTTATCACTCTACACAAAACTCAAATCCGAGTGGATCAAGGTCCTCAATTTATAACCAGATACACTGAACCTAACAGAAAAGAAAGATGGAAAGACATTTGAACTCATTGAAATTTCCAGGGGGAAATCTCCTGAAATCCAATGGCCCAATCACTAAGATCAAGAATTGATAAATGGGACTTCATGAAACTGGAAAGCTTCTGTAAGGCAAAGGACATAGTCAATATGGCAAATCTGCAACCTACAGATTGGGAAACCCACTACCCCATTTGGATTCTATTTGGATCTATTTGGATTCTTCTACATGCAGGCTTACAGTAAGACCGTATCATTTATTGAAGATCCTTCCTCTTTTCCATTTTATGGTTTAAGCCTCTTTGTCAAAAATCAATTTTCCATATCTGTGTGAGTTTATTTCTCAGTCTTTGATATGATTCCATTGATCCACCTTTCTGTTTCTGTACAAATACCATGCCGTTTTTATTACTACCGCCTGTAATCTGGCATGAAATCAGGGATGTTGATACCTCAAGAAGTTCTTTATACGGGATTGTTTTCACTATCCTCGTTTTTTTGGAAACACAGTCCAAGAACACATCAAAAAGATCATTCGCCATAATCAAGTAGGTTTCATGGCAGAAATGTATGGATACTAATGTACAAACAATAAGTTGACATCCATAAGTGTAACCCACCAAGCAAATAGACTGAAAGACAAAATAAAATGAAGTCTGATCAAAGACAAATCATTACTTCAATAGAAGAAAAGTCCTATGACAAAATCCAACACCCCTTTACAAGATACATCCTAGAGCTTAAGGATACAAGAGATATACTTCATATGATAAAGACATTTTGAAATATGCTCATAACAAACATCAATGTAAATGGAGAGAGTTATATTTCTACTAAAGTCAAGAACAACACAAGGATATCCACTGTTTCGATACCTGGTAAATATTGTACTTGAAGTCTTCACTAGAACACTCTAAAAACAGAAAGATATCAAGGATAGACACATGAGGAAAAAATTAAAATATCTGTAATTGGAAGTGATATGATAGTGTACATAAGTGATCCTAAAACTTCCACCAGGAAACTCCTACAAGTAATAAATACTTTTGGCAAAGTAACATGATACAAAATTAATGCACAAAATCTGTAACCTTCTGATATATAAATGACAAATAGAGTGAGAAATAAACAAAGGAAACAGGATCTGTCAGAAAACCATAAAAAAATATAAACTACTTTTGGGTAATTTTAACCAAGCAAGTAAAAGACTTGTATAAGAAAAACTTTAGGACATTGAAAAAAGAAATTGAATGAGATGTAAAAAGAATAGTATGGCTTCTGCAGGGGCAGATCACAAGATTTTCTACTCCTCTGAAGATACCACAGTCAGAAAGCCTCCCAGGAGGACTGCCTAGAGGGCGCTGTCTGTTGGAGCAGGTGAGGGAGCCATCTTGTGTCCCAGGTCACTAAGAGACCAGTCTGCAAAGTTGAGAGTGCGGTTGCAAAGTGACACATCTTCTGGGACAGACCCTGTTTCGGGCTGTCATCTTCATGCAGGAGGCAGGTCTGAACACCAGACCTCAGTGAACCATGCCTGCAGAGAGTACTCTGGCCACTGAGATTCAGGAGAGAGATGGACACCCAGTACTACTGACAGAGTCTAGCAGAATCACAGGAGAAACAAGCTCCAGCCAGAGACAACTATAACAACTAACACCAGAGATTAACAGATGGCAAAAGGCAATTTTAAGAATTTTTTTGGTGGTGGGGGGTTTTTGAAATACGGTTTCAAAGTCCTGGCTGTATTAGGACTCCCTCTGTAGACAAGGCTGGCCTCAAACTCAGAAATTCGCATGCCTCTGCCTCCCAAGTACTGGGATTAAAGGTGTGTGCCACCACACCCAGCCTTGAATCTTACTAACAGAAACCAAGATTGCTCACCACCATCAGAAACCAGCACTCCCACCTCAGCCAGACCTGGATACCCCAACACACCTGAAAAGCAACATTCAGATTCAAAATCATATCTCATGATGCTGGAAGAAGACTTTAAGAAGAGCATTAATAACTCACTTAAAGAAATACAGGAGAGACCTTGGTTCCCGGACTCGGCAGAAAGCAGCCTGCACATGTGAGAGTGTGGACTACAGAAGCTAACAGCTTCTGGGACAGGCGAGAGCCACAGAGCTTCTGAGGCAGCGCCATTTTCGGGCTCCAGACATCCGGCCAACTTCCCGGCCAGAGGACAGGGGGCCGCCCTGCACGGGAGGCACTAGCCTCAGGATATGTGCAAGCCATTTTGATACCTGGACTCTGCAGAAAGTAGTCTGCACAGGTGAGAGTGTGGACTACTGAAATTAACAGCTTCTGGGACAGGCCAAAGCAACACAGCTTCTGGGAAAGGTCCTGTTTTGGCCCTTCATCTTCTGCCAAGAAGAGGTTCAAATGCCAGATAACTGTGCACCTTCCCTGTAAGAGGTAAGCTTGCCTGCAGAGACTGCTCTGATCACTGAAAGTCAGAGGAGAGAGCTAGTCTCCCATGTCTGCTGATAGAGGCTAACAGAATCACCAGAGGAACAATCTCTAAACAAAGACAACTATAAAAACTAACTCCAGAGATTACCAGATGGTGAAAGGTAAACGTAACAATCTTACTAAAAGAAACCAAGACCACTCACCATCATAAGAACCCAGCACTCCCACTTTGCCCAGTCCAGGGCACCCCAACACACCGGAAAACCTAGACATCCAGAAGGACTTTAATAACTACCTTAAAGAAATACAGGAAACACTGCTAAAGAGTTACAAGTACTTAAAGAAAAACAAGAAAACAGAACCAAACAGGTAGAAGTCCTTAAAGAAAAACAGGAAAACACATCCAAACAGGTGATGTAAATGAACAAAACCATACTAGACCTAAAAAGGGAAGTAGACACAGTAAAGAAAACCAAACAGTGAGGCAACACTGGAGATAGAAACCCAGCCAAACTGTCAATTACCATAGATGGAGAAACAAAAGTATTCCACGAGAAAAACAAGTTCACACATTACCTTTCGACAAATCCAGCCCTTCAAAGGATAATAACAGAAAAAACCAATACAAGGATGGAAACCAAGTCCTAGAAAAGCAAGAAGGAAATCCCTCAACAAACCAAAAAGAAGACTGCCACAAGAACAGAATGCCAACTCTAACAACAAAAATAAAAGGAAGCAACAATTACTTCCCATAACATCTCTTAATATCAATGGACTCAACTCCCCAATAAAAAGACATAGACTAACAGACTGGCTACACAAACAGGACCCAACATTTTGCTGCTTACAAGAAACTCATCTCAGAGAAAAAGATAGACACTACCTCAGAATGAAAGGCTGGAAAACAATTTTACCAAGCAAATGGTAGGAAGAAACAAGCTGGAGTAGCCATCCTAATATCTAATGAAATCGACTTCCAACCCAAAGTCATCAAAAAAGACAAGGAAGGGCACTTCATACTCATCAAAGGTAAAATATACCTTCTTCTCAGCACCTCACGGTACCTTCTCCAAAATTGACCATATAATTGGTCACAAAACAAGCCTCAACATCTAAAAAAATATTGAAATTTACCCATGCATCCTATCAGATCACCATGGACTAAGGCTGATCTTCAATAACAAAATAAATAATAGAAAGCCAACACTCAGGTGGAAACTAAACAAAACTCTTCTCAATGATAACTTGGTCAAGGAAGGAATAAAGAAAGAAATTAAGGACTTTTTGGAGTTTAATGAAAATGAAGCTACAATATACCCAAACTTATGGGACGCAATGAAAGCATTTCTAAGAGGAAAACTCATAGCTCTGAGTGCCTCCAAAAAGAAACTAGAGAGAGCACACATTAGCAGCTTGACAACTCACCTAAAAGCTCTAGAACGAAAGGAAGCAAATTCACCCAAGAGGAGTAGACAGCAGGAAATAATCAAACTCAGGGGTGAAATCAACCAAGTGGAAACAAGAACAACTACTCAAAGAATCAACCAATCGAGGAGCTGGTTCTTTGAGAAAATCAACAAGATAGATAAACCCTTAGCCAGACTCACTAGAGGGCATAGGGAAAGTATTCTAATAAACAAAATCAGAAATGAAAAGGGAGACATAACAATAGATCCTGAAGAAATCCAAAACAGCATCAGATCCTTCTACAAAAGACTATACTCAACAAAACTGGAGAGCTTGGATGAAATGGACAAGTTTCTAGACATATACCAGGTACCAAAGTTAAATCAAGATCAGGTTAATGATCTAAACGGTCCCATATCCCCTAAAGAAATAGAAGCAGTCATTAAGAGTCTCCCAACCAAAAAAGGCCAGGACCAGATGGGTTTAGTGCAGAGTTCTATCATACCTTCAAAGAAAATCTAATCCCAGTTCTTCACAAACTATTCCACAAAATAGAAACAGAAGGTACTCTACCCAAATCATTCTATGAAGCCACAATTACTCTGATACCTAAACCACAAAAGACCCCCCCCAAAAAAGATCAGGAATTCAAGGCCCATACCTAAACATGATAAAAGCAATCTACAGCAAAATAGTAGCCAACATCAAAATAAATAAATAAATGGTGAGAAGCTGGAAGCAATCCCACTAAAATCAGGGACTAGACAAGGCTGTCCACTCTCTCCCTACCTACTCAACATTGTACTTGAAGTCCTAGCCAGAGCAATTCGACCACAAAAGGAGATCAAGGGGATAAAAATTGGAAAGGAAGAAGTCAAAATATCACTATTTGCAGATGATATGATAGTATATATAAGTGACCCTAAAAATTCCATCGGAGAACTCCTAAGCCTGATAAACAGATTCAATGAAGTAGCTGGATATAAAACTAACTCAAACAAGTCAATGGCCTTTCTCTACACAAAGGATAAACAGGCTGAGAAAGAAATTAGGGAAACAACATACTTCTCAATAGTCACAAATAATATAAAATACCTTGGTGTGACTCTAACTAAGGAAGTGAAAGATCTGTATGATAAGAACTTCATGTCTCTGAAGAAAGAATTAAAGAAGATCTCAGAAGATGGAAAGATCTCCCATGCTCATGGATTGGCAGGATCAATATAGTAAAATTGGCTATCTTGCCAAAAGCAATCTACAGATTCAATACAATCCCCATCCAAATTCCAACTCAATTCTTCAACAAATTAGAAAGAGCAATCGGCAGATTTATCTGGAATAACAAAAAAACCTAGGATAGCAAAAACTCTTCTCAAGGATAAAAGAACCTCTGGTGGAATCACCATGCCCGATCTAAAGCTCTACTACAGAGCAATTGTGATAAAAAAAAAAAACCTGCATGGTACTGGTATTGTGACAGACAAGTAGACCAATGGAACAGAATTGAAGACCCAGAGATGAACCCACACACCTATGGTCACTTGATCTTTGACAAGGGAGCTAAAACCATCCAGTGGAAAAAAGACAGCATTTTCAACAAATGGTGCTGGCACAACTGGCGGTTATCATGTAGAAGAATGCAAATTGATCCATTTCTATCTGCTTGTACTAAGGTCAAATCTAAGTGGATTAAGGAACTCCACATAAAACCAGAGACACTGAAATTTATAGAGGAGAAAGTAGGGAAAAGTCTCGAAGATATGGGTACAGGGGAAAAATTCCTGAATAGAACATCAATGGCTTGTGTTGTAAGATCGAGAATCAATAAATGGGACCTCATAAAATTGCAAACTTCTGCAAGGCAAAAGACACTGTCAATAAGACAAAAAGACCACCAAAAGATTGGGAAAGGATCTTTACCTATCCCAAATCAGACAGGGGACTAATATCCAATATATATAAAGATCTCAAGAAGGTGGACTCCAGAAATTCAAATAACCCTATTAAAAAATGGGGCTCAGAAGTGAACAAAGAATTCTCAACTGAGGAGTACCGAATGGCAGAGAAGCACCGAAAAAATGTTCAACATCCTTAATCATCAGGGAAATGCAAATCAAAACAACCCTGAGATTCCACCTCACACCAGTCAGAATGGCTAAGATCAAAAATTCAGGTGACAGCAGATGCTGGCGAGGATGTGGTGAAAGAGGAACACTCCTCCATTGTTGGTGGGATTGCAAGCTTGTACAACCACTCTGGAAATCAGTCTGGTGGTTCCTCAGAAAATTGGACATAGTACTACCGGAGGATCCAGCAACACCTCTCCTGGGCATATATCCAGAAGATGTCCCAACTGGTAAGAAGGACACATGCTTCACTATGTTCATAGCAGCCTTATTTATAATAGCCAGAAGCTGGAAAGAACCAAGATGCCCCTCAACAGAGGAGTGGATACAGAACATGTGGTACATTTACACAATGGAGTACTACTCAGCTATTAAAAATGAATGAATTTATGAAATTCCTAGGCAAATGGATGGACCTATAGCGCATCATCCTGAGTGAGGTAACCCAATCCAAAGGAACTCACACAATATGTACTCACTGATAAGTGGATATTAGCCCAGAAACTTGGGATACCCAAGATATAAGACATAATATGCTAAACGCATGAAACTCAAGAAGAAGGAAAACCAAAGTCTGGACACTTTGCCCCTTCTTAGAATTGGGAACAAAACACCCATGGAAGGAGTTACAGAGAGAAAATTTGGATCTGTGACTAAAGGATGGACCATTTAGTGATTGCCATATCCAGGGATCCATCCCATAATCAGCTTCCAAACGCTGATACCATTGCATACACTAGCAAGATTTTGCTGAAAGCACCCAGATATAGCTGTCTCTTGTGAGACTATGCCGGGGCCTAGCAAACACAGAAGTGGATGCTCACAGTCAGCTATTGAATGGATCACAGGACCCCTCAATGGAGGAGCTAGAGAAAGCACCCAAGGAACTAAAGATAACTGCAACCCTATAGGTGGATCAACAATGTGAACTAACCAGTACCCCGGATCCCTTGTCTCTAGCTGCATATGTATCAAAAGATGGCCTAGTCAGCCATCACTGGAAAGAGAGTCCCATTGGACTTGCAAACTTTATATGCCCCAGTACAGGGGAACGCCAGGACCCAAAAGGGGGCGTGGGTGTGTAGGGGAATGGGGAGGTTGGTATGGGGGACTTTTGGGATAGCATTGGAAATGTAAATGAGGAAAATACCTAATTTTTAAAAAAAGGAAAGACAGGAGAACACTGCTAAAGAGGTAGAAGTCCTTAAAGAAGTACAGGGAAACACAACCAAACAGGTGATAGAATTGAACAAAACGATCCACGACCTAAAAAGGGAAGTAGAAAGAATAAACAAAACCCAAAGTGAGACAAATCAAGAGATAGAAATCCTAGGAAAGAAATCTGGAACCATAGATGTGAACATATGCAACAGAATACAAGAGATGGAAGAGAGAATCTCAGGTGCAGAAGATTCCATAGAGAACATGGGCACAACAATCAAAGAAGATGCAAAATGGAAATAAGACCAAACCTAAGATAATAGGAGTAGATTAGAATGAAGATTTCCAACTTAAAAGGCCAGTAAATATCTTCAACAAAATTATAGAAGAAAATATCCGAAGCCTAAAGAAAGAGATGCCCATGAACATGCAAGAAGCCTACAGAACTCAAATAGACTGGACCAGAAAAGAAATGCCTCCTGACACATAATAATCAGAACAACAAATGCATTAAGTAAAGACAGAATATTAAAAGCAGTAAGAGAAAGAGGTCAAAAAACATATAAAGACAGACCTAATAGAATTACACCAGACTTCTCACCAGAGACTATGAAAGCCAGAAGTTCCTGGACAGATGTTATACAGACACTAATAGAACACTGTCCCATTTCCCCTAAAGAAATAGAAGCAGTCATCAATAGTCTCCCAACCAAAAAAAGCCCAGGACCAGATGGGTTTAGTGCAGAGTTCTATCAGACCTTCAAAGAAGACCTAATTCCAACTCTCCTCAAACTATTCAACAAAATAGAATTAGAAGGTACTCTACTCAATTCATTCTATGAAGCCACAATTACTGTGATACCTAAACCACAGAAAAATCCAACAAAGAAAGAGAACTTCCGACCACTTTCCCTTCTGAATGTAGATGCAAAAATACTCAATAAAATCCTTGCAAACCAAATCAAAGAACACATCAAAAAGCTCATCCATCATGACCAAGTAGGCTTCATCCCAGAGAAGCAGAGATTGTTTAATATATGGAAATCAATCTACATAATCCCCTATGTAAACAACCTCAAAGGAAAAAAAACACATGATCATCTCGTTAGATGTGGAGAAAGCATTTGAAAAATCCAACACCCATTCATGATAAAACTCTTGGAAAGATCAGGAATTCAAGACCCATACCTAAACATAATAAAAGCAATCTACAGCAAACCAGTAGCCAACATCAAACTAAATGGAGAGAAACTCCAATCAAACCCCTAAAATCAGAGACAAGGTACTGGTACAGTGACTGCCCACTTTCTCTCTACCTATTCAATATAGTACTTGAAGTCCTAGCCAGAGCAATTCAACAACAAAAGGAGGTCAGGGGGATACAAATTGGCAAGGAAGAAGTCAAAATATCACTATTTGCAGATGATATGATAGTATATATAACTGACCCTAAAAATTCCACCAGAGAACTAAACCTTATAAACAGCTTCAGTGCAATATCTGGATATAAAATTAACTCAAACAAATCAATGTCCTTTCTCTACATAAAGGAGAACTGGGCTGAGAAAAAACTTAGGGAAACAACACCCTTCACAATAGTTACGAAAAATATAAAATATCTTTGTGTGACTCTAACTAAGGAAGTGAAATATCTGTATGATAAGAACTTCAAGTCTCTGGAGACAGAAATTGAAGATCTCAGAAGTTGGAAAGATCTCCCATGCTCATGGATTGGCAGAATTAATATAGTCAAAATGTCTATCCTGCCAAAAGCAATCTACAGATTCAATGCAATCTTCATCAAAATTTCAACGCAATTCTTCACTGAGTTAGAAAGGGCAATTTGCAAATTCATCTGGAATAATTAAAAAACCTAGGATAGCAAAAACTATTACCAACAATAAAAGAGCCTCTGGTGGAATCACCATGCCTGACCTCTAGATGTACTACACATCAATTGTGATTAAAAACTGCAAGGTACTGGTACAGTGATAGACAGGTAGATCAATGGAATAAAATTGAAGACCCAGAAATGAATCCACACACCTATGATCACTTGACCTATGACAAGGAAGCTAAAAACATGCAGTAGAAAAAAAGACAGCATTTTCAAAAAATGGTACTGGCACAACTGGCAGTTATCATAAAGAAGAATGCTAATTGTTCCGTTCTTATCTCCTTGTACAAAGCTCAAGTCTAAGTGGATCAAAGAACTCCACATAAAACCAGAGACACTGAAATTTATAGAGATGAAAGTGAGGAAAAGCTTCGAGGATATGGGCACGGGGAAAAATTCCTTAACAGAACAGCAATACCTTGTGCTGTAAGTAAGATCAAGATTGACAAATGGGACCTCATGAAATTGCAAAGCTTCTGTAAGGCGAAAGACACTGTCAATAAGACAAAAAGGCCACCAACAGATTTGGAAAATATTTTTACCAATCCTAAATCTGATAGGGGACTAATATCCAATATATATAAAGAGCTCAAGAAGCTGGACTCCAGAAATTCAAATAAAGCAATTAAAAAATGGGGTAGACAGATAAACAAAGAATTCTCAACTGAGTAAAACCGAAGGGCTGAGAAGCACTTGAAAAAATGTTCAACATCTTTAATAATCATGGAAATACAAATCAAAACAACCTTGAGATTACACCTCACACCAATCAGAATGGCTAAGATCAAAAATTCAGGTGACAGCAGATGCTGGCGAGGATGTGAAGAAAGATTAACACTTCTCCATTGCTGGTGGGATTGCAAGTGTGTACAACCACTCTGGAAGTCAGACTGGCTGTTCCTTCGAAAACTGGGCATAGTACTACTGGAAGATCCAGCAATATCTCTCCTGGGCATATTCCCCAAAGATGTTCCAACTTGTAATACAGACACATGCTCCACTATGTTCATAGCAGCCTTATCAATCATAGCCTGAAGCTGGAAAGAACCCAGATGTCCCTCAACAGAGGAATGGATACAGAAAATGTGCTACATTTACACAATGGAGTACTACGCAGCTATTAAAAAGGATGAATTTATGAAATTCTTAAGCAAATGGATGTATCTGGAGGATATCATCCTTAGTGAGTGTCTTAGTTAGGGTTTTACTGCTGTGAACAGATACCAGGACCAAGGCAAGTCTTATAAAAAGCAACATTTAATTGGGGCTGGCTTACAGGTTCAGAGGTTCAGTCCATTATCATCAAGGTTGGAGCATGGCAGTATCCAGGCAGGCATGGTGCAGGAGGAGCTGAGAGTTCTATATCTTCATCCAAATGCTGCTAGTGGAAGACTGACTTCCAGGCAACTAGGGTGAGGACCTTATACCCACATCCACAGTGACACACCCATTCCAACCAGGCCACACCTATTCCAACAAGGCCACACCTTCAGATGGTGCCACTCCCTGGTCCAGTGATATACAAACCATCACATTCCACTCCCTGGTCCCCATAGACTTGTTCAAAAACATGACTTTATGGGGGCCATACTTAAACATAGCATAATGCAAAATGCATTTAGTCCAACTTTCAAAGTCCTCATCGTCTATAACAGTTGCAACAATGTTAAAAGTCCAAAGTTCAAGGTCTCTTCTGAGATTCATTCAACTTAATTAACTGTAATCCCCAAAGCAAGGCAGGAAACCAGCTGGGCAAACTCCAAACTCTGCATCTCCATGGCTGATGTCAAAGCGGTCTTCAGATCTCCACTCCTTTTTCATCTTTGTTGATTGCGACAAACTGCTTTCTCCTGGGCTGGTTCTACTCCCTGTTAGCAGCTTTCCTCAGCATGTATCCCATAGCTCTGGCATCTTTAACATCTGTGAGTCTCCAAGGCAATTTCAATGTTACAGCTTCTTGTTTCAGTGTCTGGGATTCCACTTGATCTTTTGGACTCCTCCTAAGGGCTGGTCTCACTTTTCCAGCTCTGCCCTCTGTAGCACTCTAAGCTCAGGATGATCCACTCCACTACGGCTGCTGTTCTTGGTGATCATCCCATGGTACTGACATCTCCAATACATTGGGGTGTTCCACTCCAACTAGGCTTCACCAATAGCCTCTCATAGGCTCTCTTCAGGGTGCCAAGCCTCAAATTCTTTGCATGACCCCTTCAGTCCTGGGCCATCAACTACAGCTGAGGCTTCACTTTCTCCAATGGCCTTCCCTGGCCTCTCACAGTGCTAAGCCTCAGCTTCTCTCCATGATCCCTTCATTCTTTCACAAGCAGTACCACCTGAGTGACTCTTACACATTACCAAGTCCAGCCGCAGCATGAGGTACAACCTCGGGTATCTCTGGAACACAGCGTCTTTGTGCTCCCAGAAAACAATTTCCAGAAGATTTCACCTCAGTGATGCTGGTCTCTTCTTAATCACTGCTAATTCCTTAGCTCCAGCTAACCACCATCAATTTTCCCAGTAGTTCCTTCCATTCTTAACTCTAGAGCCAGAGCCACGTGGCTGAAGCTGCCGAGTTCTGCTGCTTACAGGAACTAGAACATGATCCCCTTGTACTATTACATTATCATTAGCTTTATGTTTTCTAAATCCTTCACTGCCTAAGCTTGGCTATCCTGGTTCTTGCTCTGTAGATTGACCTTGAATGCAGAGATCAGTATTCGATTAAAGGTGTGTACCACCATGCCTGGATCTAATTAAGCTGGGTAGAATCTTGCCCCAAGGTCCCACTCCCTTAATCTGTTATCTCCTAGAACACAAGATTTTGCTCCATTTCACTTCCTGGTACTCCTTTAATATTTGAACAATTTATTTTATATTTTGCCTTTCTAAGCTTGCTATGCTTGTTCAAACTTCTCTTTGTGAGACTTAACCAGAGAACAAAATCTCTGCTGGGCTTTTTTGAAACTTCTTTTGTCAATGCAATTAATCCAAGTCTCTTCACCTTAGCCTCAGGCAAACTTTTCAGACAAGGGCAAAAAGTAGCCACACTCTTCACCAAAATACCACAAAACCAGTCTTTATGCCACATTCTGAAATTCTTCTCCTTTGAAATCTCTTGGGCCAGGTCAACACAGTTCAAATTACTCCCAGCAATTAAGTCTTCCATATTCCTACTAGGATGACCCATTAAGCCCCATTTAAAGCATTCCATTGCTTTCCAAATACAAAGTCCCCAAATCCACATTCTTTCGAATAAAAACATGGTCAGGCCTATCACAGCAATACCCCACTCCTGGTACCAATTTGTCTTAGTTAGGGTTTTACTGCTGTGAACAGATACCAGGACCAAGGCAAGTCTTATAAAAAGCAACATTTAATTGGGGCTGGCTTACAGGTTCAGAGGTTCAGTCCATTATCATCAAGGTTGGAGCATGGCAGTATCCAGGCAGGCATGGTGCAGGAGGAGCTGAGAGTTCTATATCTTCATCCAAATGCTGCTAGTGGAAGACTGACTTCCAGGCAACTAGGGTGAGGACCTTATACCCACACCCACAGTGACACACCCATTCCAACCAGGCCACACCTATTCCAACAAGGCCACACCTTCAGATGGTGCCACTCCCTGGTCCAGTGATATACAAACCATCACAGTGAGTTAACCCAATCACAAAAGAAGTCACTTGATATGCACTCCCTGATAAATGGATATTAGCCCAGAAACTTATAGAAACCCAAGATACAATTTCTAAAACACAAGAATAACAAGAAGAAGGAAGACACAACGTGTGGATACTTCATTCCTCCTTAGAATAGGGAACAAAATACCCACGGAATGGAGTTACAGAGACAAAGTTTGGAGCTAAGAAGAAAGCATGGACCATCCATAGACTACACCACCCAGGGATCTGTCCCATAATCAGCTGCCAAACCCAGACACTAGTGCATATGCCATCAAGAATTTGCTAAAGGACCCTGATATAGCTGTCTCAT
Organism: Mus caroli; assembly: GCF_978045245.1. NCBI lineage: Eukaryota > Metazoa > Chordata > Mammalia > Rodentia > Muridae > Mus > Mus caroli. Next base: position 91,715,723 of record NW_028227262.1, read on the forward strand.
GTGAGGCTATGCAAGTGCCTGGCAAATAAAGAATTTGATGCTCACAGGGAAGGGTTTTGGGGATAGCATTTGAAATGTAAAAGAAGAAAATATCTAATAAAAAAGATTAAAATGAATTCATTGCCATTGTCTGATACCCTTAAATAATTTAAATGCAAGAATTGTTTTTGAAAATTGAGTTTAGACCGGGTGTAACTGTAAGTACACAGACACTGCCTAGAATATTACATTCTCACACTTACAAGCCAGTTCCACAGAGATGAAGAAGCAGCAGCAAAAGTGTCACTGAAGAGACTAGGGAAGCAATCATACCCAGAGCACAAGTTACATAACATTAGTTTGTGAAAGATATAAGAATATTCATTGGAAATGTGTGTCTCTGTGTGTGTATGTGTGTGTGTATGAGTGTGTGTATGTGTGTATATACGTGTGTGTGTGTGTGTGTACATACGTGTGTGTGTGTGTGTGTGTGTGTGTGTGTGTGTGAAATTATTGGACTACTGGGCCTAGGAATAGAACAATAGCATAGTGTGTGCCAGTGCTGCTAACAAGAACACCATTACATCACTTGAGTGAAAAACTGAATTATATAAAATTCTCATTTCAAATATGTTCCTTAACATATTGCATATGGGGCTATTTTTACATATATATCAGTGCACATCCACTGTAAAATCTGATGGGTGTTATGATACTTTCAATTAATATATAATACCCAGTGATGATCTTCACTACTTCAGACTTTCCTCTCTCTAGCCACCATTCATCTTGCATTATCCTTATTCTAATGCCTCTACCTTACTGTCACAAACATATTCATAGATCACATTAAGTGAAATCTGTCCATTTTTATTAATCATTACAATGATACTTCTATGTCTACAAGCATCTGTTGTGTGCTTATTATACAGTATGGCTCAAAAGTAGTATTCTAAGCAGATAATTCTATAATCTTTTATTATAAAAAACACTGCTTCATTCTACTGCCTAATTACTGTTCTCACTATTAATGAAGTGAAAAAAAAAAACATTTACCCAACTGGGCTTTGATAAACATCCTTGTAGAATGAGGTCCTGAGAAGCAGTTATAAGGAAGAAATGGAATCAGATCATCACCCTGTAGACCCACAGTTATCATGTCATCTGGAGAAAGCACTTCTCACAGTGAAATTGTTGCAACATGGTTCCATCAAACGGAAAAGTGAACTTCCCTAATTCCATGAGAACAGTGGAGTAGGAACAGCTGTGCTCTGGGTGTCCATGTGTGAGCCATTCTCCCCAAACTATATCTGTCTGTATGGATTAGGTTATCCCAGTTCTTCTTAACAAACAAAACTAACAATAATAATATTCCACTTAAAGGACATGGAAAAGCAATTAGATACCCCAAGGTATCCATCCTCCTTCCCAAACATTTGTTGTGTCCTCCACACTTACATGACAGTGGCTTCAGAGACTCTCCTTGAAATTAAAATCTCTTTTGTTAAAATTAAGAAAATGTCACCTCCTCCAAACACACCTGAGGAAAGTTACTTTCTTTAAAGATCAAACAGAAGTGAGATAATGTAACAGGAATCAAGCTGTAGGGATAGGAAAGTAGCTCAGTTCGTAGAGCACATGCCTAGAGAGTGTCATGTATGCGGGAGACAATGAAATAAAACAAACATTCAAAGTATAGGCTCGGCTGAGGGAGATGAATCTCGGGTCAATGGCTAACAGAGGACCTTCATTATATCAGAAAATAAAACTTCTCCAAAGATACACTCATATAAAACACACACATGCGCTCACACACAGGCATACACACGGGCATAAAAATAAGAGCAGAATCAAAAATTCTCATTTATCCTATAGGTAAAACAAGAAGCATAAAGAACTAAAAAGCAAATTAAAAGTGCTACAAGAAAAACTGCAACTCACAAATAAAGAAGTCCCATCACAAGGAAAGGTAAAGTCCCCTAATTCCAGGAAAATAGAAACAACTAATTTCTCATGTAAACTTTCAAAGCCAGAAGTGTCTACAGCAATATATGAAGGAGAGGAAGGATGCCTCTTGCTTGGAAGGGATTATAGAATAGAAAGTTATGGATGTATGGAAGGGATTTGAATTTGGAGTATCATCCAAGGAAAAGGAAGTGGTGCAAGAAAAGAAATAAATACTAGGAGTGACAGTTTAAACTGAGGAATGTTAAGGATCATGTAGAAACTTAATACAGTTGTAACATTCAAAAATATATACATATATAAAGGCAAGCTAAATGAAATCACAAAATGACAGGGAAGATGGAACTCAAAATGAAATTTTTCATTGTTAAATGAACCTTCCAGTACTGCAAATTAATTACATCATTACATCTAGTGAAATTGTTAGCCAAAGGGGCTCCATCAGAACTTTCAAATAGTGCAAAGTATTGTTTTGTTTTGTTTTCTTTAGTAATTTTTATTAGATATTTTCTTTATTTACATTTCAAAAGCTATCCCAAAAGTTCCCTATACCCCCCGCCCTGTTCCTCTTCCCGCCCACACCCACTTCTTAGCCCTGGAGTTCCCCTGTACTGGGGCATATAAACTTTGTAAGACCTAGGGGTCTCTCCTCCCAATGATGGCCAACTAGGCCATCTTCTGCTACAGATGCAGCTATAGACATGAGCTCTGGGACTCTGGAAGTCAGTCTGGTGGTTCCTCAGAAAATTGGACATAGTACTACCAGAAGACCCAGCAATACCTCTCCTGGGCATATACCCGTAAAATGTTCCAACTGGTAATAAAGACACATGCTCCACTATGTTCATAGTGCAAGGTATTGTTAAGGCTATTATGTGTTCTCCACAGACTGATGTTAAGGCTCTATTTCTGAAGACAGCACTTAAAGGACACTTTAAACGTGGAGAAACCTACACCCCTGTAGATCAGAGATTATGGTACTGGAACTTAACATGCACACTACCAAAGGAGAAAAGTAAACACCAAACCAGCTACAAAATCTTCAGTCTAAAATGGTGACTTGCCTGTAAGGTACACTGGTACAATAGCAGCCCAAAACTTATGGGAGTAACCAGCCAATCTCTGATTTCATTTAAAGCATGGAATCCATGAGATCAAAACCATACCCAGCACTGCTTGGGTTGTCAAGAACATGAGATTAGATAGGTCTGGAGACATGAAGAAAACCAAATACTAGTGTTCTTGCAACAAATAAAATGCCACCTTATGACATACTGTTAAACTTGTAAATATGAGTCTTACTCTACTATCATCACAGAAGCTTGCTTCAGCAGATGATGGGAATAGATATGGAGACCCACAGATAGAAAATATAGAGAGTGAGAGGTATTAAGACAGTCAGCCCTATATGGGGAATCTCCATCAAATTCTTCTCTTCAGAGCACAGGGAACTCTTGGAGAGAAGTGATAGAAAGACTAGAAAAGTCAGAATGGATGACAGACACCAAGAAAACAAGGCCTTCTAAACACAGCTCATTGGGACACGTATATAAATTCAAAGACTGGCAATATGCACATATCTGCACCTGATGGGGTCATAGAGCAGAAGTATATATGTGGCCCCCATAACCCAGAAGCTATCTCCATTTGATAGCCACTTGCAAAAAAAAAAAATTAGTTTTCTCCAGGGTGTCTCTCTGTAGAAACAAACCACATCATATAAGGATAGCTTCCATGACCTGAAATACATGGCCAAAAGAAAACAATCTTAATGGAGTCTCTACTGATCATTTGCATATCTATTAAGACTCCTAGTTTTGGAATCTTTGAGATTCTTGAGTGTGCACTTGTGTGGTTCTGTCAGTTTATGTGTGATGTGCTGTTACTTTAGCACTTTTTCTTCAATTTGTTTTGTCCTATTCTGATTCATTTATATTTTTATCTTATTCATGTTTTCCTTATAACCAGCTGTAAGTTCAATTTCCAAGGGACTTCGTGTACTCTCCTCACCTCTGTGGGCACCAGGAATTCACATACATACATGATGACCTGTTTGTTTTCTAACAGAGAAAAAAGTGGTGTAGATCTAGATGGAGAAAGAGGTGAGGAAGAACTGGAAGAAATAGGGGAAGGGGAAATCTTTTTTTTGGGTTTTTTTTTTTTTTTTTCGAGACAGGGTTTCTCTGTGTAGCCCTGGCTGTCATGGAACTCACTTTGTAGACCAGGCTGGCCTCGAACTCAGAAATCCGCCTGCCTCTGCCTCCCAAGTGCTGGGATTAAAGGTGTGCGCCACCACGCCCGGCTAAGGGAAGGGGAAATCTTAATCAGACTATATTGTCTGAAAAAATCTTATTTTCAATTAAAAAAAAAGGCATATTTAAGTATGAGGTAAGGTGGTGAACACTTATCATCCCAGCACTGGATATATAAAGACAAGAAGAACTGGGATTATCATCTTGGCCCAGGTCACAGAATGTACCCTCCTTCAGCCTAGGCAGGCTGGTTCAGACTGTTGCCACTGAGGTGGAGCCACCTGCTGTGCTGCTTCTCATCACTCTCCTTTGGTGTTACACTGCCTGCCACCTGCCCTGAGGCCAAAAGGGATCTCCATGAATTTCCAGAGATTACTACAAACTGTGAATTTGGTGAGTTTCTGCTAAAAGGCTGTTCTGACAAGTTCACATCTCTACATCAAGAAACTTGGTGTGACTGGGGATGGGCTTTCTTCTTTATAAATGCAGATTTTATTTTATTTTTTTTATTTATTTATTGGTTTGGGGGGTTTGGTTTTTGGGTTTTTTTTTAATAATTTATTTTTTTTATTAGGTATTTTCCTCGTTTACATTTTCAATGCTATCCCAAAAGTCCTTTTTCTGTGAAATCCAGATGACAAATTAAAGACATAGGTACAGGTGGAGACTACTAGTTGACTTTCCATACCCTATATCCATTACTTAAGGTTATAAAGGCTCATAGACATTTTAAGTTTAGTTCCCATTCTCATTCCTTTTTGTGAGACTTCAGGTTTAAAGCACTAACTCTCAGCCATAATGACAAGTTCTATTTTTCATTTGAGGAGGGGAAAAAAAACGGAACCTATGGCAGCATAGGACTGGGCATTGTACTGAGGCATATAAAGTTTGCAAGACCAAGGGGCCTCTCTTCCCAGTGATGGCCAACTAGGCCATCTTATGCTATATATGCAGCTAGAGACATGAGCTAAATAATTTTATAATACTCAAGAATTATAAATATATTTCTCACTGCTAATGGAAAGCTTACTTAATATTATTCTGTTGCAATGCTACAAGGTTCAGTTTAGAAAATCTAAAATAAGAAAAGGGAATTCATTTTAATAAAATAGCTAATGCTCCTAATGAAAACTATATTTGTGTAAGGATAACTTTACAAGCATTTAGTAAATGAGGTGAGATCTCCAAATAATTTTGAATTGCCTATAAAATACCTACTATATGAGAAGTAATTGTAATAGATTAAACAAATCTATGCAAAACATTTAAAACTTATATGATGCTAAGTGAGTTTTATGATCTCCTATGTCATTATTTATTTTTGCATTCTTTGGTCTTCTTAAATTATATGCTTGTGACTTCTATGATTCTATTGAATTTCTTATGTTTGACATTGACTTGCTATTCTTATCTGTCACCTGTGCTTATAATTTGAAGATTTGATTTTTTAAATAGTGTCCCACATACAAAGTACTTTCTAGGCATACAGTCTGCCAACTGCTACAATTCCATCCCCACAACCCGATTTCTGCTGATAATACAGTTATATTATCTCCTGTATGTGTGCTCTGTAAGAAACATCGTTTACCCTTAGTTGAGGATTGACATTTTCCTAATTTTAGAAGATGAGATATTAATTTCTATATGAGACACTGAAGTCACTGTTAGGTAAGTATAGAGGACACAACAAATGCTTTGGAAGCAGTATGAATACCTTGGGGAAATTAAATTGTTTTTATATTTCTTCTAAATGGGATATTATTCACAAGAACTGGGATCAATTAATTCACACAGACATATATGTCCTGAAGAGAATAATTTATGCATGACAATCCCAGAGCTCAGCTATTGCCACTCCACTGCCCTCCTGGAATTAGAGAAATTCACTTTTCCACTTGATGGTACCATTTTATAACAACCTCAAGATCAGAAGTACCTTCTCCAGATGACATGATAACTACATCTAGAGGGAGATGAGCTGATGAAATTTTTTCCTTATAACTACTTCTTAGGGTCCCATTGTACAAGGATTTTTATGGGAGGCTCAGTTGGTGAGTGTTATTTTTAAAATTCTCTTCATTGTAGTGAGAGCAGTAGGTAGGTGGTAGAATGAAACAGGATTCTGTAATAAGTAATTACAGAATTTTCTGTTTACTATTTCACTTTTGAGCTATATTGTATTAATAGTAAACCTGAGATGCTTGCAGACATAAGAATATCAGGGTAATGATTAATAAAAGAACTCAGGTTTCATGAAGTGTGATCACTTCTATATGTAAGAGTAGACAGGGTCTAGCAACAGGATGGGTAGAGATAGGAAAAGCAAATATAATAAAGATGTTGATTGAGTATTATGCATTCCTTTTTATAATGAATGTACACTGACATATATTTAAAAAGTAACTCCATCTTAACATTTCAAGGAGCCTCTCTGAGAGAGGATTGTATTGAGTATGTGTTCTAAGAATTCATGGTCCCACCAAGGTATGGAAATCTGTGTTAGCTTTCCATCTCTGTAACAAAACATCTAGATATCTAGATATCATATTTAGATGGTAAAAACATCTAGGTATTATATTCAGAAGGTAAAAACCAAGTGTAAACCATTTATCATTTTGCAGGGGTCGATTTATAATATTGATGCATTTGAATTTTGTTTTGCATTTTTCCATTTTACTCTATTCCCAAGTTAACTGAGTGTATGCAATTATTATATGAAACTTAAGTTACAAAATAGATTAACTAATGTGGTATTTATCAGTAATTGTCTAGTGTGTTACATTTGCATATATTGATGCATTATTAGGAAAGTTTCAATTAATGACAGGAGATCATAAAACTCACTTAGCATCATATAAGATTTAAATGTTTTGCATAGGTTTGTTTAATCTATTACAATTATTTCTCATATAGTTGATATTTTATAGGCAATTCAAAATTATTTGGAAATCTCACCTCATTTATTAAATGCTTGTAAAGTTATCCTTACACAAATGTAATTTTCATTAAGAGTATTAGTTATTTTATTAAAATGAACTCCTTTTTCTTATTTTAGATTTTCTAAACTGAACCTTGTAGCATTGCAACAGAATAATATTAAGTAAGCTTTCCATTAGCAGTGAGAAATATATTTATAATTCTTGAGTATTATAAAATTATTTAGCTCATGTCTCTAGCTGCATATATAGCAGAAGATGGCCTAGTTGGCCATCATTGGGAAGAGAGGCCCCTTGGTCTTGCCTCAGTACAGGGGAAAGCCAGGGCCAAGAAGTGGGAGTGGGTGGGTAGGGGAGTGGCGGGGGAGGGTAAGGGGGACTTTTGGGATAGCATGTGAAATGTAAATGAAGAAAATACCTAATTAAAAAATTATTTAAAGTAAGTCACTAAGGTTTTCTGTAACAGTAACAAAATAAAGTTGCTTGCTAAAATACACACACACACACACACACACAGAGGCAAGTAATTTAAGTGTAGGTAATGAATATCAGAAGTTCATTTTTTCCCTGGAATGCCAGTTACTAATATATATAGGAGATTAAAATGGAGAATGAAGGCAGGTGTGGTTGCACAGGCCTATGGTACTAGCACTTTCAAGGATAAGATAAGAGAATCATAGGTTTGATTCAAGTCAGTCTGAAATTAGTTGAGATCCTATCTCTGCCTGCCTGCCTGACTGCCTGCCTGCCTGCCTGACTGACTGCCTGCCTGCCTGTCTGCATTTCTCTCATACACAGAAACACAAGTAAAAGAAATTCTAAGTGGAAAACTGAGAATGTCAAATTATAATATTATTGTGAATGAAATGGAACAAAATAATGCCAGTATCCACCATTAATTTCCTGGCCCAGGGTATCAGTGACATAAAAACCAGTTGTTAGAAACATGAGTTCATTTTGCAAGTATTCTAGAATTTTCAGTTTTGAATAATTTACTTTAAGTCTGCACTAGTGCCCTAGGCAGGACCATTTTGGATCTGACCAGGTCACCCAGAAAACAAAGGACATACCTCCATTTCCCTTTATGTTCATTTTAGTTCATGAAGATATTTGAGATGACTCTCAATTTTTCATTCATGTGATGTAAACATATACACAGTAGCAGCTCTATAACACACTATGCTTGTTATCTATTCTTAGACCTGGTAGTCCAATAATTTCTATGTCTCTGTATCCTCTCTCTCCTCTCTTTTGCACACACACACACACACACACACACACACACACACACACGTGCACACACACACATTTGAAGTCAACATTCTCATATATTTTCCAAACTAACACCATACAACTTGTGATGAAGCTCAGAAATGATTGCTTCCCCACAGTCTCTGCAGTGATACTTCTGCTGTTGCTGCTTCATCTCAAGTGAACTGGGTTGTAACTGTGAAGTTATAATATTCTACTCAATACCTGTATGTTTCCAGTTACACCTACACTACAGTTAAGTTCCAAATAAGAGTTCATGCATTTAAATTATTTAATAGTATCAGGTAAGAGCTATGAGTTAATTATTTAATATGACTTAATTAAAAAGTACTAAGTTCCAATTCATTCACAAGAAACTCACATGGGCAGCAAAGTTAAGACTCTTGTTTAAAAGTGTAAAAGTTGTGTGGGTGCTAATGACCTATGATAATAGTGGGGACCTTGTTTTTCACTGAATGGGAAGGAATCTCTTTCAAAATAGAAGTTACAAAACAGCATCATTATGTGATCATTTTCAGCAAGCCCATGTTTGTCATAATGTATAGAAAATAGAGATTGTCTTAGTGTCACATGTTCCCTCTTGTTGGAGGCTCATAGTTCCACATTTTCAGATGAGATTATGTAATGTGTAGTAACTAGAGTAACCAGGAAAGAAAAACGGAACCTATGGCAGCATAGGACTGTGCATTGGAGCAATAGAGAGCAGAACTGCAGCGTACAAGTGTCTTATCAGGAAAAGAATAAAGGGGGGGGGTGTCTTAGAGTGTGGAAGGGGATAATTATAGAAGAAAGAGGTAGGCAGGTAAAATATTAACATGGATAGCTGAAAAGCCACAACTCCCCATTCTATTAACAATTTACAATCCCCCCTCAAATGAAAAATAATACTTGTCTTTGAAGCTGATAGTTAGTGCTTTAAACCTGAAGTCTCACAAAAGGTGATGAGAATGGGAACTAAATTCAAAATGTCTATGAGCGTTTATAACCATAAGTAATGGATATAGGGTGTGCAAAGTCCACTAGTAATCTCTACCTGTACCTATGTCTTTAATTTGTAGTCTGGATTTCACAGAAAAGGGAACATAAAAATACATGAATTGAGAAAGATATTTTGCTAATTAAAATAGTGGGATTATCATGAATTAGCACTATGATTTTATTAGAATTATGACTCGAAATGTACTTGCAAAATAGAGCACAGTAAATATTAAATATAAAACTGAATTACCTCAGTTTTATGTATATCTTTTGTGACTATTTTCCAAATCAACATACGTTTATTTAGTTGTACAAATGTGAATAATACTCTTTGCTTCTAACTACTGTTTAGATGTTAGGAATAAAATGAGACATTTTAAATCAATAGGATTGGATTTTTCTTGCATGAGTCTTAGGTGCAATACAGGTTCACAAGTTGTAAATTTCATATAAATATGTATGAATACATTTATTATCTATAACATGAAATGAATGTAGAAATGTAGACTATGATGCACAGTCTGGGTCATCAAAAAAAGCCACAGGCTAATAAAGAACTAATATGGAAAAATAGACTTATGATATAAATATATTTTCCAGTGTATCACAAGCTTGATGTATGCTCTATTATTTTTTCAGATATATGAAATAAATTTCCAATATGCTGTTAAGATGAATACATTCTTCACTTATGTCCTCATTCAAAAATGTTCTTTATTTCCAAACCGGACTTGGAGTCCTAGCCAATATAGTTCTTCTGTTTTTCTATATTTTCATAATCCTAGGTCACAGACCTAAGCCCACAGACCTGATCTCCTGTCAACTGTCCTTTGTTCACATAATGGTGGTCCTCATTGGAGGGGATATTTTGCTTGCAGACATATTTGAGTCACTGAACATTGGGAATGACTTCAAATGCAAGACAACATTCTACTTATTCAGAGTGATGAGAGGCCTCTCTATCTGCATCACCTGCCTCCTGAGTGTGTTCCAGGCTGTCACTATCAGTCCCAATAACTCTGTGTGGGCAAAATTTAAACAAAAACTAAGAAAATACATGACCCATGTTTTCTTATGTATTTGGTTTTTCAATTTTTCCTTCAGTACTAACCAGATCTTTTATGTTGGTGGTTTTACCAATGTGAGTGAGACCAACCAGATGCAGGTCACTAAATCCTGCTCACTCTTACCCATGAACTACATCATCAGGGGACTGATTTTTACAATATCAATCTCCAGAGATGTGTTTCTGGTAGGAGTCATGCTGACCACAAGTGTATACATGGTTATTTTCTTGTTCAGGCATCAGAGGCAATGCAAGCATCTTCATAGCTTCAGCCACTTGAGAGAATCCCCTGAGAAAAGGGCCACGCAGACCATCATGCTGCTGGTGTCTTTCTTTGTTGTCCTGTACTGGATGGACTTCATCATCTCATTCACCTCAGAAATGTTACGGATGTATGACCCAGTCATCCTGACTCTTCAGAAGTTTATGATGTATGCCTATCCCACGGTTACCCCTTTGGTACAAATCAGTTCTGATAACAGAATAATAATTATGCTGAAAAATATTCAGTCAAAGCACCACCATAGTTTTTCTTAAAAGACTTTTTCTTTTATTTAAAATTACTAATTCATTACTCATTTCTATCAGTGTGTGCTGTGGCAAGTGTGTATGTATGTTTGTATTTCTGGTGCCCACATAGGTAAGAAGATATCATAGGATTCCTTGGATTTAGTCTTACAGATAAGTAAAAAGAATCGTTCTGTATAGCCTCAGTGGGGTTTTCCCCCTAAAATACAGTCTTTTAAAAGAACTTTAATTGTCTTGATGTATACTTGGAATTGGTTTGCAAGAACTTTATTGAGTATTTTTGCATTGATATTCATAGGGAAATTGGCCTGAAGTTCTCTTTGCACACCCTCATAGAAGTGGGAGGAGGGGGAATGTGATAGGGAGTTTCTGAGGTGGGTAATCTGGAAAGGGGATAACATTTCAAATGTAAATAAATAAAGTATCCAATAAAAAATTTGTCTAATAGCAAAGCAAGGTTTTTTATACCATTTAAATAAAATTTGTTGCATTACACATAAACATTTCTTTTTGTTTCTCTTGTCAATTTCTAGAGTTCTTAAGTTAATTGTAACAGTTGATCTTTCCACATGAGTTCTATTTCCTTTCCTATGATCCATGAATATTCCCTTGCTGCTGAGTTTACTCAAAAGAATGTCCTTGCTAGCTGAGAGGAAAGGATGGACCATCTAGAGACTGTCATATCCAGGGATCCATCCCATAATCAGCTTCCAAACGCTGACACCAATGCATACACTAACAAGATTTTGCTGAAAAGACCCAGATATAGCTGTCTCTTGTGAGACTATGCCGGGGCCTGGCAAACACAGAAGTGGATGCTCACAGTCAGCTATTGGATGGATCACAGGATCCCCAATGGAGGAGCTAGAGATAGTACCCAAGGAGCTGAAGGGATCTGCAATCCTATAGGTGGAACAACAATATGAACTAACCAATACCCCGCCCCCTTGGAGCTCCTGTCTCTAACTGCATATGAATCAGAAGATGGCCTAGTTGGCCATCAGTGGAAAGAGAGGCCAATTGGTCATGTAAACTTTATATGCCTCAGTACAGGGGAGTGCCAGGGCCAAGAAGTGGGAGTGGGTGGGGGAGCCTGTGCGGGACTTTTGGGATAGCATTGGAAATGTAAAAGAAATAAATACCCAATTTAAAAAAAAAAGAAAGGGATTCTCACATATCTCCATGGAATGCATACTTTAATAATTTAATTACATATAGACCATTTAATTATGCTTCCAAAAATGGATACATTGAAATAAAATATGACATTAACAGAATTTACTAGGTTATTTTTTACTTTTGCCTTTGATTATCTTTTCTAGAGATTTCAGTAGATGTATAAAAATTAAAATGCATAATAAAAAAATTTTTGGATTTCAGCAAGATTTTGCTGAAAGGAACCTGATATAGCTGTCTCCTGTGAGGCTATGCTAGTGCCTGGCAAACACAGAAGTGGATGCTCACAGTCAGCTATTGGATGGAACACAGGGCCCCCAATGGAGGAGCTAGAGAAAGTACCCAAGAAGCTGAAGGGGTCTGCAACCCTATAGGTGGAACAACAATATGAACTAACCAGTACCCCCAGAGCTCATGTCTCTAGCTGCATATGTAGCAAAAGATGGCCTAGTTGGCCATCACTGGGAAGAGAGGACCATTGGTCTTGCAAACTTTATATGCCTCAGTACAGTGGAACCCCAGGGCAAAGAAGTGGGAGTTAGTGGGTAGGGGAGCAGGGTAGGGATGGGTATAAGGGACTTTATACTAAACCTAAAGTAATTCAAGAAGTATTATTTGGGCTGAAGAAAAGAATGAGGATAGGAGTGAGACAGAGGAAAAAATATGAAGCCATAATTATCAAAACAAAATTACCAAAAAGTTTACAACACCAAAAACCAACAACAATGATGATCAGAACTAACACACACATTTCAATAATAATTCACACATGAAAGGCCTGAATTCTCCACTCAAAACACAGAGGGTGGATGAAAATGCAGCTGTCTGCTGCCTACAATAAACACACCTTAGTTTAAGAGACAGGCACCAGCTTTGAGTAAAATAATAGGCAAGAGTATTCCAGTCAAATGGAATCATTAAGACAGCAGGAATTACTATCCAAACTTCTGCGAAAATAGATCACATTCCCAAAGGGATTGCAAAAATCAATACCAGCATCCAGGATTAAGGAGGTCCAGAGGTAATGGTTATCACTAAATCTCACTATACATTATTTGGCCTGTATGAAAACAACAGATGGATAACTCAACTCTGAGGCAATCATTCATGGAGAATGACTGTTGACTATAAGGACCCAAGTATGGGGGTTTCTTCAGCTGTATTTGTTTCTACAGGATGTGAATTATTTTCTCGAGCTTATTAACATGTTTGTTGATACCTATAAGCAGAAAATAACATCACAGAATCTTTTTTTATTTTTTTTTATTTTTTTATTTTTTTTATTTTTATTTTTAATATTTTTATTACATATTTTCCTCAATTACATTTCAATGCAATCCCAAAAGTCCCCCATAGCGCCCCCCACTTCCCTACCCACCCATTCCCATTCTTTTGGCCCTAGCATTCCCCTATATTGGGGCATATAAAGTTTGCAAGTCCAATGGGCCTCTCTTTCCAGTGATGGCCGCCTAGGCCATCTTTCGATACATATGCAGCTAGAGATAAGAGCTCCGGGGTACTGGTTATAGTACATCATGTTGTTCCAACAATAGGGTTGCAGATCCCTTTAGCTCCTTGGGTACTTTCTCTAGCTTCTCCATTGGGAGCCCTGTGATACATCCAATAGCTGACTGTGAGCATCCACTCCTGTGTTTGCTAGGCCCCGGCATCGTCTCACAAGAGACAGCTATATTTGGGTCCTTTCAGCAAAATCTTGCTAGTGTATGCAATGGTGTCAGCGTTTAGAAGCTGATTATGGGATGGATCCCTGGATACAGCAGTCTCTAAATGGTCCATCCTTTCATCACAGCTACGAACTTTGTCTCTGTAACTCCTTCCCTGGGTATTTTGTTCCCAATTCTAAGAAGGGGCACAGTGTCCACACTTTGGTCTTAATTCTTCTTGAGTTTCATGCATTTAGCAAATTGTATCTTATATCTTGGGTATCCTAAGTTTTGGGCTAATATCCACTTATCAGTGAATATATTTTGTGTGAGTTCTTTTGTGATTGTGTTACCTCACTCAAGATGATGCCCTCCAGGTCCATCCATTTTGCTAGGAATTTCATAAATTCATTCTTTTTAATAGCTGAGTAGTACTCCATTGTGTAAATGTACCATAATTTCTGTATCCATTCCTCTGTTGAGGGACATCTGGGTTCTTTCCAGCTTCTGGCTATTATAAATAGGGCTGCTATGAACATAGTGGAGCATGTGTCCTTCTTACCGGTTGGGACATCTTCTGGATATATGTCCAGGAGAGGTATTGCTGGATCCTCCGGTAGTACTATGTCCAATTTTCTGAGGAACCGCCAGACTGATTTCCAGAGTGGTTGTACAAGCTTGCAATCCCACCAACAATGGAGGAGTGTTCCTCTTTCTCAACATCCTCTCCAGCATCTGCTGTCACCTGAATTTTTGATCTTGGCCATTCTGACTGGTGTGAGGTGGAATCTCAGGGTTGTTTTGATTTGCATTCCCCTGATGATTAAGGATGTTGAACATTTTTTCAGGTGTTTCTCTGCCATTCGGTATTCCTCAGATGAGAATTCTTTGTTCAGTTCTGAGCCCCATTTTTTAATGGGGTTATTTGACTTTCTGGAGTCCACCTTCTTGAGTTCTTTATATATATTGGATATTAGTCCCTTATCTGATTTAGGATAGGTGAAGATCCTTTCCCAATCTGTTGGTGGTTTTTTTTGTCTTATTGATGGTGTCTTTTGCCTTGCAGAAGCTTTGCAGTTTCATGAGGTCCCACTTGTCAATTCTCGATCTTACAGCACAAGCCATTGATGTTCTATTCAAGAATTTTTCCCCTGTGCCCATATCTTCAAGGCTTTTCCCCACTTTCTCCTCTATAAGTTTCAGTGTCTCTGGTTTTATGTGAAGTTCCTTGATCCACTTAGACTTGAACTTAGTACAAGGAGATAGGAATGGATCGATTCGCATTCTTCTACATGTTAACAACCAGTTGTGCCAGCACCATTTGTTGAAAATGCTGTCTTTCTTCCACTGGATGTTTTTAGCTCCCTTGTCGAAGATCAAGTGACAGTAGGTGTGTGGGTTCATTTCTGGGTCATCAATTCTATTCCATTGGTCTATTTGTCTGTCACTATACCAGTACCATGCAGTTTTTATCACAATTGCTCTGTAGTAAAGCTTTAGGTCCAGCATAGTGATTCCACCAGAGGTTCTTTTATCCTTGAGAAGAGTTTTTGCTATCCTAGGTTTTTTGTTATTCCAGATGAATTTGAAGATTGCACTTTCTAATTCGTTGAAGAATTGATTTGGAATTTTGATGGGGATTGCATTGAATCTGTAGATTGCTTTTGGCAAGATAGCCATTTTTACAATGTTGATCCTGCCAATCCATGAGCATGGGAGATCTTTCCATCTTCTGAGATCTTCTATAATTTCTTTCTTCAGAGACTTGAAGTTTTTATTATACAGATCTTTCACTTCCTTAGTTAGAGTCACGCCAAGATATTTTATATTATTTGTGACTATTGAGAAGGGTGTTGTTTCCCTAATTTCTTTCTCAGCCTGTTTATTCTTTGTGTAGAGAAAGGCCATTGATTTGTTTGAGTTAATTTTATATCCAGCTACTTCACCGAAGCTGTTTATCAGGCTTAGGAGTTCTCTGGTGGAATTTTTAGGGTCACTTATATATACTATCATATCATCTGCAAAAAGTGATATTTTGACTTCATCTTTTCCAATTTGTATCCCTTTGATCTCCTTTTGTTGTCGAATTGCTCTGGCTAGGACTTCAAGTACAATGTTGAATAGGTATGGAGAAAGTGGACAGCCTTGTCTAGTCCCTGATTTTAGAGGGATTGCTTCAAGCTTCTACCATTTACTTTGATGTTGGCTACTGGTTTGCTGTAGATTGCTTTTATCATGTTTAGGTATGGGCCTTGAATTCCTGATCTTTCCAAGACTTTTATCATGAATGGGTGTTGGATCTTGTCAAATGCTTTTTCCTCATCTAAGGAGATGACCATGTGGTTTTTGTCTTTGAGTTTGTTTATATACTGGATTACGTTGATTGATTTCCGTATATTGAACCATCCCTGCATCCCTGGGATGAAACCTACTTGGTCAGGATGGATGATTGTTTTGATGTGTTCTTGGATTCGGTTAGCAAGAACTTTATTGAGGATTTTTGCATCAATATTCATAAGGGATATTGGTCTGAAGTTTTCTATCTTTGTTGGGTCTTTTTGTGGTTTAGGTATCAGAGTAATTGTGGCTTCATAGAATGAGTTGGGTAGAGTACCTTCTGTTTCTATTTTGTGGAATAGTTTGTGAAGAACTGGGATTAGATCTTCTTTGAAGGTCATATAGAACTCTGCACTAAACCCATCTGGTCCTGGGCTTTTTTTGGTTGGGAGACTATTAATGACTGCTTCTATTTCTTTGGGGGGATATAGGGCTGTTTAGATCATTAACCTGATCTTGATTCAACTTTGGTACCTGGTATCTGTCTAGGAACTTCTCCATTTCATCCAGGTTCTCCAGTTTTGTTGAGTATAGCCTTTGGTAGAAGGATCTGATGGTCTTTTGGATGTCTTCAGGATCTGTTGTTATGTCTCCTTTTTCATTTCTGATTTTGTTAATTAGGATGCTTTTCCTGTGCCCTCTAGTGAGTATGGCTAAGGGTTTATCTATCTTGTTGATTTTCTCAAAGAACCAGCTCCTTGATTGGTTGATTCTTTGAATAGTTCTTCTTGTTTCCATTTGGTTGATTTCGCCCCTGAGTTTTTTTATTTCCTGCCTTCTACTCCTCTTGGGTGAGTTTGCTTCCTTTTGTTCTAGTGCTTTTAGGTGTGTTGTCAAGTTGCTAATGTGTGCTCTCTCTAGTTTCTTTTTGGAGGCACTCAGAGCTATGAGTTTTCCTTAGAAATGCTTTCATTGTGTCCCATAAGTTTGGGTATGTTGTGGCTTCATTTTCATTGAACTCTAAAAAGTCCTTAATTTCTTTCTTTATTCCTTCCTTGACCAAGTTATCATTGAGAAGAGTGTTGTTCAGTTTCCACGTAATGTTGGCTTTCTATTATTTATTTTGTTATTGAAGATCAACCTTAGTCCATGGTGATCTGATAGGATGCATGGGACAATTTCAATATTTTTGTATCTGTTGAGGCCTGTTTTTTGACCAATTATGTGGTCAATTTTGGAGAAGGTACCATGAGGTGCTGAGAAGAAGGTATATCCTTTTGTTTTAGGATAGAATGTTCTGTAGATATCTGCCAGATCCATTTGATTCATAACTTCTGTTAGTTTCACTGTGTCCCTGTTTAGTTTCTGTTTCCATGATCTGTCCATTGGTGAAAGTGGTGTGTTGAAGTCTCCCACTATTATTGTATGAGGTGCAATGTGTGCTTTGAGATTTACTAAATTTTCTTTAATGAATGTGGCTGCCTTTGTATTTGGAGCATAGATATTCAGGATTGATAGTTCCTCTTGGAGGATTTTACCTTGATGAGTATGAAGTGTCCCTCCCTGTCTTTTTTAATGACTTTGGGATGGAAGTCAATCTTATCAGATATTAGAATGGCTACTCCAGCTTGTTTCTTCATACCATTTGCTTGGAAAATTGTTTTCCAGCCTTTCATTCTGAGGTAGTGTCTATCTTTTTCCCTGAGATGGGTTTCCTGTAAGCAGCAGAATGTTGGATCCTGTTTGTGTAGGGAGTCTTTTAATCTATGTCTTTTTATTGGGGAATTGAGTCCATTGATATTAAGAGATATTAAGGAAAAGTAATTGCTGCTTCCTATTATTTTTGTTTTTAGAGTTGGCATTCTGTTCTTGCGGCTGTCTTCTTTTTGGTTTGTTGAGGGATTACTTTCTTGCTTTTTCTAGGGGGTGATTTCCATCCTTGTATCGGTTTTTTTCTGTTATTATCTTTGAAGGGCTGGATTTGTGGAAAGATAATGTGAGAATTTGGTTTTTTCGTGGAATACTTTGGTTTCTCCATCTATGGTAATTGAGAGTTTGGCTGGGTATAGTAGCCTGGGCTGGTATTTGTGTTCTCTTGGGGTCTGTATAATATCTGTCCAGGCTCTTCTGGCTTTCATAGTCTCTGGTGAAAAGTCTGGTGTAATTCTGATAGGCCTGCCTTTTTATGTTACTTGACTTTTTTCCCTTACTGCTTTTAGTATTCTATCTTTATTTAGTGCATTTGTTGTTCTGATTATTATGTGTCTGAGGAATTTCTTTTCTGGTCCAGTCTATTTGAAGTTTTGTAGGCTTCTTGTATGTTCATGGGCATCTCTTTCTTTAGGTTTGGGAAGTTTGTTGAAGATATTTACTGGCTCTTTAAGTTAAAAATCTTCATTCTCATCTACTCCTCTTATCCGTAGGTTTGGTCTTCTCATTGTGTCCTGGATTTCCTGGATGTTTTGAGTTAGGATCTTTTTGCATTTTCCATTTTCTTTCATTGTTGTGCGGATGTTCTCTATGGAATCTTCTGCACCTGAGATTCTCTCTTCCATCTCTTGTAATCTGTTGCTGATGCTTGCATCTATGGTTCCAGATTTCTTTCTTAGGTTTTCTATCTCCAGCATTGTCTCACTTTGGGTTTTCTTTTTTGTGTCTACTTCCCTTTTTAGGTCTTGGATGGTTTTATTCAATTCCATCACCTGTTTGGTCGTGGTTTCCTGCAATTCATTAAGGGATTTTTGTGCATCCTCTTTAAGGTCTTCTACCTGTTTAGCAGTGTTCTCCTGTATTTCTTTAAGTGAGTTATTAAAGTCCTTCTTGATGTCCTCTACCATTATCATGAGATATGCTTTTAAATCCAGGTCTAGCTTTTCGGGTGTGTTGGGGTACCCAGGACTGGGTGGGGTGGGAGTGCTGCATTCTGATGATGGTAAGTGGTCTTGCTTTCTGTTAGTAAGATTCTTACATTTGCCTTTTCCCATCTGGTAATCTCTGGAGTTAGTTGTTTTAGTTTTCTCTGGCTAGATCTTGTTCCTCAGGTGTTTATGTTAGCCTCTATCAGCAGACATGGGAGACTAGCTCTCTCCTGAGTTTCAGTGTTCAGAATACTCTCTCCAGGTAAGCTCTCCTCTTGCAGGGAAGGTGCCCAGATATCTGGTGTTCGAACCTGCCTCCTGGCAGAAGTTGTGATCCACTCACAGAGGTCTTAAGATCCCATGGAGGGTCCTGTGTATACCTTGCAGGTGTCCACAGACTCCACCTCCAAGGTACCCCGATGCTGGTGTGGATCGGAAGGGACTTGTGCTCCTGATCAGGCCGGGTTTTCTGCTTCCCTAATTAATGCAGTCTCAGGTCCCGTGCGATTTGATTGAAGTTGCAGCTGTGTTCCACTTCCCAGAGGTCTTAAGATCCCATGGCGGGTCTTGTGGGTAGCTTGCGGGTGTCCATCACAGAAGCTTTTAAAACTACTTGTTTATGAATCCCAACATAAACCATGTTTTTTCATTTGCCAATGCCAGGATTAAAACATTGCATTTCTACTTCAAAGTATACTAATTTGCTCTATATCACAAATTTGTTTAAAAGGATCATAATCTCCTGCATTGTCTTCAAGATTTCATTCAGGTACACTGTATTGATGGGATTGTGCTGCTTGGAACAGAGAAGCAGAGAGTAGCTACGTCTTATGTCTTGTTGATAAAATGTATGCACATTAGAAGACTGGGATATAGTTCCACCCAAAATTCAAGGACTTTCTACCTCGGTGATATTTCTAGCAGTTCAGAGCTGTGGGACATAAAGAAATAGGTCTACTAAAGTAGAAGATAAGTTGTTGCACTTAGTCCCTCCTACTAACAGGGAAGAAATAGAATGTTTATTGAGCTTCTATAGATTTTGGTGGCAGCACATTCATGACTTGGATGGTTTCCACTGGCCTTTATATGAAGGAAGTTGGAAAACTACTAGCTTTGAATTGTACTCCACTAAGATGATACTATTCAACAAGTCCATACTATGTTGTAGGTTGCTTTCAATGTGGGCTAAAAATCTAACAGACCCAAGTTACCTGAGGTTTCTTTAACAGATAGGGATCCTGTTTCAAGCCTTAGCATGACCTATACCTGAATCACAATGGAAGCCCTTGGAATTTGGGGTCAAATATCTACCATCATCTGGAGGTCAATAGGCTCCCTTTTCGTGACAGCTCTTGGCCCTTTTATTGAACCTCGGAGGAAAAAAAAAAAAAAAAAACATTTGACAATAGGCCATGAGATTACCATGTGGTTCTAACTGGTATTATCTTATGGTATATCTAACTGGTATTATTTAACTGGTATTATTTGATATTATCTGAACAGACAAGTTATAAAGTTGGATTGAATAGTAGCCATCCTTCAACAACTGGAAGTGCTGTATATGTGACAAGACATCAGCAGGTTCTGAAGGCACAAGAAGTAATGTAACATCCCAGTGGTTCTACTACTGTTATAATGTATTTGGTCTCCAACCATCCACTGATGGCACTATGGGGTGTGACTTATTATCAGATGATTGAAAAAGATAAAGGACTGAGTCTCAATTAGGTTTTCATTGCTGTCCAAAGACACCATGACCGAGGTAACTCTTATAAGAAGCAACATTTAACTGGGGCAAGGTTACAGGTTCAGAAGTTCAGTCCATTATCATTATGGTGAAAACCATGGCAGCATTCATGCAGGCATGGAGCAGGAGAAACTGAGAGTTCAACCTCTTGTCCCAAAAGTAGCTAGGAGAAGACTGTCTCCCACATGGTTAGAAGGAAAGTCTCAAAGTCCATTCCCACAGTGGCCCACTTCCTCCAACAAGCCCACACCTCCTAACAGTGCCACTCCCTGGGCCAAGCATATTTAAATCACCACAGCCTGGTGTGCTAATGGTTCTGTACACTATGCAAAATCAAAAAGAGCTTATAGCATTACAACTTCTTTCTGGTACAATCATGGAAGGCATACTGAATGAATTTATATAGGACTTCAGGAATTTCATATGCTTGTATACTTGGAATGGATAGAGCAATGGAAAATGTACAATTGTTTATTGATTCTCAAATTGTAACAAGTAGTTTGGCTAGAAACTGAAGTTAGAACAAACTGTAACTGAGGTTTTTAATTTCTTCTTTTTAGTCCCCTTAACTTTCTTCTTGAAATATACCAGGTCCTAATGGAGGTAATATATGGATTTAGGGTGTGTCATTTCTTCAATGCATAGCTTGTGAATGAGTCAACATGATTGAATTAGTACCTTTTATAGCCTACATGTCCAGAGTTCTCAAATGACCACAGAACACACCATATAATGATTTCAACTGAAGTATACCATCACAGGTCTCTGCTAACTGTATAGGGAGACATTTATGGGATTAAACAATTGATAAGATCTAAATCATTGGGGATGTATCTTCACAGAGGCAGTAGCATCACTTTTGTATTAGCTGAATGAAAATGCCAGTAAATTTTATTAGAATGATTTGATAAATGATGAATGTCCAGTCCATATAATATTCAAATTACAAAATGCTGGGATAAATATAACTAAGATAGAATAAATGAATAAACAGAATAAAGTATAGACATAGCATAAAAACTGAAAATATATTACTGTGCATAGATAATAACCAATTTTAAAATATTTGTATTTGTGTTATTAAATAATTACATGTTGGAAAATCTCTCTCCTAGAAATTTTCTAATTGGTATTTTAGAAACATGGCTAATTTCACACAGTAGTTAGTTTGTTTTTAATTTTGTTGAAAGAATATTGAGATTCGTTCCGGTCATCACAATCCCCATGTCCCACCTCAGTGGAGGGTTCCAAGGTCCCCAGAGGACTCAACACGCTACAGGCAACCTAGCACACCCAGGATCTGCAGATCACTGGTAAGTGGAATGCAACATCTGTTCTAACAAACCCAGAGTGTCTTGTGCCAGCAGGAACAGGGACAAAGGAAACCCAGCGACCAGTGGCTGGAATTCATACTGGTCGGCGCCACTCCCGTGCCATTTTGGGCCAAACTCAACGGAGGGTCTCAAGGTCCCCAAGGTCTCTTCACGCTGTATGCACACTAACACTCCCAGGATATTGACATGACTGGTAACTGGAACACAACATCTGTTCCAACCCAACCACTCCCATTCCCGGTCCTGGCATTCCCCTGTACCGAGGGCCTCTCCTTCCATTGATGGACAACTAGGCCATCTTCTGCTACGTATGCAACTAGATGCACAGCTCTGGGGCTACTCATTAGTTCATATTGTTGTTCCTCCTATAGGGTTGTAGACACCTTTAGCTCCTTGGGTACTTTCTCTAGCTCCTTCATTAGGGGCCTTGTGTTCCATCCAATAGATGACTGTGAGCATCCACTTTTATATTTGCCAGGCAATGACATAGTCTCACAAGAGATAATTATATTAGGATCCTATTAGCAAAATCTTGCTGGCAAATGCAATAGTGTCTGGGTTTGGTGGTTGTTTATGAGATGGATCCTTAGGTGGGGAAGTCTCTAGATGGTCCTTCCTTCTGTCTCAGCCCTGAAGTTTGTCTCTATAACTCCTTCCACGGTTCTTTTGTTTCCCATTCTAAGAAGGAGAGAGAAGAATCCACACATTGGTCTTCCTTCTTCTTGAGTTTCATGTGTTTTGCAAATTATATTTTGGGTATTCTATGTTTATAAGCTAATACCAACTTATCAGTGAGTGCATATCATGTGTGTTCTTTTGTGATTGAGCTACCTAACTCAATATGATATTTTCTAGTTCCATCCATTTGCCTGATATTTCATGAAGTCATTGTTTTTAATAGCTGAGTAGCACACCATTGTGTAAATATACCACATTTTCTGTCTCTATTCCTCTGTTGAGAGACATCTGTGTTCTTTCCCACTTCTGGCTATTATAAATAAGGCTGCTATGAACATAGTGAAGCATGTGTTCTTATTACAAGTTGCAACAACTTGTGGGTATCTGCCCAGGAGAGGTATTGCTGTATCCTCTGGTAGTACTATGTCCAATTTTCTGAGGAACTGCCATACTGATTTACAGAGTAGTTGTAACAGCTTGCAATCCCACCAACACTGAAAGAGTGTTCCTCTTTCTCCACATCCTGTCCAGCATTTTCTGTCACCTGAATTTTTTATCTTAGCCATTCTGACTGATGTGAGGTGGAATCTCAAGACTAGTAATTCCCTGATGATTAAGGATGTTGAACATTTTTTCAGGTGCTTCTCAGCCATTCGGTATTCCTCAATTGAGAATTCTTTGTTTATCTCTGTACTCCATTTTTAATATGGTTATTTGATTTTCTGGAGTCCAGCTCCTTGAGTTCCTTCTTTGTATTAAGGAAAAGTAATTGTTGCTTCCTGTTATTGTTATTGTTAGGGTTGGGATTCTGTTCTTGCAGCTATCTTTTCGAGTTGGGATTCTGTTCTTGCAGCTATCTTTTCGAGTTGGGATTCTGTTCTTGCAGCTATCTTGTTTGATGTTTGTTGACAGATTGCTTCTGTGCATTTTCTAGGGTGTAATTCCCCTCCTTGTGTTGGTGTTTTCCCGTTAATATCCTTTGATGGGCTGGTTTCATGGAAAGATATTGTGTGAATTTGGTTTTGTCATGTAATACTTTGCTTCCTCCAACTATAGTAATTGAGAGTTTGGCTGGGTATAGTAGCCTGGGCTGGCATTTGTGTTCTCTTAGTGTCTGTATAACATCTGCCCGGGATCTTCTGGCTTTCATAGTCTCTGGTGAGAAGTCTGGTGTAATTCTAATAGGTCTGCTTTTATTTGTTCCTTGACCATTTTCCCTTACTGCTTTTAATATTCTTTCTTTTTTTAGTGCATTTGTTGTTCTGATTATTATGTGTCAGGAGAAATATCTTTTCTGGTCCATTCTATCTGGAGTTCTGTAGACTTCTTGTATGTTCATGGGCATCTCTTTCTTTAGATTAGGGAAGTTTTCATCTATAATTTTGTTGAAGATATTTACTGGCCCTTTAAGTTGAAAATCTTTATTCTCATCCATACCTATTATTCTTAGGTTTAGTCTTTTCATTGTGCCCTAGATTTCCTGGATGTTTTGAGTTAGGATCTTTTTCCATTTTTCATAATCTGTGACTGTAGTGTTCATGTTCTCTATGGAATCTTCTGCACCTGAGATGTGATTCTCTCTTCCATTTCATGTATTTTGTTGCTGATGCTCATATTTATGGTTCATGATTTCTTTCCTAGGATTTCTGTCTCCAGAATTGTCTCCCTTTGGGTTGTCTTTATTGTTTCTACTTCCCTTTTTAGGTCTTGGATGGTTTTGTTCAATTCCATCACCCGTTTGGTTGTGTTTTCTTGTGGTCTGGAACTCAGATCCACCTCCTGGCTGAAGATGAAGCCCGGAAGGATCCCTGTCCAAGAAGCTCTGTTGCTTCTGTGTCCAGTGTGCTCTCCTGCGTGGACTGGTCTCTGAGAGATTCAGGATACAAGATTCGAAGTGGAAATCCTAATGCGAATATGTTATATGAAAAATAACTTTTTTTCAATAAAAGAAAAACAATGTTGAAATGATAGAGTATGGTGGTAAACACTTGTAATCACAGAGCTGGAAAGATAGAGACAGCAGAAACACTGAGACTACTATCTTGGTACAGGTCACAGAGGGAGATGCCCTATCAAGACACATGATGAATGGCAGAAAAAGAACAACAGTCAATATTATTTCCTGGCCTCAACATGTACATATACACACATGCCTCAGCTGTGAACAGGCACTTACATACATGTATGCAGATACACAATAAACACATTGTAGAAGATGTATGTGTATAGAAAAAAATTTATTTACCATTAATATTTCAAAAAGTAGATAAAATGAAGTACAGATAAACCATTTCTCTGTAGTTTCATAAAAGACTCATTAAATATCTCTGGTAAAAATGGAATTTTAAAATTCACATTCTTTTATGGATACACATGAATTATGATTAGGGGGAAATAAAGCTACAACAAATACTTAAACTATTTTTGATAAGTGAACATAACAACAATATGAACTAACCAGGACTCCCAGAGTACCCTGGTACTAAACCACCAATCAAAGAAAACACATGGTGGGATTCATGACTCTAGCTGCATATGTAGCAAAGGATGGCCTAGTAGGTCATCAGTGGGAGGAGAGGCCTCTGGTCCTGTGGAGGTCCTATGCCCCTGTATATGGGAATGCCTGGGCTATGAAATGGGAGTGGGTGGGTTGGGGAGCAGGGGAGAAGGGAGGGAATAGGTGATTTTCAGAGGGGAAACTAGGAAAGGGGATAACATTTGAAATGTAAATAAAGAAAATATCCAATAAAAAAAGAAAAAAGGAAAAAAGGAAAGAAAAAAAAGTGAATATCAATGAGAGTCTTCTTTTGAGTAACCAGAGCATCAAAGTAATATTTATTATATAAAGTAAAAAGGAAAAGAGAATTTATGTGGAAATATCAACTGATTATGTACACTTAATTTAAGAACACTCTACTACTTGACAACAGAAATGCCAAAAGAATGTATATGTGTAATAGGACATACTTTATTTAAAATCATGTGAAGAATTTTCCTTTGCTACTTGAAACATTAAAATTTTTTTTAAAAATCTGTATTTTGGGGAAAAAAGTAACTGGCGCTACTCAGGATGATTCTTTATAAGTCAAGTTCCAGGGGATGCCATGATATCTTCTCACCTCTGTGGGCACAGGAGAATGCACACAGGCATGCACTATAGCATAACACTTGTACATATAAATAAGAAAATATTAATAGGTTTTGAAAGAAGAGCAAAAACATATTTTTAAAAATATAGATGGTAGTGTTTTGACTGCAGGTTTTTTAGCATAATTATTATTCTGTTATCAAAACTGACTTGTACCAAAGGAGTAATTGTGGGATAGGCATTCATCACAAACTTCTGAAGAGTCAGGATGACTGGATCATACCTCCATAACAGGAATGAGGTCGTTGAAATGATGAAGTCCACCCAGTACATAACCACAAAGAAAAATACCAGCAGCAAGATCGTCTGGGTGGCCCTTTTCTCAGGGGAGGCTCTCATGTGGCTGATGCTATGAAGATGCTTGCATTGCCTCTGATGTCTGGACAAGATAATCACCATGTACGTGCTTGTGGTTAGCATGACTCCTACAAGAAACACATCTCTGGAAGTTGTCACTGTTAAAATAACTCCTCTGATGATATTGTTCATGGGTAAGAGTGAGCAGTATTTAGTAGCCTTCATCTGTTTGGTCTCACTCACATTGGTGTAAGCACCAACAAAGAAGATCCGGTTACTACTGAAGGACAAATTGAAAGACCACATACATAAGAAAGCATATATCATGTAATTTTTTAGTTTTTGTTTAAATTTTGCCAAAAAAGTAGTATTCGGACTGATTGTGACAGCTTGGAACACACTGAGGAGGCAGGTGGTAGAGATAGAGAGGCCTCTCATCACCCTGCTTATGTAAAAAGTTGCCTTACACTTGATGTCATTCTCAATGTTCAGTGTCTCAAATAAGTCTGTAAGCCAAATATCCCCTCCAGTGAGAAACATCATTATGTGAACCAAGGTCAGTTGACAGGAGATCAGGTCTGTGGGCTTAGGTCTGGGTCCTAGGATTATGTAAATATAGAAACAAATAAGAAACATGTTGGCCAGGACTCCAAGCCCAGCTTGGAAATAAAGAACATTCTTGAGTGAGAACATAAGTGAAGAGTGTATTCTCTTAAGATATTAATGGAAGCTTATTTCATATAGCTGAAAAAAATAATAAAGCATACATCAAGTTTGTGATACACTGACTATATAAACATTTATTTTTCATACTAATTCTTGACTATCATGACTCTTTAACTTTTGATCTTCCAGAATGTACATAGCCTATATTCCTATTACTTCAATGCATGTGCTTTACATATAGAAAAGTATATATAATAAATACAATCACAATCATATCTGTACAGAATACTCACTTAGTGCCTCTGTACTATACCTGAGTCTCATGCCTTAGAAATCCAATCCTATTGAATTAATTGCCTCATTTTTGTAGTTAAAGATTCAATAGTAGTGATAAATATAGAATGTGAATCATATTCCTGCAAAAGAATAAATGTTATACTAATCTGAAAATATTTTCCAAAGAAATCCAATATATCAGGTGATTTAGTATCATGTTCTACAATTTTACTGTTCTCTAGTTTGCAACTATCCATGCTTTAACTCATAATTCTAATGCAATCGCAGTGGTAATTCATGGTAATCCCACTATTTTAATCTGCCAAATATATTTCTCAATCCATCTGTTTTTATGATTCTTTTTCAAAGAAATCTTACATCTGCAGATTATGAATTTAAAAGATGATACAGTTTGAGATTATTTGTTTAATTTCTACACCCTATAACCATTAATTGTGGTTCTAAATGGCCCTAGGCCTCTCCTAATGTAGATCCCATCACATGACCTTTAATGAAACTTCAGATTTAAAGAACTAAGTCCCAGCTACCAAGGCAGATAGTATTTTTTCCCTTTTTGGAAGGGCAGTGTAATTTGTTAATAGAAAGAGTAGTTATGGCTTTTCAGAAATCTATGTTGATATTTTAACTCCCTACCTCATTCTTCTGTATATATTCCCTCCACACTCTGAGAAGCTGCCATTTCCTAGTTCACTGCTGAGATCATTTGTACCCTGCCGTTCTGCTCTCTATTCCTTCTATCCCACACCTATATATATGGTCAATGCTCCTCTATTACTTTCATTGTTTTGAAGGTTCCTATAGGTTACATACATCTACCCAATAAGAAAGAACTTGAGATGCTAAGATTAACACTATTATCAACAAGGTATGACAAACATAAACACACTGAAGATAACTAGGTAGCAATAATGTATGTGTATATCTGTTTCAAAACATATTCCTTCCCATGCAGTGGAAAACAAGGTCCCCATTGTTACCATACATCATCAGAACCCACACACTTTTCACAGTTTCACTCAACAGTCTTACATTTAGTACCTATGTTAGTTATTTGACCTGGTGACCAGGATCAATTTATTATGGAATTAATTTAATTCCTTACTTTAAATCAGCTTGTGATAGAGATAGAGAAATCGAAAATGATTTCACTGAATCAGATCATTTTTATAATCAGGTTCTTGTGAGGAAAAGAGTGTTCAATTATATTTTCAAGTTCAGGCATATATTCTACATATATAGAGACAGGCATGTATATGTAGAATCATTCAAAAGATAGTACCTTAGACCATCCTATATCTTTTCTATGAATATGAAACCATAAGTCACACTTTAATCTTTACACTATTTTGCTCCTGAAAAGCTTTAAAAAAATGGATTCCTCCCAATAACCAAAACCAAACATCAAACACTCTCACCAACAGACATTTACAGTAGGTGCACAGTGGTATCTTGTTTATAAAAGCTCCAGGATACAGAGCTTTTTACAGAAAGCAGGGTGGAGATGTAGCTCAAAGGTCAAGAGCACATTTATAAAAGCTCCAGGATACAGAGCTTTTTACAGAAAGCAGGGTGTGGATGTAGCTCAAAGGTCAAGAGCACGTTTTGCTTTTGGAAAGACCCAGGTTTGATTCTCAGCAATGACATGGTGGCTTGTGACCATATGTGACTCAAGTTGAAGAAGATACAAACTCTGTCTTATCAGGAAAGCAAGAGGTACACAGATACTATATGTAGGCAAAATATACATATATATATATAGAGAGATAAATAAAGCTCCAGGAAAATTCTTAATTCATGCCTTAGTCTGCAAAATGTAAGAATTGTAGTACGATTCTAGTTTCAAACCTACAAATAGACAAACCATATTCATATAATAATTTATTATTAATTATACTTCAATAATTTATTAAGATTCACAAGTATGATAATTAATATAAAAGATGTTAATATAATAGGTAGAAGATAATAATGTAAATGTTTTTATTATCCCAAACATATGCACTTCAATCTCTATATTTCATAAACATTGCTTTGTAAATATATATCCCATACAGGAAAAAACACACCTTCTAATTCTTAAATTGGCATTTGGATTTGATAATCACTGAAGCTAAGGGTTGGTGAAAAGAGACCATGGCTATCATGAGTAAACTGGTTTGGTAACAGGAATATATACTGAGAAAACCCATCTTTTATTTTAAAAGAAAATTTCAGTTTTGATGGCATCCACATTAGTTTAAGTTGCAATATTTAGTTGTAAGTACTAAAACCAATAGTATACCAATAAACATTTATAGTAGTGGAGAAGCCATGACTATTAAATTGACTAAAAGACTAAGCAGTCTGCAGGCATGTGTATGAAGAAGCATGAGAGAGAGAGAGAGAGAGAGAGAGAGAGAGAGAGAGAGAGAGAGAGAGAGAGAGAAGAAAAGTGTCTTCTTGCACAGCTCTACACTCTCACTCTACATCTTCATTATCACAATATTTGATTCTAGAACAGTTTGTTTTATGCACATATAGTGATCTTTGTTTCTGAAGATTTAATAATATAGGAAACATAAAAGTATAGTAAATCAAAAGTATCATTTTCATTTTAAGTGTTACATTTGGTGAGTAATGACCTATAAGCTGTATGACTGCTCAGAGAGGCATTTAAGTGAATAGGTGACTTTCAGGTGACCAGTGAAATTGTTGGCTGATGTCTGGCCACTGTCACAACACAAACACGTTTTTAGAAATCCCAGAAAGAGAGAGAACTTGGTATCAAAATTAGTTACATGAAAACTTTATAATATATAGAATGCCAGCAAGAATCTTTAATATTTTTAATAAAGTGGTAATTTATAGCTCTTACCCGATAGTCTAAAATAATTTAAATGCAGGAATTCTTATTCGGAAATTAAATTTAGCACAGGAGTAACTGAAGCTACAAGATGTTGAATTTTATAATCTAAGTTAAAAGCCAGTTCTCTTAAGATGAAGCAGCAGCAGCAAGAATGTGACTGCAGAGAGAATGGGGAAGCAGTCATACCCAGAGCTTCATCACAAGTTCCATGACATGAGTTTGGGAAAGATATGAGTGTTCACTGGAAAGACAGGGAGAGAAAGAGGGAGAATGAAACTATTGGAAGACAATGTCTTAGAATAGATCACAAGTATGATGTGTTCTGGTGCTGCTACTGTTTATTACTGATAAATACATTTAGATCACTTGAGTGAAAAACTGAGGGTCATATCAAATATGTTCATAAAATGAAATGAACATGAAGAAAAATGGAGGTATGTTCTCTATTTTCTGAATGATCTGGTCAGAACCAAAATGGTCCAGTATAGTGTACCAGTGCAGAGTTTTACAGTAAATTATTCAAAACAAAGTGAAAATTCTGCAATCTTTGCAAACATAAACTCATGTTTCTGATAACTGGTTTTTATGATGTTGATACTCTAGGCAGTTGTGTGCAACCACTCCTGTCTGCATTTTCCATTTTAATCCCCTACACATTAGTACCTGGTATTCCAGGAAAATAAAAATTGACTTTTGATATTCCTCATTTACACTTATAT
Organism: Mus caroli; assembly: GCF_978045245.1. Lineage (NCBI taxonomy): Eukaryota > Metazoa > Chordata > Mammalia > Rodentia > Muridae > Mus > Mus caroli. The sequence continues at coordinate 91,746,405 of NW_028227262.1, forward strand.
TACTTGGCTCTGTGTGTGTGTGTGTGTGTGTGTGTGTGTGTGTGTGTGTAAGTTAATTTTAGCAAGCAATTGTATTTTGTTACTGTTAGAGAAAACCTTAGTGATTTTGAGTTTAAATAATTTATACTATTCAAGAATTATAAATATATTTCTCACTGCTAAAGAAAACCTTATTCAATATTAATCAGCTTCAATGCTACAAGTATCAATTTAGTAAAACCTGAAATAAGAAAAAGGAATACATTTAAATAAATGACTAAATCCTACTGAAAATTAAACTTATGTAAGGATAACTTTAAAAGCATTTAACAAATGAGGAGAGATTTCCAAATATTTTTGAAGTGCCTATAAAATGTCTACTTTATAAGAAATTATTGCAATAGATTAAACAAATCTATGTAAAACATTTAAAATTTATATGCGGTTAAGAGGGCTTTATGCTTTAAAATGTCATTAATTGAAAATTTCCTCAGAATACATCAATATATGTAAATGTAACACACTAAAACATTAGTGATAAAAATATATTAGTTAGTTCTTGTTCTATATTCATGGCTTAAATTTTATATAATAAATGCATACAGACAGTATCTTCAGAAAAGAGTAAAATGGAAAAATACAGAATACAATTCAAATGCATCAATATTAAAATCGACCCATGCAAAACACTAAATGGTTGTCATTTGGTATTCACTCACTAAGACAGCTCAAGTGTTTTGTTACAGGGATGGAAACCTAACAAATGTGGACTTACCTAAATGGAACCATGATCTTAGAATTCTTAGAACACACAGTCAAAACAATCCTCTATCAGACAGGCTACTTAGACGGTTGAGATAGAGTTACTTTTTAAGTATATGTCAGTATAGATTAATTGTAAAAATTAATGGGTGTCATTATGTTTTTATTTAATATATAATGCTCAATGGTCATCTTCAGCTTATTAGCTTTTCCTGTCTCTATCCATCCATTTGCTATAACCTGTCTACTGTCACATAGAAGAGATCAAACTGACTTAAATCTGTATTTTTATTAATCATTACACTAACATTCTTATCTCTGGTTTACTTAAAATACAATATAGCTCAAAAGTAAAATTGTAAGCAGAAAATTCTCTAATCATTTGTTAAAGACTCCTGCTTCATTCTGCCACCTACTGCTCTCACTATAATGAAGAGAATTTAAAAACAAAACAAAAACAAAACTCACCGTGTGCACTGCCCATAAGCATCCTTGTAGAAGGAGGTCCTAAGAAGTAGTTATATGGAAAAATGCCATCAGCTTATCTCCCTCTAGACCCACCGTTATCGTGTCATCTGGAGAAGGCATTTTTTTTTTTTTTTTACCTCGACATTGTTACAAAGCGGTACCATCAAAAGGAAAAGTGAACTTCCCTAATTCCAGGAGAACAGTAGAATAGATACAGCTGAGCCTTGTGTTTCCCAAGTGTGAGATATCCTCTGCAGGCAATAACTGAGTATGTGGATTAACTGTTCCCAGTCATTGTGAACAAAAAAGGAAGAATAATAACATCCCATTTAAAAAAAGTATTATAAGCCCTGTGGGCTTTTTTACTTTGAACAGTTAGGATTAAGCAGGTTGAATTGCATCTCCTTTCCTGTTTAAATGATGCATATTTTTCATATCTGATCTATTTTCTGACATACTGTGAGACATAGACTAAATAAATTTTGTGCTTTTCTCCCAGAAAAAAAAAATAAAATAAAAAAAGTATAAAAACAATTTAGATTCCCCAAGGCATCCTTCATGTTTCGAAAGCCTTCATAATACTCTCCATACTTTCATGACAGTGCATTCAGTGTCTCACCTAGAAATTAACAGCTCTTTTGAGAAAATTAGAAAAATGTGACCTCCTCCAAAGACACTAAGGGTAAAGGATTTTTCTTACAGAGAACACACATGAGGTAATATGACTTGTATTATCAACAGAAATCTGATTGTGTGGTTAAAATTGTAGCGCACTTGGCAGAGTGTATGCCTAGAAAGTATTGTGTATGTGGGACACTATAAAATAAATCAAATCTTCAAGGTGACAGAGAAGAATTTCAAGTAAATGGCAAACACAGGAAATTCAATAAGATCATAAAAAGAAAACTACCCCTAAGACACAACAGTATAATTTAAGAAGCCCACAAAATGCAAGAAAAAGCCAAGAGCACAAAAAAAAAAAAATTCAAGCATCTTATACTTAAAACACTAAGTATATAAAAAAGAAAACAAAGCCCCCCCAAAAAAATGGAGAATTGAAAGCTCTAAGAAAAAAATGTAAGACACAAATAAATGAAACCCATCAAATAGAAAGGTGAATTTCCCTATTTCCAGGAAAACAATGGAAACAGGATTCCTCAAGGTGAGCTTTTAAATCCAGAAGAGCCTGCAGCAATACATACCAAGTCCTTAATGAGAACCAATCTAAAATGGTATGCCCACCAGTACTACTTCTATGAATGAAGAACACTTTTCCACAATACAGACAATGTAAAAAATTATATTCCACAAACTAAACCTAAAGTAATACAGTAAGCATTATATGGAACTGAAGAGAAGAATTAACACAGCAGAGTGAGTGAAGAAAAATATGAAGCCATAATTATCAAAACAAAAACGGCCACTAAGATCACAACACCAAAAATCAACATAGTGATCAAAACTAACACACACACATAATTCAAACATGAATGGCCTCAATTCTCCACATAAAACACAGAGAGTGAATGAATGGATCTATAACCAAAACACAGCTGTCTGCTGCCTACTAGAAACTCATCCAGTTTTAAAGACTGGCACCAACTTTGAGTAAAGTAATAGGCAAGAGTACTCCAGTCAAATGGAACCAGGATGAAAGAAGGAAACACTATCCAAATGTCTGCCAAAATAGATAACATCCCCACAGGGATAACAGAAATCAATGGCAATATCAAACATTAAAAAGGTGCACAGGTAATGGTTATTCCCATATCTCAGTATACTTTATTTGGCCTATAGAAGAAAAAAAAACAGTTGGAAAATTCGGGTAGAGAATTTGTTCATGGAGAATGACTGTTGATGTGTGGAAGTGTCTCCAATTGCACTTGATCTGGAAGATTTGATTTATTTTCTTCAGGCAATTAATGTTTTTCGTGACGTCTATAAGCTGATAGTGACCTCACCAACACTTTTAAAAATACTTGATCATCAGACTCAACAAAAGCAATGTGTTTTCATTTGGCAATGCCAGGAGCAAAACTTTATATTTCTACTACAAAGTAGAGTAATTTGCCAGCCATATATCACAAGTTATTTTAAATGGATCATAACTCCCTGCATCTTCCTCAAGATATGCTAGTTCTCTACATTGATGGCAGTAGGTGGCTTGGACCAGATGAGCAGGCAGAAGCAACATTCTGGATCTTAAGAATAAAACATGGCACCACAGAGGCAGACAGCTTCTGGGACAGGTGGGAGCCACAGAGCCGCTGAGGAAGCACCCTTTTGGGGCCGCAGACATCCGGTACCCTCCCAGCCAGAGGACAGTGGTCCGCCCTGCACAGGAGCGCCATCTTGGATCCTGGACTCCACCGAAATTAGGAACTTAGTCTGTACAGGTGAGAGTGTGCACCACAGAGGCAGACAGCTTCTGGGGCAGGCAGGAGCCACAGAGCCTCTGAGGCAGCACCCTTTTGGGGCTGCAGACATCCGGCACCCTCCCAGCCAGAGGACAGTGGTCCGCCCTGCACGGAAGCGCCATCTTGGATCCTGGACTCCGCAGAACTTAGGAACTTAGTCTGCACAGGTGAGAGTGTGCACCACAGAGGCAGACAGCTTCAGGGATAGGCGGGAGCCACAGAGCCGCTGAGGCAGCACCCTTTTGGGGCCCCAGACATCTGGCACCCTCCCAGCCGGAGGACAGTGGTCTGCCCTAAACGGGAGCGCTCTGCCTCAGGAGCAGGGAGTGCCATCTTGGATCCGGGACTCCACCGAACTTAGGAACTTAGTCTGCACAGGTGAGAGTGTGCACCACAGAAGCTGACAGCTTCTGTGACCTGCCTAAGCAACACAGCATCTGGGAAAGGTCCTATTTTGGGCCTTCTTCTTTGGCCAGGAGGAGGTCCAAACACCAGATATCTGTACACCTTCCCTTTAAGAGGAGAGCTTGTCAGCAGAGAGTGCTCTAACCACTGAAACTCAGAGGAGAGAGCCTGTCTCCCAGGTCTGCTGATAGACGTGAATCAGAATCACCAGAAGAACAATCTCTAAACAGATACAACTATAACAACTCCAGAGATTACCAGATGGCGAAAGGTAAACGTAAGAATCTTACTAACAGATACCAAGACCACTCACCATCATCAGAACCCAGCACTCCCACTTTGCTCAGTCCAGGGCACCCCAACACACCTGAAAAGCTAGACCTGGATTTAAAAGCATATCTCATGATGATGGTAGAGGACATCAAGAAGAACTTTAATAACTCACTTAAAGAATTACAGGAGAACATTGATAAAGAGTTACAAGTCCTTAAAGAAAAACAGGATAACACATCAAACAGGTAGAAGTCCTTAAAGTAAAAACAGGAAAACACATCCAAACAGATGATGGAAATGAACAAAACCATACTAGACCTAAAAAGGGAAGTAGACACAATAAAGAAAACCCAAAATGAGGCAACACTGGAGATAGAAACCCTAGGAAAGAAATCTGGAACCATAGATGCGAACATCAGCAACAGAATACAGATATGGAAGAGAGAATCTCAGGTGCAGAAGATTCCATAGAAAACATCGGAACAAAAATCAAGGAAAATGGAAAATGCAAAAACATCCTAACTCAAAACATCCAGGAAATACAGGACACAATGAGAAGACCAAACCTACAGATAATAGGAGTAGATGAGAATGAAGATTTTCAAAGTAAAGGACCAGGAAACATCTTCAACAAAATTATAGAAGAAAACTTCCCAAATCTAAAGAAAGAGATGCCCATGAACATACAAGAAGCCTACAGAACTCCAAATAGACTGGACCAGAAAAGAAATACATCCTGACACATAATAATCAGAAAAGCAAACGCACTAAATAAAGATAGAATACTAAAAGCAGTAAGAGAAAAAGGCCAAGTAACATAAAAAGGCAAGCCTATCAGAATTACACTAGATTTTTCACCAGAGACTATGAAAGCCATAAGAGCCTGGACAGATGTTATACAGAAACTAAAAGAACACAAATTACAGCCCAGGCTACTATACCCAGCCAAACTCTCAATTACCATAGATGGAGAAACCAAAGTATTCCACGACAAAACCAAATTCACATATTATCTCTCCACGAATCCAGCCCTTCAAAGGATAATAACAGAAAAAAACCAACACAAGGACGGGAACCATGCCCTAGAAACAACAAGGAGGTAATCCCTCGACAAACCTAAAAGAAGACAGCCACAAGAACAGAATGCCAACTTTAACAACAAAAATAACAGGAAACAACAATTACTTTTCCTTAATATCTCTTAATATCAATGGACTCAACTCCCCGATAAAAAGACATAGACTAACAAACTGGCTACACAAACAAGACCCAACACTTTGCTGCCTACAGGAAACTCATCTCAGAGAAAAAGATAGACACTACCTCAGAATGAAAGGCTGGAAAACAATTTTCCCAGCAAATGGTCTGAAGAAACAAGCTATAGTAGCCATTCTAATATCTGATAAGATTGACTTCCAACCCAAAGTCATCAAAAAAGACAGGGAGGGGCACTTCCTACTGATCAAAGGTAAAATCCTCCAAGAGGAACTATCAATCCTGAATATCTATGCTCCAAATACAAAGGCAGCCACATTCATTAAAGAAACTTTAGTAAATCTCAAAGCACACATTGCACCTCATACAATAAGAGTGGGAGACTTCAACACACCACTTTCACCAGTGGACAGATCATGGAAACAAAAACTAAAGAGGGACACAGGAAACTAACAGAAGTTATGAATCAAATGGATCTGGCAGATATATACAGAACATTCTATCCTAAAACAAAAGGATATACCTTCTTCTCAGCACCTCATGGTACCTTCTCCAAAATTGACCACATAATTGGTCACAAAACAGGCCTCAACAGATTCAAAAATATTGAAATTGTCCCATGCATCCTATCAGATCACCATAGACTAAGGATGATCTTCAATAACAAAATAGATAATAGAAAGACAACATTCACGTGGAAACTGAACAACACTCTTCTCAATGATACCTTGGTCAAGGAAGGAATAAAGAAAGAAATTAAGGACTTTTTAGAGTTCAATGAAAATGAAGCCACAACATACCCAAACTTATGGGATGCAATGAAAGCATTTCTAAGAGGGAAACTCATAGCTCTGAGTGCCTCCAAAAAGAAACTAGAGAGAGCACACATTAGCAGCTTGACAACACACCTAAAAGCACTAGAACAAAAGGAAGCAAACTCACCCAAGAGGAGTAGACAGCAGTAAATAATCACACTCAGGGGCGAAATCAACCAAGTGGAAACAAGAAGAACTATTCAAAGAACCAACGAATCAAGGAGGTGGTTCTTTGAGAAAATCAACAAGATAGATAAACCCTTAGCCAGACTCACTAGAGGGCACAGGGAAAGCATTCTAATTAACAAAATCAGAAATGAAAAAGGAGACATAACAACAGATCCTGAAGACATCCAAAACACCATCAGATCCTTCTACCAAAGGCTACACTCAACAAAACTGGAGAACCTGAATGAAATGGAGAAGATCCTAGACAGATACCAGGTAGCAAAGTTGAATCAAGATCAGGTTAATGATCTAAACAGCCCTATATCCCCCCAAAGAAATAGAAGCAGTCATTAATAGTTTCCCAACCAAAAAAAGCCCAGGACCAGATGGGTTTAGTGCAGAGTTCTACCAGACCTTCAAAGAAGATCTAATCCCAGTTCTTCACAAACTATTCCACAAAATAGAAACAGAAGGTACTCTACCCAACTCATTCTATGAAGCCACAATTACTCTGATACCTAAACCACAAAAAGACCCAACAAAGATAGAAAACTTCAGACCAATATCCCTTATGAATATTGATGCAAAAATCCTCAATAAAGTTCTTGCTAACCGAATCCAAGAACACATCAAAACAATCATCCATCCTGACCAAGTAGGTTTCATCCCAGGGATGCAGGGATGGTTCAATATATGGAAATCCATCAATGTAATCCAGTATATAAACAAACTCAAAGACAAAAACCACATGATCACCTCTTTAGATGTGGAAAAAGCATTTGACAAGATCCAACACCCATTCATGATAAAAGTCTTGGAAAGATCAGGAATTCAAGGCCCATACCTAAACATGATAAAAGCAATCCACTGCAAACCAGTAGCCAACATCAAAGTAAATGGTGAGAAGCTTGAAGCAATCCCTCTAAAATCAGGGACTAGACAAGGCTGTCCACTTTCTCCATACCTATTCAACATTGTACTTGAAGTCCTAGCCGGAGCAATTCAACAACAAAAGGAGATCAAAGGTTTACAAATTGGAAAAGATGAAGTCAAAATATCACTTTTTGCAGATGATATGATAGTATATATAAGTGACCCTAAAAATTCCACCAGAGAACTCCTAAACCTGATAAACAGCTTCGGTGAAGTATCTGGATATAAAATTAACTCAAACAAATCAATGGCCTTTCTCTACACAAAGAATAAACAGGCTGAGAAAGAAATTAGGGAAACAATACCCTTCTTAATAGTCACAAATAATATAAAATATCTTGGCGTGACTCTAACTAAGGAAGTGAAAGATCTGTATAATAAAAACTTCAAGTCTCTGAAGAAAGAAATTATAGAAGATCTCAGAAGATGGAAAGATCTCCCATGCTCATGGATTGGCAGGATCAACATTGTAAAAATGGCTATCTTGCCAAAAGCAATCTACAGATTCAATGCAATCCCCATCAAAATTCCAAATCAATTCTTCAACGAATTAGAAAGTGCAATCTGCAAATTCATCTGGAATAACAAAAAACCTAGGATAGCAAAAAGTATTCTCAAGGATAAAAGAACCTATGATGGAATCACCATGGTTGGGCCTAAAGCTTTAGTACAGAGCAATTGTAATTAAAAACTACATGGTACTGGTATAATGACAGACAAGTAGACCAATGGAACAGAATTGAAGACCCAGAAATGAACCCACACACCTATGGTCACTTGATCTTTGACAAGGGAGCTAAAACCATCCAGTGGAAGAAAGAAAGCATTTTCAACAAATGGTGCTGGCACAACTGGTTGTTAACATGTAGAAGAATGCAAATCGATCCATTCCTATCTCCTTGTACTAAGGTCAAGTCTAAGTGGATCAAGGAACTTCACATAAAACCAGAGACACTGAAACTTATAGAGGAGAAAGTGGGGAAAAGCCTAGAATATATGGGCACAAGGGAAAATTCTTGAATAGAACAGCAATGGCTTGTGCTGTAATATTGAGAATTGACAAGTGGGACCTCATGATACTGCGAAGCTTCTGCAAGGCAAAAGACAACATCAATAAGACAAAAAAAAAAAAAAAACACCAACAGATTGGGAAAGGATCTTTACCTATCCTAAATCAGTTAAGAGACTAATATCCAATATATATAAAGAGCTCAAGAAGGTGGACTCCAGAAAGTCAAATAACACCATGAAAAAACGGGGCTCAGTACTGAACAAAGAATTCTCACCTGAGGAATACCGAATGGCAGAGAAGCACCTGAAAAAATGTTCAACATCCTTAATCATCAGGGAAATGCAAATCAAAACAACCCTGAGATTCCACCTCACACCAGTCAGAATGGCTAAGATCAAAAATTCAGGTGACAGCAGATGCTGGCGAGGATGTGGAGAAAGAGGAACACTCCTCCATTGTTGGTGGGATTGCAAGCTTGTACAACCACTCTGGAAATCAGTCTGGCAGTTCCTCAGAAAATTGGACATAGTACTACCGGAGGATCCAGCAATACCTCTCCTGGGCATATATCCAGAAGATGTCCCAACTGGTAAGAAGGACACATGCTCCACTATGTTCATAGCAGCCTTATTTATAATAGCCAGAAGCTGGAAAGAACCCAGATGCCCCTCAACAGAGGAATGGATACAGAAATTATGGTACATTTACACAATGGAGTACTACTCAGCTATTAAAAAGAATGAATTGATCAAATTCCTAGCCAAATGGATGGACCTGGAGGGCATCATCTTGAGTGAGGTAACACAATCACAAAGGAACTCACACAATATGTATTCACTGATAAGTGGATATTAGCCCAAAACTTAGGATACCCAAGATATAAGATACAATTTGGTAAACGCATGAAACTCAAGAAGAATGAAGACCAAAGTGTGGACACTGTGCCCCTTCTTAGAATTGGGAACAAAACACCTAGGGAAGGAGTTACAGAGACAAAGTTCGTAGCTGTGATGAAAGGATGGACCATTTAGAGACTGCCGTATCCAGGGATCCATCCCATAATCAGCTTCTAAACGCTGACACCATTGCATACACTAGCAAGGTTTTGCTGAAAGGACCCAAATATAGCTGTCTCTTGTGAGACCATGCCGGGGCCTAGCAAACACAGGAGTGGATGCTCACAGTCAGCTATTGGATGTATCACAGGGCTCCCAATGGAGAAGCTAGAGAAAGTACCCAAGGAGCTAAAGGGATCTGCAACCCTATTGTTGGAACAACATGATGTACTAACCAGAACCCCAGAGCTCTTGTCTCTAGCTGCATATGTATCGAAAGATGGCCTAGTCGGTCATCACTGGAAAGAGAGGCCCATTGGACTTGCAAACTTTATATGCCCCAATATAGGGGAATGCCAGGGCCAAAAGAATGGGAATGGGTGGGTAGGGAAGTGGGGGGTGCTATGGGGGACTTTTGGGATAGCATTGGAAATGTAATTGAGGAAAATATGTAATAAAAAAATATTAAAAATTTAAAACAAAAGAATAAAACACATGCACATTGGAAGACTGGAAAATAATTCCACCCAAAATTCAAGCACTTTCTATCTCAGTGCAATTTCTAGGAATCCAGTGCTATGATTCATGTAGCAATATCACTTCTAAGGTAGAATGTAAGTGGCTTCACCTACTCCCTCTTAATAACAGGAAAGAAACAGAATGTTTACTGGGCCTATATAGATTCTGGGGACAGCACATTTGTCACTTGAATGCTTTCCTCTGGCCTTTATACAAAGGACTTTGGAAAACTGCTAGCTTTGAATAGTATTGCAATAAGAGAAGACTCTTCAACAAGTCCATACTATGTTATAGGCTGCTTTCCATGAGGGCCAAAAAAACTAACAGACTCAATTTACCTGAGGTTTCAGTAGTAGATAGGGATCTTGTTTGGATCCTTGACAGGCCATATATGTGATTCACAATAAAATCCCTTAGAATGTGTGATCAAGTATCTACCATCATCTGGAGGCCAATAGGCTCCCTTTGAAGGACAGCACTTGGCCTGTTATTGAACCTTAGAAGAATATGAACAATTGACTGTGATCCATGACATTACCATGTGGTTCTAACTGTCCATATAAGCTTGGTGTTATCTGAATACCCAAGTTATGAAGTTGGATGTGCATAATAGCAATCCATCATCAACTGCAAGTACTGTACATATGGTAAGTCATGGCAGGTTCTGAGGCCACAAGTAATAGAAAATGTCTGTGATTCTACACCTGTTAAAATGTATTTTGTCTCCAAACATCCACTGATGGCATTATGGGTGTGACTTATGATCAGATGAATGGAAAAGATGAAGGCCTGAGTCAATTAAGTTTTGATTTCTGTTCAAAGATACCATGACCAAGGCAACTCTTATAAGAAAAAGCACTTAACTGGAGCTAGGTTACAGGTTCAGAAGTTCAGTCCATTATCATTATAATGGGAACCACTGCAGCATACAGGCATGGAGCAGGAGGAACTGAGAGTTCTACCTCTTGTCTCAAAGGCAGCTAGAAGACTGATATCCACATGGTTAGGAGGAAAGTCTCAAAGTCCACTCCCACCGTGGCCAACTTCCTCCAGCAAGGCCACACCTCCTAATAGTGCCATTCCCTGGGCAAAACATATTCAAACAACCACAGCCTGGTTTGCTGCACACTATGTAAAATCAGAAGTAGACAGCTTACAGCATTACAGGTTCTTTTTGGAACAATCATGGAAGACATAAATGAGAGAACTTATATAGAACTTCAGGAATTACATATGGATATATACTTGGAATGGAAAGAACAATAGACACATGTGCAATTGTTTATTGATTCGCAGGATGTAGCCATACTTGGAATGGAAAAAACAATGGACATATGGGCAATTGTTTATTGATTCGCAGGATGTAGCCAGTATATTGGCTAAAAACCGAAGTTAGAACACACTGAAACTCAGGGTTTTCTTTCTTCTTTTTCTACTCCTTACACTTCTTGAAATACACCAGGTGTTTATGGAGGTTATATATAGATTGAAGGTGTGTCATTTCTTCAGGGTATAGCATGTGGATGAGACAACATGATTGATAAGTAACTTTTATAACCTACCTGTCCAGAGTTCTCAAATGATCACAGAAGACACCATCTAATGATGTCAACTGAAATATAACATCATAGATCTCTGCTAATTGTATGGACAGAAACTTATTAAACAAGTCATAAGATCTACATCCCAGCACTTCAAAGCTAATACAGGAGAATCATGTATTGGAGTGACATCAGTCTGAACTTGGTTGGGATCCTATCTCCTCCTGTCTTTCTGTCTGCCTGCCTGCCAATCTGTGTATTTGACTCTCTCTCATACACACAAACACAAATTCAAGAAAATCAAAGTGGAAAACAGAATGTAAATTTATAACATTACTGTTAATGAAATGGATGAAAATAATGCCAGTAACCATAATTAACTCCCTGGCCAAGAGTATCAACATCATAAACACCAGTTGTCAGAAAAATGAGTTTATGTTTGCAAAGATTACAAAATTTACACATTGTTTTGAATAATTTTCTTTCTTTTTATTTAATTAGGTATTTTCTTCATTTATGTTTCCAATGCTATCCCAAAAGTCCCCCCATACCCTAACCCCCCAATCACCTCCCCCCCCCAAACTCCCACTTCAAGGCCCTGGTGTTCCCCTGTACTGAGGCATATAAAGTTTGCAAGACCGATGGGTCTCTCTTTCCAATGTTGGCCGACTAGGCCATCTTGTGATATGTATGCAGCTAGAAACATGAACTTTTGTGGGGGGTGGGGGTACTGGTTAGTTCATATTGCTGTTTCACCTATAGGATTGCAGACCGCTTTGGCTCCTTGGGTACTTTTTCTAGCTCCTCCATTGGGGGCCCTGTGATCCATCAAATAGCTGACTGTGAGCACCCACTTCTGTGTTTGCTAGGCCCCAGCATAGCATCAAAAGAGACAGCTATATCAGGGACCTTTCAGCAAAATCTTGCTAGTGTATGCAATGGTGTCAGCCTTTGGAAGCTGATTATGGGATGGATCCCTGGGTATGGCTATCTCTAGATGGTCCATCCTTTCGTCTCAGCTCCAAACTTTGTCTCTGTAACTCCTTCCATGGGTGTTTTAAGTCTCTTAAGAAAGAAATTAAAGAAGACCTCAGAAGATGGAAACATCTCCCATGCCCATGGATTGGCAGGATCAATAAAGTAAAAATGGCTATCTTGCCAAAAAGCAATCTACAGATTCAATGCAATCCCCAACAAAATTCCAACTCAATTCTTCAACGAATTAGAAAGGGCAATCTGCAAACTCATCTGGAATAACAAAAAATTTAGGATAGCAAAACTCTTCTCAAGGATAAAAGAACCTCTTGGGAAATCACCATGCCCAACCTAAAGCTGTACTACACAGAAACTGTCATAAAAACTGCATGGTACAGCTATAGCGACATCCAAACAGGTGATGGAAATGAACAAAACCATACTAAACCTAAAAAGGGAAGTAGACACAATAAAGAAAACCCAAAGTGAGGCAACGCTGGAGATAGAAACCCTAGGAAAGAAATCTGGAACCATAGATGCAACCATCAGCAACAGAATACAAGAGATGGAGAGAGAATCTCAGGTGCAGAAGATTCCATAGAAAACATCCGCACAACAATCAAAGAAAATACAAAATGCAAAAACATCCTAACTCAAAACATCCAGGAAATACAGGACACAATGAGAAGACCAAACCTACGGATAATAGGAGTTGATGAGAATGAAGATTTTCAACGTAAAGGGCCAGCAAATATCTTCAACAAAATAATAGAAGAAAACTTCCCAATCCTAAAGAAAGAGATGCCCATGATCATACAAGAAGCCTACAGAACTCCAAATAGACTGGACCAGAAAAGAAATTCCTCCCAACATATAATAATCAGAACAACAAATGCACTAAATAAAGATAGAATATTAAAAGCAGTAAGGGAGAAAGGTCAAGTAACATATGAAGGCAGGCCTATCAGAATTACACCAGACTTTTTCATCAGAGACTATGAAAGCCAGAAGAGCCTGGACAGATGTTATACAGACACGAATAGAACACAAATGCCAGCCCAGGTTACTATACCCGGCCAAACTCTCAATTACCATAGATGGAGAAACCAAAGTATTCCACGACAAAACCAAATTCACACATTATCTTTCCATGAATCCAGCCCTTCAACAAATAATAACAGAAAAAAACAATACAAGGACAGAAATCACACCCTAGAAAAAGCAAGAAATTAATCCCTCAACGAACCTAAAAGAAGACTGCCACAATAACAGAATGCCAACTCTAACAACAAAAATAAAAGGAAGCAACAATTACTTTTCCTTAATATCTCTTAATATCAATGGACTCAATTCACCAATAAAAAGACATAGACTAACAGACTGGCTACACAAACAGGACCCAACATTCTGCTGCTTACAGGAAACCCATCTCAGGGAAAAAGACAGACACTACCTCAGACTGAAAGGCTGGAAAACAATTTTCCAAGCAAATGGTCTGAAGAAAAAAGCTGGAGTAGCCATTCTGAGATCGAATAAAATCAACTTCAGACCCAAAGTTATCAAAAAAGACAAGGAGGGACACTTCATACTCATCAAAGGTAAAACCCTCCAAGAGGAACCCTCAATTCTGAATATCTATGCCCCAAATGCAAGGGCAGCCACATTCATTAAAGACACGTTAGTAAAACTCAAAGCACACATTGCACCTCACACAATAAAAGTGGGAGACTTCAACACACCACTTTCATCAATGGACAGATTCTGGAAACAGAAACTAAACAGGGACACAGTGAAACTAACAGAACTTATGAAACAAATGGACTTAACAGATATCTACAGAACATTTTATCCTAAAACAAAAGGATATACTTTCTTCTCAGCACCTTCTCCAAAATTGACCATATAATTGGTCACAAAACAGGCCTCAACAAATACAAAAATATTGAAATTGTCCCATTCATCCTATCAGACCACCATGGACTAAGGCTGATCTTCAATAACAACATAAATAATAGAAAGCAAACATTCACGTGGAAACTGAATAACACTCTTCTCAATGATACCTTGGTCAAGGATGGAATAAAGAAAGAAATTAAAGACTTTTTACAGTTTAATGAAAATGAAGCCACAACGTACCCAAACTTATGGGACACAATGAAAGCATTTCTAAAAGGGAAATTCATAGCTCTGAGTGCCTCCAAAAAGAAACTAGAGAGAGCACACACTAGCTGCTTGACAACATATCTGAACGCTCTAGAAAAAAAGGAAGAAAATTCACCCAAGAGGAGTAGACGGCAGGAAATAATCAAACTCAGGGGTGAAATCAAGGAAGTGGAAATAAGAACTTTTCAAAGAATTAACCAAACGAGGAGTTGGTTCTTTGAGAAAATCAACAAGATACATAAACCCTTAGCTAGACTCACTAGAGGGCACAGGGACAACATCCTAATTAACAAAATCAGAAATGAAAAGGGAGACATAACAACAGATCCTGAAGAAATCCAAAACACCATCAGATCCTTCAACAAAAGGCTATATTCAACAAAACTGGAAAACCTGGATGAAATGGACAAATTTCTGGACAGATACCAGGTACCAAAAGTCAATCAGGATCAAGTTAATGAGCTAAACAGTCCCATATCCCCTAAAGAAATAGAAGCAGTCATTAATAGTCTCCCAGGCAAAAAAAAAAAAAAAGCCCAGGAACAGATGGGTTTAGTGCAGAGTTCTACCAGACCTTCAAAGAAGATCTAATTCCAGTTCTACAAAAACTATTCCACAAAATAGAAGTAGAAGGAATTCTACCCAACTCATTCTATGAAGCCACAATTACTCTGATACCTAAACCACAGAATGATCCAACAAAGATAGAGAACTTCAGACCAATTTCCCTTATGAATATTGATGTAAAAATCCTCAATAAAATTCTTGCTAACCGAATCCAATAACACATTAAAGCAATGATCCATCCTGACCAAGTAGGTTTTATTCCAGGGATGCAGGGATGGTTTAATATACGGAAATCCATCAACGTAATCCATTATATAAACAAACTCAAAGACAAAAACCACATGATCATCTCGTTAGATGCAGAAAAAGCATTCAACAAGATCCAACACCCATTCATGATAAAAGTCTTGGAAAGGTCAGGAATTCAAGGCCCATACCTAAACATGATAAAAGCAATCTACAGCAAACCAGTAGCCAATATCAAAATAAATGGTGAGAAGCTTGAAGCAATCCCTCTAAAATCAGGGACTAGACAAGGCTGTCCACTCTCCCCATACCTATTCAACTTTGTACTTGAAGTCCTAGCCAGAGCAATTCGAAAACAAAAGGAGATCAACGGGATACAAATTGGAAAAGATGAAGTCAAAATATCACTTTTTGCAGATGATATAATAGTATATATAAGTGACCCTAAAAATTCCACCAGAGAAATCCTAAACCTGATAAACAACTTCGGTGAAGTAGCTGGATATCAAATTAACTCAAACAAGTCAGTGGCCTTTCTCTACACAAAGAATAAACATGCTGATAAAGAAATTAGGGAAACAACACGCTTCTCAATAGTCACAAATAATATAAAATATCTTGGCGTGACTCTAAGGAAGTGAAAGATATCTATGATAAGAACTTCACGTCTCTGAAGAAAGAAATTAAAGAAGATCTCAGAAGATGGAAAGATCTCCAATGCTCATAGATTGGCAGGATCAACATTGTAAAATGGGCTATCTTGCCAAAAGCAATCTACAGATTCAATGCAATCCCCATCAAAATTCCAAATCAATTCTTCAACGAATTAGAAAGTGCAATCTGCAAATTCATCTGGAATAACAAAAAACCTAGGATAGCAAAAACTCTTCTCAAGGATAAAAGAACCTCTGGTGGAATCACCATGCCGGACCTAAAGATTTACTACAGAGCAATTGTGATAAAAACTGCGTGGTACTGGTATAGTGACAGACAAGTAGACCAATGGAATAGAATTGAAGACCCAGAAATGAACCCACACACCTACGGTCACTTGATCTTCGACAAGGGAGCTAAAACCATCCAGTGGAAGAAAGACAGCATTTTCAACAAATGGTGCTGGCACAACTGGTTGTTATCATGTAGAAGAATGTGAATTGATCCATTCCTATCTCCTTATACTAAGGTCAAGTCTAAGTGGATCAAGGAACTTCACATAAAACCAGAGACACTGAAACTTATAGAGGATAAAGTGGGGAAAAGCCTTGAAGATATGGGTACAGGGAAAAGGTTCCTGAATAGAACAGCAATGGCTTCTGCTGTAAGATCGAGAATTGACAAATGGGACCTCATGAAACTGCAAAGCTTCTGCAAGGCAAAAGACACGGTCAATAAGACAAAAAAAAAAAAAAAAAAACACCAACAGATTGGGAAAGGATCTTTACCTATCCTAAATCTGATAGGGGACTAATATACAATATATACAAAGAACTCAAGAAGGTGGAATCCAGAAAGTCAAATAACCCCATTAAAAAACGGGGCTCAGAACTGAACAAAGAATTCTCACCTGAGGAATACCGGATGGCAGAGAAGCACCTGAAAAAATGTTCAACATCCTTAATCATCAGGGAAATGCAAATCAAAACAACCCTGAGATTCCACCTCACACCAGTCAGAATGGCTAAGTTCAAAAATTCAGGTGACAGCAGATGCTGGCGAGGATGTGGAGAAAGAGGAACACTCCTCCATTGTTGGTGGGATTGCAAGCTTGTACAACCACTCTGGAAATCATTCTGGTTCCTTAGAAAATTGGACATAGTACTACCGGAGGATCCAGCAATACCTCTCCTGGGCATATATCCAGAAGATGTTCCAACCGGTAAGAAGGACACATTCTCCAGTATGTTCATAGCATCCTTATTTATAATAGCCAGAAGCTGGAAAGAACCCAGATGCCCCTCAACAGAGGAATGGATACAGAAAATGTAGTACATATACACAATGGAGTACTACTCAGCTATTAAAAAGAATGAATTTATGAAATTCCTAGCCAAATGGATGGACCTGGAGGGCATCATCTTGAGTGAGGTAACACAATCACAAAGGAACTCACACAATATGTACTCACTGATAAGTGGATATTAGCCCAAAACTTAGGATACCCAAGATATAAGATACAGTTTGCTAAACACATGAAACTCAAGAAGAATGAAGACTGAAGTGTGGACACTATGCCCCTCCTTAGAACTGGGAACAGAACCCCCATGGAAGGAGTTACAGAAACAAAGATTGGAGCTGTGACGAAATGATGGACCATCTAGAGACTGCCATATCCAGAGATCCATCCCATGATCAGCATCCAAATGCTGACACCATTGCATTCACTAGCAAGATTTTGCTGAAAGGACCCAAATATAGCTGTCTCTTGTGAGACTATGCCGGGGCCTGGCAAACACAGAAGTGGATGATACTCACAGTCAGCTAGTGAATGGATCACAGGGCCCCCAATGGAGGAGCTGGTGAAAGTACCGAAGGAGCTGAAGGGATCTGCAACCCTATGGGTGGAACAACATTATGAACTAACCAGTACCCCGGAGCTCTTGACTCTAGCTGCATATGCATCAAAAGATGGCCTAGTCGGCCATCACTGGAAAGAGAAGCCCATTGGACTTGCAAACTTTATATGCCCCAGTACAGGGGAAAGCCAGGGCCAAAAAAATGGGAAAGGGTGGGTAGGGAATTAGGGGGGAGGGTATGGGGGACTTTTGGGATAGCATTAGAAATGTAATTGAGGAAAAGATGTAATAAAAAAATAGTTTTATATGTAAAAAAAAAAAAG
Source organism: Mus caroli (assembly GCF_978045245.1). NCBI lineage: Eukaryota > Metazoa > Chordata > Mammalia > Rodentia > Muridae > Mus > Mus caroli. The sequence continues at coordinate 91,764,754 of NW_028227262.1, forward strand.
AAGAATAATAGGAATAGAGGAAAGCAAAGATTCCCAGAAAAAAGGACCTAAAATATCTTCAACAACATCATAGAAGAAAACTTCCCTAACTTAAAGAAAGAGATGGCCATAAAGGTACAAGAAGTCAATAAAATAAATGAGACAAGAAAAGAAAATCCTCTCATCACATAAGAATCAAAACACTAACTGCAAAGAACAAAGAAGGAATATTAAAAGCTGCAGGGTAAAGGGGCCAAGTAGCATATAAAGGCAGACCTATCAGAATTACATCAGACTTCTCAACAGAAAAAATAAAAGCCAGAAGAGTCTCAACAGAAGTAATGCAAACTCTAAGACAATGCAAATGCCAGACCCAGGTACTATACCCAGGAAAACTCGCAATCAACATAGATGGAGAAACCAAAATATTCCAGGACAAAACCAAATTCAAATACTATCTATGTAACAATCCAGCCCTCAGAGGATTCTGGAAGGAAAACTATAAGACAAGGAGGGTACCTACACCAAAGAAAAGCAAGATATTAATCATCTCCCAACAAAACCAAAAGGAGAGGATCACATGCACATAATGCCACCTACAAAAACAAACATAACAGGAACTACTAAACATCTCTCTTTAATATCTCTCAATATTAATGAACTTAACTCACCTATAAAAAGACATAAGCTAACAGACTGGATACTTAAACAGGATCCAGCATTTTGCAGCATACAAAAAACACATTTCAATAGCAAAGACAGACACTACATCAGAGTAAAAAGCTGGAAAAAAGTCTCTGAGCAAATGGACCCAGACAAAAGCTGGAATTGCCATCTTAATATCCAATCAAATAGACATTCAACCAAAATTTATCAAGCAAGATGAGAAAGGACACTTGATGTTCATCAGAAGAAAATCAACCAAGAGAAAGTCTCAATTCTAAACATCTATGCCCAAATGCAAGGGCACCACAGTCATAAAAGAAACTACTAAAGCTCAAAACACACAATGAACCCCACACAATAACAGTGGGAAACTTCAACACCCCACTCTCACTAATGGAAAAGTCATTGAATCAAAAACTAAACAGAGACACCGTGAAACAGAGGCTACGAACCAAATGGATTTAACAGATATCTACAGAAGATTTCACACTAAAACAAAAGAATACATGTTCTTCTTGGAACCTCATGGTACCTTCTCCAAAACTGCTCATATAATCAGTCACAAAACAAGCCTCAGCCAATAAAGAAGATTGAAATAATCCCATGCATTCTATCAGATCACCATGGAGTAAGGTTGGACTTTAGTAACAACAAAAACAACAGAAAATGCTGGTTCTTTGAGAGAATAGACAAGATAGATAAGCCCCTAGCCAAACTAGCTAAAAGGCCCAGAGACATTATCCAAATTAACAAAATCAGAAATGAAAAGGGAGAAATAACAACAGGAATGGAAGAAACTCAAAATAACATTAGATCCTACTACAAAAGACTATACTCAACAAAACTAGAAAAATCTAGGCGAAAATGGTAGCTTTCTAGACAGATACCACATACCAAAGTTAAATCAGGAGCAGAAAAACTATCAAAACAGGCCCATATTAAAAAAGGAAGTAGAAGTCATTAAAAACCTCCTAACCAATAAAATCAAGATGGCTTTAGTGCAAAATTCTATAAGACCACTTTCCCTCCCAAGTCATTCCCTCCCTCCCCAATTTTGATTGCTCTCTTTTCTCTCCCAAGTGAGACTGAGGCATCCTCACTTGGGCACTTCAGCTTGATGAGCCTATTGAATTATGTGCACTGTATCTTGTGTAGTCTGAATGGATTTTTCTTTTTCTTTTTGGTTTTTAGCTAATATTCATTTATTAGTGAGTACATACAATGCATATCCTTTTGGGTCTGAGTTATCTCATCCAGGATGATATTTTCTAGTTCCATACATTTGCCTGCAAAAGTCAGGATCTCCTCATTCTTAATAGCTGAGTAGTATTCCATTGTGTAAATGAACCATGTTTTCTGTATCCATTCTTCTGTCATGTGACATCTAAGTTGTTTCCAGCTTCTGGATATCACAAATAAGGCTGCTATAAATATAGTGGATTGTGTGCCCCTGTGGTATGGTGGGGCATCTTTTGGGTGTATTCCCAAGAGTGGTATAACTGGGTCTTCAGGTAGATCTACTTCCAATTTTCTGAGGAACCTCCAGTTTGATTTCCAGAGTGGTTGTACCAGTTTGCAATCTCACTAGCAGTGGAGGAGTGATCCTCTTTCTCCACATCCTCTCCAACATGTGTTGTCACCTGAGGTTTTGATCTTAACCATTCTGATTGGTGTAAGGTGGAATCTCAGGGTCGTTTTGATTTTCATTTCTCTGATCACTAAGGACTTTGAATATTTCTTTAGGTGTTTCTCAGCCATTTGAGATTCCTCAGTTGTGAATTCTCAGTTTAGTTCTATACCGCATTTTTTGATTGGGTTGTTTGATTTTTTTAGTGATTAACTTCTTGAGTTCTTTATATATGTTGAATATTAGCCCTATATCGGGTGTGAGGTTAGTAAAGATTTTTTTTTCCCAATCAGTAGGTTGCCGATTTGTCTTACTGACTATGCCCTTTGCCTTACAGAAACTTTCCAGCTTTATGAGGTCCCATTTATCAATTCTTGATCTTAGACAATGAGCCATTGGAGTTCTGTTCAGGAAATTTCCACCTTGCCCATGAGTTCAAGGCTCTTTCCCACGTTCTCCTCTATTAGATTCAGTGTATCTGGTTTTATGTTGAGGATGGGGGTGGGGCAGTGAGGGGTAGAGAGAAACCTGATCTGGTATTGGGTGAGGGAAAAGGACTGAAGCCATGAAGTCCAGCAGAAAGAATGTAAACTGGCAAACTCAGGAAATGGGAGGTTTGTGGGATCCCCCAGAATGCACTAGAGACCAAGTCGGTGAGAGACTCCCAAGACACATAGGGAGGGACCTTTGATGAATTGCCCAGCAGTAGACAGAAGGTACTGATAGAGCCCACCTCCAATAGGAAGACTGGACATCATGTGATGGATGGGGTTGCTATCCCACAGTCACTTCTCTGACCTGTTGTGGATAGCTCTGGGGCTAATTATATTTGATGTTAATTCTGTTCTCCTGTGAGTGATTGTTAAAAAGGAATGAATCAGCACTCAGGTGATTTCCTGTAAACCTGCTTCCCACATTAATTTGTAAAATAAAGGAACGCTGATGATTGGGCAGATAAAAGGGAAGGTGGAGCAGAAGGTGAGGGAGAGAGGAAGGAGAAAATGGAAGAGGGAGAGGATGCAGAGGAGGAGGAAGAAGGAGAAAAGGGGAGCAGAAGCAAATGGCCTGGAGAAACTGCAAGTACTAAGGGATCTCATAATCTGTAGAAGATGGTAGTGTAGCAGTATATCTGTCCAATCTAGGCGCACAGCATGTAATCATATTAACTGTGTTATGTTTTCATTTGTTGGGGCATATTGGGGAGGAGATATACTGCAACACTGACCCATCATTGTTTCTGTCTGAAAGAATTACAGGGATGGAAATGGAGAGGAGCCTGAGGAAAAGAAGGTCCAGCAACAGGCCCAAAGTGGGATCCAGCTCAAGGGGAGGTCCCAAGGCCTCACACTATTACTGAGGCTATCAAACACTCACAAAAGTGAGTCTATCATGACTGCCCTCCGAGAGACCCAACAAGCAGCTAAAAGAGTCAGATGTAGTTATTTACACCCAACCAATGGACAGAAGCAGCTGACCCCTGTTGTTGAATTAGGCAAGGCTGAAAGAAGCTGAGGAGAAGTGAGATCATGTAGATGGACCAGCACTTTTAATTAATCTGGACCCCCAAAATCTTTCAAACACTGGACCACCAAACAGATAGCATACATGATCTGATATGAGGCCCCAACACACATACAGTAGAGGACTTCCAGGTCTGTGTTCTTTCAGAGATGATGCACCTAACTCTTAAGAGACTGGAGGCCCTAAGGAGTTTAGAGGTCAGGTGGAGTGGAGGTTGGGGGCATCCACATGGAGACAGGGTGGGGTGGGGAGGAGGTGTGGGATGTGGAGCAGTCAGAGGATAGATGGGGAGGGGCAGGGAATGGAATATGGAGTGTAAAAAATGAATTACAGATGAAATTAAATTTTAAAAGTTCTATAAGACCTTCAAAGAATAGCTAATACCAAAAGTCCTCAAACTATTCCATAAAATAGAAACAGAAAGAACACTACATAATTCATTCTATGAAGCCACAATTACTCTGATACCTAAAGCATACAAAGATCCAACACAAAAGACCTTCAGACCAATTTTGCTTATAAATATCAATGCAAAAATACTCAAGAAAAATCTTGCAAATCAAATCCAAAAACACATCAAAACCTTCATTCACCAGGAGCAAGTAGGTTTCATCCTAGGGATGCAAGGTTGGTTCAATATACGAAAGTCCATTAATATAAACCACTGAACAAACTCAAAGAAAAAAATCACATGATCATCTCCTTAGATACTGAAAAAGCATTTGACAAAATATAATACCCCTTCATGTTAAAAGTATTGGAGAAGTCAGGAATTCAAAGTCCATACCTAAACATAATAAAAGCAATCAACAGCAAACTAATAACCAATATGAAATTAATTGGAGAGATACTTGAAGCAATCTCACTAAAATCAGGAACATAGCACACAATGAAAGCAGTGCTAAGAGGAAAGAAAACTCATAGCTCTGAGTGCCTCCATAAAGAAATTGGAGAAATCCTACACTAGCAGCTTAATAGCACATCTGAAACCTCTAGAACAAAAGGAAGCAAATACACCAAAGAGTAGTAGATACCAGGAAAAAATCAAACTCAGAGCTGAAATCAACCAAGAAGAAACAAAGAGAACTATACAAAGAATCAACAGACAAGCAGCTGGTTCTCTGAGAAAAAAAAAAATAGATACACCCTTAGCCAAACTAACTAGAGGGCACAGAAATAGTATCCAATTTAACAAAATCAGCAATGAAAAGGGAGACATAACAACAGAAACTGAAGAAAACTGTTAAAAATCATCAGATCCTACTACAAAGGCAAAAAGATGGAACTACAAAATATCCTGACTGACATAACCCAGACATAAAAGAATACACATGGTATGTACTCATTGATAAGTGGATATTATCCCTAAAGCTCAGAATTCTCATGATACAGCCCACAAACCATATGGAGCTTAAGAAGAAGGAAGACCAAAGTGTGGATGTTTCAACCCTACATAGAAGGGGGAACAAAATAATCACAGGAGGTAGAGGGAGGGAAAGACCAATGAGGGAGAGAGGAAGGGGAAGGAGAAGAGAGGGCAGAATCCGTTATTAGAAGGGACAGGGGAGAAGTAAAGAGGGTCAGGAAATTGCGTAGAAATATGTATCTGTGGGGTGTGGAACTTGGAGTAACCACAAGAAAGTCCCAGACGCCACGGAAGCAAGAGGCTCCAAGAACCCAACAAGAATAACTTTAGCTGAAATCTGCAACAGAGAGCAGAAAAGGCTGGTAGAGACCACCTCCCGTTGAGGGATGGGGCCACCCACCCATCTCAAAATTTTCAAACCTGTCTAAAGGAAAGACAGGAACAACAAAAAACAAACAAACAAACAAAAACAGAGACTGAATGAAAGGTCATCCAGAGAGCCCCACCTAATGATTCATCCCATCTGCAGAAACCAAACCAAGAAAGTATTGCTGATGCCAAAAAGAGCTTGCTGATAGGAGACTGATATAGCTGTCCCGAGAGGTTAAACCAACACCTGACCAATACAGATTCAGATACTCACAGCGAACCATAGAACAGAGTAGAGTCCCCAGTGGAGGAGCTAGTAGGACTGAAGAAGCTGAAGGGGATTGCAATCCCATAGGAAGAACAATATCAACTAACCTGACCACCTAGAGCTCCCAGAAACTAAACCACCATCCAAAGTATACATAGAGGGATCCATGGCTCTGGATACATGTATAGCAGAGGATAGCCTTATCTGATATCAATGTGGGGAAGCCCTTGGTCCTGTGGAGGTTTAATACTCCCAGAGTAGGGGGATGCTAGTGTGGTAAGGCAGGAGTGAGAGAGAGCAAGGAGGACCACCCTCATAGTGGCAAAGGGTGGAGGAGATGGATGGGGGTACTGGAAGATTAACCCGGAAGGTAGATACCATTTGTAATGTAAATGAATAAAATGATTAAGTTTTAAAAAGGAAATCACTTATCCTAAGTGCAATAACACAGTCCCAAAAGAACATATACTCATGTATCATTGGATATTAGACATAAAATACAGGTATTATGTTACACTCAACAGAATAACAGAAATTAAACAAGAATGAAGGCCCAAGTGAGAAAGCTTGAATCTCACTTAGAAGGGGCAATGAAATAGTCATAAGAGGCAGAGAGAGGGATGGAACTGGGAGGGAGGTTGTGGGAAGGGTAATTGGGGAGTTCAGAATAAAGTGTGGGGAAGGACAGAAGAGATGACTAGATGGCCATGAAAATGAAAGAAAATCTACAACTAATGCGGAAAAGGAGATGAGAGGCATCTCTAGGATGAGATGAATCAATGGGGGTAAGCTAAGTTGTGACTCACCTCTTTGGGAATATGGAACTTGAAGAGGCCACCTTCTGTAGCTAGACAGGAACCCCAGTGTATGAAGAGACACCAAACCACACACAAAACTTTCAAACCAAAGTTTATGCTGGCTACAAGAAGTGCAGGCACAGAGGATGGAGCAGAGACTGATAGAATAGCCAACCAATAGCCTGTTCAACTTGAGACCCGTACCATGTGCAAGTACCAACCTCCAAAAATACTATAATACTCTGTTAATACTTGCAGACAGAAGCAAGTTGTCCTCTAAGGGGATCCACTTAACAAATGACTCAGACAGCTATAGATACCCACAGCTAAACAGTGGATGGAGGATGGGGACTCTTATGGAACAATAGTAGGAAGGACTGTGGGCCCCAAAAAGGACAGGAACTCCATAGGAAGACCAGCAGAGTCAACTAACCTGAACACTTGGGGTTTTCTAAGTCTGAACCATCAACCAACAAACACATATGGGCTAAACCTATTCAACACAAGATTTGAAGTCGTAATAAAGCAATAAAGTAACTGAGGAGATTAAGGAGATACAAATTGAAATGTAGTCAAGTGTCTGTATTTACACATGCTATGATAGTGTGATGGCTATTTCTGGTTGTAACTTGAGTACATCTGCAATTAACTAAGATCCAAATGACTGGACACACCTGTGTGAGACTATCTTAATTGTGTCATTTGAAAAGGAAGTTCCACTTATGATCTGGATTTTTGAGGCAGGATGCTACACCATTAGTCTGGAACATATTTTCTACTAGCAGTTATTTTAAAGAGCATGTAAAGGAGAAGCTTGAGTTTTCTGTGCCTGCTCACTTTTGTCTTGCTTTTGCTAGCAAGTTCATTCTTTCAATAGCATTAGAGTCTACTTCTTCAGGAATCTGGCTTATACTGAAACCAGCTGAGACATCCAGCCTCATAAGGTGAACAACTACTGTGTTCTTTGACATTCAGTTGGTATGGGATACTGTTGATTTAGCTCCACTGAAGCCTGTAAACCATTCTAATAATTATCCTTTAACAGTAGATACACATTCATTCTATAGGTTCTCTCCCTCTACAGAACCCTGACTAATACAGGTAGTAACTATGTGAATCTAATATAGTGGTTCTCAACCTTCCTAATACCATGACTCTTTAATACAACTCCTTCTGTTGTAGTGATCCCCAATTGGGAAAGTGTTTTCATTGCTATTTCATAACTATAATTTTGCTACTGTTATGGATGGCAATGTAAATATCTGATATTTCTGATGATCTTATGCAAGAACAACCAAAGAGAAAGCAGGGGATGGACCTAGGCCCCCTTCAAACTATGAAGCAGATAAACAGCTTATTCTTCATGTGGGTCCTCCAACAACTGGAGTAGGGACTATCTTCTAAGCATGTTGCCTTTAAACCTTATGGCCTCAGTAGGAGAAGATGGGCCTTGCCTCACAGTGACTTGATGTTAGGGTGGGCAGCAGATCGATTCGGATTAAGGGGTATAACATCAGAGTGGGACTTCCCCTTCTCAAAAGAGAAGGGGGTGGAATAGGGGGAGGACGTTCATGAGGAGGTACTGAAAGAAGAGAAAGAGCTAATATTGGGATGTAAAGTGAATAAATAAGTAAATTTTTAAATTAGTTAATTAAGTAAAGAAACAATAGCCATGACAAATAAAAACTGTCTTGGGAAAACTCTAACAAAGCAAGTGAAACACATGTGTCATAAAAACTAAGATACTGAAGAAAAAAATAGAAGGGATCAGAGGTTGGAGAAATCGCATATGCTCATGGATCAGGACGATTCATATGGAAAAAAAAACAGCCATCCTATCAAAAGCTATCTACAAATTCAATAACTTCCCCATCAAATCTCCAATAAATTCTTCAGAGAACTTGAAAGGACAATTCACAATACCATATAAAAATACACACACACACACACACACACACACACACACACACACACACATACACACACACACACAAAGCCGGATAGCTAAAACACTCCTGAACAATAAAAGAATTGTTGGAGGTATTGTTAATGCCAAAGAGGGGAGGAGAAAACCACTCACTGACCCAAATTATCATGGCCAAATTAATTAAAGTAAGCATTAATTAAAGCAAGCATGTTTATTCATATACCTTAGCTTCCTCCTCCTGAATTGGAGTTCAAGAGGTCAGCATTTAATGTAAGGAAGACAAGACTTTTATAACTCAGAGGTATGGTGTTTACAAGTGGGAGATTTGGTAAGAAAATTAGGTGGATTTACAAAAGCAGAACATAAGCATAACAAGTTAGGACATCCTGAAACAAAGACAGGGTTGCAACTTGGCATAACAAGGTAGTCATAGGTTGTAATATCACTTTTTGAAACATAGATAGGGTTCTAAGATGGTTGCAAACAACTTTTTGAAACAAAGACATGAATGCCATTCCTAGAATAAGCAGTACAAAACTGTCTATTCTTACAATGTGGAGCTTAGCCCAGTCCTTGAGAAACAAACGTTGAATCATAGACAAGAATGAACCTACCTTGTCTTTACTATAAGATGACTTTGACTCTAACATGGCAGCAGGCTGGATATTCAGTAAAACCAGTCCCAATCTCAAATTGTACTATACAGCTACAATTTGAAAACAACATAACATTGGCACAAAAAGTAAAATGTTGATGAATGGAAAAGAATTGAAGACCCAGACATAAGAACATAAACCAAAAGAAACCTGATTTTTGACAAAGAAATAATAAGTACACAATGGAAGAAATACAATATCTTCAATATTAAGTATGTGTCAAACTTAATTTGTACATAGAATGCAAATATATTCATGGTTATCACACTCCACAAAACTCAGCTGCAAATGAATCAAAAAGAAAATTAGACATAGTACTACTGGAAGATTAGGCAATTCCTCTCCTGGGAATATACCCAGAAGATAGTCCAACTGGTCATAAGAACACATGCTCCACTATGTTCATAGAAGCCTTATTTGTAATAGCCAGAAGCTGCTAAGAACCCAGATGTCCCTCATTAGAGGAATGGATACAGAAAATATGGTACATTTACACAATGGAGTACTGTTCAACTATAAAAAACAATGAATTTATGAAATTCTTAGGCAAATGGATGGATCTGCAGGGTATCATCTTGAGTGAGGTAACCAAATCACAAAAGAAGTCACTTGATATGCACTCACTGATAAGTGGATATTAGCCCAGAGACTTAGACTACCCAAGATACAATTCACAAAACACATGAAACTCAAGAAGAAGTAAGACCAACGAGTGGATGCCTTGTCCCTTCTTAGAATGAGGAACAAAATACCCATGGAAGGAGTTACAGAGACAAAGTTTGGAGCTGAGATGAAAGGATGGACCATACAGAGACTGCCATATCCGGGGATCCATCCCATAATCAGCCACCAAATGCAGACACTAATTGCATTTGCCACCAAGATTTTGCTGAAAAGACCCTGATATAGCTGCCTCTTGTGAGGCTATGCCAGCACCTGCCAAATACAGAAGTGGATGCTCATAGTCATCTATTGGATGGAAAACAGGGCCCCCAATGTAGGAGCTAGTAGAAGTACCCAAAGAGCTGAAGGGGTCTGCAGCCCTATAGGTGTAACAACAATATGAACTAACCAGTACCCCCAGAGCTCAAGTATCTAGCTGCATATGTAGCAGAGGATGGCCTAGTCGGCCATCACTGGGAAGAGAGGCCCCTTGGTCTTGCAAACTTATGCCCCAGTACAGGGGAATGCCAGTGCCAAAAGTGGAAGTGGGTGGGTAGGGGAGCAGGGTGGGGGAAGGGTATAGGGGACTTTCAGGATAGCATTTGAAATGTAAATGAAGAGAATATCTAATAAAATTTTTTTAAAAGAATGGATACATAATATGTGGTACACATACACCGTGGAGGAATACTCTGCTATTAAAAATGACTTCATGAAATCTGCAATTAAATGAATGGGAATAGAAAGCATCCTGATTGAGGTAACCCAGAATTTAAAGAACACATATGGTATGTACTCAGTGATAAGAGGATACTATCACAAAAGCTCAGAAAACTCATGATATAACCCACAAAACATATAGAGCTTAAGAAGAAGAGCAAAGTGTGGATGCTTCAATCCTACATAGAACAGAGAACAAAATAATCATAGTAGATAGAGGGAAGGAGGGTCCTGAGAGAGACAGAGGAGGGGAGGAAAAACAGGAAAGGATCAGGTGTGAGAGGAGACAGAAGAGAAGTACAGAGGATCAGGAAATTGAATAGAGGTGTGTAGCAGTGGAGGATGTGAAACCTGGGGTAGCCACTAGAAAGTTCCAGAAGCCAGGGAAGCAAAAAGCTCCCAGGACCCAACAGGGGTGGCATTAGCCAAAATACCCTACAAAGGAGTTATAGCACCTAGAGAACATATCTGTTGGCTAGACAAGGCCCCCAGTTGAGAGATGGGGCCACCTACCTATCTCAAAAATATGAATGGTTACAGATAACCATCAGACTAAGCATTTGGAGACCAAAGGGCAAGGACTGAAGGATCAGAAGTGGTTTGCAACACGATAGGAAGAACAAATTCGAGCCAATTTCCCTTATGAATATCAATGCAAAAATACTCAATAAAATTCTTGCAAACCAAATCCAAGTATACATTAAGACAATTAAAGTTCTTTTAAAAGACTGTATTTGGGGGGGGGGGAACCACTGAGGCTGTAGAGAACGATTCTTTTTACCTATCTGTAAGTCTAAATCCAAGGAATCCCATATCTTCTTATCTATGTGGGCACCAGAAATGCAAACATACATACACACTTGCCACAGCATACAATGGTATAAATGAGTAATGAATTAATAATTTTAAATAAAAGAAAAAGTCTTTTTAAGAAAAACTCAGATGATGCTTTGACTGAATATTTTTCAGCATAATTATTATTCTGTTATCAGAACTGATTTGTACGAAAGGGGTAATTGTGGGATAGGCGTACATCATAAACTTCTGAAGAGTCAGGATGACTGTGTCATACATCCATAACATGTCTGAGGTGAATGACATGATGAAGTCCATCCAGTACAGGACAACAAAGAAAGACACCAGCAGCACGATGGTCTGTGTGGCCCTTTTCTCAGGGGAGGCTCTCAGATGGTTGATGCTATGAAGATGCTTGCATTGCCTCTGATGTCTGAACAAGATAATCACCATGTATGTGCTTGTAGTCAGCATGACTCCTACAAGAAACACATCTCTAGAGGTTGATATTGTAAAAATAAGTCCCCTGATGATGTAGTTCATGGGTAAGAGTGAGCAAGATTTAGTGACCTGCATCTGGTTGGTCTCACTCACATTGGTAAAACCACCAACATAAAAGATCCGATTAGCACTGAAGGACAAATTAAAAACCCAAATACATAAGAAAACATGGATCATATATTTTTTTAGTTTTTGTTTAAATTTTGCCAACAAAGAGGTGTTGGGACTGATAGTGACAGCCTGGAACACACTCAGGAGGCAGGTGATGCAGATAGAGAGGCCTCTCATCACTCTGAATAAGTAGAATGTTGTCTTGCATTTGAAGTCATTCCCAATGTTCAGTGACTCAAATATGTCTGCAAGCAAAATATCCCCTCCAATGAGGACCATTATTATGTGAACAAAAGTCAGTTGACAGGAGATCAGGTCTGTGGTCTTAGGTCTGTGACCTAGGATTATGAAAACATAGAAAAACAGAAGAACTGTATTGGCTAGGACTCCAAGTCCGGTTTGGAAATAAAGAACATTTTTGAATGAGAACATAAGTGAAGAATGTATTCATCTTAACGGCATATTGGAAGTTTATTTCATATATCTGAAAAAAATAATGGAGTATACATCAAGCGTGTGATACACTGGAAAATATATTTATATCATCAGTCTATTTTTCCATATTAGTTCTTTATTAGCCTGGTTTTTTTTTTTTTTGATGACCCAGACTGTGCATCATAGTCTATATTCTACATTCCTTCCATGTGTCTCCTGTATAAATATACTTGTGTGTGTGTGTATGTATATGTATGTATATGTGTGTATATATATATATATATATATATATATATATATATATATATATATATATAGCGAAAAAGACAAGTATACATATATATATATGTGTGTATATGTTATAAATAATAAATGCATTCATACATATTTATATGAAATTTAAAACTTGTGAACCTGTATTGCACATAAGTCTCATGGAAGAAAAATCCAATCCTATTGATTTAAAATGTCTCATTTTATTCTTAACATCTAAAGCAGTAGTTGGAAGCAAAGAGTATTACTCACATTTTTACAGCTGAATAAAACTTATGTTGATATGGAAAATAGTCACAAAAGATATACATAAAAACTGAGGTGATTCAGTTTTATATTTCACATTTACTGTGCTCTATTTTGCAAGTATGTTTTGACTCATAATTCTAATGAAATCACAGTGCTAATTCATGATAATCCCACTATTTTAATTACCAAAATATCTTTCTCAATTCATGTATTTTTATGTTCCTTTTTCTGTGAAATCCAGACTACAAATTAAAGACATAGGTACAGGTGGAGACTACTAGTGGACTTTGCACACCCTATATCCATTACTTATGGTTATTAAGGCTCATAGACATTTCCAGTTTAGGTCCCATCCCATCACCTTTTGTGAGACTTCAGGTTTAAAGCACTAACTCTCAGCTACAAAGACAAGTATTAGTTTTCATTTGAGGGGGGATTGTAAATTGTTAATAGAATGGGGAGTTGTGGCTTTTCAGCTATCCATGTTAATATTTTACCTACCTACCTCTTTCTTATATATTTATCCCCTTCCACTCTCTAAGAACCCTCCTCCCCTTTAATCTTTTCCTAATAAGATACTTGTACCCTGCAATTCTGCTCTATATTGGTCCAATGCCCAGTCCTATGTTGCCATAGGTTCACTTTTCCTTTCCTGATTTCTGTAGTTACTACACATTACAGAATCACATCTGAAGATGTGGAGCTAGGAGCCTCCAACAAGAGGGAACATGTGACATTAAGACAATCTCTATTTTCTATACATTATGACAAACATGGGCTTGCTGAAAATGACCACATAAATATGCTAATTGGTAACTTCTATTTTGAAAGAGATTCCTTCCCATTCAGTGAAAAACAAGGTCCCCATACATCATCAGCACCCACACAACTTTTACACGTTCAAACAACAGTCTTAACTTTGCTATCCATGTTAGTTTTTTTGTGGATGAAATGGAACTTAGTACTTTTTAATAAAGTAGGAACTCATAGCTCTTACCTGATACTCTTAAATAATTTAAATGCATGAACTCTTATTTGGAACTTAAATGTAGCAAAGGAGTAACTGGAAACGTACAAGTATTGAGTAGAATATTATAACTTCACAGTTACAACCCAGTTCCCTTGAGATGAAGCAGCAGCAACAGAAGTATCACTGCAGAGACTGTGGGGAAGCCATCATTTCTGAGCTTCATCACAAGTTGTATGGTGTTAGTTTGGAAAATATATGAGAATGTTGACGTCAAATGTGTGTGTGTGCATGTGTGTGTGTGTGTGTGTGTGTGTGTGTGTGTGTGTGTGTGTGTGTGTGTGTGTCTGAAAAGAAAGGAGAGAGAGGAGAGAGAGGCATAGATATTATTGGACAACCAGGTCTAAGAATAGATAACAAGCATAGTGTGTTATAGAGCTGCTACTGTGTATATGTTTACATCACATGAATGAAAGAGTAAGAGTCATATCAAATATGTATGAACTAAAATGAACATAAAGGGAAATGGAGGTATGTCCTCTGTTTTCTGGGTGACCTGATCAGATCCAAAATGGTCCTGCCTAGGGCACCAATGCAGACTTAAAGTAAATTATTCAAAACAAACTTAAAATTCTAGATTACTTGCAAACATGAACTCATATTTCTAACAACTGGTTTTTATGTCACTGATACCCTGGGCCAGGAAATTAATGATTGTTACTGGCATTATTTTGTTCCATCTCATTCACATTAATATTATAATTTGACATTCTCAGTTTTCCACTTAGAATTTCTTTTACTTGTGTTTGTGTGTATGAGAGAAATACAGACAGACAGACAGACAGACAGGAAAGCAGGCAGGCAGGAAGGTAGGCAGGCAGGCAGGCAGGCAGGAAGGCAGAGATAGGATCTCAACCAATTTCAGACTGACTTGAATCAAACCTATGATTCTCCTGCCTTATCATTGAAAGTGCAAGGACTGTAGGCCTGTGCAACCACACCTGCCTTCATTCTCCATTTTAATCTCCTATATATTAGTAACTGGCATTCCAGGGAAAAAATGAACTTCTGATATTCATCACCTACACCTAAATTACTTGCCTTTGTGTTTGTGTGTGTGTGTGTGTGTGTGTGTGTGTGTGTGTGTGTGTGTGTGTGTGTAGATTTTAGCAAGCAACTTTTTGTTACTGTTGCAGGAAACCTTACTGACTTTTACTTTAAATAATTTTATAATACTCAAGAATTGTAAATATATTTCTCACTGCTATTGAAAAGCTTACTCAATGTTATTCTGTTGCAATGCTACAAGGCTCAGTTTAGAAAATATGAAATATGAAAAGGAATTCATTTTAATAAAATGACTAATACTCCTAATGAAAATTACATTTGTGTAAGGATAACTTTACAAGCATTTAATAAATGAGGTGAGATTTCCAAGTAATTTTGAATTACCTATGAAATATCTACTATATGAGAAATAATCGTAATAGATTAAACAAGTTTATGCAAAACATTTAAAACTTATATTTAAAACTAAGTGAGTTTTATGATCTCCTATGTCATTAATTGAAACTTTCCTAATAATGCATCAATATATGCAAATGTAACACACTAGAAAATTACTGATAAACACTACATTACTTAATCTATTTTGTAGCCTAAGTCTCATATAATAATTTCATACAGTCAGTTAACTTGAGAATAGAGTAAAAGGAAAATACAAAACAAAATTCAAAAGCATCAACATTATAAATCAAACCCTGCAAAACAATAAATGGTTTTCACTTGGTTTTTACCATCTAAGATGTCTCAGGTGTTTTGTTACAGAGATGGAAAGCTAACACAGATTTCTACACCTAGATGGAACGATGAATTGTTAGAACACATACTCAGTACAATCCTCTCTCAGAGAGGCTCCTTAAAATGTTAAGATGGAGTTACTTTTTAAATATATGTCAGTGTACATTCATTATAAAAAGGAATGCATAATACTCAGTGAACATCTTTATTATATTTGCTTTTCCTATCTCTACCCCTCCTGTTGCCAGACCCTGTCTACTCTCACATATAGAAGAGATCAAACTTCATGAAACCTGAGTTCTTTTATTAATCATTATCCTGATATTCTTATGTCTGCAAGCATCTCAGGTTTACTATTAATAAAATATAGCTCAAAAGTGAAATAGTAAACAGAAAATTCTGTAATTACTTATTACAGAATCCTGTTTCATTCTACCACCTACCTACTGCTCTCACTATAATGAAGAGAATTTAAAAAATAACACTCACCGACTGAGCCTCCCACAAAAAATCCCTGTACAATGGGACCCTAAGAAGTAGTTATAAGGAAGAATTTTCATCAGCTCATCTCCCTCTAGATGTTGTTATCATGTCATCTGGAGAAGGTACTTCTGATCTTGAGGTTGTTATAAAATGGTACCATCAAGTGGAAAAGTGAATTTCTCTAATTCCAGGAGGGCTGTAGGGTAGCAACAGCTGAGCTCTGGGATTCTCATGGATAAACTATTCTCTTCAGGCCATATATATCTGTGTGAATTAACTGATCCCACTTCTTGTGAACAAAACAAAGTAAGAATAATAATATCCCATTTAAAAGAAATATAAAAACAATTTAATTTCCCCAAGGTATCCATAGGACTTCCAAAGCATTTGTTATGCCCTCTATACTTACCTGACAGTGACTTCAGCATGTCATATAGAAATTAACATCTAATCTGCTAAAATTAGGAAAATGTCAATCCTTGACTAAGGGTAAAGGATTTTTCTTACAGAGCACACACACATGAGGTAATATAACTGTATTCTCAGTAGAAATCAGGTTGTGGGGATGGAACTGTAGCTCAGTTGACAGACTGTATGCCTAGAAAGTATTTTGTATGTGGGACACCACTAAAAATCAAATCAAATCTTCAAATTATAGGAACAGGTGACAAACAAGAATTATAAGTCAATGGCAAATATAAGAAATTCAAACGGATCATAGAAGTCACAAGCATATAATTTAAGAAGACCACAGAATGAAAAACAAAAACAAAACCAAGAGCAAAACCAAAATATCCATACATATTTTATATTATAAAATATTATAGTTAAAATGCTAAGTGAACAAAATAAAAAACGAACCAAAAGAAAGGTGAGTCAAAAGCTCTAAGAGAAAATGCAAGTGGCAAATAAATGAAACCCATCAATAGAAAGGTGAATTTCCCTAATTCTAGGAATAGGAACAGCTGATTATTCGAGGTAAACTTTCAAAGCCAGAAATGTCTGGAGCAATACATACCAAGTCCTTAATGACAACCAGTCTAAAATGATATGCCCACCAATACAACTCTAGTGAATTAAGAAGAGTTTTCCAAAACATAGGCAGCCTAAAAATTATATTCAGCAAACTAAACCTAAAGTAATTCAGGAAGTATTATTTTGGGCTGAAGAAAAGAATGAGCATAGGAGTGAGACTGAGGAAAAAATATGAAGCCATAATTATCAAAACAAAATTACCAATAAGATTACAACACCAAAAACCAACAACATGATGATCAGAACTAACACACACATTTCAATAATAATTCACACATGAAAGGCCTGAATTCTCCACTCAAAACACAGAGTGCAGATGAAAATACAGCTGTCTGCTGCCTACAAGAAACACACCTTAGTTTAAAAGACAGGCACCAGCTTTGAGTAAAATGATAGGCAAGAGAACTCCAGTCGAATGGAATCATGAAGACAGCAGGAATTGCTATCCAAATTTCTGCCAAAATAGATCACATTCCCAAAGGGATTACAAAAATCAATACCAGCATCCAGGATTAAGGAGGTCCAGAGGTAATGGTTATCACTACATCTCACTATACATTATTTGGCCTGTATGAAAACAACAGATGGATATCTCAACTCTGAAGCATTCATTCATGGAGAATGACTGTTGACTGTGAGGAACCAAGTATGGGAGTTTCTTCACTTTTTTTTTTTTTGGATGAGAATTATTTTCTCAAGCTGATTAACATATTTCCTGATTCCTATAAGCAGAAAATGATGTCCCAGAAGCTTTTAAAAGTACTTATTTATAAATCACAACATGAGCCGTTTTTTCATTTGACAATTCCAGGAGTAAAACTTTGCATTTCTACTTCAAAGTATACTAATTTGCTCTACATCACAAATTTGTTTAAAAGGATCATAATGTCCTGCATTGTCTTCAAGATATCATTCAGTTCCACTGTATTGATGGGATTGTGCTGCTTGGAACAGAGAAGCAGGGAGTAGCTATGTCTATGTCTTGTTGATAAAATACATGCACATTAGAAGACTGGAATACACTTCTACCCAAAATTCAAGGACATTCTACCTCAGTGATATTTCTAGCAGTTCAGGGCTGTAGGACATGAAAAAATAGGTCTACTAAAGTAGAAGATAAGTTGTTGCACTTAGTCCCTCCTAACAGGGAAGACATAGAATGTTTACTGAGCTTCTCTAGATTGTGGTGGTAGCACATTTATGACCTGAATGCTTTCCACTGGCCTTTATATGAAGGAAGTTGGAAAACTGCTAGCTTTGAATAGTACTGCACTAAGATGATACTATTCAACAGGTCCATACTATGTTGTAGGTTGCTTTCAATGTGGGCTAAAAATCTAACAGACTCAACTTACCTGAGGTTTCTTTAGCAGATAGGGATCCTGTTTCAAGCCTTAGCATGCCCTATACCTGAATCACAGTAGAAGCCCTTGAAATTTGGGGTCAAATATCTACCACCTGGAAGTCAACAGGCTCCCTTTTAGAGACAGCTCTTGGCCCTTTTATTGAACCTCTGAGAAAACCAAACATTTGACAATGGGCCACGAGATTACCATGTGACTCTAACTGGCATATAAGTTTGGTATTATCTGAAAAACCCAGTTATAAAGTTGGATTGTGTAGTAGCCATCCATCAACAACTGGAAATGCTGTATATGTGATAAGGCATCAGCAGGTTCTGAAGGCACAAGAAGAAATGAAAAATGCCAGTGGTTCTACTCCTGTTATAATGTATTCTATCTCCAAACATCCACTATGTTTGGCACTATGGGGTGTAACTTATTATCAGATGATTGAAAAAGATAAAGGACTGAGTCTTAATTAGGTTTTGATTGCTGTTCAAAGACACCATGACCAAGGCAACTCTTATAAGAAAAGCAACATTTAACTGGGGCTAGGTTACAGGTTCAGAAGTTCAGTCCATTATCATTATGATGGAAACCATGGCAGCATCCAGGTAGGCATGGAGTAGGAGGAACTTAGAGTTCAACCTCTTGTCCCAAAGGCAGCTAGGAAAAGACTGTCTCCCACATGATTAGAAGGAAAGTCTGAAAATCCATTCCCACAGTGGCCCACTTCCTCCAACAAGCCCACACCTCCTAACAGTGGCACTCCCTGGGCCAAGCATATTCAAACCACCACAGCCTGCTATGCTGGATGGTTCTGTACACTATGCAAAATCAAAAATAGCTTAAAGCATTATAACTTCTTTCTGGTGTCAATCATGGAAGGCATAACTAAATGAATTTATATAGGACTTCAGGAATTTCATATGCTTGTATACTAGGAATGGATAGAGCAATGGAAAATGTGCAACTGTTTATTGATTCACAAGATGTAACAAGTAGATTGGCTAGAAACTGGAGTTAGAACACACTGTTAATGAGGTTTTTAATTTCTTCTTTTTCTTATCCTTAGCCTTCTTCTTGAAATATACCAGGTGCTAATGGAGGTTATATATGGATTTAGGGTATGTCACTTCTTCAGTGCATAGCACGTGAATGATTGATTTAGTACCTTTTATAGCCTACCTGCCCAGAGTTCTCAAATGACCACAGAAGACACCATATAATGATTTCAGCTGGAGTATACCATCATAGGTCTCTGCTAACTGTATTGAGAGACATTTATGGGATTTAACAACTGATAAGATCTACATCATTGGGGATGTATCTTCACAGGGGCAGTAGCATCACTTTTGTATTAGATGAATGAAAATGACAGTACATTCTTATTAGAATGATTTGATAAATAATGAATGTCCAGTCCATATAATATTCAAATTACAAAATGCTGGGTTAAATATTACTAACATGGAACAAACATAACTAAGATGGAAATAAACATTAGAATACAGTGTAGATATAGCATAAAAACTGTTAACATATTATTGTGCATAGATAGTAACCAGTTTAAAAATATTTATATTTGTGTTATTAAATAATTACATGTTGGAAAATCTCTCTCCTAGAAATTTTCTAATTGGTAGTTTAGACACATGGCTTATTTCACACAGTAGTTAGTTTGATTTCAATTTTGTTGAAAGAATATTGAGACATATTATAGAGGGTAAAATAATTATTATTTTACACACGTTGAGAATATGGGCAGTAACTTCATTTCAAACTATATTACAGAGCCATAGTAAGAAACACCATAGTACTGTCACTAAACCTGACACATGTAGGAACAATGAAATAGAAGGAAGATACAGACATCAGGTTAAGTGGCTGTAGCCATCAGTCTCTGACAAAGATCCCAACAATACACAGTGGAGAAGAGTCAGCCTCTTTCTAAATAATGCAGGAAAATGTTATGCCTATATGTAGGATAATCACCCTATCTCCCTGTCTCTCACCCTGCACAATAATTAACTCCAAGTGTCTTCAAGACATTAACATAACATATGACTCTCTGAAACCATTTAAGGAAGAAGGAGAGAAAAACACTTCACTATATAGATACAAGAAAGGGCTTTCTAAGTCAAATTCTAGGTGCTCAAGAAACAAGGACAACAGTTGACAAATGGACCCTCAGGGAATTAAGCAGCATCTGCACAGCAAAGGAAACAGTGAATAAATTGAAAAGACAGTCCACCTTATGGGAGGAAAATCTTGGCCAGCTATACATCTGACAGATGATTATCTGAAATAACTAAAAAACTAAATAAGACATTGAAATTCCAATTAATAAATGGGTCAATGAAGTACACAAAGAACTCATAGAAATTAATAAATATATCTATAACTCAATTTGAAAATGAACAAGGATTTTTGTCAGTAATACAAATTGCAAATAAATGTGTGAAAACGTCTACATTATTTCTCATTATCAGGGAAAGGCAAACAAAAACAATATGGTATATCACCTCCCATATATTAAAATGACTTTTATCAAAATTTCAACAGATAGCAGCGGTAAGCATGCAAAGAAAGGAAAGTATCTTCATTTTGTTGAAAGGTTAGATTGAAGGCACTATGTGAAAGAGTATTTTAGTTACTCACAAAGATAATTGAATAATAAAACTCAAACTATGATCGGAGTGTAGTGAATTGAATACAGGACATTAAATTGATATTGCAAAAAGAGATTGCATTACACTATTTATTTTAGCACTACTGACGATAGCCACGATATAAGAAAATATGTCAGTTGGTATATTGTGCATGGCCAAATAGTATACACATAAAAGAATGTTTACACAATATGTTACTGTATATAAGTACATTTTTTTTCCTAGAAATAAAAAATATACCTTGATGTTCTCTGTAAGAAATACTGTAGATACAGAAAGACAAGTACCATGTAGCTCACTTTTAAGTAAGATTAAACATGTATGTATGGGATATAGAATGGCTACTACACTGATTGAGGAAAAAAAGGAAAGAGGAAACATGGATAAAGTGGTAACAAGGATAATTTAGTATGGTAATTCAGCATGCAGAGTATTGGTGAGGTAAACATTACAACCTTAAATAGTGTTAAGAATGTAGGTCAAGGGAGGGCTTTGCCGGAGCACTTGGAGAAGCAATCTTGGCCCTTGGATCCCTCAGAGACTAGTCTGAGCAGGTGAGAGTGTGGACTACAAAAGCTAACAGCTTCTGGGACAGGCAGAAGCCACATAGCTTCGGGGGCAGATGCCATTTCTGGCTCCAGACATCTAGCAACTTTCCCTGCAAGAAGAAAGGTATCTGCCCCAACCAGGAGGGCTTTGTCAGAGCACCTAGGGGAGCCATCTCTGTTCTGGGATGTCTCAGAGACTAGACTATGTAGGTGAGAGTGCCAACTACACAAGCTACACAGCTTCTGGGTCAGGCCCTGTTTCTGGCCTTAATCTTCTGCCAGGAGGCAAGTACGAACGCCAGATATCTGTGCACCTTCCCTGCAAGAGGAGAGCTTGCATGCAGAGAGTACTCTGACCACTGAAACTCAGGAGAGAGCTAGTCTACCAAGTCTGCAGATACAGGCTAACAGAATCGCAGGAGTAACAAGCTCTAACCAGAGACAACTATGACAACTAACTCCAGAGATTACCAGATGGCTAAAGGCAAACATAAGAATCTTCCTAACAGAAAACAAGACCACTCACCATCATAAGAACCCAGCACTCCCACCTCAGCCACTCCTGGATACACCAAAACACCCGAAACACTAGACCCAGATTTAACAGCATATCTCATGATGAAGGTAGAGTACATCAAGAAGGACTTTAAGAATTCACTTAAAGAAATACCGGAGAACACTGCTAAAGTGTTACAAGTCCTTAAAGAAAAACAGGAAAACAAAACCAAACAGGTAGACATCCTTAAAGAAAAACAGGAAAACACAACCAAACAGGTGATGGAATTGAACAAGACCATCCAAGTCGTAAAAAGGGAAGTAAACACAAAACAAAGAAAAAAAAAAGTGAGGCAACGCTGGAGATAGAAAGCCCAGGAAAGAAATCTGGAACCATAGATGTGAGCATCAGCAACAGAATATATGAGATGGAAGAGAGAAACTCAGGTGCAGAAGATTCCATAAAGAACATGGGCACAACAATCAAAGAAAATGCAAAATACAAAAAGATCCTCAGTCAAAACATCCAGGAAATCCAGGACACAATGAGAAGACCAAGCCTACATATAATAAGAGTAGATGATAATGAAGATTTTCAACTCAAAGGGCCAGCAAATATCTTCAACAAAATTATAGAAGAAAACTTCCCAAACCTAAAGAGATGCCCATGAACATAAAAGAAGCCTACAGAACTCCAAATAGACTGGACCAGAAAAGAAATTCCTCCCGACACATAATAACCAGAACACAAATGCACTAAATAAACATAGAATGTTCAAAGCAGTAAAGGGAAATGGTCAAGTATCATGTAAAAGCAGGCCAATTAGAATTACACCAGACTTTTCACCAGAGACTAGGAAAGCCAGAAGATGATGGACAGAGGTTATACAGACACTAAAAGAACAAAAATACCAGCCCAGGCAACTATACCCAGCCAAACTCTCAATTACCATAGATGGAGAAACCAAAATATTCCATGACAAAACCAAATTCACACAATATTTTTCCAAAAATCCAGCCCTGCAAAGGATAATAAGAGAAAAAAAATGCAAAGACAGAAACTACGCCTTAGAAAAAGCAAGAAAGTAATCGTTCAACAAACCTAAAAGAAGACAGCCACAAGAACAGAATGCCAACTCTAACAACAAAAATAATACGAAGCAACAATAACTTTTCCTTAATATCTCTTAATATCAATGGACTCAATTCCCCAATAAAAAGACATAGACTATCAAACTGGCTACACAAACCAGACCCAACATTTTGCTGCTTACAGGAAACCCATCTCAGGAAAAAAGACAGACACTACCTCAGAGTGAAAGGCTGGAAAACAATTTTCCAAGCAAATGGTCTGAAAAAACAAGCTGGAGTAGCATTCTAATATCGAATAAAATCGACTTCCAACCCAAAGTTATCAAAAAAGACAAGGAGGGGCACTTCATACTCATCAAAGGTAAAATCTTCCAGGAGAAAGTCTCAATTCTGAATATCTATGCTCCAAATACAATGCAGCCACATTCATTAAAGACACTTTAATAAAGCTCAAAGCACACATTGCACCTCACACAATAATAGTGAGAGACTTCAAAACAACACTTTCATCAATGAAAAGATCATGGAAAGAGAAAATAAACAGGGACACAGTGAAACTAACAGAAGTCATGAAAACAATGGATTTAACAGATATCTACAAAACATTTTATCCTAAAACAAAAGGATATACCTTCTTCTCAGCACCTTCTCCAAAACTGACCATATAATTGGTCACAAAACAGTCCTCAACAGATACAAAAATATTGAAATTGTCCCATGCATCCTATCAGATCACCATGGACTAAGACTGATCGTCAATAACAACATAAATAATAGAAAGGCAAAATGCACATGGAAACTGAACAACACTCTTCTCAATGATAACTTGGTCAAGGAAGGAATAAAGAAAGAAATTAAATACTTTTTAGAGTTTAATGAAAATGAAGCCTCAACATACCGAGACTTATGGGACACAATGAAAGCATTTCTAAGAGGGAAACTCATAGCTCTGAGTGCCTCCAAAAAGAAACTAGAGAGAGCACACACTAACAGCTTGACAACACATCTAAAAACTCTAAAACAAAAGGAAGCAAATTCACCCAAGACGAGAAGACAGCAGAAAATAATCACACTCAGGGGTGAAATCAACCAAGTGGAAACAAGAACTATTCAAAGAATCAAGGAAACAAGGAGCTGGTTCTTTGAGAAAATCAACAAGATAGATAACCTCTTAGCCAGACTCACTAGAAGGCACAGGGACAGCATCCTAATTAACAAAATCAGAAATGAAAAGGGAGACATAACAACAGATCCTGAAGAAATCCAAAAAACCACCAGAACCTTCTACAAAAGGCTATACTCGACAAAACTGGAGAACCTGGATGAAAAGGACAAATTTCTAGACAGATACCAGGTACCAAAGTAAATTCAGGACCACATTAATGATCTAAACAGTCCTATATCCCCTAAAGAAATAGAAGCAGTCACTAATAGTCTCCCAACCAATAAAAAGCCCAGGACCAGATGGGTTTAGTGCAGAGTTCTATCAGACCTTCAAAGAAGATCTAATCCCAGTTCTTCACAAACTATTCCACAAAATAGAAACAGAAGGTACTCTACCCAACTCATTCGATGAAGCCACAATTACTCTGATACCTAAACCACAAAAAGACCCAACAAAGATAGAAAACTTCAGACCAATATCCCTTATGAATATTGATGCAAAAATCCTCAATAAAGTTGTTGCTAACCGAATCCAAGAACACATCAAAACAATCATCCATCCTGACCAAGTAGGTTTCATCCCAGGGATGCAGGGATGGTTCAATATATGGAAATCCATCAACGTAATCCAGTATATAAACAAACTCAAAGACAAAAACCACATGGTCATCTCGTTAGATGTGGAAAAAGC
Source organism: Mus caroli (assembly GCF_978045245.1). Classification (NCBI taxonomy): domain Eukaryota; kingdom Metazoa; phylum Chordata; class Mammalia; order Rodentia; family Muridae; genus Mus; species Mus caroli. The sequence goes on from NW_028227262.1 coordinate 91,789,967, forward strand.
ATTTGACAAGATCCAACACCCATTCATGATAAAAGTCTTGGAAAGATCAGGAATTCAAGGCCCATACCTAAACATGATAAAAGCAATCTACAGCAAACCAGTAGCCAACATCAAAGTAAATGGTGAGAAGCTTGAAGCAATCCCTCTAAAATCAGGGACTAGACAAGGCTGTCCACTTTCTCCATACCTATTCAACATTGTACTTGAAGTCCTAGCCGGAACAATTCGACAACAAAAGGAGATCAAAGGGATACAAATTGGAAAAGATGAAGTCAAAATATCACTTTTTGCAGATGATATGATAGTATATATAAGTGACCCTAAAAATTCCACCAGAGAACTCCTAAGCCTGATAAACAGCTTCGGTGAAGTAGCTGGATATAAAATTAACTCAAACAAATCAATGGCCTTTCTCTACACAAAGAATAAACAGGCTGAGAAAGAAATTAGGGAAACAACACCCTTCTCAATAGTCACAAATAATATAAAATATCTTGGCGTGACTCTAACTAAGGAAGTGAAAGATCTGTATAATAAAAACTTCAAGTCTCTGAAGAAAGAAATTATAGAAGATCTCAGAAGATGGAAAGATCTCCCATGCTCATGGATTGGCAGGATCAACATTGTCAAAATAGCTATCTTGGCAAAAGCAATCTACAGATTCAATGCAATCCCCATCAAAATTCCAAATCAATTCTTCAACGAATTAGAAAGTGCAATCTGCAAATTCATCTGGAATAACAAAAAACCTAGGATAGCAAAAACTCTTCTCAAGGATAAAAGAACCTCTGGTGGAATCACCATGCCGGACCTAAAGCTCTACTACAGAGCAATTGTGATAAAAACTGCATGGTACTGGTATAGTGACAGACAAATAGACCAATGGAATAGAATTGAAGACCCAGAAATGAACCCACACACCTATGGTCACTTGATCTTCGACAAGGGAGCTAAAAACATCCAGTGGAAGAAAGACAGCATTTTCAACAAATGGTGCTGGCACAACTGGTTGTTAACATGTAGAAGAATGCGAATCGATCCATTCCTATCTCCTTGTACTAAGGTCAAGTCTAAGTGGATCAATGAACTTCACATAAAACCAGAGACACTGAAACTTATAGAGGAGAAAGTGGGGAAAAGCCTTGAAGATATGGGCACAGGGGAAAAATTCCTGAATAGAACAGTAATGGCTTGTGCTGTAAGATCGAGAATTGACAAGTGGGACCTCATGAAACTGCAAAGCTTCTGCAAGGCTAAAGACACCATCAATAAGACAAAAAAAAACACCAACAGATTGGGAAAGGATCTTCACCTACCCTAAATCAGATAAGGGACTAATATCCAATATATATAAAGAACTCAAGAAGGTGGACTCCAGAAAGTCAAATAACCCCACTAAAAAATGGGGCTCAGAACTGAACAAAGAATTCTCACCTGAGGAATACCGAATGGCAGAGAAACACCTGAAAAAATGTTCAACATCCTTAATCATCAGGGAAATGCAAATCAAAACAACCCTGAGATTCCACCTCACAGCAGTCAGAATGGCTAAGATCAAAAATTCAGGTGACAGCAGATGCTGGCGAGGATGTGGAGAAAGAGGAACACTCCTCCATTGTTGGTGGGATTGCAAGCTTGTACAACCACTCTGGAAATCAGTCTGGGGGTTCCTCAGAAAATTGGACATAGTACTACCGGAGGATCCAGCAATACCTCTCCTGGGCATATATCCAGAAGATGTCCCAACCGGTAAGAAGGACACATGCTCCACTATGTTCATAGCAGCCCTATTTATAATAGCCAGAAGCTGGAAAGAACCCAGATGTCCCTCAACAGAGGAATGGATACAGAAATTATGGTACATTTACACAATGGAGTACTACTCAGCTATTAAAAAGAATGAATTTATGAAATTCCTAGCCAAATGGATGGACCTGGAGGGCATCATCTTGAGTGAAATAACACAATCACAAAAGAACTCACACAATATGTATTCATTGATAAGTGGATATTAGCCCAAAACTTAGGATACCCAAGATATAAGATACAATTTGCTAAACGCATGAAACTCAAGAAGAATGAAGACCAAAGTGTGGACACTGTGCACCTTCTTAGAATTGGGAACAAAACACCCAGGGAAGGAGTTACAGAGACAAAGTTCGTAGCTGTGATGAAAGGATGGACCATTTAGAGACTGCCGTATCCAGGGATCCGTCCCATAATCAGCTTCTAAACGCTGACACCATTGCATACACTAGCAAGATTTTGCTGAAAGGACCCAAATATAGCTGTCTCTTGTGAGACCATGCCGGGGCCTAGCAAACACAGGAGTGGATGTTCACAGTCAGCTATTGGATGTATCACAGGGCTCCCAATGGAGAAGCTAGAGAAAGTACCCAAGGAGCTAAAGGGATCTGCAACCCTATTGTTGGAACAACATGATGTACTAACCAGAACCCCGGAGCTCTTGTCTCTAGCTGCATATGTATCGAAAGATGGCCTAGTCGGCCATCACTGGAAAGAGAGGCCCATTGGACTTGCAAACTTTATATGCCCCAATATAGGGGAATGCCAGGGCCAAAAGAATGGGAATGGGTGGGTAGGGAAGTGGGGGGCGCTATGGGGGACTTTTGGGATAGTATTGGAAATGTAATTGAGGAAAATATGTAATAAAAATATTAAAAAAAAACCAACAACAACACACGCACATGAACAGAAGAGAATAAAATTAATAATAATAATAATAATAATAATAATAATAATAATAATAATAAAATAATCAGCCCACTGAAGAGCTGAAGGGTAACTGCCAATGACCTTTCAATTGGGTCACTGGTGTCCCTGAAACAAAGGAGTACAAGGAGAACAGAAAAGCAATTTGAAGGAACAGTGTGGCAAATATTCTCAGGTGTGATAAAGTTTATAGAGTCTGTAACCTCAGACAAATGAGGCATTTACATATAGCATGTTCAACCCTGACATGTGTAAACCACCTACATTTATAGTCAGTTAAGATATATATATACACACACACACACACACACACACACACACACACATACACAGATATACAACCTACATCCATGGAGTACCTAAACCCTGGATGTCTAAGGTGTGTATAAGCCATTTGCATCTATAGATCATGTGATAATCTTTCCCTGGAGTACAGTATACCTGTTTACTTGCTCCAGAAAGGGATCCCAGGATGGACCAAAGTGTGGATATCATTAAAGTTCAATTTGGTTAAAAAAATAAATAAATAAAAAATAAAAAAATAAAAAAATAAAAAGAATGAATTTATGAAATTCCTAGCCAAATGGATGGACCTGGAGGGCATCATCTTGAGTGAAATAACACAATCACAAAAGAACTCACACAATATGTATTCACTGATAAGTGGATATTAGCCCAAAACTTAGGATACCCAAGATATAAGATACAATTTGATAAACGCATGAAACTCAAGAAGAATGAAGACCAAAGTGTGGACACTGTGCACCTTCTTAGAATTGGGAACAAAACACCCAGGGAAGGAGTTACAGAGACAAAGTTCGTAGCTGTGATGAAAGGATGGACCATTTAGAGACTGCCATATCCAGGGATCCATCCCATAATCAGCTTCTAAACGCTGACACCATTGCATACACTAGCAAGATTTTGCTGAAAGGACCCAAATATAGCTGTCTCTTGTGAGATGATGCCGGGGCCTAGCAAACACAGGAGTGGATGTTCACAGTCAGCTATTGGATGTATCACAGGGCTCCCAATGGAGAAGCTAGAGAAAGTACCCAAGGAGCTAAAGGGATCTGCAACCCTATTGTTGGAACAACATGATGTACTAACCAGAACCCCGGAGCTCTTGTCTCTAGCTGCATATGTATCGAAAGATGGCCTAGTCGGCCATCACTGGAAAGAGAGGCCCATTGGACTTGCAAACTTTATATGCCCCAATATAGGGGAATGCCAGGGCCAAAAGAATGGGAATGGGTGGGTAGGGAAGTGGGGGGCGCTATGGGGGACTTTTGGGATAGCATTGGAAATGTAATTGAGGAAAATATGTAATAAAAATATTAAAAATCAAAAAAAAAGAAGGTACTATACCCAATTCATTCTATGAAGCCAAAATTACTCTGATACCTAAACCACAGAAAGTCCCAACAAAGATAAAGAACTTCAAACCAATTTTCCCTTATGAACATCAATGCAAAAATACTCAATAAAATTCTTGCTAATCGAATCCAAGAACATATTAAAACAATCATCGATCCTGACCAAGTAGGCTTCATTCCAGGGATGCAGGGATGGTTTAATACACAGAAATCCATCAACATAACACTATATAAACAAACACGAAAACCACATGATCATCTCCTTAGATTCGGAGAAAGCATTTGACAAAATCCAACACCCATTCATGATAAAAGTCTTGGAAATATCAGGAATTCAAGGTCCATACCTAAACATGATAAAAGCAATCCGCAGCAAACCAGTAGCCAACATCAAAGTAAATTATGAGAAGCTGGAAGCATTTCCACTAAAATCAGGGACTAGACAAGGCTGCCCACTTTCTCCCTACCTATTCAACATTGTACTTGAAGTCCTATCCAGAGTAATTCTACAACAAAAGGAGATCAAGGGGATACAAATTGGAAAGGAAGAATTCAAAATATCACTTTTTACAGATGATATGATAGTATATATGTGACCCTAAAAATTCCATCACAGAACTCCTAAACCTGATAAACAGATTCAGTGAAGTAACTGGATATAAAATTAACTCAAAGGAGTCAATGGCCTTTCTCTACACAAAGGATAAACAGGCTGAGAAAGAAATTAGGGAAACAACACCCTTCACAATACTTGCAAATAATGTAAAATTCCTTGGCGTGACACTACCCAAGGAAGTGAAAGATCCATATGATAAGGATTTCAAGTCTCTGAAGAAAGAAATTAAAGAAGATCTCAGAAGATGCAAAGATCTCCCATGCTCATAGATTGGCAGGATCAATATAGTAAAAATGACTATTTTGCCAAAAGAAATCTACAGATTCAGTGCAATCCCCATCAAAATCCCAACTCAATTCTTCAATGAATTAGAAAGGGCAATTTTCAAATTCATCTGAAATAACAAAAAAAAACCTAGGATAGCAAAAACTCTTCTCAAGGATAAAAGAACCTCTGGTGGAATCACCATGCCTAACCTAAAGCTATACTACACAGCAATTGTCATAAAAACTGCATGGTACTAATATATTGACAGAAAAGTAGACTAATGGAATAAAATTGAAGACCCATAAATGGACCCACACACCTATGGTCACTTGATCTTTGACAAGGGAGCTAAAACCATCCAGAGGAAAAAAGTCAGCATTTTCAACAAATGGTGCTGGCACAACTGGTGGTTATCATGTAGAAGAATGTAAATTGATCCATTTCTATCTCCTGTACTAAGGTCAAATCTAAGTGGATCAAGGAACTCCACATAAAACCAGAGACAGTGAAACTTATAGGGGAGAAAGTGGGAAAAAGCCTCAAAAATATGGGCACGGGGGAAAAATTCCTGAATAGAATAGCAATGGCCTATAAAGTAAGATTGAGAATCGACAAATGGGACCTCATAAAATTACAAAGCTTCTGTAAGGCAAAAGACACCGTCAATAAGACAAAAAGTCCACCAACAGATTGGGAAAGGATCTTTACCAATCCTATATCAGATAGGGGACTAATACCCAATATATATAAAGAACTCAAGAAGGTGGACTCCAGAAAATCTAATAACCCCATTTAAAAATGGGGCTCAGAGATAAACAAAGTATTCTCAACTGAGGAATACCAAATGGCTGAGAAGCACCTGAAAAAATGTTCAGCATCCTTAATCATCAGGGAAATGCAAATCAAAACAACCCTGAGATTCCATTACACAACAGTCAGAATGGCTAAGATCAAAAATTCAGGTGACAGCAGATTCTGACAAGATGTGGTAAAAGAGGAACACTCCTCCATTGCTGGAGGGGTTGCAAGCTTGTACAACCACTCTGGAAATCAGTCTGATGGTTCCTCAGAAAATTGGACATAGTACTACTAGAGGTTCCCGCAATACCTCTCCTGGGCTTATATCCAGAAGATGTTCTAACTGGTAAGAAGGACGCATGCTCTACTATGTTCATAGCAGCCTTATTTATAATAACCAGAAGCTGGAAAGAACCCAGATGTCCCTCAACAGAGGAATGGATACAGAAAATGTGGTACATCTACACAGTGGAATACTACTCAGCTATTAAAAAGAATGCATTTATGAAATTCCTAGGCAAATGGATGGACCTGGAGGGGATCATTCTGAGTGAGGTAACCCATTCACAAAAGAACTCATATGATATGTACTCACTGATAACTGGATATTAGCCCAGAAACTTAGAATACCCAAGATACAAGATACAATTGGCATAACACATGAAACTCAAGAAGAACGAAGACCCAAGTGTGGACACTTTGCCCCTTCTTAGAATTGGGAACAAAACACTTATGGAAGGGGTTACAGAGACAAAGTTTGGAGCTGAGACGAAAGGATGGACCATCTAGAGACTGCCATACCTGGCGATCCTTCCCATAATCAGCCTCCAAATGCTGACACCATTGCATACACCAGCAAGATTTTGCTGAAAGGACCCTGATATATCTGTCTCTTGTGAGGCTATGCCAAGGCCTGACAAACACATAAGTGGATGCTCACAGTCAGCTATTGGATGGAACATAGGGCCCCCAATGGAGAAGCTAGAGAAAGTACCCAAGGAGCTAAAAGTGTCTGCAACCCTATAGGTGGAACAACAACATGAACTAACCAGTACCCCCTGATCTTGTGTCTCTAGCTGCATATGTATCAGAAGATGGCCTAGTCGGCCATCGTTGGGAAGAGAGGCCCCTTGGTCTTGCAAACTTTATATGTCTCAGTACGGGGGGAACACCAGCCAAGAAGTGGGAGTGGGTGGGTAGGTAGTGGAATGGGGGGGAGGGTCTGGGGGACTTTTGGGATAGCATTTGAAATGTAAATGAAGAAAATTCCTAGTTGTAATAATAAACAGAGAAAAAAAAAAGAGTGTAGGTCAAGCCTGGCAGTGGTGGCACACATCTTTAATCCCAGCACTTGGGAGGCAGAGGGAAGTGGATTTCTGAGTTCAAGGCCAGCCTGGTCTACAGAGTGAGTTCCAGAACAGCCAAGGCTATAGAAAGAAACCCTGTCTCAAATAAAAAAAGAGTGTAGGTCAATTGATTTTCCCAGAAAAAGAACTAAAAGAGGGAGAAAAGAGATAAATGATCAGAATAGAACATTATATGTACAAGGTATGAAAAAACTGAATTTAAAAAGAACAAAGAGCTGGCCCAGAAGCTCCAAACAACCAGGATACAATCCACAGACCACATGAAGCCCCAGAAGAAGGAAGACCAAAGTGTGAATACTTCAGTCCTTCTTAGAAGGAAAACAAAATACTCACAGGAGCAAATATGGGGATAAAGTGTAGAACGGAGACTAAAGGAAAGGCCACCCAGAGACGGTCACACCTGGGGATTCATCCCATACACAGTTATCAAACCCAGACACTATTGTGGATGCCAAGAATTGCATGCTGAAAGGACCTGATATGGCTGTCTCCTAGGAGGTCTTGCTAGAACTTTACAAATACAGAGGCAGATGTTAGTAGCCAACCATTGGACTGACTGCAGGGTCCCTAATAGAAGAGTTAGAGAAGAGACTGAAAGAGTTGAAGGGGTATGCAACCCCATAGGAAGAACAACAATATCAACCAACCAGGCCCCCCAGAACTCCCAGGGACTAAGCCATCAACAAATGATTACACATGGCTCCAGCTGCATATGTAGCAGAGGATGGCCTTGTCATGCATCAATGGAGGGAAAGATCCTCCATCTTATGAAGTCTCGATAGATGCCCCAGTATAGGGGAATCGAGGGCAGAAAGGTGGGAGTGGCTGGGTGGGTGGGTGGGTGGAATAACACCCTCATAGAAGCAGGGGGGAAGGATGTGATAGGGTGTTTCTGGGAGGGTAGGAAACAGGGAAAAGGGATAACATTTGAAATGTAAATAAAGAAAATATCCAATAAAAAGAGAGAGAGAGAGAGAGAGAGAGAGAGAGAGAGAGAGAGAGAGAGGAAGGAAGGAAGGAAGGAAGGAAGGAAGGAAGGAAGGAAGGAAGGAAGGAAGGAAGGAAGGAAGGAAGGAAGGAAGGAAGGAAGAAAAAGAAAGAAAGAAAGAAAGAAAGAAAGAAAGAAAGAAAGAAAGAAAGAAAGAAAGAAAGAAAGAAAGAAAGAAAGAAAGAAAGAAAGAAAGAAAGAGAAAGAGAACAAAGAGGCTACCTGGCTGCCTGCCATTCAGCCAACCCACCACTATAAGCTTTCAGAACAACATAGTGATCAATCAAAACCCTAATTAGGGAACTCAACAGCCTATTTGCCACTCAGTCAACCACCTAATTCATTGCTGGAATCAGAATGGCTCCAACACTGAAAATGTGAACATTATTGGGCCCAGTCAGCTCTTAACATCAGTACTCTCAGTTTCATAATAAAAAGACACAGGCTAACAAAATGGACATTTAAAATTGGATCCATTCTTCTGCTGCAAACAATACACACACCTTTAACATCAATTTGAAATGTCACCACAAGGTGAAAGAAGATATTCAAAGTGACTGAACGTAGAAAGCAAGCTGCTGGATCCAATTTAATATCTGACAAAATAGACTTCAAACTAGGACTAATAAGAAGAGATGGGGAAGAACATTATATTACACATCAAAACAATTCACCAAGAAGATAAAGCAATTCTCAACGTCTGTGCTCCAAACACAAGGGCACCCTAGTTTATAGAAGAAACACTACTACAGATTAAACCACTGTCTTAGTCAGGGTTTCTATTCCTGCACAAACATCATGACCAAGAAGCAAGTTGGGGAGGAAAGGGTTTATTCGGCTTACACTTCCATACCACTGTTCATCACCAAAGGAAGTCAGGACTGGAACTCAAGCAGGTCAAAAAGTAGGAGCTGATGCAGAAGCCATGGAGGCATGTTCTTTACTGGCTTGATTCTCCTGGCTTGCTCAGCCTGATCTCTTATAGAACCCAAGACTACCAGCCCAGAGATGGTCCCACCCAAAAGGGGCCTTTCCCCCTTGATCACTAATTGAGGAAATACCTTACTGTAACCTCCCCTCCCCAGCCTGAAACCTGTTTGCTCAGGTTTCAGTGTTAGAGAGCATCAGGGCAGAGCTTAAAGCCCTATCGTCCTGCCACTCCCACTGCCCCTGCCTGCCAACTAGCTGTTTTGGAACTATCACGTGTTCACTTGCAACCTTACTCCAAGATGATTTGGCAGGAATCCGGCCCCTTCCCATCCTTCATAACTGAGTGTCAGAAATACTAAAATTGAACCTTGATCAGACCGACTGTTGTACATCTCTCTCGCGCGCCGCCTAGCTCCCTCTTCTCTTCCAGATTCCAAGATGCCTTTCCAGAACAGAACGCAGACATGTGAGCTGCTGGCCTGACACAACACCTTACAGTTGGATCTCATGGAGGCATTTCCTCAACTGAAGGTTTCTCTGTGATAACTCCAGCTGTGTCAAGTTGACACAAAACTAGCCAGTACAATTGACCGCTTGCCAACTTGACACACAAACACATCACTAGTAAGCCTCAAGCCTTACATTCTTATTCATCCCCAAGATCTAAATAACTTTAAACATCCCACAGTTTTTACATATTCTTAAATTTTCAATCTCTTTAAAATATCCATCTCTTTTAAAATCCAAAGCCGTTTTACAATTAAAAGTCTCTTAACTGTGGGCTACACTAAATAGTTTCTTCCTTCAAGAGGGAAAATATCAGGGCACAGTCACAATCAAAAGCAAAAATCAATCTCCAACCGTCCAATGTCTGGGATCCAACTCGCGATCTTCTGGGCTCCTCCAAGGGCTTGGGTCACTTCTCCAGCCATACTCTTTGTAGCACACATGTCATCCTCTAGGCTCCAGATGCCGGTACTCCACTGCTGCTGCTCTTGGTGGTCATCTCATGGTACTGGCATCTCCAAATCACTGCATGACCCCTTCAGTCCTGGGCCATCAATTGCAACTGAGGCTGCACTTTCACCAATGGCCTTCCATGGCCTCTCACAGTGCTGAGCCTCAGCTGCTCTGCATGACCCCTTCATGCCTTCAAAACCAGTACCACCTGGGTGACTCTTACACATTACCAAGTCCAGCCACAGCACAAGGTACAACCTTGGCTTTCTCTGGAACACAGCCTCTGTGCTTCCAGAAAATACTTCCCAGATGATGTCACCTCAATGATGCTGGTCTCTTCTTAATCACCGCTAATTTCTTAGCTCCAGCTAACCAGCATCAATAGTCCCAGTAATGCAAAGTTTTGCTTTAGTAGTTCTGGTATCTTGTTAATCACAGTTGATTCTTCAGCCCCAGCTAACCAGAACCACAGAATCTTCACAACCAAAGTAACAATGGCCCTGAAAAGAGTCTTTCATTTTCCCTCTGAAATTTCAAAAGCCAGGCCTCCATCTTCTGCACTGTTTTCAACATTATCTTCCAAGCTCCTATACAACATCTGACAGAGCTCTTAATACCGAATGCATCTTCTAGCCCAAAGTTCCAAAGTCCTTCCACAGTCCTCCCCAAAACATAGCCAGGTTGTCACAGGAATACCCCACTCCTGGTACCAATTTGTGTTAGTTAGGGTTTCTATTCCTGCACAAACATCATAACCAAGAAGCAAGTTGGGGAGGAAAGGGTTTATTCGACTTACACTTCCATACCACTGTTCATCACCAAAGGAAGTTAGGACTGGAACTCAAGCAGGTCAAAAAGCAGGAGCTGATGCAGAAGCCATGGAGGCATGTTCTTTACTGGCTTGCTTCTCCTGGCTTGCTTAGCCTAATCTCTTATAGAACCCAAGACTACCAGCCCAGAGATGGTCCCACCCACAAGGGGTCTTTCCCCCTTGATCACTAATTGAGGAAATGCCTTACAGTTGGATCTCATGGAGGCATTTCCTCAACTGAAGCTCCTTTCTCTGTGATAACTCCATCTGTGTCAAGTTGACACAAAACTAGCCAGTACAACCACATAACAACCCTATCATAGTGAGAGTGGAAGTCTTCAATACCCTACTCTCAACAATTAACAGGTCACCCAGTTATCTGGAGCTAACTGACATGATGAACCAAATGAACCTAACAGATAATTACACACAATTTTACCCAAGCACAAAATAATATATGTTCTAAGTCATTCATGTACTTTTCTCCAAAACTGACAGCATACTTGAACACAAAAGAAGTCTCAAGAGAAATAAGAAAATTGATATAATAATCTGAGCGCTAGCAGAACACTACAATTAAAGCTAAGTATCAACAGCTGAAAGCTTACAAACTCATGAGAACTGAGCAACTCATTACTGAATGATAAAAGACTCAAGAAAAAAACTAAAGACTTTCCCCAACTGAATAAAAGTGAAAACACAATATAAACAAACCTAGGAGGCAAAATGAAAGGAGTTTTTTTTTTTTGGACTTCTGCGGCTTTTATTTTTGCATGTAAACCACTGGGGGGGTCTTGACGGTGGGCACCCTAGAGATTACACTGGACTTGAGGGCTCCAGACACTAGCTGGGAAGTCAGGTGACAGAAACAATGATTCAGACCAATCACATGATTGCAAAGCTGGGTCTCCAGCAGGGATTCTGGTGGTCAGGTGTGGATGCCTAAGGAAGCAGTGACATGGGAGGGGCACGCACTGGGCTGGCCTTGAGCCGCCTGGATGACATCAGGGACAGAGGACCTAGCAGCTGGTGGCTCCAGAGATCTCCAGTCCGTGCTTTATTTGGCCAGGGGGTTCCTGAAGGACCTGCCAGCAAACTTGGCTTTGCTGCCCAGCTCTTCCTCAATTCTAAGAATCTGATTGTACTTGGCCAGGCGCTCAGATCGGCAAGGTCTGCGATGAAAGTGTCCTCAGTTTCCCCAGATCGGTGGGACACCATGACGCCCCAGCCATTGGATTGGGCCAGCTTACACGCCTGCAGGGACTCAGTCACGGAGCCAATCTGGTTCACTTTGAGCAGGACGCAGTTGCAGGACTTCTCGCTCGCGGCCTTGGCAATCCGCTTAGGGTTGGTCACTGTGAGGTCATCGCCCACCACCTGGATGCCCGCACTAGCCGTGAATTTCTGCCAGGCACCCCAGTCGTCCTGGTCAAAGGGATCTTCGATGGACACCACTGGGTAGTTCTGGATGAAGGACTTGTACAGGTCAGCCAGCTGGTCGGGCGTGATGTACCTGCTGGGGTCATCCGGAGACTTGAAGTCCAGGTCATACTTGCCAGACCTGTAGAACTCGGAGGCAGCCACATCCATGCCGATGACAACCTGGTCAGTGTAGCCCGCCTTTGCGATTGCAGTCTTGAGCAGCTCCAGTGCTTCTTTGTTCTCCAGGATGTTAGGTGCGAATCCACCCTCATCACCCACATTGGTGGCGTCCTTCCCGTACTTCTCCTTGATCACGTTCTTCAGGTTGTGGTAAACCTCTGCTCCAATGCGCATGGATTCCCGGAAGCTGGATGCCCCCACAGGCAGGATCATGAACTCTTGCATGGCCAGCTTGTTGCCAGCATGAGAACCACCATTGATCACATTGAAAGCCGGGACAGGCAGGATGACTTCAGGGTTGCCGGCCAAGTCAGCAATGTGGCGGTAAAGGGGCACCCCCTTTTCCACGGCACCAGCTTTGCAGACAGCCAGGGACACTCCCAGGATGGCATTTGCACCAAATTTAGACTTATTCTCTGTGCCGTCCATCTCGATCATCTGCTTGTCAATCTTCTCTTGTTCCACAACATTCACTTTCTTGCTAACCAGAGCAGGCACAATAGTGTTATTGTGCTCAACAGCCTGTGAGACACCCTTCCCCATGAAGCGGGTCTTATCATTGTCTCGGAGTTCTAGGGCCTCGTAGATGCCAGTGGACGCACCGCTGGGCACCGCAGCTCAGAAGAGACCTTTTGCAGTGTACAGATCCACCTCAACAGTGGGATTCCCACGGGAGTCAAAGATCTCCCTGGCGTGGATACTGAGAATAGACATGGCGAACTTCTGGCAGTAGGATCGCTGCGAAGGAAAGAAAGAGGGTGCTGTGGACACCGAGGAGAGCCTTAAAAACAGAAGCAAGCGCGACCCTGTACAGGAGCAGCACTAAGCACCTCCCACTCTGACTTCCCGAAAGGAATTTTAAGACATACTACCAACTGCCTACATAAAATATCAGAGAGACTTAGCAACACACCTGGACACTCTAGAAGAAATACCTGGAATCACACCCATAAGGAGTAGATGATAATAAATAAATGAATAAACTCTGGTGTGAGATTAATAGAATAGGAAAAATACAAAAGAAAATCATTGAAACAAATAGCTGGCTCATTGTGACAATCAATAAGATGGACACACTCTTAGTCAAAGAGATGGAAGAGCCTAGTGGTTCATATGCAGTTTAACTGGACACTTGGCAGATGTGTTAGGTATAAGAGAAGGTTGACCTGGATGGAGGAAGAAATTGTTATCCAATATGACCAGCAGTATGTCATGCAGAATCCTACAGCTTGTGTGGACTCAGCCTGGAACAAGCTGCCCAGCTGTACAAAAACCCTGGCTCTGAACAGAAATAGGATGTTGGAGATGAAGAATGATTTGTTTACTGAACTGGATCGTCTGAAAAGATCTCCATGGTCTATACTTCTCCCAGAGGCCATGATGGTCTATGGCCCAGTCTTTGGCATAGGGCAGTGTTGTTGCACCCTGGATATACTGCCATCAGAAACAAAGCAGAGGTTCTTAGCCTTTGCTGTTGCTGGAGACTATATGGATGTTAATAGCCCTCACTGTTGCCAGAATCCATGTAGAAGCCTGAACCTGTGCTTGTGCTGACTGTAAAGGAAAAGGAAGTTATTCTGCAGAGGTTCATGACTGCTGATGCACATCAGAGAAAGAGAAACATAGAAGGTTTCTGCAACAACCCTCACCTCCAGCCCACCCCTACTCTAAAAGTAACAGCGTAAAAAGGAAACCATCCAGTGAACTCTTAACAATATTGATAGGGAATTGTGTCCTGTACCAATGACTCATAGGTATTTCCCACCTTCCCTTCTATAAGATTTAGTATATTCAATTTTATGTTTATGTCTTTGTTCCACATGGTCTTGAGTTGTGTGCAGAGTGATGAGTGTGGATCTATTTTCATTATTCAAGATGTAGACATCCAGTTACACAGCACCATTTATTAAGGAATCTTTCATTTTTATATCATATGGTTTTGGCGTCTATATCAAAGATCAAGTATCCATAACTGTGTGGGTTTATTTCTGGCCCTTGGATTCTACCCCATTGATCAATAAGGATATTTTACTGCATGAATACCATGCAGGTTTTACCCCTATTGCTGTATAATAGAGTTTGAGGTCAGGGATAGTGATTCCTTCAGCAGTTCTTTTATTACTCAGGATTGTTTTGGCTATCCTTGGTTTTTTGTTTTTCTATATGAAGTTGAAAATGGCTTTCAATGTCTATAAAAATTGTTTTGGAATTTTGAAGGAGATTGCAGTGAACCTGTAGATTGCTTCTAGTAAGATGGACATTTTCATTATGTTAATCATACCTATCCATGAGCATGAGAGACCTTTCCATCATGAATTTTGCAGGCACATGAGTGGAACTTCAGAATACCACTCATGAGAAAACCCACAAAGCCAGAGACACACATTCTTTCCAGTTTACATCTGTTCCCAGGAGTAGAGCCTGTGCTCTGGTTTTGACCCACTCAGCCCACAACCCAGACAGAGCTTAAACTTCATGAGTTCTGACCCATCTAGGATCAATAGTGAGGCCCCACACTCCAAGATCTGGCTTAAATGAGACCCCACTGGACACAGGGAATGCAGGAAACCCTGCCAAGCCAGAGGGTTCCTTCCTACCTTCACCTGGAGGCAGAGGCTATGCTTTAGCTCCCCCAACACACACAGATCCAGAGATAGCATGACCCCCAGAAATTCTGACATATGCATGATCACAGACTAACAAGAGGGACAGGATCCAGTCAGAGACTACAAAGCCAGTTAACACCAGAGATAAACAGATGGCCAGAGGCAAGAGCAAGAACATAAGCAACAGAAACCAACACTACTTGGCAACATCAGAACCCAATACTCCCACCACAGCAAGCCCTGGATACCCCAACATACCTAAAAAGCAAGATTCATATTTAAAATCCCATCTCATGAAAATTGTAGAGGACTTTAAGAAAGATATAAATGACTCCCTTAAAGAAATAAAAGAGGACAGGTGAGAGTGTGCACCACAGAGGCAGACAGCTTCTGGGACAGGCGGGAGCCACTGAGCTGCTGAGGCAGCACCCTTTTGAGGCCGCAGACATCCGGCACCCTCCCAGCCAGAGGACAGTGGCCATCCCTGCACGGGAGCCCTCTGCCTCAAGAGCAGGGAGCACCATCTTGGATCTGAGACTCCAATGAACTTAGGAACTTAGTCTGCACAGGTGAGAATGTGCACCACAGAGGCAGAGAGCTTCTGGGACAGGCAGAAGCCACAGAGCCGCTGAGGCAGCACACTTTTGGGGCCGCAGACATCAGGCACCTTCCCAGCCGGAGGACAGTGGCCCGCCCCGCACGGGAGCCCTCTGCCTCAAGAGCAGGGAGCGCCATCTTGGATCCAGGACTCCGCAGAACTTAGAAACTTAGTCTGCACAGGTGAGAGTCTGCACCACAGAAGCTGACAGCTTCTGTGACCTGCCAAAGCAACACAGCATCTGGGAAAGGCCCTGTTTTGGGCCTTCTTCTTCAGCCAGGAGGAGGTCCAAACACCAGATATCTGTGCACCTTCCCTGTAAGAGGAGATATGGTCAGCAGAGAGTGCTCTACCCACTGAAACTCAGAGGAGAGAGCCTGTCTCCCAGGTCTGCTGATAGACGGGAATCAGAATCACCAGAAGAACAATCTCTAAACAGAGACAACTATAACGACTCCAGAGATTACCAGATGGCGAAAGGTAAACGTAAAAATCTTACTAACAGAAACCAAGACCACTCACCATCATCAGAACCCAGCACTCCCACTTCGCCCAGTCCAGGGCACCCCAACACACCTGAAAAGCTACATCTGGATTTAAAAGCATATCTCATGATGATGGTAGAGGACATCAAGAAGGACTTTAATAACTCACTTAAAGAAATACAGGAGAACATTGCTAAAGAGTTACAAGTCCTTAAAGAAAAACAGGATAACACAAACAGGTAGAAGTCCTTAAAGAAAAACAGGAAAACACATCCAAAAAGATGATGGAAATGAACAAAACCATACTAGACCTAAAAAAGGACATAGACACAATAAAGAAAACCCAAAATGAGGCAACACTGGAGATAGAAACACTAGGAAAGAAATCTGGAACCATAGATGTGAACATCGGCAACAGAATACAAGAAATGGAAGAGAGAATCTCAGGTGCAGAAGATTCCATAGAGAACATTGGCACAACAATCAAAGAAAATGGAAAATGCAAAAAGATCCTAATTCAAAACATCCAGGAAATCCAGGACACAATGAGAAGACCAAACCTACGGATAATAGGAGTGGATGAGAAGGAAGATTTTCAACTCAAAGGACCAGCAAACATCTTCAAAAAAATTATAGAAGAAAACTTCCCAAATCTAAAGAAAGAGATGCCCATGAACATACAAGAAGCCTACAGAACTCCAAATAGACTGGACCAGAAAAGAAATACCTCCCGACACATAATAATCAGGACAACAAATGCACTAAATAAAGATAGAATACTAAAAGCAGTAAGAGAAAAAGGCCAAGTAACATATAAAGGCAAGCCTATCAGAATTACACCAGATTTTTCACCAGAGACTATGAAAGCCAGAAGATCCTGGACAGATGTTATACAGAAACTAAAAGAACACAAATTTCAGCCCAGGCTACTATACCCAGCAAAACTCTCAATTAACATAGATGGAGAAACCAAAGTATTCCACGACAAAACCAAATTCACACATTATCTCTCCATGAAATCAGCCCTTCAAAGAATAATAACAGAAAAAAACCAATACGAGGATGGGAACAACACCCTAGAAAAAACAAGAAGGTAATCCCTCAACAAACCTAAAAGAAGACAGCCAGAAGATCAGAATGCCAACTTTAACAACAAAAATGACAGGAAGCAACAATTACTTTTCCTTAATGTCTCTTAATATCAATGGACTCAACTCCCCAATGAAAAGACATAGACTGACAAACTGGCTACACAAACAAGACCCAACATTTTGCTGCTTACAGGAAACTCATCTCAGAGAAAACGATAGACACTACCTCAAAATGAAAGGCTGGAAAACAATTTTCAAAGCAAATGGTATGAAGAAACAAGCTGGATTAGCCATTCTAATATCTAATAAGATTGACTTCCAACCCAAAGTCATCAAAAAAGACAAGGAGGGACACTTCATACTCATCAAAGTTAAAATCCTCCAAGAGGAACTATCAGTTCTGAATATCTATGCTCCAAATACAAAGGCAGCCACATTCATTAAAGAAACTTTAGTAAATCTCAAAGCACACATTGCACCTCATACAATAATAGTGAAAGACTTCAACACACCACTTTCACCAATGGTCAGATCATGGAAACAGAAACTAAACAGGGACACAGTGAAACTAACAGAAGTTATGAATCAAATGGATCTGGCAGATATCTACAGAACATTCTATCCTAAAACAAAAGGATATACCTTCTTCTCAGAACCTCATGGTACGTTCTCCAAAATTGACCACATAATTGGTCACAAAACAGGCCTCAACAGATACAAAAATATTAAAATTGTCCCATGCGTCCTATCAGATCACCATGGACTAAGGCTGATCTTCAATAACAAAATAAATAATAGAAAGCCAACATTCACATGGAAACTGAACAACACATTTCTCAATGATACCTTGGTCAAGGAAGGAATAAAGAAAGAAATTAAGGACTTTTTAGAGTTCAATGAAAATGAAGCCACAACATACCCAAACTTATGGGACGCAATGAAAGCATTTCTAAGAGGAAAACTCATAGCTCTGAGTGCCTCCAAAAAGAAACTAGAGAAAGCACACATTAGCAGCTTGACAACACACCTAAAAGCACTAGAACAAAAGGAAGCAAATTCACCCAAGAGGAGTAGACTGCAGGAAATAATCAAACTCAAGGGTGAAATCAACCAAATGGAAACAAGAAGAACTATTCAAAGAATCAACCAATCAAGGAGCTGGTTCTTTGAGAAAATCAACAAGATAGATTAAACCCTTAGCCAGACTCACTAGAGGGCACAGGTAAAGCATTCTAATTAACAAAATCAGAAATGAAAAAGGAGACATAAGAACAGATCATGAAGATATCCAAAACACCATCAGATCCTTCTACAAAAAGCTATACTCAACAAAACTGGAGAACCTGGATGAAATGGAGAAGTTCCTAGACAGATACCAGGTACCAAAGTTGAATCAAGATCAGGTTAATGATCTAAACAGCGCTATATCCCCCAAAGAAATAGAAGCAGACATTAATAGTTTCCCAAACAAAAAAAGCCCAGGACCAGATGGGTTTAGTGCAGAGTTCTACCAGACCTTCAAAGAAGATCTAATCCCAGTTCTTCACCAACTATTCCACAAAAAAAAAAAACAGAAGGTACTCTACCCAACTCATTCTATGAAGCCACAATTGATCTAATACCTAAACCACAAAAAGACCCAACAGAGATAGAAAACTTCAGACCAATATCCCTTATGAATATTGATGCAAAAATCCTCAATAAAGTTCTTGCTAACCGAATCCAAGAACACATCAAAACAATCATCCATCCTGACCAAGTAGGTTTCATCCCAGGGATGCAGGGATGGTTTAATATACGGAAATCCATCAACGTAATCCAGTATATAAACAAACTCAAAGACAAAAACCACATGATCATCTCGTTAGATGTGGAAAAAGCATTTGACAAGATCCAACACCCATTCATGATAAAAGTCTTGGAAAGATCAGGAATTCAAGGCCCATACCTAAACATGATAAAAACAATCTACAGCAAACCAGTAGCCAACATCAAAGTAAATGGTGAGAAGCTTGAAGCAATCCCTCTAAAATCAGGGACTAGACAAGGCTGTCCACTTTCTCCATACCTATTCAACATCGTACTTGAAGTCCTAGCCAGAGCAATTCGACAACAAAAGGAGATCAAAGGGATACAAATTGGAAAAGATGAAGTCAAAATATCGCTTTTTGCAGATGATATGATAGTATATATAAGTGACCCTAAAAATTCCACCAGAGAATTCCTAAACCTGATAAACAGCTTCGGTGAAGTAGCTGGATATAAAATTAACTCAAACAAATCAATGGCCTTTCTCTACACAAAGAATAAACAGGCTGATAAAGAAATCAGGGAAACAACACCCTTCTCAATAGTCACAAATAATATAAAATATCTTGGCTTGACTCTAACTAAGGAAGTGAAAGATCTGTATAATAAAAACTTCAAGTCTCTGAAGAAAGAAATTATAGAAGATCTCAGAAGATGGAAAGATCTCCCATGCTCATGGATTGGCAGGATCAACATTGTAAAAATGGCTATCTTGCCAAAAGCAATCTACAGATTCAATGCAATTCCCATCAAAATTCCAACTCAATTCTTCAACGAATGAGAAAGTGCAATCTGCAAATTCATCTGAAATAACAAAAAACCTACGATAGCAAAAACTCTTCTCAAGGATTAAAGAACCTCTCGTGGAATCACCATGCCGGACCTAAAGCTTTACTACAGAGCAATTGTGATAAAAACTGCGTGGTACTGGTATAGTGACAGACAAGTAGACCAATGGAATAGAATTGAAGACCCAGAAATGAACCCACACACATATGGTCACTTGATCTTCGACAAGGGAGCTAAAAACATCCAGTGGAAGAAAGACAGCATCTTCAACAAATGGTGCTGGCACAACTGGTTGTTAAAATGTAGAAGAATGCGGATTGATCCATTCCTATCTCCTTGTACTAAGGTCAAGTCTAAGTGGATCAAGGAACTTCACATAAAACCAGAGACATTGAAACTTATAGAGGAGAAAGTGGGGAAAAGCCTTGAAGATATGGGCACAGGGGAAAAATTCTTGAATAGAACAGCAATGGCTTGTGCTGTAAGATCGAGAATTGACAAGTGGGACCTCATGAAACTGCAAAGTTTCTGCAAGGCAAAAGACACCATCAAGAAGACAAAAAAAAACCACCAACAGATTGGGAAAGGATCTTTACCTATCCTAAATCAGATAAGGGACTAATATCCAATATATATAAAGAACTCAAGAAGGTGGACTCCAGAAAGTCAAATAACCCCACTAAAAAATGGGGCTCAGAACTGAACAAAGAATTCTCACCTGAGGAATACCGAATGGCAGAGAAGCACCTGAAAAAATGTTCAACATCCTTAATCATCAGGGAAATGCAAATCAAAACAACCCTGAGATTCCACAAGACACCAGTCAGAATGGCTAAGATCAAAAATTCAGGTGACAGCAGATGCTGGCGAGGATGTGGAGAAAGAGGAACACTCCTCCATTGTTGGTGGGATTGCAAGCTTGTACAACCACTCTGGAAATAAGTCTGGCGGTTCCTCAGAAAATTGGACATAGTACTACCGGAGGATCCAGCAATACCTCTCCTGGCCATATATCCAGAAAATGTCCCAACCGGTAAGAAGGACACATGCTCCACTATGTTCATAGCAGCTTTATTTATAATAGCCAGAAGCTGGAAAGAACCCAGATGCCCCTCAACAGAGGAATGGATACAGAAATTATGGTACATTTACACAATGGAGTACTACTCAGCTATTAAAAACAATGAATTTATGAAATTCCTAGCCAAATGGATGGACCTGGAGGGCATCATCTTGAGTGAGGTAACACAATCACAAAGGAACTCACACAATATGTATTCACTGATAAGTGGATATTAGCCCAAAACTTAGGATACCCAAGATACAAGATACAATTTGTTAAATGCATGAAACTCAAGAAGAATGAAGACCAAAGTGTGGACACTATGCCCCTTCTTAAAATTGGGAACAAAACACCCATGGAAGGAGTTACAGAGACAAAGTTTGGAGCTGTGATGAAAGGATGGACCATATAGAGACTGCCATATCCAGGGATCCATCCCATAATCAGCTTCCAAATGCTGACACCATTGCATACACTAGCAAGATTTTGCTGAAAGGACCCAGATATAGCTGTCCCTTGTGAGGCTATGCCGGGGCCTAGCAAACACAGAAGTGGATGCTCACAATCTGCTATTGGATGGATCACAGGGCTCCCAATGGAGAAGCTAGAGAAAGTACCCAAGGAGTTAAAGGGATCTGCAACCCTATAGTTGGAACAACAATATGAACTAACCAGTACCCCGGAGCTCTTGTCTCTAGCTGCATATGTATCGAAAGATGGCCTAGTCGGCCATCACTGGAAAGAGAGGCCCATTGGACTTGCAAACTTTATATGCCCCAATACAGGGGAATGCCAGGGCCAAAAGAATGGGAATGGGTGGATAGGGAAGTGGGGGGGGGGCAGGGGACGGGGTATGGGGGACTTTTGGGATAGCATTGGAAATGTAATTGAGGAAAATACATAATAAAAAAATTTAAAATTAAAAAATAAATAAATAAAATGAAACCAGAGACACTGAAACTTATAGAGGAGAAAGTAGGGAAAAGCCTCGAAGATATGGGTACAGGGGGAAAATTCCTGAATAGAACAGCAAAGGCTTGTGCTGTAAGATCCAGAATCGATAACTGGGACCTCATAAAGTTGCAAAACTTCTGCAAGGCAAAAGACACCGTCAATAAGACAAAAAGACCACCAACAGATTGGGAAAGGATGTTTACCTATCCTAAATCAGATAGGGGACTAATATCCAATATATATAAAGAACTCAAGAAGGTGGACTCCAGAAAATCAAATAACCCCATTAAAAAATGGGGCTCAGAACTAAACAAAGAATTCTCACCTGAGGAATACCAAATGGCAGAGAAGCACCTGAAAAAATGCTCAACATCCTTTATCATCAGGGAAATGCAACTCAAAACAACCCTGAGATTCCACCTCACAGCAGTCAGAATGGCTAAGATCAAAAATTCAGGTGACAGCAGATGCTGGTGAGAATGTGGAGAAAGAGGAACACTCCTTCATTGTTGGTGGGATTGCAAGCTTGTACAACCACTCTGGAAATCAATTTGGTGGTTCCTCAGAAAATTGGACATAGTACTACCGGAGGATCCAGCAATACCTCTCCTGGGCATGTATCCAGAAGATGTGCCAACCGGTAAGAAGGACACATGCTCCAGTATGTTCATAGCAACCTTATTTATAATAGCCAGAAGCTGGAAAGAACCCAGATGCCCCTCAACAGAGGAATGGATACAGAAAATGTGGTACATTTACACAAAGGAGTACTACTCAGCTATTAAAAACAATGAATTTATGAAATTCCTAGCCAAATGGATGGACCTGGAGGGCATCATCCTGAGTGAGGTAACACAATCACAAAGGAACTCACACAATATGTACTCACTGATAAGTGAATATTAGTCCAAAAACTTAGGATACCCAAGATATAAGATACAATTTGTTAAACACATGAAAATCAAGAAGAATGAAGACCAAAGTGTGGACACTGTGCCCCTTCTTAGAATTGGGAACAAAACATCCATGGAAAGATTTACAGAGATAAAGTTTGGAGCTGTGACGAAAGGATGGACCATCTAAAGACTGCCATATCCAGGGATCCATCCCATAATCAGCTTCCAAACGCTGACACCATTGCATACACTAGCAATATTTTGCTGAAAGGACCCAGATATAGCTGTCTCTTGTGATACAATGCTGGGGCCTCAACAGAGGAATGGATACAGAAAATGTGGTACATTTACACAATGGAGTACTACTCAGCTATTAAAAACAATGGATTTATGAAATTCTCGGGCAAATGGATATATCTGGAGGATATCATCCTGAGTGAGGCAACACAATCACAAAAGAATTCACTGGATATGCACTCACTGATAAGTGGCTATTAGCCCAGAAACCTAGAATACCCAAGATACAACTTCCAAAACATAAAATCAAGAAGGAAGACCAACTCGTGGATACTTCATTCCTCCCTAGAATGGGGAATAAAATATCCATGGAAGGAGTTGCAGAGACAAAGTTTGAAGCTAAGGCAAAAGGATGGACCATCCTGACACTGCCCCACCCAGGGGTCCATCCCATAATCAGCCATGAAACACAGACACTATTGCATACACCAGCAAGATTTTTGCTGAAAGGACCCTGATATAGCTGTCTCCTGTGAGGCTTTGCCAGTGCCTGGCAAATACAGAAGTGAATGCTCACAGTCATCCACTACATCATAGGATGTAACACAGTGCCCCCAATGTAGGAGTTAGAGAAAGTACCCAAGTGCTGAAGTGCTGCAGACTATCCCCTTTTTTGGTCTCATATTTTTGTGGAACTGGTCTCTGTCAGGGGACAAGGAGTCGGCCAATAACAAACAGAAGTGACACATGAGATTGAGTAGAATCTGAATGTAATTTGTCAAATGGAGCATCAAACTTTTTATACAGAAGGAAGTAGGGAAGTTGGGTGACACACAGGCAAGTTACAAAGAGGTTTCTTACACAAAACAGAGGAATGCAAACATGGAAGGACTGGCAGGAACCAACTGGGATAAAGTTCAATGTTAACAACTGGGATCAAAAACAGCTCCATCTAAGATCCACTTAATCTTAGAAGCCAGGGTCAAAGGCTTCTTGCCCAGCTAGTTCCTATTCTAGTCTATTTTATAGTCCACCTTCCCTCTAGGCCATTGTAAATACTTGTGTATGGGCATAACTCAGCTATCTATAGTTCTAAGTTTCTACTCTGGTTCCTTCTTAGATCACAAATTTCCTTCTTCTTAGGCAATGGTAAATTCCTGTTTAGGGCAGTGATTTAGCTATCCATGCCCAAGGTCGGATCAAGGTCTGCCTAGAATCTAACTTAGCTATATGTCAAAAACTCAATCCTTAGGAGCATTTGTAATAAAGCAATATTAAGGGAAAGCACACAGATCTGTTTACCAACTAAACCAAGGACATTGGAGCATTCTTTATACAGGATGCCACAATTCCAGGAGACTAAGTTTCTGCGAACTTTTCACCTCGGGACAGCACCCAGATTTTCGGGGCCTGTCATATTTGTCACTACTGGAGTGGATGTAGCACTGAAGGGGTCTGCAACCCTATAGTTGGAACAACAATATATATGAACTAATCAGTACTCCCAGAACTCATGTCTCTAGCTGCATATGTAACAGAAGATGGCCTAGCTGGCTATCATTGAGAAGAGATGCCCCTTGGTCTAGCAAACTTTATATGTCCCAGTACAGGGGAAAGCCAGGGCCAAGAAGTGGGAGTGAGTGGGTAGGGGAGCAGGGCAGAGGGAGGGTATAGGGGTCTTTTGTGATAGCATTTGAAATGTAAATGAAGAAAATATCTAATAATAAAAAATCCAACTTGAAAAAAAAAAACAAAAACAGAAACAAAATGCATACATCACCAAAAAAAAAAAAAATAGAGGAGGGGCCAAGCAGCACCTTTTATAGTGGGGTGGACTATCTTACAGTTGCAGGGTAGCTGTGGAGAGGAGCATACTTGGCTATTGTCAGGTAACTATGAGAGTGGAATTTGCCAAAATGCCAGAAGCTTGGGGATTAGTCTGTGTGACTGATAGTCACAAAATTATGGAGTTGGGGGCTCTATGGTTTCAGGCATCTATCTCTGGGAACATGGCTCACTGTTCTGTCCCTTGTAGAGTTTTCTACTAGGTCTCTGGAGCAAGCCTCATGCAACCAAAACAGGCTGCCTTTCACAGTCCCACAAACCAAGATGTCCATCAACAGATGAATGAGCAAAGAAGATGTGATGTATTTATATAATAGAACACTACTCAGCCATTTAAGTAATGGCATTTGCAAGTAAAAGGATAGAACAGGGAAACCTCATTCAGAGACATGTAAACAGACCTACAAAAACAAACATGGTATATGTTATTACTTATATGTAAATTTTAACTATTCAGTCATTCATAATCAAGCCATAACCCACATAACCATAAGGTTAGGTATAGAATAAAAGAAGGAGTGGAAGGATGCTGAGCTGACAAACCTATTCCATCTTGAAACTGAAAGAACCTAGTGGGGAAACCCCCACTCAATTCTCAATTCGGTGTGCACCCAAGAATCACGAACAGACGGCCAACTTGATGTAAGAACACGAGGTAGTTTAATGACAGAGCTCCGGGCCGACACATATCTCCCGCAGGAGACAGAGGTGTTGACCACATGGTGGAGCCATAATGGCGGAGCTCCGGGTTGAAACGTATCTCGCACAGGAGACAGTGGTTTCAACCCCGAGGCTTGGAAGCTAGGGACTTTTATAGAAAAGGGGTGGGGCTGGGGGAGGAATTGGCGCGGTTTCACATGATTGGTCCATTTAAACATCAACAGACTGTCAGAAGGACGGGAGATAGGGAGGCACCAGGCCAGTCAGGACATGTAACAACAGGCTTGCCCGGGCATGTCCTGGCCTGTTCTGCTATTTTCTCAGCCCCAGGTTTCAAAGCTCACAAACAACTCTTTGGGCTATTTGACATACATTACATGAATCACAAGTCTGAAGTTTTATTTCCTTTCAAAACCAGCCTCCATAAAATCTTGTCCTGCTAAGGGTATGAGGCTGCTCTGCCATCTATTCCTCCTCTACTAAGGTTGGGTTAGAGAAGAACCAAAGCCCAAGCTTGTAATAAAGTGACATTAGTATAATTACATCAAAACTGGATCCGTGATGGTCTTTTGGCATTCACAAATACTTCCTGGAACAGCATTGCATCTCCCTAAAAAAGGAAAATGGAATAGATAGTTATGAATGGATGGGGGTAGAGGATGAGGCAAGAATATAAAACTGAGAGCAGTAGGGGAAGTGGAAATCCTAATCAGAATATATTATGTGAAAAAGACCTTTTTTTCAATAAAAGAAATACGATGTTGCAATGATAGAGTATGATGGTAAACACTTGTGGTCACAGAGCTGGAGAGACAGAGACAGGAGAAACACTGAGACTATTATCCTGGTACAGATCACAGAGAGAGATGCTCTATCAAGACACCAGATGAATGGCAGATGAAGAACAACAGCCAACATTAACTCCTGCTCTCAATGAGAACATAGACACACATCCCTCCCCTGTGAACAAGCACATACATACATGTATACAGATACACAATAAACACCTTGTAGAAGATGTATGTGTATATAAAAAATGTTTATTTACCATTAATATTTCAACAAGTAGATAAATGAAGTACAGATAAATAGGCACAAGGTATTTTCATAAAAGACCCATTAAATATCTCTGGTAAAAGTGGAAACTTAAAATTCACATTCTTTTTATGGATCCACATGAATTATGATTAGGGGAGAAATAAAGCTACAATAAAATACTTAAACTATTTTTGATGAGTAAACATAAATACAATATGAACTAACCAGGACCGCCAGATTTCCATGAGACTAAACCACCAACCAAAGAAAACACATGGTGGGACTCATGAGTTTAGCTACATAGGTAGCTGAGGAAGGCCTAGTTGGTCATAAATGAAAGAAGACCTTGGTTCTGTGAAGGTTCTATACCCCAGTATAGGGGAATGCCAAGGCCAGGAAGCAGGAGTGAGTGGGTCAGGGAGCAGAGGGCAGGGGAAGGAATAGGGGATTTTCGGGGGGGGGGGGGACTAGGAAAGGGAATAATATTTGAAATGTAAATAAAATATCTAATAAAAAAGAAAAAGGAAAAAGAAAAAAGTGAATATCAATGAGAATCTTCTTTTGAATAACTTCAGCATCAAAGTAATATTTATTATATAAAGTAAAAAGGGAAAGAAAATTCATGTGGAAATATCAACTTATTGTGTACACTTAATTTAAGGACTCTCTACTACTTGACAACAGAAATGTCAAGAGAATGTACATGTGTAATAGCACATATTATATTTAAAATCACGTGAATAATTTTCCTTTGTTACTAAGTGTAAAAATAATCTATATTTTGGAAACAAAATAACTGGTGCTACACAGGATGATTCTTTATAACCAGTGATAAGTCCAGTTCGAGGGGAGCGCCTGCCATCTTCTCACCTCTGTGGGCACAGGGGAATGCACACATGCATGCACTCTAGCATAACACTTATACATATAAATAAGTAATTAATTAATAGGTTTTTAAAGAAGAGTGAAAACATATTTTTAAAAATACATATGGTGGTGTTTTGACTGTAGGTTTTTCAGCATAATGATTATTCTGTTATCAGAACTGAATTGTACCAAAGGAGTAATTGTGGGATAGGCATTCATCAAAAACTTCTGAAGAGTCAGGATGACTGGATCATACCTCCATAACAGGAATGAGGTCGTTGAAATGATGAAGTCCACCCAATACAAAACCACAAAGAAAAATACAAGCAGCAAGGTGGTCTGAGTGGCCCTTTTTTCAGGGGAGGCTCTCAGATGGCTGATGCTATGAAGATGCTTGCATTGCCTCTGATGTCTGGACAAGATAATCACCATGTATGTACTTGTGGTTAGCATGACTCCTATAAGAAATACATCTCTGGAAGTTGTCACTGTTAAAATAAGTCCTCTGATGATGTTGTTCATGGGTAAGAGTGAGCAGTATTTAGTAGCCTTCATCTGTTTGGTCTCACTCACATTGGTATAAGCACCAACAAAGAAGATCTGGTTACTACTGAAGGACAAATTGAAAGACCACATACATAAGAAAGCATATATCATGTATTTTTTTAGTTTGTGTTTAAATTTTGCCAACAATGTAGTACTGGGACAGATTGTGACAGCTTGGAACACACTCAGGAGGCAGGTGGTAGAGATAGAGAGGCCTCTCATCACCCTGCTTATGTAAAAAGTTGCCTTACACTTGATGTTATTCTCAATGTTCAATAACTCAAAAAAGTCTGTAAGCAAAATATCCCCTCCAGTGAGGAACATGATTATATGAACGAAGGTCAGTTGACAGGAGATCAGGTCTGTGGGCTTAGGTCTGTGACCTAGGATTATGTAAATATAGAAACAAACAAGAAACATATTGGCTAGGACTCCAAACCCAGCTTGGAAATAAAGAACATTCTTGATTGAGAACATAAGTGGAGATTGTATTCATCTTAAGAGCTTAGTGGAAGCTTATTTCATATAGCTGAAAAAATAATAGAGCATACATTAAGTTTGAGATACACTGGCTACATAATCATTCTATTTTAAATACTAATTCTTGACTATCATGACTCTTTAATTCTTGATCTTCCAGAATGTACATTATAACCTATGTTCCTGCTACTTCCATGTATCTGCTTTACATATAGAAAAGTATATATAATAATTACTATCACAATCATATCTGTACAGAATACTCAGTGGTTCTGTACTACACCTGAGTCTCATGCCTTAGAAATATGGTCCTATTTATTTAAATGCCTTGTTCTGTAGTTAAAGATTTAATAGTAGTAATAAGTATAGAATGTTAATCATATTCCTTCAAAGGAATAAATGTTATATTAACCTGAAAGTATTCTCCAAAGAAATCCAATATACCAGTTGATTCAGTATCATTTTCTATAATTTTACTATACTCTAGTTTGCAACTATCCATGTTTAATTCATAATTCTAATCCAATCACAGTGATAATTCATGGTAATCCCACTATTTCAATCTGCCAAATACCTTTCTCAATCTATCTGTTTTTATGATCCTTTTTCAAAGAAATCGTATATCCCCAGAATATGAATTTAAAAGATAGATACATTTCATTAGTATAATTTCCATACCCTATGATGATTAATTGTGGTTCTAAGTGGCCCTAGGCCTCTCCTAATTATGTCCCATCCCATGACCTTTAGTGAAACTTCAGATTCAAAGAAAGAGACTGAAATTGTCCCATGCATCCTATCAGACCACCATGGACTAAGGCTGATCTTCAATAACAACATAAATAATGGAAAACCAACATTCACGTGGAAACTGAATAACATTATTCTCAATGATACCTTGTTCAAGGATGGAATAAAGAAAGAAATTAAAGACTTTTTACAGTTTAATGAAAATGAAGCCAAAACTTACCCAAACCTATGGGACACAATGAAAGCATTTCTAAGAGGGAAACTCATAACTCTGAGTGCCTCCAAAAAGAAACTAGAGAGAGCACACACTAGCAGCTTGAAAACACATCTAAAAGCTCTAGAAAAAAAGGAAGAAAATTCAACCAAGAGGAGTAGAAGGCAGGAAATAATCAAACTCAGGGGTGAAATCAACCAAGTGGAAACAAGAAGAGCTACTCAAAGGAATAACCAAACGAGGAGTTGGTTCTTTGAGAAAAACAACGAGATAGATAAACCCTTAGCTAGACTCACTAGAGGGCACAGGGACAACATCCTAATTAACAAAATCAGAAATGAAAAGGGAGACATAACAACAGATCCTGAAGAAATCCAAAACACCATCAGATCCTTCTAGAAAAGGCTATACTCAACAAAACTTGAAAACCAGGACGAAATGGACAAATTTAGGGACAGATCTTTCACTTCCTTAGTTAGAGTCACGCCAAGATATTTTATATTATTTGTGACTATTGAGAAGGGTGTTGTTTCCCTAATTTCTTTCTCAGCCTGTTTATTCTTTGTGTAGAGAAAGGCCATTGACTTTTTTGAGTTAGTTTTGTATCCAGCTACTTCATTGAAGCTGTTTATCAGGTTTAGGAGTTCTCTGGTGGAATTTTTAGGGTCACTTATATATACTATCATATCACCTGCAAAAAGTGATATTTTGACTTCATCTTTTCCAATTTGTATCCTCTTGATCTCCTTTTGTTGTTGAATTGCTCTGGCTAGGACTTCAAGTACAATGTTGAATAAGTATGGAGAAAGTGGACACCCTTGTCTAGTCCCTGATTTTAGAGGGATTGCTTCAAGCTTCTCACCATTTACTTTGTTGTTGGCTACTGGTTTGCTGTAGATTGCTTTTATCATGTTTAGGTATGGGCCTTGGATTCCTGATTTTCCAAGACTTTTAACATGAATGGGTATTGGATCTTGTCGAATGCTTTTTCCGCATATAATGAGATGATCATGTGGTTTTTGTCTTTGAGTTTGTTTATATAATGGATAACGTTGAAGGTTTTCCGTATATTAAACCATCCCTGCATCCCTGGGATGAAACCTACTTGGTCAGGATGGATGATTGTTTTGATGTGTTCTTGGATTCAGTTAGCAAGAATTTTATTGAGGATTTTTGCATGTATATTCATAAGGGAAATTGGTCTGAAGTTCTCTATCTTTGTTGGATCTTACTGTGGTTTAGGTATCAGAGTAATTGTGGCTTCATAGAATGAGTTGGGTAGAGTACCTTCTACTTCAATTTTGTGGAATAGTTTGTGCAGAACTGGAATTAGATCTTCGTTAAAGGTCTGATAGAACTCTGCACTAAACCCATCTGGTCCTGGGCTTTTTTTGACTGGGAGACTATTAATGACTGCTTCTATTTCTTTAGGGGATATGGGACTGTTTAGATCATTAACTTGATCCTGATTTAACTTTGGTACCTGGTATCTGTCTAGAAATTTGTCCATTTCGTCCAGGTTTTCCAGTTTTGTTGAGTATAGCCTTTTGTAGAAGGATCTGATGGTGTTTTGGATTTCTTCAGGATCTGTTGTTATGTCTCCCTTTTCATTTCTGATTTTGTTAATTAGGATGGTGTCCCTGTGCCCTCTAGTGAGTCTAGCTAAGGGTTTATCTATCTTGTTGATTTTCTCAAAGAACCAACTCCGAGTTTGGTTAATTCTTTGAATAGTTTTTCTTGTTTCCACTTGGTTGATTTCACCCCTGAGTTTGATTATTTCCTGCCATCTACTCCTCTTGGTTGAATTTTCTTCTCTTTTTTCTAGAGCTTTTAGATGTGTTGTCAAGCTGCTAGTGTGTGCTTTCTCCATTTTCTTTTTGTAGGCACTCAGAGCTATGAGTTTCCCTCTTAGAAATGCTTTCATTGTGTCCCATAGGTTTGGGTACGTTGTGGCTTTATTTTGGGAAAGGATTTTTACCAATCCTAAATCTTATAGGGGACTAATAGCCAATATATACAAAGAGCTCAAGAACCTGGACTCCAGAAATTCGAATAACCCCATTAAAAATGGGGTACAGAGCTAAACAAAGAATTCTCAACTGAGGAATACCAAATGGCTTAGAAGCACCTGGAAAAAAAATGTTCAACATCCTTAATCATCAGGGAAATGCAAATCAAAACAACCTTAAGATTCCACCTCACACCAGTCAGAATGACAATGGTCAAAATTTCAGGTGCCAGCAGATGCTGGAGAGGATGTGAAGAAAGAGGAACACTCCTCCATTGCTGGTGGGATTGCAAGCTTGTTCAACCACTCTGGAAGTCAGTCTGGAGGTTCCTCAGAAAATTGGACATAATACTGGAAGATCCAGCAATATCTCTCCTAGGTGTATACCCAGAAGAAGTTCCAACTAGAAATAAGAACACATGCTCCACTATGTTCATAGCAGCCTTATTTATAATAGCCAGAAGCTGGAAAGAACCCAGATGTCCCTCAACAGAAGAATGGATACAAAAAATGTGGTACATTTATAAAATGGAGTACTACTCAGCTATTAAAAACAATGGACTTAAGAAATTCTTGGACAAATGGATGTATCTGGAGGATATCATCCTTAGTAGGGTAACCCAGTCACAAAAGAAGTCTTTAGATATGCATTCACTGATAAGTAGATATTAGCCCAGAAACATAGAACACCCAAGATATAATTTGCAAAACACAAGAAAATCAAGAAGAGAGAAGACCAATGGGTGGATACTTCATTCCTCCTTAAAATAGGGAACAAAATACCCATGAAAGGAGTTACAGAGACAAAGATTAGAGCTAAGATGAAAGGATGGACTATCCAGAGACTACCCCTCCCATGGATCCATCCCATAATCAGCCTCCAAACTCAGACACTATTGCATATGCCAGAAAGATTTTGCTGAAGGGACCCTGTTATAGCTGTCTCATATGAGGCTATGCTAGTGCCTGGCAAATACAGAAGTGGATGCTCACAGTCATCTATAAGTTGGAACACAGGGCCCCCAATGGAGAAGCTAGAGAAAGTACCCAAGGAGCTGAAGGGGTCTGCAACCCTATATGTGGAAAAACAATATGAACTAACCAGTACCCCCAGAGCTCTTATCTCTAGCTGCATATGTAGCAGAAGATGGCTTAGTCGGCCATCACTGTGAAGAGAAGCCCCTTGGTATTGCAAACTTTATATGCCCCAGTACAGGGGAATGCTAGGGTCAAGGAGCAGGAGTGGGTGGGTAGGAGAGCAGGGCAGGAGGAAAGTATAGGGAACTTTGAGGATAGCATTTGAAATGTAAATAAAGAAAATATCTAGTAAAAAAAAAAAAGGAAAAAGAAAGAAAGAAAAAAAGCCAACATACACATGGTAGCTGAAGAACACTCTACTCAATGATACCTTGGTCAAGGAAGAAATGAAGAAATTAAAAACTTTGTAGAATTTAATGAAAATGAAACCACAACAACCCAAACTTTTGGTACACAATGAAAGCATTCATAAAAGGAAAACACATAGCTCTGAATGCCACCAAGAAAATAAAACAAAAATAGAGAAAGCATACACAGGCAGCTTGACAGCACACCTAAAAGCTCTAGAACTAAAGGAAGCAAATTCACCCAAGAGGAAATAATCAAACACAGGGCTGAAATCAAGCAAGTGGAAACAAAAGAACTATTCAAAGAATCAACCAAACCAGGAGCTGGTTCTTTGAGAAAATCAACAAGATAGATAAACCCTTAGCCAGACTAGCCAGAGGGAACAAGGACAGTATCAAATTTACAAAATCACAAATGAAGAAGGAGACATAACAACAGAACCTGAGGGAATCCTAATCATCAGATCCTACTACAAAAGGCTATACTCAAGAAAACTTGAAAACCTGGATGAAATGGACAATTTCCTAGACCGATACCAGGTACCAAAGTTAAATCAGGATCAGATTAATGACCTAAGCAGTCCAATACCCTCTAAAGAAATAGAAACAGTCACTAATAGTCTCCAAACTAAAAGAATCCCAGGAACAGATAGGTTTAATGCAGAGTTCTATCAGACCTTCAAAGAAGACCTAATTCCAATTCTCCTCAAAGTATTCCACAATAGAAACAGAAGGTACTCTACCCAATTCATTCTATGAAGCCACAAGTGCTCTGATAACTAAGTCACGCAAAGACCCAACAAACAAAGAGAAATTCAGACCAATTTCCCTTATAAATATCCATGCAAAAATAGTCAATAAAATTCTCGCTAACCGAATCCAAGAACACATCAAAACAATCATCCATCATGATCAAGTAGGCTTCATCCCAGGAATGCAGGGATAGTTTAATATATGGAAATTCATCAACGTAATCCACTACGTAAAAAAACTCAAAGACAAAAACCACATGATCATCTCATTAGATGCTGAGAAAGCATTTGACAAAATCCAACACCCCTTCATGATAAAAGTCTTGCAAAGACCAGGAATTCAAGACCCATCCTAAATATAATAACAGCAATATACAGCAAACCAGTAGCCAACATCAAGCTAAGAAACTGGAAGCAATCCCACTAAAATCAGGGACTAGACAAGGCTACAAGCTCACTCCCTAACTATTCAATATAGTACTTACTTGAAGTCCTAGCCAGAGCAATTAGATAACAAAAGGAGATCAGGGGGGTAGAAATTGGAAAAGACAAAGTCAAAATATCACTATTGGCTGATGATATGAGGGTATATATACATGACCCCAAAAATTCCACCAGCCAACTCCTAAACCAGATATTCAGTTTCAGTGCAGTAATGTCTATAGTGACCAGGATCAATTTATTGAATTAATTTGATTCATTACTTTAACTCAGCTTGTGAGAGAGAAATAAAACACAACTACACTGAAACAAATTTTTATGAGAAAAAGTGTCCAACTATATTGTCAAGTTTATGCATCTATTCCAAATATAAAAATACATGCATGTATGGATGGACGTAATTCAGAAGCTAGTGTCTGAGACTATCCTATAACTTTTAAATGAATATGACACCATAAGACACATTTAATAATTACAATATTTTGCTCCTAAAAAGCTCAATCTAGTAAAGGAATGAGTTCATCCCAATTACCAGAGCCGAAAATCCAATTCTTTCACCAACAGACATTTACAGTAGCTGTAGAGTGGTGTTCTGTTTATAAAAGCTCCAGGATATGGGGTAGTGATTTACCTCAGTGGTCAAGAGCATCTTTTGCTTTTGGAAAAACTCAGGTGTGATTCTCAGCAATGACATTACTGGCTTGTGACTATGTGACTCAGTTTGAAAGGGATACAACCTCTCTCTAACCAGGTACACAGGAGGTGCACAGAAACTATATGTAGGCAAAATAAACATATATATATATATATATATATATATATATATATATATATATATGAAATAACAAAACTAAATAAACCTCCAGGAGAATACTTAATTCCCACCTTAGTCTATAAACCCTAAGAACTATAGTCCAATTCTAATTTTAAGCCTACAAATGGACAAACCATATACATATATTAATTTACTATTAATTATATTCAATAATTTATTAATATAAACACAAGTATTATAATTAATATAAAAGATGATAACATAATAAGGTAAAATATATTAATGTAAAATGGTTTTCTTAGCCCAAACTTATGAACTTCATCCTCTCTACGTCATATCTATTGCTTTGTAAATATATATCACAGACAGAAAATAACGAACCTTCTAATTCATAAATTGGCATTTTTATTTGAGGCTCGCTGGAGCTGAGGTTTGGTGAAAAAAGACCATAGCTCTCATGAGTGAAAACTGTTTTTTTTTAACATGGATATGTACAGAGAAAAACCATCTTTTATTTTAAAAGGAGATTGCAGTTTGGGCGAATTCCATGTTAGTTTAAGTTGCAATATTTAGTTGCAAGTATTAAATCCCAGAGTATATTCATAAACATTTATAATGACAGAGAATCCATCACTATTAAATTGACCCAGACCAAAAGACTAAGCAGTCTACAGCCATGTGTGTGAAGACGCATATAACAGAGGAAGAGAGAGGGAGAGACACAGAGACAGAGACAGAAAGAGAGAAAGAGAGACAAAGACAGACAGAAAGAGAGAGAAAAGAGGGATAGAGAAAAGTAAAAGTGTCTTCATGTACAGCTCTGTACTCTCCCAAGAACAATCACTTCATCTTTTCCTTATCACAATATTTGAATCTGAAAGTTTGTTTTATACACATATAGTGATCTTTGTATTCTGTTTGTGAAGATTTAATAATACAGGAACAAACAAGTATAGTATAACAAAAGTGTCATTTTCATTTGAAGTGTCAACACATTTAGTGAATAATGACCTAAAAGCTGTATGACTGCTCAGAGAGAACATAAATTGTGACTTTCAGGTGACAAGTAAAATTGTTGGCTGATATATAGCCTACTGTCAATGCTTCTTCAGACACGTGGCTATAGACTGCTTAGTCTTTTTGTCTGGGTGAATGTAACAGTGATGGTTTCTCCACTATTACAAATGTTTATGGATATACCTGGGTGTTAGTACTGACAACTAAATATTGCAACTTAAACTAACATGGGAGCCGCCAAAACTGCAATTTTCTTTTAAATAAAATAATAAAATAAATAAATGAAAGCATTTTTAGGAAAGCCCAAAAGTTAAAAAAAAAAACCTAATCTCCAAATTAGTTCTAAAAGCAACAGAAATGTCACTGCAGAGACTGTGGGGAAGCAATCATACCCAGAGCTTCATCACAAGTTAAATGGTGTGAGTTTGGGAAATACATGAGTGTTCACTGTAAATCTCTCTCTCTCTCTCTCTCTCTCTCTCTCTCTCTCTCTCTCTCTCTCTCTCTCTCTCTCTCTCTCTCTGTGTGTGTGTGTGTGTGTGTGTGTGTGTGTTTGCATGTTTGAATGTGTTGTATGCACAAGACAGAAGGAGAAAGAGAAGAGGAAGATGGAGAGAAGGAGGGAAAAGAAAAGGGAGAGAATGAGATTATCATATCCATGAATAGATAACAAGAAGCATATTGTGTTCTGGAGCTGCTAGTGTGAATACATTTATATCACTTGAGTGAAAAACTGAATGTCATATCAAATATGTTCATGAAATAAAATGAGCATGAAGGAAAATGGAAGAATGTCCTCTGTTTTCTGGGTGACATATTTATTTCCACAATGGTCCTTCCCAGAGCACTGGTACAAACTTTTAAGGTAAATTATTCAAAACAAACTGAAAATTCTATAATGCTTACAAACATAAACTCATGCTTCTGAGAACTGCTTTTATAAGATTGAAACTCTGGGCCACAGAGTTCATAATGGTTACTGGCATTATTTTGCTCCATTTTGTTGACTATAATTTATAATTCTACATTCTCAGTTTTCCACTTGGATTTCCTTGGATTTCTGTTTGTGTGTATGAGATGGAGACAGACAGGCATACAGATAGAAAGATAGACAGAAGTTCACACTGACTTCAATCAAACCCATGATTCTCCTGCCTTAACTTTGAAAGTGCTTGGATCATCCTGACACTACTGAACCAGACTGTTAGTATCCTGACAACAGAAATTGGAATGTCCCCCAAAGAACTATTTCTAAATTGGTCCATATCTCCCTGTTCTATTTACCATCCTTTCTCCCCTACCATTGGACAGTGCACTAGAAGATGGGTTGAAATATTTGAGAACCCTTATTAAAGTAGGTTTTGAAAAATCTAAGCCTACAGGCCCCAAATTAAATGCTTCTTTCTATTTAAAAATAAGTGCTGAGATCAAAGGCATGTGCCAACACAACTGCCATTATTTTCCACTTTAATCTCCTATAAACATTAGTTACTGGTATTCCAAGAAAAAAATTGACTTGTGATATTCATTACTAAACTTAAATTACTTAACATTTTGTGTGTGTGTGTGTGAGTGTGTGTGTGTGTGTGTGTGTGTGTGTGTGTGTGTGTGTGTAAGTAGATTTTAAAAAGCAATTGTACTTTGTAACTGTTAGAGGAAACTTAGTGATTTTGATTTTAAATAATTTTATGCTATTAAAGAATTATAAATATATTTCTCACTACTAATTAAAGTCTTACACAATACTATTCAGCTTTAATGCTACAATGTTCAATTTAGAAAAACTGAAATAGGAAAAAGGAATTCATTTTAATAAAATAACTAAAAGTCCTACTGAAAATTACATTTGAAAAAGAATAATTCATTTGAGTAATGAGGTAAGATTTCCAAATATTTTGAGGTGCCTGTAAAGTGTTTACATTATGAGAGATCATTGCAATAGATTAAACAAATCTATGTAAAAAAAAAAAAACTGGAGAAAAGTGTAAAATGGAAAAATACAAAACACAAATCGATTGCATCAATATTATATACTGACCCCTGCAAGAAAATAAATAGTTGTCACTTGGTTTTTACTCCCTAAGACTATTCAGTTTTGTTACAGGGATGGAAAACTAACACAGTTGGCCATACCTAGGTGGAACTATGATCGAGAATTCATAGAGCATTCAGTACAATCTTTTGTCTGATAGGCTCATTTAAATATTGAGATAAAGTTAATTTTTAAATATATGCCAGCATAGATTCATTATAAAAAGTAGTGAGTGTAGTGACATTTTCATTTACTATATAATACTCAATGATCATCTTCAGCCTGTTAGCTTTTCCTGTCTCTATCCATCCTGCTAGGCCCTCTATACTGTCACATATAGTAGAGACCAAACTGAATGTAATCAGTGTTCTTTTATAAATCAATGCACTGTTATCCATATCTGCAAGCATCTCTGATTTACTTATGATACATTATAGCTCAAAAGTAAAATTGTAAGCAGAAAATTCTCTACTCATTTATTAAAGAATCCTCCTTCATTCTACCACCTACTGTCTCACTATAATAAAGAGAAAACAAAGCAAAACCACTCACCATCTGGGCTTCCCAGAACATCCTTGAAGAAGTTGGCCCTCAGAAGTAGTTATATGGGAGAAATGTCACCAGGTCATCTCCCTCCAGACC
The DNA here is from genome assembly GCF_978045245.1 of Mus caroli. NCBI lineage: Eukaryota > Metazoa > Chordata > Mammalia > Rodentia > Muridae > Mus > Mus caroli. The sequence continues at coordinate 91,828,395 of NW_028227262.1, forward strand.
CATAGTTACACTTCATCTGGAGAAGGCAGTTCTGACCTTAACATTGTTGTAAACTGTAAACATCAAATAGAAAAGTAAACTTCCCTAATTCCAGGAGAACAGTAGTATAGGAACAGATGAGCTCTGTGTTTCCCATGTGTGTGATATTCTCTCATGGCCATATCTATATGCATGTGGATTAACTGGTCCCAGGCCTTGTTAAAAAAAAAAAAAGTAAGACTAAATAGTATCCTATTTAAAAGAAGTAGAATATCAATTTATATTCCCCAAGGAATCCATGCTGCTTCCAAAGCATTCCTGGTGCCCTTCATATGTATATGACAGTGACTGCAGTGTCACAGCTAGAAATTAACAGCTCTTTAAAGAAAATTAGAAAAGTGTCATCTCATTCAAACACACTAAGGTTAAGTGATGTTTAATAGAGAGCACACACACAGGAGATAGTAGCACAGTTATTTTCAGAAGAAATCGGGATGTAGGACTGTAAATATAGCTCAGTTGGCCTAGTGTAGGCCTAGAAAGTGTTGTGGATGTGGGACACCATAAAACAAATCAAACCTTCAAATTATACTCATAGGAGACAGAGATGAATTCCAAATCAATGGCAAACACAAGAACTTCAATAAGATCATAGGGGAAAAAAACTGCCCCAAAGACACGACCATTTTATTTAAGAAGCCCACAGAAGGGGGGGGGAGAAAAAGAAAAAGAAAGAGAAAAAGAAAAAGAAAACAGAAAAGCCAAAGGCACAATCAAAATTTCCATGTATCTTTTTGTTTGTTTGTTTTCTTTTTAACTTTATTTAATCTTTCTTTTACATTAAAATTCAGATTTCATGGCTATCCTAGTCATCCCTCTGACTGTTCACATCCCATACCTCCTCCGTTGTCTCATCCATTCATCCATCCATCCTCACAAGCATGTCCTCTCCCCACCACTTTCTCCACTCCATGGGGTCTCCAGTCTCTTAAGTGTTAGGTGTATCTTCACTGACTGAAACCAGTCCCAGCAGTCCTTTGATGTATATGTGTTGGGGGACCTCATATCAGCAGGTGTATACTGCCTGGTTGGTGGTCCAGTGTATAAGAGATCTTGGGGATCCTGGTTAATTGATACTGACATTCCTCCTACAAGGTTGCCCTTCTCCTCAGCTTCTTCCAGCTTTTCCCTAATTCAACCACAGGGGTCAGCAGCTTCTATCTATTGGTTGGATATAAATATCTGCATCTGACTTTTTCAGCTACTTTTTTGGGTCTTTCAGAGGGGAGTCATGATAGGTTCCTTTTTGTGAGCAGTCCTTAGCATCAGTAATAGTATCAGGCCTTAAGGCCTCCCCTTGAGCTGGATCCCCATATAGTCCTGTCAATAGACCTTCTTTTCCTCAGACTCTTCTCCGTTTTTGTCCCTTCAGTTCTTTCAGACAGGAACAATTATGAGTCAGAGTTTTTGACTGTGGGATGGCAACCCTGTGGAGAGCCGTGCCACGAGCAATCGCCATTATAAGATGGCGCTGGCCTCCGCTGTGACTAACTAGTAAACAAGCCTTGTGCGCAAGTGCGAGAGTGAACTCACTCCTAGTCACTGCCCATTCTCGGGGTGTAATAGTGGGGTGATGGGTGAGCAACGAATCAGGAACTGTCACGCCACATCAGGTGCTGAAACGTCATGGCTGAGCGCTATATAAGGGACTCCATTTTCTGGGGTCGGGGTCTTCCTGAGAAGTAAGCAATAAAGCTTTGCTGCAGAAGATTCCGGGTGTCCTGAGTGTGTTTCTGCTGGCGGGAACAAAAGCTCGGGATACGTGCGCTGAAGACCCGGGAACTACCATCACACCAGCACAAGGGAGATCCCTCATTCGCAGGGCGGAACCAGAACTGCGGGACATTACAGCTCTGCAAGGTAAGTATAGTCTTGAAATTTCTCCAGAGTTATATGCCCTTTTGATTGTTTGCACAGTGATTGCACTTTCCCTTTCGGTTTCGTTTTGCTTCCACCACTGGAACTGCTGACTGGTTCCCAGTCGCGGTCAGGCCTGGACAGCGCCTGGACAGCGACCAGTTTCAGTCGCGGTCAGGACTGGACAGTGGCAGTATGGGAATTTCTCACTCTGTAGTAGTGGCATTAAGGTCGGTCCTGAAGCAGTGTGGCCTAAAAATCGCCACTAAGAGTATAGAGGCATTTGTCAGGGAGATAGACCGTGTGGCACCATGGTATGCTTGCTCAGGTTCATTAACTGTCACTTCTTGGGACAAACTGAAAGGAGATCTAGTTAGGGAACAGCAGAACGGCAAACTTAAAGCAGGGATCATGCCCTTATGGAAATTGGTGAGATCGTGCTTAACAGATGAGGATTGTCAGCAAATGGTAGAAGCGGGGCAGAAGATTTTGGACGAAATTCAAGACAGTCTATCAGAGGCAGAGTGGGGAGAGAGATTGAAAGTTGGAACGAAACAAGGTGCACCGAAAAATATAGGCCTTTCCATGGGCCTAGAGCCCGAGGAAAAGAGATATAAAGGAAAGAATGCCTTGGGTGAGATTAGAAAAAGGGATGGAAAGGGAGAGAAGAAGAGAGAAAGAACTGGAGAGGCACATAAGGAAAGGAGCCTCTAACCGCCATTAGATGAGTTCAAGGCACTAGCTGTCAGTAGCTCAGAATTGGATAAGGAATTTAGCTGCTCTGAGGAGACAGACATAGAGGAAGAAAGATACCAGCTAGATGAAAGACGAGCTAATCAGTCACAGAATAACATAAAGAAAGCAAAAGTAGCTAGAGACAAATGTCAAATCACTATGTGATCTTCAGATCTGCAACCTCTGGGTCCTAGTACACCTCCACCCTATGTGCAGAGGTATCAATAAGACACATTCATTTCAAAAGAGGAACAGAGAAAAGTGCAGCAAGCGTTCCCAGTCTTTGAAGGCGCAGAGGGCAGACGCGTTCACGCCCCAGTGGAGTATATACAGATTAAAGAACTTGCAGAGTCAGTTCGTAACTATGGAGTCAATGCCAACTTTACTGTAGCCCAAGTCCAAAGGCTTGCGACTCTGGCAATGACCCCCGGCGATTGGATGACAGTAGTAAAAGCCGCATCTCCTAACATGGGAATGTATTTAGAATGGAAAGCTTTGTGGCAAGACTCCTGCCAAGCACAGGCAAGGGCCAATGCCAATGTTGAAGGGGACCAAGGAACATGGACTTTTGAGTTGCTTACAGGTCAGGGACAACACGCTAATAACCAGACAAATTACCATTGGGGAGCTTACGCTCAGATCTCAGCTGCTGCAGTTAAGGCATGGAAGGCACTCTCTAAGAAGGGAGAGGCAAGTGGGCATTTGACCAAGATTACCCAGGGCGCCCAGGAGTCATTCTCAGATTTTGTGGCTAGAATGACAGAAGCGACAGGGAGAATTTTTGGGGACCCAGAGACAGCTATGCCTTTAATTGAACAGTTGATCTATGAACAGGCTACCCAGGAATGCAGGGCGGCTATTACACCTAGAAAGAGCAAGGGACTGCAGGAATGGTTGAAGGTTTGCCGTGAGCTTGGAGGGCCACTCACTAATGCCGGTTTAGCAGCTGCCATTCTACAAGGGCAAAAACGCCCTGACATGGCTGAGCTCAAACTCTGCTATAATTGTGGCAAACCAGGACACTTAAAAAAGGACTGTAGAGCCCTTGTCAAAAGGAGAGCGCCAGGACTGTGTACTAAGTGTGGGAAAGGATATCATTGGACAAGAGATTGTTGTTCAGTCAGGGACATTCGAGGCAGGCCCCTGCAGCCGGGATCCCTCAAGCAGTAGATAATGAGACCATTCCAAAAAACCAGTACAGGGCCCTCAGGTCTCAGGGCCCGAAAACATATGGGACCTCGACAGGCAAAAGGTGGACCCCACAGTCCGCAGGGCAACAGAAGGATCAGCTGGGTTGGACCTCCGTACCACCACCCGATTCATGCTAATGCCCCAAATGGGAGTGCAGCCTATTCCTACTGACTATAAAGGGCCTCTGCCATCCAGGAGTGTTGGCCTAATATTGGGCAGGGCCTCCCTTACCTTACAAGGTTTATTGTTCACCCTGGAGTCGTAGATCAAGACTATGAAGGGGAACTTCAAGTTCTCTGTTCCTGTCCTCAGGGTGTCTTTTCTATTTCACAAGGGGATAGAATAGCTCAGTTAATAATTTTGCCAAGCCTACATGGCTGTTTTCCTTCCTCTGGTGTCCCTCGAGCTACCAGAGGGATTGGTTCTACTGGAAATGATTCTGCTTACTTAGTGATGCCTCTTGACTCCAGGCCATTCTTAGAAATAGTTATAGAAGGAAAACAATTTAAAGGGATTTTAGACACAGGAGCAGATAAAAGTATCCTTTCTTCCCAATGGTGGCCAAAAACTTGGCCCGTTACTCAGTCATCACGTTCTTTGCAAGGTTTAGGTTATCAGCCCTGTCCCACTATTAGTTCCTGTTCTTTGAGCTGGACAGCTCCTGAAAGTCAAACGGGACGATTCACTCCCTATGTTTTACCACTCCCAGTAAATCTCTGGGGAAGAGACATCTTACAGGCACTAGGACTGACCTTGACTAATGAATACTCGCCACAAGCTATTCAAATGATGAAGAAAATGGGCTATAAAGAAGGAAGGGGATTAGGGAAAGGAGAGCAGGGTAAACTTGAACCTATCCCTCAAAAAGGTAATAATGGGAGACAAGGTTTGGGTTTTTTCTAGGGGCCGTTGAGGGCTCCATGCCCATACCATGGCTTACAGAGGAAGTTGTATGGGTTCCTCAATGGCCTCTCTCCTCTGAAAAGTTAGAAGCAGCTACAAAACTAATTTCTGAACAGCTACGCTTTGGTCATTTAGAGCCCTCTACCTCACCCTGGAATACACCTATTTTCGTAATTAAGAAAAAATCTGGCAAATGGCGCTTATTACATGATCTTAGAGCTATTAATACACAAATGCGTCTATTTGGACCAGTTCAGCGAGGGCTACCATTGCTTTCTGCCTTACCCAAAAATTGGGAAATTATAATTATAGATATTAAAGATTGCTTTTTCTCTATACCTTTATGCCCTCAAGATAGGCAAAGATTTGCATTTACCACCCCAGCCATTAATCATTTAGTGCCGGATCAAAGATACCAATGGAAGGTCCTACCTCAGGGGATGGCAAATAGTCCCACCATGTGTCAACTGTATGTGCAATTGGCACTTAAGTCAGTTAGAGAGCATTTTCCATCATTACAGGTGATAATTTATATGGATGATATTCTGATTTACCATAAAAATTCACAATTATTGCAAGATGCTTACCCTATATTAGTAAAACCGTTAGAGCAATGGGGATTGCAGGTGGCCACTGAAAAGGTGCAAGTTGCTCGAATGGGAGCCTTCCTAGGGTCACTCATTTATCCTGACAAAATTGTTCCTCGAAAATTAGAGATTTGCAAAGATCAACTACATACCTTGAATGATTTCCAAAAATTGCTAGGAGATATTAATTGGCTAAGACCATTTTTAAAAATTCCATCAGCGGAATTAAAGCCCTTATTTGACATATTAGAGGGAGATACCCACATCTCCTCCCACAGAGCACTTACCCCAGCTGCATGTCAAGCTTTACAAACGATAGCAAAGGCCTTACAAGATGCTCAATTACAACACATTGATGAGTCAAAGTCATTTGAATTGTGCATATTAAAAACTGCACAGTTACCAACAGCAGTCTTATATTGATGAGTCAAAGTCATTTGAATTGTGCATATTAAAAACTGCACAGTTACCAACAGCAGTCTTATGGCAAAAAGGACCCTTATTGTGGGTCCATCCTAATGCTTCCCCTGCAAAAATCATTGAGTGGTATCCTAATGCAGTTGCTCAACTTGCACTTAGGGGGATAAAAGCAGCCATTACTCATTTTGGGAAAGAACCACATATGCTAATCATGCCTTATACTTCTGCTCAAGTTCAAACTCTGGCAGCAACAACTAACGATTGGGCAGTCTTGTTTGCCTCTTATTCAGGACAAATTGATAATCATTATCCAAAACATCCAATTTTACAGTTCGCCTTAAGCCAAGCCATAGTGTTTCCAGTAATAACAGCCAAACACCCACTTCCGGATGGGGTAGTAATGTATACAGATGGATCCAAATCTGGCATAGGTGCATATGTAGTAAATGGCCAAGTAACATCTAAACAATATAATGAGACATCACCCCAGGTTGTAGAGTGTTTGGTAGTTCTAGAGGTCCTTGAAACTTTTCCGGGACCAGTCAATATTGTATCTGATTCCTTATATGTGGTCAATGCAGTTAATATGCTTGAAGTTGCTGGCTTAATTAGACCCTCTAGCAAGCTTGCTCACATTTTTCAGCAAATTCAGTCAGCCTTGTTACATAGACGACATCTTGTGTATATTACTCATGTTAGGGCTCATTCTGGCCTTCCTGGCCCCATGTCTCATGAAAATGACTTGGCAGACAAAGCCACTAGAATCGTGGCTGCTGCTCTGTCCTTGCAGGCAGAGGCTGCAAGGGAGTTTCATAAACGCTTCCACGTGACAGCTGAAACATTACGCCGCCGTTTCACCTTAAACAGGAAAGAAGCTCAAGACATTGTCACCAATGTCAAAACTGTTGTCAATTTCTGCCTACTCCTCATGTAGGGGTAAACCCCCGAGGCATCAGATCATTACAGGTCTAGCAAATGGATGTCACTCATATTTCCTCCTTTGGAAGAAATCAATATTTACATGTTTCCATTGACACCTGCTCTGCTGTTATGTGTGCTACACCTTTAACAGGTAAGAAAGCCTCTCATGTTATACAGCACTGTTTAGAAGCGTGGAGTGCTTGGGGCAAGCCCACAATTCTTAAAACTGATAATGGGCCAGCATATACCTCTACTAAATTTCAGCAATTTTGTCATCAAATGGATGTCACTCACTTGACTGGCCTTCCTTATAATCCTCAAGGACAAGGCATTGTGGGATGTGCCCACCGTACACTCAAGTCTTATCTTATAAAACAAAAAGGGGGAGTTGATGAGACTCTACTCTCAGTGCCAAGAGTAGCTGTATCTATGGCACTCTTTACACTTAATTTTTTGAATCTTGACGAGCAAGGTCGCTCTGCAGCTGATCGACATAGCTCAGACCCTGATAGACCAAAAGAAATGGTCAAATGGAAGGATGTCTTAACTGGTCTGTGGAAAGGCCCGGATCCTATTTTGATAAGATCCAGGGGAGCTGTTTGTGTTTTTCCACAGAGTGAAGACAACCCATTTTGGCTGCCGGAACGACTCACCCGCAAGATATTCATCAAGGATGGTGCAGAAGATGCCGACCTCCCGAGGACTGCTCCTGATCCTGACAATGCTGAACTTGTCTCAGGTTCCTAGTATGAGGGCGAGCAGAGATGGGCCATTCTCTCAACTTTCCCTAAACCAATGCCAGTTCGCCATGATGCTATAGTTTGTCCAAAATTCTTTACTACTAATAAAACATTAGATTTACCATATCTACCCTATGATCCCACCCAAGCACCATTAGGGGAAAATCGTTCTTTATTAGAACAGGGTTCTTTATGTTTTCAAATTAATGGACCAGGAAAATGTATCACCCTCACAGCTCAAGCTTTGGGGAAGTTTTATGAGCACCGAGGAGTTGGGTAAGCACAACCCAAGATACTTCCAACGCAGATATAACCTTTACAAATCGGACCTTTTGGCAGGAGGCAATTTGGGTTAATGGTACATTTCTACCACCTAACTTTTCAGACAAAGAACGTCCCCACCAACCAAAAATAGCCCCTCATTGTAGCTTGGAAGATGAAGGGCTGATACTGCCTTGGTCTGATTGTCAATCTTCCATCACTCGTTGGGCAGATCAGAGTAAAACCTTTTCCTTTTCTCCCAACATGATAGATGACCCAGAGAAGGAATTTGTTATGAAAAAGGGACTTTTCATACAGGACTTTAGAATTCATCCCTTTCACAAGTGGGTGCTTTGTGGAGCCAATGGCAGTTGTACAGAACTCAATCCTTTGATCTTTATCCAGGGAGGAGCAGTTGGAAAGGCTTCTTTTACTGGCATCTCAAGATTTGCTCAGTATTGGGGAATACATGATGCCTCCCAGGACTCTTATGGATATACTAATACCAGTGTAGAGATCACTGGGTTCAATAAAACTTTAGTAAACCAGATTAATTATCCATCTACCCCAGTCTGTGTTTATCCCCCTTTCTTGTTTATTCTTTCAAATGATTCATTTGAAGTCTGTTCCAATGATTCTTGTTGGATTTCTCAATGTTGGGATGTAACAAAGAATACCCATGCCATGGTAGCACGGATCCCATGTTGGATCCCTGTTCCGGTGGAAACACCCTCCACCTTATCCATGTTTTGACAAAAGAGAGATTTTGGAATTACTGCTGCCGTGATCATAGCAATTTCAGCCAGTGCAGCTGCTGCTACAGCTGCAGGGTATGCTATGGCTAGTACGGTTCAATCAGGCACAAAATTAAATCAGCTTTCAGCAGATCTGTCTGATGCCATCACTGTCCAAAATTCTGATAGTACCAAGTTAAAGGGAGGGCTGATGATTTTGAATCAGCGCCTTGACCTGGTGGAAGAACAGATAGGAATTTTATACCAGATGGCCCAGTTGGGTTGTGAAAGAAAACCGGAAGCTCTGTGTATTACCAGTGTCCAATATGAAAATTTTACTTATGCAGCTAATCTGTCTAGACAGCTTTCCTTGTATCTTGCAGGAAATTGGTCTGAGGGATTCGATGAGACTCTTGAGGCCCTGAGGGTGGCAGTTTTAAAGATCAACTCAACGCGAGTGGACATGTCATTGACAGAGGGCCTCTCCTCCTGGATTTCATCTGCATTTTCTTATTTTAAGGAATGGGTGGGGGTGGGTTTATTTGGTGTTGCCACCTGCTGTGGACTTGTGTTCATGCTCTGGTTGGTTTGCAAGCTCAGAAACCAACAAACACGTGACAAGGTTGTGATAGCTCAAGCACTTGCTGCCATTGAGCAAGGGGCCTCCCCTGAAATCTGGCTATCTATGCTCAAAAATTAGTTGACATTGGTGGCTGGCCTCTTTTGTAGAGTTCGCCCTAGGTCATTTAGTAGTTACTGTCACATAGCACTGCGGTATCCAGGGACGGGCAACTTTCCTCATGCACAGATCAACCTAAGACATGGGGCCCGGTGGTGATAGGGTTACCCTATGACAGGAAAGGCTATGACATTGGAGGAACGACCTAAGACAGGAGCCACAGCGGATGGGCATAATTACACAGACCTAGTCCATCCTCAATTTAATAAAATAAAAAGGGGGAGATGTGGAGAGCCGTGCCACGAGCAATCGCTGTGGAGAGCCGTGCGCGTGCAGCAAGCAATCACCATTATAAGATGGCGCTGGCCTCCGCTGTGACTAACTAGTAAACAAGCCTTGTGCGCAAGTGCGAGAGTGAACTCACTCCTAGTCACTGCCCATTCTCGGGGTGTAATAGTGGGGTGATGGATGAGCAACGAATCAGGAGCTGTCACGCCACATCAGGTGCTGAAATATCATGGCTGAGCACTATATAAGGGACTCCATTTTCTGGGGTCGGGGTCTTCCTAAGAAGTAAGCAATAAAGCTTTGCTGCAGAAGATTCCAGTTGTCCTGAGTGTGTTTCTGCTGGCGGGAACAAAAGCTCGGGATAACCCTCTGTCTCACTTGATGCCCTGTCTTTCTGCTAGAGGTGAGCTCTTCAAGATACCTCTGCCCACTGTAGGTCATTTCATCTAAGGTCCCTCCCTTTGAATCCTGAGAGTCTCTCACCTGCTACGCACCCTCCAGTGAAGTTTGCTTAGCAGGCTGAGAGGCCTGGGAGCACTCACGAGGCAAAGAGTTTCACAGAACTCCTGGAACTTTGGTGTTCTCATAACCCATATACTCAAACCCTATCCCCGCATTAGTCTGGTGTATGGATCCATGTGCTCTCTTTTAGTATTATTTTATTATAAGTGCCTTTTACGATTGAATTCTGACATAGCTAAGCCTTTGACAGTGTTCCAACATCCTAGAAAGTCCTTGAGCTGACCATGGCCTTGGAATTAAGTAAGAATGTTGCTTATTCAGTGACATTCAGAATTGCCTATAGTATTACACTATCACTTAGAATAAAAGTCAAGTCGCTCCCATATACAGGAATTTCCAATGGTTTAGGAAGTAGATCAGGCTGTGGTTTTAGAGTATTGCATTATTCATGAGAAGGTTAGCTAGAGTGGAACTCCCTAATTAGAACCATGACTTGGGTGTGAAAGCCCTTGCCCTAGGAGTGTAAAGACCTCATACCTGGCTTCTAAGACTATAGCTGATGTTAGATTGGGCTGACTTTGTCTCAGTTGTTTTATTGCCCAATTCCTGCCAGTCTTTGTGTTTACATTCCTCTGTTTTGTGTAAGAGTCATTAAGCATCCAGTAACCTCATATGTACCTTGCTGATGTGTCACCTACCTTCCCTATGTTTTCTGTATAAAAAGTTTGATGCTCAATTTGACAAATTACATTCAGATTCTACACAACCTCTCATGTTGATTCTGTCATTCATTTCACCGACTCCTTGTCCACCTGCAACTAGAGACCCATTCCACGCAGACAAAGGGACCCAGAGGGTCTGTGGCACTCACCTCCCAAGTCTCTGGTATATTTTGGAGACACCCACCCACCCCCAACCTCCTACCTCCTGAGGCTGCCTGTTTCCATTCATTCTGCTTGTCCTCAGGGACCTGTCCCCCAATGCAATACCTGATCATGTTCCTTCCTTCCACAGCCTGTCCTCTTTCCCACCGAGAACCCTCCCTCCCACATGCCTCATGTTATTACTTTTTCCCGATAAGCCAATGAGTTCAAGGGTCTTTCTCACTTTCTCTTCTATTAGATTCAGTGTATCTGAGTTTTGCTGAGGTCCTTGATCCACTTGGATGTGAGCTTTGTGCAAGGTAACAAAAAGGAGGATATTTTCATTTTTCTACATGCAAACAGTCCATTAGACAAGCACCATTTATTGAAGATGCTTTTTTCTTTCCATTGTATATTTTTGGCTTTTTTTATCAAAGATCAAGTATATATAAGTGTGTGGTTTTATTTCTGGGTCTACTAATTTAATCCATTGATCTACATGTTTGTTTCTGAACCAATACCATACAATTTTTATCACTATTGCTCTGTGGTATAGCTTGACATCAGGGATGGTGAGTCCACCAGCAGTTCTTTTACTGTTAAGAAGTGTTTTTGGCTCTTCCGGTCAGAACAGCACCGGGTTAGCTAGGGGGCAGGGTCGGCTGATACTTGCCAACTACCCACAACACCCGACACAGGATCTTAAGACTTCTGGTGAGTGGAACACAGCTTCTGCTCCAATCCAAATGCGCGCGGGACCTGAGACTGCATTAGTTAGGGAAGCAGAAAACCAGCCTGAGTAGGGCCACAGGCCTCTTCTGGCCTGACCAGCACCGGGGTAGCTAGAGCGCAAGGTCGACTGACACCCGCCAGCTACCCACGACCCCCGCCACAGGATCTTAAGACTTCTGATGAGTGGAACACAGCTTCTGCTCCAATCCAATTGTGCGCGGGACCTGAGACTGCATTGGTTAGGGAAATAGAAAACCGGCCTGAGTAGGGTCACAGGCCTCTTCTGGCCTAAACAGCATCGGGGTAGCTAGAACACAGGGTCAGCTGACACCCGCCAGCAAACCACGACACCCGCAACAGGATTTTGAGACTTCAGGTGAGTGGAACACAGAGTCTGCTCCAGTCCAATCACGCGGGACCTGAGACTGCTTTGGTTGGGGAGGCAGAAATCCGGCCTGAGTAGGGCCACAAGCCTCTTCCGGCCTGACCAGCACCGGGGTAGCTAGAGCTCAGGGTCGGCTGACACCCGCCAGCTACCCACAACACCCGCCACAGGATCTTAAGACTTCTGATGAGTGGAACACAGCTTCTGCTCCAATCCAATTGTGCGCGGGACCTGAGACTGCATTGGTTAGGGAAATAGAAAACCGGCCTGAGTAGGGTCACAGGCCTCTTCTGGCCTAAACAGCATCGGGGTAGCTAGAACACAGGGTCAGCTGACACCCGCCAGCAAACCACGACACCCGCAACAGGATTTTGAGACTTCAGGTGAGTGGAACACAGAGTCTGCTCGAATCTTTAAACAGTAACAACGATAACAACTAACCCCAGAGATTACCAGATGGCGAAAGGTAAATGTAATAATCTTACTAACAGAAACCAAGACCACACACCATCATCAGAACCCAGCACTCCCACTTCGCCCAGTCCAGGGCACCCCAACACACCGGAAAAGCTAGACACGTATCTAAAAGCATATCTCATGATGATGGTAGAGGACATCAAGAAGGACTTTAATAACTCACTTAAAGAATTACAGGAGAACATGGCTAAAGAGTTACAAGTCCTTAAAGAAAAACAGGATAACACAATCAAACAGGTAGAAGTCCTTAAAAAAACAGGAAAAGACAACCAAACAGGTAGAAGTCCTTAAAGAGAAACAGGAAAACACATCCAAACAGATGATGGAAATGAACAAAACCATACTAGACCTAAAAAGGGAAGTAGACACAATAAAGAAAACCCAAAATGGGGCAACACTGGAGATAGAAACCCTAGGAAAGAAATCTGGAACCATAGAAACGAGCATCAGCAACAGAATACAAGAGATGGAAGAGAGAATCTCAGGTGCAGAAGATTCCATAGAGAACATCTGCACAACAATCAAGGAACATGTAAAACGCAAAAAGATCCTAACTCAAAACATCCAAGAAATACAGGACACAATGAGAAGACCAAACCTACGGATAATAGGAGTGGATGAGAATGAAGATTTTCAACTCAAAGGACCAGCAAACATCTTCAACAAAATTATAGAAGAAAACTTCCCAAATCTAAAGAAAGAGATGCCCATGAACATACAAGAAGCCTACAGAAATCCAAATAGACTGGACCAGAAAAGAAATACCTCCCGACACATAATAATCAGAACAACAAATGCTCTAAATAAAGATAGAATACTAAAAGCAGTAAGAGAAAAAGGCCAAGTAACATATAAAGGCAAGCCTATCAGAATTACACCAGATTTTTCACCAGACTATGAAAGCCAGAAGATCCTGGACAGATGTTATACAGACACTAAAAGAACACAAATTTCAGCCCAGGCTACTATACCCAGCCAAACTCTCAATTAACATAGATAGAGAAACCAAAGTATTCCACGACAAAACCAAATTCACAAATTGTCTCTCCACGAATCCAGCCCTTCAAAGGATAATAACAGGAAAAAAACCAATACAAGGACAGGAACCACGCCCTAGAAACAACAAGAAGGTAATCCCTCAACAAACCTTAAAGAAGACAGCCACAAGAACAGAATGCCAACTTTAACAACAAAAATAACAGGAAACAACAATTACTTTTCCTTAATATCTCTTAATATCAATGGACTCAACTCCCCGATAAAAAGACATAGACTAACAAACTGGCTACACCAACAAGACCCAACATTTTGCTGCTTACAGGAAACTCATCTCAGAGAAAAAGATAGACACTACCTCAGAATGAAAGGCTGGAAAACAATTTTCCAAGCAAATGTTATAAAGAAACAAGCCGGAGTAGCCATTCTAATATCTGATAAGATTGACTTCCAACCCAAAGTCATCAAAAAAGACAGGGAGGGGCACTTCATACTCATCAAAGGTAAAATCCTCCAAGAGGAAATATCAATCCTGAATATCTATGCTCCAAATACAAAGGCAGCCACATTCATTAAAGAAACTTTAGTAAATCTCAAAGCACACATTGCACCTCATACAATAATAGTGGGAGACTTCAACACACCACTTTCACCAATAGTCAGATCATGGAAACAGAAAATAAACAAGGACACAGTGAAACTACAGAAGTTATGAATCAAATGGATCTGGCAGATATCTACAGAACATTCTATCCTAAAACAAAAGGATATACCTTCTTCTCAGCACCTCATGGTACCTTCTCCAAAATTGACCACATAATTGGTCACAAAGCAGGCCTCAACAGATATAAAAATATTGAAATTGTCCCATGCATCCTATCAGATCACCATGGACTAAGGCTGATCTTCAATAACAAAATAAATAATAGAAAGCCAACCTTCACGTGGAAACTGAACAACGCTCTTCTCAATGATACCTTGGTCAAGAAAGGAATAAAGAAAGAAATTAAGGACTTTTTAGAGTTCAATGAAAATGAAGCCACAACATACCCAAACTTATGGGACGCAATGAAAGCATTTCTAAGAGGAAAACTCATAGCTCTGAGAGCCTCCAAAAAAAAACTAGAGAGAGCACACATTAGCAGCTTGACGACATACCTAAAAGCACTAGAACAAAAGGAAGCAAATTCACCCAAGAGGAGTAGACGGCAGGAAATAATCAAACTCAGGGGTGAAATCAACCAAGTGGAAACAAGAAGAACTATTCAAAGAATCAACCAAACAAGGAGCTGGTTCTTTGAGAAAATCAACAAGATAGATAAACCCTTAGCCAGACTCACTAGAGGGCACAGGGAAAGCATCCTAATTAACAAAATCAGAAATGAAAAAGGAGACATAACAACAGATCCTGAAGACATCCAAAACACCATCAGATCCTTCTAACAAAGGCTGTACTCAACAAAACTGGAGAACCTGGATGAAATGGAGAAGTTCCTAGACAGATACCAGGTACCAAAGTTGAATCAAGACCAGGTTAAAGATCTAAACAGCCCTATATCCCCCAAAGAAATAGAAGCAGTCATTAATAGTCTCCCAACCATGAAAAGCCCAGGACCAGATGGGTTTAGTGCAAAGTTCTATCAGACCTTCAAAGAAGATCTAATCCCAGTTCTTCACAAACTATTCCACAAAATAGAAACAGAAGGTACTCTATCCAACTCATTCTATGAAGCCACAATTACTCTCATACCTAAACCACAAAAAGACCCAACAAAGATAGAAAACTTCAGACCAATATCCCTTATGAATATTGATGCAAAAATCCTCAATAAAGTTGTTGCTAACTGAATCCAAGAACACATCAAAACAATCATCCATCCTGACCAAGTAGGTTTCATCCCAGGGATGCAGGGATGGTTCAATATACGGAAATCCATCAACGTAATCCAGTATATAAGCAAACTCAAAGACAAAAACTACATGGTCATCTCCTTAGATGCAGAAAAAGCATTTGACAAGATCCAACACCCATTCATGATAAAAGTCTTGGAAAGATCAGGAATTCAAGGCCCATACCTAAACATGATAAAAGCAATCTACAGCAAACCAGTAGCCAACATCAAAGTAAATGGTGAGAAGCTTGAAGCAATCCCTCTAAAATCAGGGACTAGACAAGGCTGTCCACTTTCTCCATACCTATTCAACATTGTACTTGAAGTCCTAGCCAGTGCAATTCGACAACAAAAGGAGATCAAAGGGATACAAATTGGAAAAGATGAAGTCAAAATATCACTTTTTGCAGATGATATGATAGTATACATAAGTGACCCTAAAAATTCCACCAGAGAACTCCTAAACCTGATAAACAGCTTCGGAGAAGTAGCTGGATGTAAACTTAACTCAAACAAATCAATGGCCTTTCTCTACACAAAGAATAAACAGGCTGAGAAAGAAATTAGGGAAACTACACCCTTCTCAATAGTCACAAATAATATAAAATATCTTGGCGTGACTCTAACTAAGGAAGTGAAAGATCTGTATAGTAAAAACTTCAAGTCTCTGAAGAAAGAAATTATAGAAGATCTCAGAAGATGGAAAGATCTCCCATGCTCATGGATTGGCAGGATCAACATTGTAAAAATGGCTATCTTGCCAAAAGCAATCTACAGATTCAATGCAATCCCCATCAAAATTCCAAATCAATTCTTCAACGAATTAGAAAGTGCAATCTGCAAATTCATCTGGAATAACAAAAAACCTAGGATAGCAAAAACTCTTCTCAAGGATAAAAGAACCTCTCGTGGAATCACCATGCCGGACCTAAAGTTTTACTACAGAGCAATTGTGATAAAAACTGCGTGGTACTGGTATAGTGACAGACAAATAGACCAATGGAATAGAATTGAAGACCCAGAAATGAACCCACACACCTACGGTCACTTGATCTTCGACAAGGGAGCTAAAACCATCCAGTGGAAGAAAGACAGCATCTTCAACAAATGGTGCTGGCACAACTGGTTGTTAACATGTAGAAGAATGCGAATCGATCCATTCCTATCTCCTTGTACTAAGGTCAAGTCTAAGTGGATCAAGGAACTTCACATAAAACCAGAGACACTGAAACTTATAGAGGAGAAAGTGGGGAAAAGCCTTGAAGATATGGGCACAGGGGAAAAATTCTTGAATAGAACAGTAATGGCTTGTGCTGTAAGATCGAGAATTGACAAGTGGGACCTCATGAAACTGCAAAGCTTCTGCAAGGCTAAAGACACCATCAGTAAGACCAAAAAAACCACCAACAGATTGGGAAAGGATCTTTACCTATCCTAAATCAGATAAGGGACTAATATCCAATATATATAAAGAACTCAAGAAGGTGGACTCCAGAAAGTCAAATAACCCCATTAAAAAATGGGGCTCAGAACTGAACAAAGAATTCTCACCTGCGGAGTACCGAATGGCAGAGAAGCGCCTGAAAAAATGTTCAACATCCTTAATCATCAGGGAAATGCAAATCAAAACAACCCTGAGATTCCACCTCACACCAGTCAGAATGGCTAAGATCAAAAATTCAGGTGACAGCAGATGCTGGCGAGGATGTGGAGAAAGAGGAACACTCCTCCATTGTTGGTGGGATTGCAAGCTTGTACAACCACTCTGGAAATCAGTCTGGCGGTTCCTCAGAAAATTGGACATAGTACTACCGGAGGATCCAGCAATACCTCTCCTGGGCATATATCCAGAAGATGTCCCAACCGGTAAGAAGGACACATGCTCCACTATGTTCATAGCAGCCCTATTTATAATAGCCAGAAGCTGGAAAGAACCCAGATGTCCCTCAACAGAGGAATGGATACAGAAATTATGGTACATTTACACAATGGAGTACTACTCAGCTATTAAAAAGAATGAATTTATGAAATTCCTAGCCAAATGGATGGACCTGGAGGGCATCATCTTGAGTGAGGTAACACAATCACAAAGGAACTCACACAATATGTATTCACTGATAAGTGGATATTAGCCCAAAACTTAGGATACCCAAGATATAAGATACAATTTGCTAAACGCATGAAACTCAAGAAGAATGAAAACCAAAGTGTGGACACTGTGCCTCTTCTTAGAATTAGGAACAAAACACCCATGGAAGGAGTTACAGAGACAAAGTGTGGAGCTGTGATGAAAGGATGGACCATCTAGAGACTGCCGTATCCAGGGATCCATCCCATAAGCAGCTTCTAAACGCTGACACCATTGCATACACTAGCAAGATTTTGCTGAAAGGACCCAAATATAGCTGTCTCTTGTGAGACTATGCCGGGGCCTAGCAAACACAGGAGTGGATGCTCACAGTCAGCTATTGGATGTATCACAGGGCTCCCAATGGAGAAGCTAGAGAAAGTACCCAAGGAGTTAAAGGGATCTGCAACCCTATAGTTGGAACAACATGATGAACTAACCAGTACCCCGGAGCTCTTGTCTCTAGCTGCATATGTATTGAAAGATGGCCTAGTCGGCCATCACTGGAAATAGAGGCTCATTGGACTTGCAAACTTTATATGCCCCAATATAGGGGAATGCCAGGGCCAAAAGAATGAGAATGGGTGGGTAGGGAAGGGGGGCGCTATGGGGGACATTTGGGATAGCATTGGAAATGTAATTGAGGAAAATATGTAATAAAAAATATTAAAAATTAAAAAAAAAAGAAGTAGGCCTTGAAAAAAATAATGTTACCATATGGTAAAAAAAAAAAAAAAGTGTTTTTGCTGTGCTGCCCTTTCAGATGAGTTTGAAAATTGTTCTTTCCATTTTGTTGAAGAAGTATGTAGGGATTTTGATGGGGATTGTGTTGAATCTATGGATTTCCACTCATCTTATATTTAAAATATTTAATATAGAAAACAAAAAACAAACCAAAAACAGATGAATTGAAACTCTATCGGAAAACACAATGCACAAATAAATAAAAAGCATCAAATAGAAAGGCCACATAAAGAAAGAGAATTTCAGATCAATTTCCCTTATGAACATTGATGCAAAAATACTCAAAAATTCTCACAAGCCAAAACCAAGAACATATCAAATTCATCATTATCAAGTAGGCTTCATCCCACGGATGCAGGGATGGTTTAGTATATGGAAATCCAATAATGTAATCCACTATATGAACAAACTAAAAAAAAAAAAAAAAAACACATAAACATTTCATTAGATGCTGATAAAGCATTCGAAAAAATCCAACCTCCCTTCATGACAAAAGAATTGGAAAGATAAAGAATTTAAGGCCCATACCTAAACATAGTAAAAGCAATGTGCAGCAAACCAGTAGCCAACATCAAGCTAAGAGGAGAGAAACTGGAAGCAATCCCACTAAAATCAGGGACTAGACAAGGCTGCAAGCTCACTCCCTACTGATTCAATATAGTACTTACTTGAAGTCCTAGCCAGAGCAAATAGACAACAAAAGGAGATCAAAGGGATACAAATTGGAAAGGAAGAAGTCAAAATATCACTATTTGCTGATGATATGATAGTATACTTAAGTGACATCAAAAATTCCATCAGAGAACTCCTAAACCTGATAAACAACTTCGGCAAAGTAACTGGATATAAAATTAACTTTAAAAAATCAGTGACCTCCCTCTACACAAAGGATAAACAGGCTGAGAAAGAAATTAGGGAAACAACACCCTTCACAATAGTCACAAATAATATTAAATACCTTGGGGTGACTCTAACTAAGGAAGTGAAAGATCTGTATGATAAGAACTTTGAGTCTCTGAAGAAATAAAATGAAGAATATCTCAGAAGATAGAAACATCTCCAATACTCATAAATTGGCAGGATTAATATAGTAAAAGTGTCCATCTTGCCAAAAGCAATCTACAGATTCACTTCAATCTCCATCAAAATTCCATCTCAATTATTCACAGTTAGAAAGAGCAATTTGCAAATTCATCTGGAATAACAAAAAACCTAGGAAAGTGAAAACTGTTCTCAACAATAAAAGAACTTATGGTGGAATCATAATCCGTGACCTCAAGATGTACTACAAAGCAATTGTGATTTAAAAAAAAAACTGCATTGTATAGGTACAGTGACAGGCAGGTAGATTAATGGAATAGAACTGAAGACCAAGAAATGAACCCACATACCTATGGTCACTTGATCTTTGACAAAAGAGCTAAAACCAGGAACTAAAACCATCCAGTGAAAAAAAAGACAGAATTTTCTACAAATGGTGCTGGCTCAACTGGTGGTGGTCATGTATAAGAATGAAAACTGATACATTCTTAGATTTTTGTACAAAGCTCAAGTCCAAGTGGATCAAGGACATCCACATAAAACCAGATACACTGACACTTATGGAAGGGAAATTGAGGAAAGCCTCAAACATATGGGAACAGGGGGGAGAGTCCTGAACAGAACACCAATGGCTTGTACTATAAGATGAAGAATCAACAAATAGGACCTCATAAAATTGCAAAGCTTCTATAAGTCAAGGACACTGTCAATAAGACAAAAAGGCAACCAACAGAATGGGAAAAGGTCTTTACCAATCCTATATCTGACAGAGGTTTAAATTCCAATATATACACTCATATATATATATATATATATATATATATATATATATATATATATATATATCTTCCCTCTTCTTGAATTTCTTGTGTTTTACAAATTGTATCTTGGGTGTTCTATGTTATGTTTCTGGGCTAATATCCACTGATCAGTGAGTGCATATCTAATGACTTCTTTTGTGATTGGGTTACCTCACTAAGGATGATATCCTCCAGATACATCCATTTGTCCAAGAATTTCATAAATCCATTGTTTTTAATAGCTGAGTAGTACTCCATTGTGTAAATGTACCACATTTTCTGTATCCATTCTTCTGTTGAGGGACATCTGGGTTCTTTCCAGCTTCTGGCTATTATAAATAAGGCTGCTATGAACATAGTGAAGCATGTGTTCATTACCAGTTGGAACTTCTTCTGGGTATATGCCCAGGAGAGATATTTCTGGATCTTCTGGTAGTATTATGTCCAATTTTCTGAGGAATCTCCAGACTGGGTTCCAGAGTGGTTGTACAAGCCTGCAATCCCACCAGAAATGGAGTAGTGCTCCTCTTTCTCCACATCCTCACCAGCATCTACTGTTACCTGAATTTTTGATCTTAGCCATTCTGACTGGTATGAGGTGGAATCTCAAGGTTGTTTTGATTTGCATTTCCCTGATGATTAAGGATGTTAAACATTTTTTTCAGGTGCTTCTCAGCCATTCAGTGTTCCTCAGTTGAGAATTCTTTGTTTAGCTCTGTACCCCATTAAAAATGATTATTTGATTTTCTGGGGTCCAGCTTCTTGAGTTCTTTCTATATATTGGATATTAGATCCCTATCAGATTTAGGATTAGTAAAACTCCTTTCCCAATCTGTTGGTGGCCTTTTTGTCTTATTGACGGTGTCTTTTGCCTTACAGAAGCTTTGCAATTTTATGAGGTACCCATTTGTAGATTCTTGATCTTACAACACGAGCCATTGCTGTTCTGTTTAGAAATTTTTCCCCTGTGCCCATATCCTCGAGCCTTTTCCCCACTTTCTCCTCTATAAGTTTTAGTGTCTCAGGTTTTATGTGGAATTCCTTGATCCACTTAGACTTGAGCTTTGTACAAGGAGATAAGAATGGATCAATTCACATTCTTCTACATGATAACTGCCAGTTGAGCCAGCACCATTTGTTGAAAATGCTGTCTTTTTTCCACTGGATGGTTTTAACTCCCTTATCAAAAATCAAGTGAACATAGGTGTGTGGGTTCATTTCTGGGTCTTCAATTCTATTCCATTGATCTACCTCTTTGGCTCTGTACCATTCCCATGCAGTTTTTACCACAATTGCTCTGTAGTATAGCTTGAGGTCAGGCATGATGATTCCACCAGAGGTTCTTTCATTGTTGAGAATAGTTTTTGCTATCCTAGGTTTTTTTGTTATTCCAGATGAATTTGCAAATTTCCCTTTCTAACTCTGTGAAGAATTGAGTTGGAATTTTGATGGGGATTGCATTGAATCTGTAGATTGCTTTCAGCAGGATAGCCATGTTTACTATATTAATCCTGTCGATCCATGAGCATGGGAGATCTTTCCATGTTTTGAGATCTTCTTTGATTTCTTTCTTCAGAGACTTGACATTTTCATCATACAGATCTTTCACTTCCTTATGTAGAATCACACCAAGGTATTTTATAATTTTTGTGACTATTGTGAAGGGTGTTGTTTCTCTAATTGGCTGTTCCTCAGAAAATTGGACATAATACTACCGGAAGATCCAGCAATACCTCTAATGGGCATATACCCAGAAGATGTTCCAACTAGTAATAAGAACATATGCTCCACTATGATCATAGCAGCCTTATTTATAATAGCCAGAAGCTGGAAAGAACCCAGATGGCCCTCAACAGAGAAATGGATACAGAAAATGTGGTACATTTGCAAAATGGAGTACTACTCAGCTATTAAAAACAATGAATTTATGAAATTCTTAGGCAAATGGATGCATCTGGAGGATATCATCCTGAGTGAGGTAACCCAATCACAAAAGAACTCACATGATATGTACTCACTAATAAGTGGATATTAACCCAGAAACTTAGACTACCCAAGATACAATTTGCAAAACACATGAAACTCTAGAAGAAGGAAGACCAAAGTGTGTATACTTCATTCCTCCTTAGAATAGGGAACAAAATACCCATAGAATGGAGTTACAGAGACAAAGGTTGGAGCTGAGACAGAAGGAAGGACCATCCAGAGGCTTTGACCCGGAGATCCATACCATAATCAGCCACCAAACTCAGACACTATTGCATATGCCAGCAAAATTTTGCTGACATGACCCTGATATAGCTCTCTCTTGTGAGGCTATGCCAGTGCCTGGCAAATACAGAAGTGGATGCTCAGAATCATCTAT
Organism: Mus caroli; assembly: GCF_978045245.1. Lineage (NCBI taxonomy): Eukaryota > Metazoa > Chordata > Mammalia > Rodentia > Muridae > Mus > Mus caroli. The sequence goes on from NW_028227262.1 coordinate 91,850,635, forward strand.
TGGATGGAACACTGGGCCGCTAATGGAGGAGCTAGAGAAAGTACCCAAGGAGCTGAAGGGGTCTGTAACCCTATAGTAGGAACAGGAATATGAACTAACCAGTACCCCCTGAGCTCATGTTTATAGCTGCATATGTAGCAGAAGATGGCCTAGTTGGCCATCATTGGGAGGAGAGGCCCTTGGTCTTGCAAAGATTATATGCCCCAGTACAGGGGGAATATTCCAGGGCCTGGAAGCGGGAGTGGGTGGGTTGGGGAGCAGCGTGGGTGGGGAGGGTATAGGGGACTTTCAGGATAGCATTTGAAATGTAAATGAAGAAAATATATTAAAAATGGGGTACAGAATTAAACAGAATTCTGAGCTGAGGAATCTCAAATGGAGGAGAAGCACTTAAAGAAATGTTCAATATCCTTAGTCATCAGGGAAATGCAAATCAAAAGGACACTGATATTGCACCTCACACCAGTCAGAATGACTAAGATCAAAAACTCAGGTGAGAGCAGATGCTGGCAAGGATGTAGAGAAAGGGGAACATTCCACAATTGCTGATGCAATTGCAAGATGGTAAAACCACTCATGAATTCAGTCTGGTGAGTACTCAGAAAACTGGAAATAGTTCTATCTGAAGATCCAGCTATACCATAACTGGGCATATACCCAAAAGATGCTAGAACATATAACACGGACACATGCTCCACTATGTTTATAGCAGCCTTATTTATAATAGCCAGAAGCTGGAAACAACCCAGATGTTTCTCAACATAAGAATGGATGCATAATGTGTGATACACTTACACAGTGGAGGAATATTCATCTATTAAAAATGACTTCATGAAATCTGCAATCAAATGAATGGGAATGGAAAGCATCCTGATTGAGGTAACCCAGACATTAAAGAACACACATGGTATGTACTCACTGATAAGAGGATAGTATAACAAAAGCTCACAAAACTCACAATATAACCCACAAACATATGGAGCTTAAGAAGAAGTAAGAGCAAAGTATGGATGCTTCAATCCTACATAGAACAAGAAACAAAATAATCATAGGAGATAGAGGGAAGGAGGGACTTGAGAGAGACAAGGGAGGGGAGGGGAAAACGGGAAAGGATCAGGTGTGAGAGGAGACAGAAGAGAAGTACAGAGGATCAGGATATTGAATAGAGGTGTGTAGCAGTGGAGGATGTGGAAGCTGGGGTAGCCACTAGAAAGTTCCAGGAGCCAGGGAAGCAAAAGTCTCCCAGAACCCAACAGGGGTGACATTAGCCAAAATACCTAACAAAGAAGTAGAGACCATATCTCTTGGTTAGACAAGGCCCCCAGTTGAGAGGTGGGGCCACCCACCCATATCAAAACTATTGACGGTTACAACTAACCATCAGACTTAGCATGCAGAGCCCAAAGGAGGAGTAAGAGCAATGGCTGTAGGAGCTGAAGGGGGTTGGAACCCCATAGGAAGAACAACAATATCAACCATCAGAACCCCAAAAATCCCAGGGACTAAACCACCAAACAAAGAGTACACCTAGAGGGACCCATGGCACAAACTGTATATGGAGCAGAAGATTGCCTTGTCTGGCATCAATGGGAGGGGATGCACTTGGTCCTGTTGTGGAGCCATGCTCCAGCACAAGGTAGTGCTAGGTTGGTGAGGCAGGAGTGTGGGTGTATGTGTGGAAACACTTACATAGAAGCAGGGGGAAGTAGGGAAAGTTAGGGGATTGTGGAGGAGAAACTGGGAAGGGGGATAACATTTGGAATGTAAATAAATTTAAAAAGTATGCATATATACCAATATTAAACATACACACATTCAGGAAATTTTCACCTGTGCCAACGTGTTCAAGGTTCTTTCCCATTTTCTCTTCTATGAGATTCAGCGTACCTTGTTGTATATGGAGGTCCTTGGTCCAGCTAGACTTCAGCTTTGTACAAGGAGATAAGAATGGATCAATTTGCATTCCTCTACATGCCAACTACCAGTTGAACCAGGACCATTTATAGAAAATGCTGGCTTTTTTTCCACTGGATGGTTTTAGCTTCTTTGAAAAAGATCAAGTGACCAAAGGTTTATGAGTTTATTTCTTTAGTCCTATTCCACTGATTGACCTGCTTGTCTCTGTACCAATTCCATTCGATTTTTATCACTATTAATCTCTAGTATGACTTGAGGTCACGGATGATGATTCCCCCAGAAGTAATTTTATTGTTGAGAATGCTTTTTGCTATCCTGGGTTTCTTGTTTCCATCTTCTGAGGTCTTCTTCAATTTCTTTCTTTAGAGGATTGAAGTTCTTGTTGGACAGATGTTTCATTTGATTAGTTAGAGTCACACCAAGATATTTTGTATTATTGTATTCTGAATGGTGTTATTCCCCTAATTTCTTTCTCAGAATGTTTATCATTTGAGAAGAAAGCTATGAATTTGAGTTAATTTTATATTCTGACACTTTGCTGAAGGTTTTATCAGCTTTAGGCATTCTATCCTGGATTTTTTGGGGTCACTTATGTGCACTAACATATCTTCTGCAAATAGTGACATATTCACTTCTTCCTTTCCAATTTGTGAGAATGGTTTTTGCTATCCTGGGTATTTTGTTATTCCAGATAAATTTGGACATTGCTTTTTCTATCTCTGTGAAGAGTTGAATTTTGATGTTGGAATTTTGATGGGTATTGCATTGAATCTGTAGATTGCTTTTGGTAAGATGGCCATTTTCACTGTGTTAATCCTGCGGATCCATAATCATGGGAGATCTTTCCATCTTCTGAAATCTTCAATTTCTTTCTTTAAATACTTGAAGTTCTTGTCATACAGATCTTTCACTTGCTTGGTTAGAGTCACACCAAGATATTTTATATTATTTGTGACTATTATGAATGGTGTTGTTCCCCTAATTTCTTTCTCAGCCTGTTTATCCTGTGAGTAGAGGAAATCTACTAATTTGTTTGAGTTAATTTATATCCTGTCACTTTGCTGAAGTTGTGTATCTCTCCTGGATTTTGGGGGGGTCACTTATGTATGCTAACATATCAACCACAAATAGTGACTTCACTTCTTCCTTCCCAATTTTTATCCCTTTGATCTCCTTTTGTTGCCTAATTGCTCTGGCTGAACTTTGAGTACTATATTGAATAGATAGTGAAAGAGTGGGTAGCCTTGTCTTCTCCCTGATTTTAGTGGGACGGCTTCAAAATTCTCTCCATTTAGTTTTATGTTGGCTGTTGGTTTGTTGTATATTGCTTATATTATCTTTAGGTATGGACTTGAATTCCTGATCTCTTCAATACTTTTGACATAATGGGTGTTGTAGTTTGTCAAAAGATTTTTCAGCATCTAATGAAATGATCATAAGGTTTTTTTTCTTTGAGTTTGTTTATATATTGTATTACTTTATGGATGTCCTTATATTGAACCATTCCTGAATCCCTGGGATGAAGCTTACTTGATCATAGTGAATGATCATTTTTGACTTGTTCTTGGATTTAGTTTTTAAAAGATTTTATTGATTAATTTTTCATCAATATTCATGAGGGAAATTGGTCTGAACTTATTTTCTTTGTTGGGTCTTTGCCTGGTTTAGGTATCAGTGTAACTGTGGCTTCATAGAATGTATTGGGTAGGGTTCCTTCTGTTTCTATTTTGTGGAATAGTTTGAGAAGTATTGGTATTAAATCTTCTTTGAAGGTCTGATAGAATTCTGCACTAAGACCATCTGGACTTGGGCATGTTTTGGTTGGGAGACTTTTAATGCCTGCTTCTATTTCTTTAGGGGTTATGGGAGGGTTTAGATGTTTTATCAGATCCTGATTAAACTTTGGTACCTGATATTTGTCTAGAAAATCAATCATCCATTTCATCTAGATTTTAAAGTTTGGTTGAGTATAAGCTTTTGTAGTAGCATCTGATAATTTTTTTAAGTTCTTCAGTTTCTGTTGTTATAGCTCACTTTTCATTTACCACCCACATCAAAAGTAATAATCTGGAATTCCTCCTGTAAAAAGAGAATGCAGGGACAAAGAGTGGAGCAGAGACTGAAGGAAAGGCCATTCAGAGTCTGCCCCACCTAGGGATATATTCCATTGCAGACACTAAGTCCAGACACTATGGCTAATGCCAAAAAAACATGTGCTATTAGGAGCCTGGTGATAGCTGTTCCCTAAGAGGCTCTGCCAGAAGCAGACCAATACTGAAGCTGATGCATACAGTCAAACATAAGACTGAGCAAGGGGACCAAAATGGATGAGTTAGGGCAAGGTCTGAAGGAGCTGAAGTGGTTTGCAACCCCATAGGAAGAATAACAATATCCACCAACCAGAAGCCCCTGCCCCAGAGCTCCCAAGGACTAAACGACCAAACAAAGAGTACACATGGAGGGACCTATGACATGAGCTGCATATGTAGCAGAGAATTGCCTTATCTACCATCGATGAGAAAGGAGGCCCTTGATCCTGTTGTGGCTTGATGCCCCAGCATAGGGGAATGCTATGGTGCTGAGGTGGGATTTGAAGCACACTCATAGGGGAAGGGGGCAGGGGGAGAGGATGGGGCATTTGTGGAGAGAAATCTAGGAATGGGAGTAACACTTGAAATCTAAAAAAATATAATAACCAACAAAAAAACATAAACCAGTAGGAAATTTCACCCTACTACATGGGCACTGAATATTCATCATATCCAGAAATTGGAAACAACCAAGATATCCATCAACAGATAAATGAGCAAAGAAAATGTAATATATTTCAATAATAGAACATTACTCAGCCATTTAATTAATGGCATTGGCAGGTAAAAGGATAAAACAGGAAAACCTCATTCAGAGTTGTGTAAACAGACCTACAAAAACAAACATGGTATACATTATTACTTATATGTGAATTTTAACTATTAAGTCATTCCAAATCAATCCATAACCCACATAACCACAAGGTTTAAGTATAGGATAAGAGAAGGAGGAGAAGGAGTCTCCGATGACAAACCTATTCCATCTTGAAACCAGCCTCCATAAAACCTTGTCCTGCTGAGGGTTCCAGGCTTCTCTGCCATCTATTCCTGCTTTCTTAGGGTTCGGTTAGAAGAGACCCCAAGCCTGAGCTTGTAATAAAGTGACCCTGGTAAAATTACATCAAAACTGGCTCCCTGGTGGTCTTTTGGCATTCATAAACACTTCCTAGCACAACATTGCATCTCTCTAAAAAGGGAAAATAGAATAGATAGTTATGAATTGATGGGGTTGGAGATTGAGGCAAGAGTATAAAACTGAGAGGAGCAGGAGATGTGAAAACTCTAATCAGAATATATTATGTGAAAAAAATTTTTTCAATAAAAGAAAAGCAATGTTGCAATGATAGAGTATTATGGTAAATACTTGTGGTCAAAGAGCTAGAGAGAGAGAAACAGGAAAAACACTGAGACTACCATCTTGGTACAGGTCACAGAGAGAGATGCCCTATCAAGACACAAGATGAATGGCAGACGAAGGACAACAGCCAACATTAACTCCTACTCTCAATGTGTACACATACATATATCCTTCAGCTGCGAACTCACACGTACATAAATGGATATAGATACACAATAAACACATTGTACAACATGTCCATGGATATAAAAAATTATTTGCCATTAATATTTCAATAAATAGATAAAATGAAGAACAATTAAACAGGCACATGATAGTTTCATAAACGACTCATTAAATAACTGTGGTAAAAATGGAAACTTAAAATTCACATTCTTTTTGTGGATCCACATAAATTATAATTAGGGGAAAATATAGCTACAACAAAATAAAATATTTTTGATTAGTGAATGTAAATTAAAAACAAAAGAAAGCTTAAAAGTGAATATCAAAAAGGATCTTCTTTTCAGTGACCTCATCATCAAAGCAATATTAATTATATAAAGGAAATAGGAGAAAGAGAATTTATGTGGAAGTATCAACTTACTGTGTAAAATTAACTTAAGAACACTCTACTACTTGAAAACAGAAGTGTCAAAAGAATGTATATGTGTAATAGCACATTTTACTTAAAATCATATGAAGAACTTTGCTTTGCTACTTGACCCATTAAAGTATAAAAAGAATCTCTAATTTAGAGACAAAGTGACTGTGGCTGCACAGGAAGATTCTCTATAACCAGCTCTATGTCAAGTTCCATGCGATCCCATGACATCTTCTCACATCTGTGGACACCAGGAATGCACACATGCATGCACTCTGGCACAACACTTCTACATAAAATTAAGAAATTAAAAAATAGTTTTTAAAGAAGAGATTAAACATCTTTTTTAAAAAAATGTATGGTGATATTTTGACTGGAGCTTTTTCAGCATAATGATTATTCTGCTATCAAAACTGATCTGTACCAAAGGAGTAATTGTGGGATAGGCATTCATCACAAACTTCTGAACAGTCAGGATGACTGAGTCATACATCCATAACAAAAATGAGGTCATTGAGATAATGAAGTCTACCCAATACATGACCACAAAGCAAACCACTAGCAACAAGATGGTCTGAGTGGCCTTTTTCTCAGGGGATGCTCTCGGGTGACTGATGCTATGAAGATACTTGCATTGCCTCTGATGTCTGAACAAGATAATCACCATATATGTACTTGTAGTCAGCATGACTCCTACAAGAAACATATCTCTGGAAGTTGTCACTGTTAAAATAAGTCCTCTGATGATGTAGTTCATGGGTAAGAGTGAGCAGGATCTAGTGGCCTTCATCTGGTTGGTCCCACTCACATTGGTATAAGCACCAACATAAAAGATCTGGTTACTATTGAAGGACAAATTGAAAAACCATATACATAAGAAAGAATATATCATGTATTTTTTTAGTTTTTGTTTAAATTTTGCCAACAAGGAGGTACTGGGACTGATGGTGACAGCCTGGAACACACTCAGGAGGCAGGTGATGCACATAGAGAGGCCTCTCATCACTCTGCTTATGTAAAAAGTTGCCTTACATATGAATCCATTCTCAATGTTCAGTGATTCAAATATGTCTGTAAGCCAAATATTCCCTCCAGTGAGTAACATGATTATGTGAACAAAGGTCAGTTGACAGGAGATCATGTCTGTGGACTTAGGTCTGTGACATAGAATTATGTAAATATAGAAACAAACAAGAAACATATTGGCTAGGACTCCAAGCCCAGCTTGGAAATAAAGAACATTCTGGATTGACAACATAAGTAGAGATTCAACTCATCTTAAGATGAGTAGAAGTTTATTTCATATATCTGAAAAAAATAATAGAGCACACATCAAGATTGTAATACACTGCCTATATTAACATTCTATTTTTCAAACTAATTCTTGAATATCATGACTCTTTAACTCTTGATCTTACAGACTGTACATCATAGCAACATTTCTATGTCTTCAATATATCTGCTGTATAGAGAGAAAATTATAGATAATAAATATAATCATAGTCATATCTATACAGAATACTCATTGTAGCCCTGTATTAGATGAGTCTCATGCCTCATAGTTATTTAATTGCCTCATTTCATACTTAATGCATAAATAGTAGTGATACGCACAGAATGTTAATCATATTCCTATGGCAGAATGAATGTTACAATAATCTGAAAATATTTTCCAAAGAAATCCAATATATCAGGTGATTTAGTATTATGTTCTATAAATTTACTGTACTCTAGTTTGCAACTATCCATGTTTAACTTGTTATTCTAATGCAATCACAGTGGTAATTCATGGTAACCCCAGTATTTTAATCAGCCTAAGGTCTTAACCTATGTTTTTGATGTTCCTTTTTCAAGGAAATCTTATATCAATAAAATATGAATTTAAAATATAGATACAGTTTGAGACCATTAGCTTAATATCCATACCCTATGATGATTAATTGTGTGGTTCTAAATGGTCCTAGGCCTCTCCTTCTTTAGGTCCCATCCTATGACATTTTGTGAAACTTCAGATTTAAAGAACTAAGTCCCAGCTACCAAGACAGATAGTATTTTTTCTTTACATTTTGGAGGGGCAGTGTAATTAGTTAATAGAATGAATAGTTATGGCTTTTCAGAAATCTATGTTGGTATTTCAACTACTTACCTCATTCTTCTGTATATATCTCCCTCCACAATCTGAGAAGCGGCCATTTCCCTAGTGCACTGCTGAGATCATTTGTGCCCTGCTATTCTTCTCTCTATTGCTTCCACCACACCCCTATATGGTCAATGCTCTTTTTTTGCTTTACTGGTTTCGGTAGTTACTACCGGCTACATACATCTCTCCAATAAGAAAGAACTTGGGTGCTAAGATAAACACTATTATCAACATGGTATGACAAACATGAACTCACTGAAGATAACCAGATAGTGAGGCTATTTGTATATTTTTCTTTCAAAACATATTCCTTCCCATGCAGTAGAAAAAAAGCGTTACCACACGTCATCAGAACCCACACACTTTTCACCATTTCACTCAACAGTCTTACATTTAGTGACTATGTTAGTTATTTGACCTGGTGACCAGGATAAATTTATTATGTAATTAATTTAATTCATTACTTTAAATCAGCTTGTGATAGAGAAATTGAAAATGACTACACTGAATCAGATTCTTGTGAGAAAAAGAGTGTCCAATTATATTTTCAAGTTCACACATATTCCACATATATAGACAGATGCATGTATGTATAGAAATAATGCAGAAGCTAGTGTCTGAGACCATCCTTTAACTTCTCTATGACTATCTCACCATAAGTCACACTTTAATATTTACATTATTTTGTGCCTGAAAAGCTTAATCTAGTAAAGGAATGGATTCATGCCAATTACCAGATCCAAAATATCGAACTCTCTCACCAACAGACATAAACAGTAGGTTTTCTGTTTATAAAGGCTCCAGGATACACAGTGGAGATGGTCAAGAACATGTTTTCCTTTTGGAAAGACCTGGGTTTGGTTCTCAGCAATGACATCGTGGCTTGTGATCATATGTGACTGGGGTTGAAGGAGATACAAACTCTGTCTGACCAAGCATGCAAGAGGTACACAGATACTATATGTAGACAAAATATACATATACATATACATATACATATACACACATATATACATATATAGAAAGAAAGATAAATAAAGCTGCAGGAAAATTATTAATTCATGCCTTAGACTGCAAAATGTAAGAACTGTAGCCCAATTCTAATTTTAAACCTACAAATAGACAAGCCATATTGATACGATAATTTATTATTAATTATGCTTCGATAATATTAAGATTCACAGGAATTATAATTAATATAAAAAGATGTTAATATAATAAGGTAAAAGATAATAATGTAAAATGTTTTTTTCTTATTGCAAAAATATGCACTTCATCCTCTCTATTTCATACCCATTGCTTTGTAAATATTTATACCATACAGAAAATAACAAACCTTCTAATTCATAAATTGGCATTTTTAATTGAGGCTCATTGGAGCTGAGGGTTGGTGAAAAAAGAAAATTGCTATCATGAGTAAACAGGTTTGTTAACAGGGATATGTACTTATAAAAATCATCTTTTATTAAAAAAGAAAAGTGCATTTCTGACATCCACATTAGTTTAAATTGCAATATTTACTTGTAAGTACTAAAACCCATAGTATACCCACAAACATTTATGGTAGTGGAGAAGCCATGACTATTAAATTGACCAAAAGACTAAGCAGTCTGCAGGCATGTGTTTGAAAAGCATAAGAGAGAGAGAGACAGAGAGACAGAGACAGAGACAGAGGCACAGAGAGACAGAATGAGAGAGAGAACTTGTCTTCATGCACAGCTCTACACTCTCACTCTACCTCTTCATTATAACAATATTTGAATCTAGAACAGTTTGTTTGTGTATGTATACTAATCCATGTATTCTGTTTCTGAAGACTTAATAGTATAAGAAACATACAAGCATAGTAACTCCAAAGTGTCATTTTCATTTTTATGTGTCAACACATTTGGTGGGTAATGACCTATAAGCTGTATGACTGCTCAGAGAGTACATGAAGTGAATATGTGACTTTCAGGTGACAAGTGAAATTGTTGGTTGTCCATTGTTAGAAACACAAAAACATTTTTTAGAAATCCCCGAAAGAGAAAGTACTTGGTATCAAAAATTAATTCCATGAAATCTTTATAAAATATAGAATGCCAGCAAGAATCTTTGATGCTTTTTAATAAAGTAGTAATTGATAGCTCTTACCTGACACTCTGAAATAATTTAAATGCAGTAATTCTTGTTTGTAAATTAAGTTTAGCACAGGTGTAACTGAAGACATACAGATGTTGAGCTTTATAATCTAAGTCAAAAGCCAGTTCCCTTAAGATGAAGCAGCAGCAGCAGCAGCAGCAGGAATGTCACTGCAGAGACTGGGGAAACAATCATACACAGAGTGTCATCACAAATTCCATGAAGTGAGAAATGAGTAGAATGGAAAAATACAAAACACAATTCAAATGCATCAATATTAAAATTGACCTGTGCAAAACAATAAATGATTGTCATTTGGTATTAACTCATTAAGACAGCTCAAGTGTTTTGTTACAGGGATGGAAACCTAACAAACGTGGCCATACCTAGATGGAACCATGATCTTAGATTTCTTAGAACACATAGTCAATACAATCCTCCATCAGATAGGCTCTTTAAAAGGTTGAGATGAGTGGAGAATGGAAAATGTAGTGTAAAAATAAATTAAAATTACATATTTTTTTAAAAATAGATTGTGATGGAGTTACATTTTAAATATAGGTCAGTGTAGATTCAATATAAAAACTAATGGGTGTCATTATATTTTAATTTAATATATAATTCTCAATGATCATCTTCAGCCTTTTAGCTTTTCCTGTCTCTATCCATCCTTTTGTTAGGCCCTGTCTACTATAGAAGAGATCAAACTGATTGAAATCTGTATTCTTTTGTTAATCATTACACTGACATTCCTATGTATACAAGCGTCTCTGGTTTACTTATGATACAATATAGTTCAAAAGTAAAGTTGTAAGCAGATAATACTTTAATCATTTATTACAGAATCCTGCTTCATTCTACCCCCTACTGCTCTCACTATAATGAAGAGAATTAAAAAAAAAAAATACTTACCGTCTGAGCCTCCGATAAACATCCTTGTGGAAAGAGACCCTAACATATAGTTTATATGGAAGAAATGGCATCACCTAATCTCCCTCTAGACCAACAGTTATCATGCCATGTGGAGTAGGCATTTTTGACCTGAACATAGTTACAAAGTGGTACCATCAAAAGGAAAAGTGAACTTCTCTAATTTCAGGAGAATAGTAAAGTAGGAACAGCTGAGCTCTGTATTTCCCAGGTGTGAGATATTCTCTCCAGGCCATAACAGAGTGTGGAGATTAACTGTTCCCAGTCATTGTGAACAAACAAAAGGAAGAATAATAATATCCAGTTTAAGAAAATTAGAAAAAGTATTTAGATTCCCCAAGGTATCCATCCTGTTTCAAAAGCATTCATGATACCCTCCATACTTACCTGACAGTGCCTTCAGTATCTCACCTAGAAATTAACAGCTCTTTTGAGAAAATTAGGAAACTGTCACCTTCTCCAAACACACTAAGAGTAAAGGATTTTTCTTACCTTACCATTACAGAGAGATATTATTAAATTCTGACATTATATATTAAATTCTCTTACAGGTCACACACATAGGAGGAAATATGACTATATTGTCACCAGAAATCAGGCTGTGTTGTTAAAATTGTACCTCAGTTGGCAGAGTGTAGGCCTAGAAAGTATTGTGTATGTGGGACACTATAAAATAAACCAAATATACAAGGTGACAGAGAAGAATTTCAAGTCAATGGCAACTATAAGAAATACAATAAGCTCTTTGTATATATTGGATATTAGTCCCATATCTGATTTAGGATAGGTAAAGATCCTTTCCCAATCTGTTGGTAGCCTTTTTGTCTTATTGACCGTGTCTTATGTCTTACAGAAGCTTTGCAATTTTATGAGGTCCCATTTGTTAATTCTCGATCTTAGAGCACAAGCCATTGCTGTTCTATTCAGGAATTTTCCCCTGTGCCCATATCTTCCAGGCTTTTCCCCACTTTCTCCTCTATAAGTTTCAGTGTCTCTGGTTTTATGTGGAGCTCCTTGATCCACTTAGATTTGACCTTAGTACAAGGAGATAGGAATGGATCAATTCACATTCTTCTACATGATAACCACCAGTTGTGCCAGCAGCATTAGTTGAAAATGGTGTCTTTTTTCCACTGGATGGTTTTAGCTCCCTTGTGAAATATCAAGTGACCATAGGTGTGTGGGTTCATTTCTGGGTCTTCAATTCTATTCCATTGGTCTATTTGTCTGTACCTATACCAATACCATGAAGTTTTTATCACAATTGCTCTGTAGTACAGCTTTAGGTCAAGCATGGTGATTCCCGAAGAGGTTCTTTTATCCTTGAGAAGAGGTTTTGCTATCCTAGGTTTTTTGTTATTCCAGATGAATCTGCAGATTGCACTTTCTAATTCGTTGAAGAATTGAGTTGGAATTTTGATGGGAATTGCATTGAATCTGTAGATTGCTTTTGGCAAGATAGCCATTTTTACAATATTGATTCTGCCAATCCATGAGCATGGGAGATCTTTCCATCTTCTGAGATCTTCTTTAATTTCTTTCTTCAGAGACTTGAAGTTCTTATCATACAGATCTTTCACTTCCTTAGTTAGAGTCACACCAAGATATTTTATATTATTTGTGACTATTGAGAAGGGTGTTGTTTCCCTAATTTCTTTCTCAGCCTGTTTATTCTTTGTGTAGAGAAAGGCCATTGACTTGTTTGAGTTAATTTTGTATCCAGCTACTTCACTGAAGCTGTTTATCAGGTTTAGGAGTTCTCTGGTGGAATTTTTAGGGTCACTTATATATACTATCATATCATCTGCAAAAAGTGATATCTTGACTTCATCTTTTCCAATTTATATCCCCTTGATCTCCTTTTGTTGTCGAATTTCTCTGGCTACGACTTCAAGTACTATGTTGAATAGGTAGGGAGAAAGTGGGCAGCCTTGTCTAGTCCCTGATTTTAGTGGGATTGCTTCAAGCTTCTCTCCATTTACTTTGATGTTGGCTACTGGTTTGCTGTAGATTGCTTTTATCATGTTTAGGTACGGGCCTTGAATTCCTGATCTTTCCAAGACTTTTATCATGAATGGGTGTTGGATCTTGTCAAATGCTTTTTCCGCATCTAACGAGATGATCATGTGGTTTTTGTCTTTGAGTTTGTTTATATAATGGATTACGTTGATGGATTCCCATATATTAAACCATCCCTGCATCCCTGGAATAAAACCTACTTGGTCAGGATGGATAATTGCTTTAATGTGTGCTTGGATTCGGTTAGCAAGAATTTTATTGAGTATTTTTGCATCGATATTCATAAGGGAAATTGGACTGAAGGTCTCTACCTTTGTTGGATCTTTCTGTGGTTTAGGTATCAGAGTAATTGTGGCTTCATAGAATGAGTTGGGTAGAGTACCTTCTACTTCTATTTTGTGGAATAATGTGTGCAGAACTGGAATTAGATCTTCTTTGAAGGTCTGATAGAACTCTGCACTAAACCCATCTGGTCCTGGGCTTTTTTTGGCTGGGAGACTATTAATGACTGCTTCTATTTCTTTAGGGGATATGGGATTGTTTAGATCGTTAACTTGATCCTGATTTAACTTTGGTACCTGGTATCTGTCTAGAAATTTGTCCATTTCGTCCAGGTTTTCCAGTTTTGTTGAGTATAGCCTTTTGTAGAAGGATCTGATGGTGTTTTTGGATTTCTTCAGGATCTGTTGTTATGTCTCCCTTTTCATTTCTGATTTTGTTAATTAGGATGGTGTCCCTGTGCCCTCTAGTGAGTCGAGCTAAGGGTTTATTTATCTTGTTGATTTTCTCAATGAACCAACTCCTCGTTTGGTTAATTCTTTGAATAGTTCTTCTTGTTTCCACTTGGTTGATTTCGCCCCTGAGTTTGATTATTTCCTGCCGTCTACTCCCCTTGGGTGAATTTGCTTCCTTTTTTTCTAGAGATTTTAGATGTGTTGTAAAGCTGCTAATCTGTGCTCTCTCTAGTTTCTTTTTGGAGGCACTCAGATCTATGAGTTTCCCTCTTAGAAATGCTTTCATTGTGTCCCATAGGTTTGGGTATGTTGTGCCTTCATTTTCTTTTTTTTTCAATATTAAAATAATTTATTTTTAATTTTCAATAAATTCTTGCGACATAGCCATATCCCCAAAGATAAATCAACTGTTCAGAATTAGCAAGAAATTAAGTTTATAAAATTTTTACAAGAAAAAATGTATCCATTATGCAGCATTTAAGAATAAAGGTGTCGAAAAAGCACCTGGGCAGCTGGGGCTCAGGGTCTGCTGACACTCGCCAGCTACCCACAACACCCGCCACAGGATCTTAAGACTTCTGGTGAGTGGAGCACAGCTTCTGCTCCAATCCAATTGCGCGGGACCTGAGACTGCATTAGTTAGGGAAGCAGAAACTGGCCTGAGTAGGGCCACAGGCCTCACCCGGCCAGATCAGCGCCAGGGTAGCAGGAGCGCAGGGTTGCCTGACACCCGCCAGCTACCCACGACCCCCGCCGCAGGATTTTGGGACTGCTGGTGAGTGGAACACAGCTTCTGCTCCAATCCAATTGCGCGGGACCTGAGACTGCATTAGTTAGGGAAGCAGAAAACCGGCCTGAGTAGGACCACAGGCCTCACCCAGCCGGATCAGCGCCAGGGTAGCGGGAGCGCAGGGTTGCCTGACACCCGCCAGCTACCCACGATCCCCGCCGCAGGATTTTGGGACTGCTGGTGAGTGGAACACAGCTTCTGCTCCAGTCCAATCACGCGGGACCTGAGACTGCTCTGGTTGGGGAGAGAGAAATCCGGCCTACATAGGGCCACAACCCTCTTCCGGTCAGAAAAGCACCGGGGCAGCTGGGGCGCAGGGTCAGCTGACACTCACCAGCTACCCACAACACCCACCACAGAATCTTAAGACTTCTGGAGAGTGGAACACAGCTTCTGCTCCAATCCAATTGCACGCGGGACCAGAGACTGCATTAGTTAGGGAAGCAGAAAAACGGCCTGAGTAGGACCACAGGCCTCTTCCGGCTGGACCAGCACCGGGGTACCGTCAGCTACCCACGACCCCCCGCCGCAGGATTTAGAGACTGCTGGTGAGTGGAACACAGCTTCTGCTCCAATCTTTAAATAGTGACAACGATAACAACTAACCCCAGAGATTACCAGATGGCGAAAGGTAAACGTAATAATCTTACTAACAGAAACCAAGACCACTCACCATCATCAGAACCCAGCACCCCCACTTCGCCCAGTCCAGGGCACCCCAACACACCGGAAAAGCTAGACACGGATTTAAAAGCATATCTCCTGATGATGATAGAGGACTTCAAGAAGGACTTTAATAACACACTTAAAGAAATGCAGGAGAACACTGCTAAAAAGGCAGAAGACAATAAAGAGGAAGCACAAAAATCCCTTAAAGAATTGCAGGAGAACACTGCTAAAGAGTTACAAATCCTTAAAGAAAAACATGATAACATAATCAAACAGGTAGAAGTCCTTACAGAAAAACAGGAAAACACATCCAAACAGATGATGGAAATGAACAAAACCATACTAGACCTAAAAAGGGAAGTAGACACAATAAAGAAAACCCAAAATGAGGCAACACTGGAGATAGAAACCCTAGGAAAGAAATCTGGAACCATAGATACGAGCATCAGCAACAGAATACAAGAGATGGAAGAGAGAATCTCAGGTGCAGAAGATTCCATAGAGAACATCGGCACAACAATCAAGGAAAATGTAAAATGCAAAAAGATCCTAACTCAAAACATCCAAGAAATAAAGGACACAATGAGAAGACCAAACCTACGGATAATAGGAGTGGATGAGAATGAAGATTTTCAACTCAAAGGACCAGCAAACATCTTCAACAAAATTATAGAAGAAAACTTCCCAAATCTAAAGAAAGAGATGCCCATGAACATACAAGAAGCCTACAGAACTCCAAATAGACTGGACCAGAAAAGAAATACCTCCCGACACATAATAATCAGAGCAACAAATGCTCTAAATAAAGATAGAATACTAAAAGCAGTAAGAGAAAAAGGCCAAGTAACATATAAAGGCAAGCCTATCAGAATTACACCAGACTTTTCACCAGAGACTATGAAAGCCAGAAGATCCTGGACAGATGTTATACAGACACTAAAAGAACACAAATTCCAGCCCAGGCTACTATACCCAGCCAAACTCTCAATTAACATAGATGGAGAAACCAAAGTATTCCACGACAAAACCAAATTCACACATTATCTCTCCACGAATCCAGCCCTTCAAAGGATAATAACAGAAAAAAACCAATACAAGGACAGGAACCACGCCCTAGAAACAACAAGAAGGTAATCCCTCAACAAACCTAAAAGAAGACAGCCACAAGAACAAAATGCCAACTTTAACATCAAAAATAACAGGAAACAACAATTACTTTTCCTTAATATCTCTTAATATCAATGGACTCAACTCCCCGATAAAAAGACATAGACTAACAAAATGGCTACACAAACAAGACCCAACATTTTGCTTCTTACAGGAAACTCATCTCAGAGAAAAGGATAGACACTACCTCAGAATGAAAGGCTGGAAAACAATTTTCCAAGCAAATGGCATGAAGAAACAAGCTGGAGTAGCCATTCTAATATCTGATAAGATTGACTTCCAACCCAAAGTCATTAAAAAAGACAGGGAGGGACACTTCATACTCATCAAAGGTAAAATCCTCCAAGAGGAACTATCAATCCTGAATATCTATGCTCCAAATACAAAGGCAGCCACATTCATTAAAGAAACTTTAGTAAAGCTCAAAGCACACATTGCACCTCATACAATAATAGTGGGAGACTTCAACACACCACTTTCACCAATGGACAGATCATGGAAACAGAAACTAAACAGGGACACAGTGAAACTAAGAGAAATTATGAATCAAATGGATCTGGCAGATATCTACAGAACATTCTATCCTAAAACAAAAGGATATACCTTCTTCTCAGCACCTCATGGTACCTTCTCCAAAATTGACCACATAATTGGTCACAAAACAGGCCTCAACAGATATAAAAATATTGAAATTGTCCCATGCATCCTATCAGATCACCATGGACTAAGGCTGATCTTCAATAACAAAATAAATAATAGAAAGCCAACCTTCACGTGGAAACTGAACAACACTCTTCTCAATGATACCTTGGTCAAGGAAGGAATAAAGAAAAAAATTAAGGACTTTTTAGAGTTCAATGAAAATGAAGCCACAACATACCCAAACTTATGGGACGCAATGAAAGCATTTTTAAGAGGAAAACTCATAGCTCTGAGTGCCTCCAAAAGGAAACTAGAGAGAGCACACATTAGCAGCTTGACAACACACCTAAAAGCACTAGAACAAAAGGAAGCAAATTCACCCAAGAGGAGTAGACGGCAGGAAATAATCAAACTCAGGGGTGAAATCAACCAAGTGGAAACAAGAAAAACTATTCAAAGAATCAACCAATCAAGGAGCTGGTTCTTTGAGAAAATCAACAAGATAGATAAACCCTTAGCCAGACTCACTAGAGGGCACAGGGAAAGCATCCTAATTAACAAAATCAGAAATGAAAAAGGAGACATAACAACAGATCCTGAAGACATCCAAAACACCATCAGATCCTTCTACCAAAGGCTATACTCAACAAAACTGGAGAACCTGGATGAAATGGAGAAGTTCCTAGACAGATACCAGGTACCAAAGTTGAATCAAGATCAGGTTAATGATCTAAACAGCCCTATATCCCCCAAAGAAATAGAAGCAGTCATTAATAGTCTCCCAACTAAAAAAAGCCCAGGACCAGATGGGTTTAGTGCAGAGTTCTATCAGACCTTCAAAGAAGATCTAATCCCAGTTCTTCACAAACTATTCCACAAAATAGAAACAGAAGGTACTCTACCCAACTCATTCTATGAAGCCACAATTACTCTGATACCTAAACCACAAAAAGACCCAACAAAGATAGAAAACTTCAGACCAATATCCCTTATGAATATTGATGCAAAAATCCTCAATAAAGTTCTTGCTAACCGAATCCAAGAACACATCAAAACAATCATCCATCCTGACCAAGTAGGTTTCATCCCAGGGATGCAGGGATGGTTCAATATACGGAAATCCATCAACGTAATCCAGTATATAAACAAACTCAAAGACAAAAACCACATGGTCATCTCCTTAGATGCGGAAAAAGCATTTGACAAGATCCAACACCCATTCATGATAAAAGTCTTGGAAAGATCAGGAATTCAAGGCCCATACCTAAACATGATAAAAGCAATCTACAGCAAACCAGTAGCCAACATCAAAGTAAATGGTGAGAAGCTTGAAGCAATCCCTCTAAAATCAGGGACTAGACAAGACTGTCCACTTTCTCCATACCTATTCAACATTGTATTTGAAGTCCTAGCCAGAGCAATTCGACAACAAAAGGAGATCAAAGGGATACAAATTGGAAAAGATGAAGTCAAAATATCACTTTTTGCAGATGATATGATAGTATATATAAGTGACCCTAAAAATTCCACCAGAGAACTCCTAAGCCTGATAAACAGCTTCGGTGAAGTAGCTGGATATAAAATTAACTCAAACAAATCAATGGCCTTTCTCTACACAAAGAATAAACAGGCTGAGAAAGAAATTAGGGAAACAACACCCTTCTCAATAGTCACAAATAATATAAAATATCTTGGCGTGACTCTAACTAAGGAAGTGAAAGATCTGTATAGTAAAAACTTCAAGTCTCTGAAGAAAGAAATTATAGAAGATCTCAGAAGATGGAAAGATCTCCCATGCTCATGGATTGGCAGGATCAACATTGTAAAAATGGTTATCTTGCCAAAAGCAATCTACAGATTCAATGCAATCCCCATCAAAATTCCAAATCAATTCTTCAACGAATTAGAAAGTGCAATCTGCAAATTCATCTGGAATAACAAAAAACCTAGGATAGCAAAAACTCTTCTCAAGGATAAAAGAACCTCTGGTGGAATCACCATGCCGGACCTAAAGCTCTACTACAGAGCAATTGTGATAAAAACTGCATGGTACTGGTATAGTGACAGACAAATAGACCAATGGAATAGAATTGAAGACCCAGAAATGAACCCACACACCTATGGTCACTTGATCTTCGACAAGGGAGCTAAAAACATCCAGTGGAAGAAAGACAGCATTTTCAACAAATGGTGCTGGCACAACTGGTTGTTAACATGTAGAAGAATGCGAATCGATCCATTCCTATCTCCTTGTACTAAGGTCAAGTCTAAGTGGATCAAGGAACTTCACATAAAACCAGAGACACTGAAACTTATAGAGGAGAAAGTGGGAAAAAGCCTTGAAGATATGGGCACAGGGGAAAAATTCCTGAATAGAACAGTAATGGCTTGTGCTGTAAGATCGAGAATTGACAAGTGGGACCTCATGAAACTACAAAGCTTCTGCAAGGCTAAAGACACCATCAATAAGACAAAAAAACCACCAACAGATTGGGAAAGGATCTTCACCTATCCTAAATCAGATAAGGGACTAATATCCAATATATATAAAGAACTCAAGAAGGTGGACTCCAGAAAGTCAAATAACCCCATTAAAAAAATGGGGCTCAGAACTGAACAAAGAATTCTCACCTGAGGAATACCGAATGGCAGAGAAGCACCTGAAAAAATGTTCAACATCCTTAATCATCAGGGAAATGCAAATCAAAACAACCCTGAGATTCCACCTCACAGCAGTCAGAATGGCTAAGATCAAAAATTCAGGTGACAGCAGATGCTGGCGAGGATGTGGAGAAAGAGGAACACTCCTCCATTGTTGGTGGGATTGCAAGCTTGTACAACCACTCTGGAAATCAGTCTGGCGGTTCCTCAGAAAATTGGACATAGTACTACCGGAGGATCCAGCAATACCTCTCCTGGGCATATATCCAGAAGATGTCCCAACCGGTAAAAAGGACACATGCTCCACTATGTTCATAGCAGCCCTATTTATAATAGCCAGAAGCTGGAAAGAACCCAGATGTCCCTCAACAGAGGAATGGATACAGAAATTATGGTACATTTACACAATGGAGTACTACTCAGCTATTAAAAAGAATGAATTTATGAAATTCCTAGCCAAATGGATGGACCTGGAGGGCATCATCTTTAGTGAAGTAACACAATCACAAAAGAACTCACACAATATGTATTCACTGATAAGTGGATATTAGCCCAAAACTTAGGATACCCAAGATATAAGATACAATTTGATAAACGCATGAAACTCAAGAAGAATGAAGACCAAAGTGTGGACACTGTGCACCTTCTTAGAATTGGGAACAAAACACCCAGGGAAGGAGTTACAGAGACAAAGTTCGTAGCTGTGATGAAAGGATGGACCATTTAGAGACTGCTGTATCCAGGGATCCTTCCCATAATCAGCTTCTAAACGCTGACACCATTGCATACACTAGCAAGATCTTGCTGAAAGGACCCAAATATAGCTGTCTCTTGTGAGACGATGCCGGGGCCTAGCAAACACAGGAGTGGATGTTCACAGTCAGCTATTGGATGTATCACAGGGCTCCCAATGGAGAATCTAGAGAAAGTACCCAAGGAGCTAAAGGGATCTGCAACCCTATTGTTGGAACAACATGATGTACTAACCGGAACCCTGGAGCTCTTGTCTCTAGCTGCATATGTATCGAAAGATGGCCTAGTCGGCCATCAATGGAAAGAGAGGCCCATTGGACTTGCAAACTTTATATGCCCCAATATAGGGGAATGCCAGGGCCAAAAGAATGGGAATGGGTGGGTAGGGAAGTGGGGGGCGCTATGGGGGACTTTTGGGATAGTATTGGAAATGTAATTGAGGAAAATATGTAATAAAAATATTAAAAAAAAAGAATAAAGGTGTCTAAAGAGCTCAAATGTGACACACCTGTGGCAAGTTTTAAAAGAACATGAATCAAAACACAGTATCAATATATGCCTATTCTATAACCTCAAAATCTTAATGCATGCCTATTCTGGGACATCAGTCTAGTCACTGTATGTTTCCTCACCACTACTCCTTCCCACTTCCACCTCTAAAATAAGACCTGATCATAGGACAGTGAGCCCGTTATGGGACTCTTGATTATCACCCATTAAAATTCTGGTTGTTGCTGGCCATGTGGTACAATCTAATCCCAGTACCTGGGAGTAAGAGGAAGGTGATCTCTGAGTTTTGAGGCTAGCCTAGTCTACAAATTGAGTTCTAGAATAGCCAGAGCTACACAGAGAAAGAAACACCCCTCCCGACTCTTCCCTAGATTTTTCTTTTGTTGTTGTTGTCTTAACAAAGGGGTGCTAATGCTACTAAATTATCTAACTCAAACCAGACCCCCTCCAACAAGAGGATCCAGGGCCAGCCATGATAAAGTCAAAGGTTTTCCCAACTCTTTAGAGTAGAACTCACTCCCACCGTATGACTAACCATCTTTTTCACTAGGACTGTAAGCTGATTTTGCTGCATAGCTAATCAGTTACCATTACTACCAAAAGTAACAGTTACCTTTAAGTAGTAAAATAATAAATTCAGGATGGCTAAAGCACAAAATCAACTGAGAATGACAAAAATTAGTATACAGAACTGGCCTTTTAAATCTGTGCGTCAAACATCCAAGGGCTCAAGCAACTATCTATTAATACTTGATCTGTACCGCACATGCAGACTTCTCCTTATCATAAAGCGTAGTACAACATTCATTTACATGAGTATTTACGCTATGTTTAGTGTCATGACCACGCCAGAGATGAGGTGAAGTGTAGTCAGTAATATGCAAATACAATGCATTCTATTGACTTGAACATCCACCGTATTGGTTATACAGGGATTCCTGAGATTAACCATGCTGTATGAAGACCGAGAGAGCCATGTACTTTCCTCTGAACCTGCTCTGTCTGTTGCTATTGCTGTTACAATTATCTTTAGGATTAGGGACTCAACAGCCATGACATCATGCCTGCAAGGCAATCATGGTACACTGAGCTGTCTCCTGAGCCCTGCCCATTTCACCTCTTAGTGCTGTTTCAAAGCAGCCAAGCAGTGCCTTCTGCTCAATTTTCTGAGGTAGATAAAAATCAAATGATATAAAAAACACTTGGCAATTGGCAAAGTGTTCTGAAAGTGTCTGTCAAATGTAAAATATGAGTTCTAGTTATTTCCTCAATCTTGTCATAGCCAGGTATTTGGACAGGCTAAATTAAGTTTTACTTATGGCATAATTTCCCAATAAACTCTCCCAAATGTCTTTTACAGACATCAGTGTATATATATGGGATATATAATATAAAACTGTAAGCTAGTTGAGTTTTTCTTTTCTCAAAACAAATTCTGGTTGTAAAATACCTATGCATCATACAAGAGGGCCCAACTTAAAACCAAACCAAACCATTCTTACCAGGTAGAAAATTTTTCAAATCATTTACACATTCACAATCTATGTATTTTCTCGTGGCCAACAAATGGGCTCAAATGGTTTAAGTTATCCCACCATTTGAAGAGGAAAGTATCTGCAATTATCTTAAACCATGGAGTTAACTTAATTTCACCACTGGCTGCCTTCTTCAAAATTTCTCTGACTTCTTCCTTTGTTACATAGCAATAACTTTTAATCTCGTTGGGATCTGGATTCAAGGTTATATTCTTCCTCAGAAACAGAATGTAATCAACTTCATGTTCACCCCAGATACCATCATATTGGGCCTTGTAGTAAATTCTTGTTAGATAATTCATTTCATTTAGATCAACCTCTTGCAAGGGTATTCCCAACTCGGCTTTTAAGCGCCGCTGTGCTGCTCACTTCACACCAATGGCGTTGTTCTCTTCCAGCTCGCCTGGGTTACTTAATGGATGACTTCAGCAACTATTGGTGAAGCAACCTGGAAAGGTAATTTTGGCATCTGATCTCTGCTGTAACAGGAGCTTATTTTCAGTATTAAACAAGAAGACGCTAAAAGCTGGATGTATTAATCCTTTGTCGATGTTTTCATTAAGGTGACAATTTTTCTTGGTGTCAGCCCCAATTTTATTGTCATTTTCATCAATGAGAATACACATCTCTGCTAGAAGCTGAACCTGTTTTTCATCAAGATGGCTGGTATTTATTTCAGGCATTGTGACAGAATGTCTGATCTGGCCTAGAACACAGAGATTCCGGCTGCAGGTGCTGAGAAGCTGTGCGGAGAGCTGTAATTCAATCCTATTCGCAGCATGCTCCCTTCATTTTCATTAAACTGTAAAAAGTCTTTAATTTCTTTCTTTATTCCTCCCTTGACCAAGGTATCATTGAGAAGAGTGTTGTTCAGTTTCCACGTGAATGTTGGCTTTCTATAATTTATGTTGTTATAGAAGATTAGCCTTATTCCATGGTGGTCTAATAGGATGCATGGGACAATTTCAATATTTTTGTATCTGTTGAGGCCTGTTTTGTGACAAATTATATGGTCAAATTTGGAGAAGGTCCAGTGAGGTGCTGAGAAGAAGGTATATCCTTTTGTTTTAGGATAAAATGTTCTGTAGATATCTGTTAAGCCCATTTGTTTCATAACTTCTGTTAGTTTCACTGTGTCCCTGTTTAGTTTCTGTTTCCACGAGCTGTCCATTAATGAAAGTGGTGTGTTGAAGTCTCCCACTATTACTGTGTGAGCTGCTATGTGTGCTTTGAGCTTTACTAAAGTGTCTTTAATGAATGTGGCTGCCCTTGAATTTGGAGCATAGATATTCAGAATTGAGAGTTCCTCTTGGAGGATTTTACCTTTGATGAGTATGAAGTGTCCCTCCTTGACTTTTTGATAACTTTGGGTTGGAAGTCGATTTTATTCGATATTAGAATGGCTACTCCAGCTTGTTTCTTCATACCATTTGCTTGGAAAATTGTTTTCCAGCCTTTCACTCTGAGGTAGTGTCTGTCTTTTTCCCTGAGATGGGTTTCCTGTAAGCAGCAGAATGTTGGGTCCTGTTTGTGTAGCCAGTCTGTTAGTCTATGTCTTTTTATTGGGGAATTGAGTCCATTGATATTAAGAGATATTAAGGAAAAGTAATTGTTGCTTCCTTTTATTTTTTTTGTTAGAGTTGGCATTCTGTTCTTGTGGCTGTCTTCTTTTTGGTTTGTTGAGGGATTAATATCTTGCTTTTTCTAGGGCATGATTTTCATCCTTATATTGGTTTTTTTCTGTTATTATCCTTTGAAGGGCTGGATTCGTGGAAAGATAATGTGTGAATTTGGTTTTGTCGTGGAATACTTTGGTTTGTCCATCTATGGTAATTGAGAGTTTGGCCGGATATATTAGCCTGGGCTAGCATTTGTGTTCTCTTAGTGTCTCTATAACATCTGTCCAGGATCTTCTGGCTTTCATGGTCTCTGGTGAAAAGTCTGGTGTAATTCTGATAGGCCTGCCTTTATATGTTACTTGACCTTTCTCCCTTACTGCTTTTAATATTCTATCTTTATTTAGTGCATTTGTTGTTCTGATTATTATGTGTCGGGAGGAATTTCTTTTCTGGTCCAGTCTATTTGGAGTTCTGTAGGCTTCTTGTATGTTCATGGGCATGTCATTCTTTCGGTTTGGGAAGTTTTCTTCTATAATGTTGTTGAAGATATTTGCTGGCCCTTTAAGTTGAAAATCTTCATTCTCATCCACTCCTATTATCCATAGGTTTGGTCTTCTCATTGTGTCCTGGATTTCCTGGATGCTTTGAGTTAGGATCTTTTTCCATTTTGCGTTTTCTTTTATTGTTGTGCCCAAGTTCTCTATGGAACCTTCTGCACCTGAGATTCTCTCTTCCATCTCTTGTATTCTGTTGCTGATGCTCGAATCTATGGTTCCAGATTTCTTTCCTACGGTTTCTATCTCCAGTGTTGCCTCACTTTGGGTTTTCTTTATTGTGTCTACTTCCCTTTTTATGTCTTGGAAGGTTTTATTCAATTCCATCACCTGTTTGGTCGTGTTTTCCTGCGATTCTTTAAGGAATTTTTGTATTTCCTCTTTAAGTTCTTCTACCTGTTTAGCTGTGTTCTCCTGTATTTCTTTAAGTGTGTTATTAAAGTCCTTCTTGATGTCCTCTACCATCATCATGAGATATGCTTTTAAATCCTGATCTTGCTTTTCGTGTGTGTTGGGGTGCCCAGGACTAGGTGGAGTGGGAGTGCTGCATTCTGATGATGGTGAGTGGTCTTGATTTCTGTTAGTAGGATTCTTACGTTTGCCTTTCTCCATCTGGTAATCTCTGAAGCTAGTTGTTATAGTTGTCTCTGATTAGAGCTTGCTCCTCAGGTGACTCTGTTAGCCTCTATCAGTAGACCTGGGAGACTAGCTCTCTCCTTAGTTTCAGTGGTCAGAGTATTCTCTGCAGGCAAGCTCTCTTCTTGCAC
Organism: Mus caroli; assembly: GCF_978045245.1. Taxonomy (NCBI): domain Eukaryota; kingdom Metazoa; phylum Chordata; class Mammalia; order Rodentia; family Muridae; genus Mus; species Mus caroli. The sequence goes on from NW_028227262.1 coordinate 91,876,193, forward strand.
GGAAGGTGCCCAGATATCTGGTGTTGGAACCTCCCTCCTGGAAGAAGTTGTGTTCCACTCACCAGAGGTCTTAAGATCCCGGGGAGGGTTATGTGAGGACCTTGGGGATGTCTGGAAACTCCGTGTGCAAGGAACCCCGTGCTGGAGTGGACTGGAAGGGACGTGTGCCCCTGATCAGGCCGGGTTATCTGCTTCCCTAGTTAATGCAGTCTCAGGTCCCTTGCGATTGGATTGGAGCAGACGCTGTGTTCCACTCAACAGAGGTCTTAGGGTCCCGTGGGGGATCCTGTGTGGGTCCTTGCAGGTGTCCGGAGACTCTGTGGGCAAGGCACCCCGGAGCTGGAGTGCACCGGAAGGGACTTGTGTCCGCATTTAACTATTATAAATTATTTTTGATGACTTAAAAAATATCAATACTGAATGTATATTTTAAAATAAATTTTATTAGTTTAATAGGCCATAATTCTGTGAGTTTATATCAGGGCTTTGTATTCTATTCCATTGATCAACAAGTCTGTTTCTATACCAATACCATGCTGTTTTTATCACTATAACTCTTTAGTACAGTTTAAAATCAGGAATGGTGACTCCTCCTAAAGTACATTTATTATTCAGGATTGTTTTGCCTATCCTGAGTTTTTTTTTTCCTTTTTCTGTGTGAAGGTAAGAATTGCTCTTTTAAAGACTATAAAAAATTGTCTTTGAATTTTGATGGGGATTGCATTGAACCTGTAGATTGCTTTTGGTATGATGGCCATTTTCTTTTTTTTAATTAGATATTTACTTTATTTACATTTCAAATACTATCTCCAAAACCCCTATACACTCCCCCCGCCCTACTCCCCAAGCCACCCACTCCCTATATTATACTATATTGAATAGGTAGGGAGAAAGTGTGCAGCCTTGTCTAGTCCCTGATTTTAGTGGGATTGCTTCCAGCTTCTCACCATATACTTTAATGTTGGCTACTGGTTTGCTCTATAATGCTTTTATTATGTTTAGGTATGGGCCTTTTATTCCTGATCTTTCCAAGACTTTTATCATGAAGGGGTGTTGGATCTTGTCAAATGTTTTCTCAGCATCTAACAAGATGATCATGATGTTTTTGTCTTTAAGTTTGTTTATGTAATGGATTATGTTGATGGATTTCCATATATTAAACCATCCCTGCATCCCTGGGATGAAGCCTACTTGGTCAGGATGAATGATTGTTTTGATGTGTTCTTGGATTTGGTTTGCAAGGATTTTATTGAGTATTTTTGTATCGATATTCAGAAGGGAAATTGGTCTGAAGTTCTCTTTCTTTGTTTGGGTCTTTCTGTGGTTTAGGTATCAGAGTAATTGTGGCTTCATAGAATGAATTGGGTAGAGTACCTTCTGTTTCTATTTCGTGGAATAGTTTGAGGAGAAATGAAATTAGGCATTCGGCTCTCTTCCGGCCGGACCAGCACCAGGGTAGCTAGAGCGCAGGGTCGGCTGACACCCGCCAGCTACCCACGACCCCCGCCACAGGATTTTGAGACTGCTGGTGAGTAGAACACAGCTTCTGATCCAGTCCAATCACGCGGGACCTGAGACTGCTTTGGTTGGGGAGGCAGAAATCCGGCCTGAGTATGGCCACAAGCCTCTCCAGTCAGAAAAGCGTCGGGGTAGCTAGGGCGCAGGGTCGGCTGACACTCGCCAGCTACCCACAACACCCACCACAGGATCTTAAGACTTCTGGTGAGTGGAACACAGCTTCTGCTCCAATCCAATTGCGCGCGGGACCTGAGACTGCATTAGTTAGGGAAGCAGAAAACCGGCCTGAGTAGGACCACAGGCCTCTTCCGGCCGGACCAGCACCTGGGTAGATAGAGCGCAGGGTCGGCTGACACCCGCCAGCTACCCACGACCCCCGCCACAGGATTTTCAGACTGCTGGTGAGTGGAACACAGCTTCTGCTCCAATCTTTAAACAGTGATAACGACAACAACTAACCCCAGAGATTACCAGAAGGCGAAAGGTAAACGTAATAATCTTGCTAACAGAAACCAAGACCACTCACCATCATCAGAACCCAGCACTCCCACTTCGCCCAGTCCAGGGCACCCCAACACACCGGAAAAGCTAGACACGGATCTAAAAGCATATCTCATGATGATGGTAGAGGACTTCAAGAAGGACTTTAATAACACACTTAAAGAAATACAAAGGAACACTGGTAAACAGGTAGAAGACAATAAAGAGGAAGCACAAAAATCCCTTAAAGAATTGCAGGAGAACACTGCTAAAGAGTTACAAATCCTTAAAGAAAAACAGGATAACCTAATCAAACAGGTAGAAGTCCTTAATGAAAAACAGGAAAACACATCCAAACAGATGATGGAAATGAACAAAACCATACTAGACCTAAAAAGTGAAGTAGACACAATAAAGAAAACCCAAAATGAGGCAACACTGGAGATAGAAACTCTAGGAAAGAAATCTGGAACCATAGATACCAGCATCAGCAACAGAATACAAGAGATGGAAGAGAGAATCTCAGGTGCAGAAGATTTCATAGAGAACATCAGCACAACAATCAAGGAAAATGTAAAATGCAAAAAGATCCTAACTCAAAACATCCAAGAAATACAGGACACAATGAGAAGACCAAACCTATGGATAATAGGAGTGGATGAGAATGAAGATTTTCAACTCAAAGGACCAGCAAACATCTTGAACAAAATTATAGAAGAAAACTTCCCAAATCTAAAGAAAGAGATGACATGAACATACAAGAAGCCTACAGAACTCCAAATAGACTGGACCAGAAAAGAAATACCTCCCGACACATAATAATCAGAACAACAAATGCTCTAAATAAAGACAGAATACTAAAAGCAGTAAGAGAAAAAGGAGAAGTAACATATAAAGGCAAGCCTATCAGAATTACACCAGATTTCTCACCAGAGACTATGAAAGCCAGAAGATCCTGGACGGATGTTATACAGACACTAAAAGAACACAAACTCCAGCCCAATCTACAACCCAGCCAAGCTCTCAATTAACATAGATGGAGAAACCAAAGTATTCCACGACAAAACCAAATTCACACATTATCTCTCCAAGAATCCAGCCCTTCAAAGGATAATAACAGAAAAAAACCAATACAAGGGCAGGAACCACGCCCTAGAAACAACAAGAAGGTAATCCCTCAACAAACCTAAAAGAGAAAGCCACAAGAACAGAATGCCAACTTTAAGAACAAAAATAACAGGAAACAACAATTAATTTTCCTTAATATCTCTTAATATCAATGGACTCAACTCCCCGATAAAAAGACATAGACTAACAAAATGGCTACACAAACAAGACCCAAATTTTGCTGCTTACAGGAAACTCATCTCAGAGAAAAAGATAGACACTACCTCAGAATGAAAGGCTGGAAAACAAATTTCCAAGCAAATGGTATGAAGAAACAAGCTGGAGTAGCCATTCTAATATCTGATAAGATTGACCTCCAACCCAAAGTCATTAAAAAAGACAGGGAGGGACACTTCATACTCATCAAAGGTAAAATCCTCCAAGAGGAACTATCAGTTCTGAATATCTATGCTCCAAATACAAAGGCAGCCACATTCATTAAAGAAACTTTAGTAAATCTCAAAGCACACATTGCACCTCATACAATAATAGTGGGAGACTTCAACACACCACTTTCACCAATGGACAGATCATGGAAACAGAAACTAAACAGGGACACAGTGAAACTAAGAGAAATTATGAATCAAATGGATCTGGCAGATATCTACAGAACATTCTATCCTAAAACAAAAGGATATACCTTCTTTTCAGCACCTCATGGTACCTTCTCCAAAATTGACCACATAATTGGTCACAAAACAGGCCTAAACAGATACAAAAATATTGAAATTGTCCCATGCAACCTATCAGATCACCATGGACTAAGGCTGATCTTCAATAAGAAAATAAATAATATAAAGCCAACCTTCACGTGGAAACTGAACAACACTCTTCTCAATGATACCTTGGTCAAGGAAGGAATGAAGAAAGAAATTAAGGACTTTTTAGAGTTCAATGAAAATGAAGCCACAACATACCCAAACTTATGGGACACAATGAAAGCATTTCTAAGAGGAAAACTCATAGCTCTGAGTGCCTCCAAAAGAAAACTAGAGAGAGCACACATTAGCAGCTTGACAACATACCTAAAAGCACTAGAACAAAAGGAAGCAAGTTCACCCAAGAGGAGTAGATGGCAGGAAATAATCAAACTCAGGGGCGAAATCAACCAAGTGGAAACAAGAAGAACTATTCAAAGAATCAACCAATCAAGGAGCTGGTTCTTTGAGAAAATCAACAAGATAGATAAACCCTTAGCCAGACTCACTAGAGAGCACAGGGAAAGCATCCTAATTAACAAAATCAGAAATGAAAAAGGAGACATAACAACAGATCCTGAAGACATCCAAAACACCATCAGATCCTTCTACCAAAGGCTATACTCAACAAAACTGGAGAACCTGGATGAAATGGAGAAGTTCCTAGACAGATACCAGGTACCAAAGTTGAATCAAGATCAGGTTAATGATCTAAACAGCCCTATATCCCCCAAAGAAATAGAAGCAGTCATTAATAGTCTCCCAACTAAAAAAAGCCCAGGACCAGATGGGTTTAGTGCAGAGTTCTATCAGACCTTCAAAGAAGATCTAATCCCGCCAATTGCGCGGGACCTGAGACTGCATTAGTTAGGGAAGCAGAAACCGGCCTGAGTAGGGCCACAGGCCTCATCCGGCCGGATCAGCGCCGGGGTAGCGGGAGCGCAGGGTTGCCTGACACCCGCCAGCTACCCACGACCCCCGCTGCAGGATTTTGGGACTGCTGGTGAGTGGAACACAGCTTCTGCTCCAATCCAATTGCGCGGGACCTGAGACTGCATTAGTTAGGGAAGCAGAAAGCGGCCTGAGAAGGGCCACAGGCCTCATCCGGCCGGATCAGCGCCGGGGTAGCGGGAGCGCAGGGTTGCCTGACACCCGCCAGCTACCCACGACCCCCGCCGCAGGATTTTGGGACTGCTGGTGAGTGGAACACAGCTTCTGCTCCAGTCCAATCACGCGGGACCTGAGACTGCTCTGGTTGGGGAGAGAGAAATCCGGCCTACATAGGGACACAACCCTCTTCCGGTCAGAAAAGCACCGGGGCAGCTGGGGCGCAGGGTCAGCTGACACTCACCAGCTACCCACAACACCCACCACAGGATCTTAAGACTTCTGGAGAGTGGAACACAGCTTCTGCTCCAATCCAATTGCACGCGGGACCAGAGACTGCATTAGTTAGGGAAGCAGAAAAACGGCCTGTGTAGGACCACAGGCCTCTTCCGGCTGGACCAGCAGCGGGGTACCGTCAGCTACCCACGACCCCCGCCGCAGGATTTAGAGACTGCTGGTGAGTGGAACACAGCTTCTGCTCCAATCTTTAAACAGTGACAACGATAACAACTAACCCCAGAGATTACCAGATGGCGAAAGGTAAACGTAATAATCTTACTAACAGAAACCAAGACCACTCACCATCATCAGAACCCAGCACCCCCACTTCGCCCAGTCCAGGGCACCCCAACACACCGGAAAAGCTAGACACGGATTTAAAAGCATATCTCCTGATGATGATAGAGAACTTCAAGAAGGACTTTAATAACACACTTAAAGAAATGCAGGAGAACACTGCTAAACAGGCAGAAGACAATAAAGAGAAAGCACAAAAATCCCTTAAAGAATTGCAGGAGAACACTGCTAAAGAGTTACAAATCCTTAAAGAAAAACACGATAACATAATCAAACAGGTAGAAGTCCTTACAGAAAAACAGGAAAAAACATCCAAACAGATGATGGAAATGAACAAAACCATACTAGACCTAAATAGGGAAGTAGACACAATAAAGAAAACCCAAAATGAGGCAACACTGGAGATAGAAACCCTAGGAAAGAAATCTGGAACCATAGATACGAGCATCAGCAACAGAATACAAGAGATGGAAGAGAGAATCTCAGGTGCAGAAGATTCCATAGAGAACATCGGCACAACAATCAAGGAAAATGTAAAATGCAAAAAGATCCTAACTCAAAACATCCAAGAAATACAGGACACAATGAGAAGACCAAACCTACGGATAATAGGAGTGGATGAGAATGAAGATTTTCAACTCAAAGGACCAGCAAACATCTTCAACAAAATTATAGAAGAAAACTTCCCAAATCTAAAGAAAGAGATGCCCATGAACATACAAGAAGCCTACAGAACTCCAAATAGACTGGACCAGAAAAGAAATACCTCCCGACACATAATAATCAGAACAACAAATGCTCTAAATAAAGATAGATTACTAAAAGCAGTAAGAGAAAAAGGCCAAGTAACATATAAAGGCAAGCCTATCAGAATTACACCAGATTTTTCACCAGAGACTATGAAAGCCAGAAGATCCTGGACGGATGTTATACTGACACTAAAAGAACACAAATTCCAGCCCAGGCTACTATACCCAGCCAAACTCTCAATTAACATAGATGGAGAAACCAAAGTATTCCACGACAAAACCAAATTCACACATTATCTCTCCACGAATCCAGCCCTTCAAAGGATAATAACAGAAAAAAACCAATACAAGGACAGGAACCACGCCCTAGAAACAACAAGAAGGTAATCCCTCAACAAACCTAAAAGAAGACAGCCACAAGAACAAAATGCCAACTTTAACAACAAAAATAACAGGAAACAACAATTACTTTTCCTTAATATCTCTTAATATCAATGGACTCAACTCCCCGAAAAAAAGACATAGACTAACAAACTGGCTACACAAACAAGACCCAACATTTTGCTGCTTATAGGAAACTCATCTCAGAGAAAAGGATAGACACTACCTCAGAATGAAAGGCTGGAAAACAATTTTCCAAGCAAATGGCATGAAGAAACAAGCTGGAGTAGCCATTCTAATATCTGATAAGATTGACTTCCAACCCAAAGTCATTAAAAAAGACAGGGAGGGACACTTCATACTCATCAAAGGTAAAATCCTCCAAGAGGAACTATCAATCCTGAATATCTATGCTCCAAATACAAAGGCAGCCACATTCATTAAAGAAACTTTAGTAAAGCTCAAAGCACACATTGCACCTCATACAATAATAGTGGGAGACTTCAACACACCACTTTCACCAATGGACAGATCATGGAAACAGAAACTATACAGGGACACAGTGAAACTAAGAGAAATTATGAATCAAATGGATCTGGCAGATATCTACAGAACATTCTATCCTAAAACAAAAGGATATACCTTCTTCTCAGCACCTCATGGTACCTTCTCCAAAATTGACCACATAATTGGTCACAAAGCAGGCCTCAACAGATATAAAAATATTGAAATTGTCCCATGCATCCTATCAGATCACCATGGACTAAGGCTGATCTTCAATAACAAAATAAATAATAGAAAGCCAACCTTCACGTGGAAACTGAACAACACTCTTCTCAATGATACCTTGGTCAAGGAAGGAATAAAGAAAGAAATTAAGGACTTTTTAGAGTTCAATGAAAATGAAGCCACAACATACCCAAACTTATGGGACGCAATGAAAGCATTTCTAAGAGGAAAACTCATAGCTATGAGTGCCTCCAAAAGGAAACTAGAGAGAGCACACATTAGCAGCTTGACAACACACCTAAAAGCACTAGAACAAAAGGAAGCAAATTCACCCAAGAGGAGTAGACGGCAGGAAATAATCAAACTCAGGGGTGAAATCAACCAAGTGGAAACAATAAAAACTATTCAAAGAATCAACCAATCAAAGAGCTGGTTCTTTGAGAAAATCAACAAGATAGATAAACCCTTAGCCAGACTCACTAGAGGGCACAGGGAAAGCATCCTAATTAACAAAATCAGAAATGAAAAAGGAGACATAACAACAGATCCTGAAGACATCCAAAACACCATCAGATCCTTCTACCAAAGGCTATACTCAACAAAACTGGAGAACCTGGATGAAATGGAGAAGTTCCTAGACAGATACCAGGTACCAAAGTTGAATCAAGATCAGGTTAATGATCTAAACAGCCCTATATCCCCCAAAGAAATAGAAGCAGTCATTAATAGTCTCCCAACTAAAAAAAGCCCAGGACCAGATGGGTTTAGTGCAGAGTTCTATCAGACCTTCAAAGAAGATCTAATCCCAGTTCTTCACAAACTATTCCACAAAATAGAAACAGAAGGTACTCTACCCAACTCATTCTATGAAGCCACAATTACTCTGATACCTAAACCACAAAAAGACCCAACAAAGATAGAAAACTTCAGACCAATATCCCTTATGAATATTGATGCAAAAATCCTCAATAAAGTTCTTGCTAACCGAATCCAAGAACACATCAAAACAATCATCCATCCTGACCAAGTAGGTTTCATCCCAGGGATGCAGGGATGGTTCAATATATGGAAATCCATCAACGTAATCCATTATATAAACAAACTCAAAGACAAAAACCACATGGTCATCTCCTTAGATGCGGAAAAAGCATTTGACAAGATCCAACACCCATTCATGATAAAAGTCTTGGAAAGATCAGGAATTCAAGGCCCATACCTAAACATGATAAAAGCAATCTACAGCAAACCAGTAGCCAACATCAAAGTAAATGGTGAGAAGCTTAAAGCAATCCCTCTAAAATCAGGGACTAGACAAGGCTGTCCACTTTCTCCATACCTATTCAACATTGTACTTGAAGTCCTAGCCAGAGCAATTCGACAACAAAAGGAGATCAAAGGGATACAAATTGGAAAAGATGAAGTCAAAATATCACTTTTTGCAGATGATATGATAGTATATATAAGTGACCCTAAAAATTCCACCAGAGAACTCCTAAGCCTGATAAACAGCTTCGGTGAAGTAGCTGGATATAAAATTAACTCAAACAAATCAATGGCCTTTCTCTACACAAAGAATAAACAGGCTGAGAAAGAAATTAGGGAAACAACACCCTTCTCAATAGTCACAAATAATATAAAATATCTTGGCGTGACTCTAACTAAGGAAGTGAAAGATCTGTATAATAAAAACTTCAAGTCTCTGAAGAAAGAAATTATAGAAGATCTCAGAAGTTGGAAAGATCTCCCATGCTCATGGATTGGCAGGATCAACATTGTAAAAATGGCTATCTTGCCAAAAGCAATCTACAGATTCAATGCAATCCCCATCAAAATTCCAAATCAATTCTTCAACGAATTAGAAAGTGCAATCTGCAAATTCATCTGGAATAACAAAAAACCTAGGATAGCAAAAACTCTTCTCAAGGATAAAAGAACCTCTGGTGGAATCACCATGCCGGACCTAAAGCTCTACTACAGAGCAATTGTGATAAAAACTGCATGGTACTGGTATAGTGACAGACAAATAGACCAATGGAATAGAATTGAAGACCCAGAATTGAACCCACACACCTATGGTCACTTGATCTTCGACAAGGGAGCTAAAAACATCCAGTGGAAGAAAGACAGCATTTTCAACAAATGGTGCTGGCACAACTGGTTGTTAACATGTAGAAGAATGCGAATCGATCCATTCCTATCTCCTTGTACTAAGGTCAAGTCTAAGTGGATCAAGGAACTTCACATAAAACCAGAGACACTGAAACTTATAGAGGAGAAAGTGGGGAAAAGCCTTGAAGATATGGGCACAGGGGGAAAATTCCTGAATAGAACAGTAATGGCTTGTGCTGTAAGATCGAGAATTGACAAGTGGGACCTCATGAAACTACAAAGCTTCTGCAAGGCTAAAGACACCATCAATAAGACAAAAAAACCACCAACAGATTGGGAAAGGATCTTCACCTATCCTAAATCAGATAAGGGACTAATATCCAATATATATAAAGAACTCAAGAAGGTGGACTCCAGAAAGTCAAATAACCCCATTAGAAAATGGGGCTCAGAACTGAACAAAGAATTCTCCCCTGAGGAATACCGAATGGCAGAGAAGCACCTGAAAAAATGTTCAACATCCTTAATCATCAGGGAAATGCAAATCAAAACAACCCTGAGATTCCACCTCACACCAGTCAGAATGGCTAAGATCAAAAATTCAGGTGACAGCAGATGCTGGCGAGGATGTGGAGAAAGAGGAACACTCCTCCATTGTTGGTGGGATTGCAAGCTTGTACAACCACTCTGGAAATCAGTCTGGCGGTTCCTCAGAAAATTGGACATAGTACTACCGGAGGATCCAGCAATACCTCTCCTGGGCATATATCCAGAAGATGTCCCAACCGGTAAAAAGGACACATGCTCCACTATGTTCATAGCAGCCCTATTTATAATAGCCAGAAGCTGGAAAGAACCCAGATGTCCCTCAACAGAGGAATGGATACAGAAATTATGGTACATTTACACAATGGAGTACTACTCAGCTATTAAAAAGAATGAATTTATGAAATTCCTAGCCAAATGGATGGACCTGGAGGGCATCATCTTGAGTGAAGTAACACAATCACAAAAGAACTCACACAATATGTATTCACTGATAAGTGGATATTAGCCCAAAACTTAGGATACCCAAGATATAAGATACAATTTGATAAACGCATGAAACTCAAGAAGAATGAAGACCAAAGTGTGGACACTGTGCACCTTCTTAGAATTGGGAACAAAACACCCAGGGAAGGAGTTACAGAGACAAAGTTCGTAGCTGTGATGAAAGGATGGACCATTTAGAGTCTGCTGTATCCAGGGATCCGTCCCATAATCAGCTTCTAAACGCTGACACCATTGCATACACTAGCAAGATTTTGCTGAAAGGACCCAAATATAGCTGTCTCTTGTGAGACGATGCCGGGGCCTAGCAAACACAGGAGTGGATGTTCACAGTCAGCTATTGGATGTATCACAGGGCTCCCAATGGAGAAGCTAGAGAAAGTACCCAAGGAGCTAAAGGGATCTGCAACCCTATTGTTGGAACAACATGATGTACTAACCAGAACCCTGGAGCTCTTGTCTCTAGCTGCATATGTATCGAAAGATGGTCTAGTCGGCCATCAATGGAAAAAGAGGCCCATTGGACTTGCAAACTTTATATGCCCCAATATAGGGGAATGCCAGGGCCAAAAGAATGGGAATGGGTGGGTAGGGAAGTGGGGGGCGCTATGGGGGACTTTTGGGATAGTATTGGAAATGTAATTGAGGAAAATATGTAATAAAAATATATATAAAAAAAAAAGAAGATCTAATCCCAGTTCTTCACAAACTATTCCACAAAATAGAAACAGAAGGTACTCTACCCAACTCATTCTATGAAGCCACAATTACTCTGATACCTAAACCACAAAAAGACCCAACAAAGATAGAAAACTTCAGACCAATATCCCTTATGAATATTGATGTAAAAATCCTCAATAAAGTTCTTGCTAACCGAATCCAAGAACACATCAAAACAATCATCCATCCTGACCAAGTAGGTTTCATCCCAGGGATGCAGGGATGGTTCAATATATGGAAATCCATCAACGTAATCCAGTATATAAACAAACTCAAAGACAAAAACCACATGGTCATCTCCTTAGATGCGGAAAAAGCATTTGACAAGATCCAACACCCATTCATGATAAAAGTCTTGGAAAGATCAGGAATTCAAGGCCCATACCTAAACATGATAAAAGCAATCTACAGCAAACCAGTAGCCAACATCAAAGTAAATGGTCAGAAGCTTGAAGCAATCCCTCTAAAATCAGGGACTAGACAAGGCTGTCCACTTTCTCCATACCTATTCAACATTGTACTTGAAGTCCTAGCCAGAGCAATTCGACAACAAAAGGAGATCAAAGGGATACAAATTGGAAAAGATGAAGTCAAAATATCACTTTTTGCAGATGATATGATAGTATATATAAGTGACCCTAAAAATTCCACCAGAGAACTCCTAAGCCTGATAAACAGCTTCGGTGAAGTAGCTGGATATAAAATTAACTCAAACAAATCAATGGCCTTTCTCTACACAAAGAATAAACAGGCTGAGAAAGAAATTAGGGAAACAACACCCTTCTCAATAGTCACAAATAATATAAAATATCTTGGCGCGACTCTAACTAAGAAAGTGAAAGATCTGTATAATAAAAACTTCAAGTCTCTGAAGAAAGAAATTATAGAAGATCTCAGAAGATGGAAAGATCTCCCATGCTCATGGATTGGCAGGATCAACATTGTTTAAATGGTTATCTTGCCAAAAGCAATCTACAGATTCAATGCAATCCCCATCAAAATTCCAAATCAATTCTTCAACGAATTAGAAAGTGCAATCTGCAAATTCATCTGGAATAACAAAAAACCTAGGATAGCAAAAACTCTTCTCAAGGATAAAAGAACCTCTGGTGGAATCACCATGCCGGACCTAAAGCTTTACTACAGAGCAATTGTGATAAAAACTGCGTGGTACTGGTATAGTGACAGACAAATAGACCAATGGAATAGAATTGAAGACCCAGAAATGTACCCACACACTTATGGTCACTTGATCTTCGACAAGGGAGCTAAAACCATCCAGTGGAAGAAAGACAGCATTTTCAACAAATGGTGCTGGCACAACTGGTTGTTAACATGTAAAAGAATGCGAATCGATCCATTCCTATCTCCTTGTACTAAGGTCAAGTCTAAGTGGATCAAGGAACTTCACATAAAACCAGAGACACTGAAACTTATAGAGGAGAAAGTGGGGGAAAGCCTTGAAGATATGGGCACAGGGGAAAAATTCTTGAATAGAACAGTAATGGCTTGTGCTGTAAGATCGAGAATTGACAAGTGGGACCTCATGAAACTGCAAAGCTTCTGCAAGGCAAAAGACACCATCAATAAGACAAAAAAAAACACCAACAGATTTGGAAAGGATCTTCACCTATCCTAAATCAGATAAGGGACTAATATCCAATATATATAAAGAACTCAAGAAGGTGGACTCCAGAAAGTCAAATAACCCCATTAAAAAATGGGGCTCAGAACTGAACAAAGAATTCTCTCCTGAGGAATACCGAATGGCAGAGAAGCACCTGAAAAAATGTTCAACATCCTTAATCATCAGGGAAATGCAAATCAAAACAACCCTGAGATTCCACCTCACAGCAGTCAGAATGGCTAAGATCAAAAATTCAGGTGACAGCAGATGCTGGCGAGGATGTGGAGAAAGAGGAACACTCCTCCATTGTTGGTGGGATTGCAAGCTTGTACAACCACTCTGGAAATCAGTCTGGCGGTTCCTCAGAAAATTGGACATAGTACTACCGGAGGATCCAGCAATACCTCTCCTGGGCATATATCCAGAAGATGTCCCAACCGGTAAAAAGGACACATGCTCCACTATGTTCATAGCAGCCCTATTTATAATAGCCAGAAGCTGGAAAGAACCCAGATGTCCCTCAACAGAGGAATGGATACAGAAATTATGGTACATTTACACAATGGAGTACTACTCAGCTATTAAAAAGAATGAATTTATGAAATTCCTAGCCAAATGGATGGACCTGGAGGGCATCATCTTGAGTGAAGTAACACAATCACAAAAGAACTCACACAATATGTATTCACTGATAAGTGGATATTAGCCCAAAACTTAGGATACCCAAGATATAAGATACAATTTACTAAACGCATGAAATTCAAGAAGAATGAAGACCAAAGTGTGGACACTGTGCCCCTTCTTAGAATTGGGAACAAAACACCCAGGGAAGGAGTTACAGAGACAAAGTTCGTAGCTGTGATGAAAGGATGGACCATTTAGAGACTGCCGTATCCAGGGATCCTTCCCATAAGCAGCTTCTAAACGCTGACACCATTGCATACACTATCAAGATTTTGCTGAAAGGACCCAAATATAGCTGTCTCTTGTGAGATGATGCCGGGGCCTAGCAAACACAGGAGTGGATGTTCACAGTCAGCTACTGGATGTATCACAGGGCTCCCTATGCAGAAGCTAGAGAAAGTACCCAAGGAGCTAAAGGGATCTGCAACCCTATTGTTGGAACAACATGACGTTCTAACCAGAACCCCGGAGCTCTTGTCTCTAGCTGCATATGTATTGAAAGATGGCCTAGTTGGCCATCATTGGAAAGAGAGGCCCATTGGACTTGCAAACTTTATATGCCCCAATATAGGGGAATGCCAGGGCCAAAAGAATGGGAATGGGTGGGTAGGGAAGTGGGGGGCGCTATGGGGGACTTTTGGGATAGCATTGGAAATGTAACTGAGGAAAATATATAATAAAAATATTAAAAATTAAAAAAAAGAATTCAAAATGATCCAAGAGCACAAACAAAACTTTCCATTTATCTTATAGTTAAAACGCTACATATACAAAAAAAAAAAAAAAAGATGAATTGAAAGCTCTAAGAAAAAACACAAGACAAAAATAGATAAAACCCTTCAAATAGAAAGGTGAATTTGCAGGAAAACATTGAAATAGGAACAGCTGATTTCTCCAGGTAAACTTTCAAAGCCAGTCTGCTGCAATACATACCAAGTCCTTATTAATAATCAATCTAAAATGATATGCCCACCAATACAGCACTAATGAAAGAAGGAAGAACAGTTTTCCACAACATAGACAGCCTAAAAAAAATTGTATTCCGCAATCTAAGCCTAAAATAATACCAGAAGCATTATTTGTTGCTGAAGAGAAGAATGAGCATATCAGGGAGACTGTGGAAAATTATGAGGTCATAAGTATCAAAACACAACGGTAAAAATCAACAACAACTAACATACACATTTTAATAATAATTCAAACATAAATGGCCTCAATTTTTCACTTAAAAGACAGGAAGTGAATGAATGGATCAAAACCAAAAACAAAACAATGACAAAAACATAAAAAGCAGCTGTCTGCTGCCTAAAGGATACACAACGTAGTTTTAAAAGGCAGACACCAGCTTTGAGTAAACTGATAGGCAAAAGTACTCCAATAAATGGAACCAGGAAAAAAGCAGGAATAACTACCCAAACATCTGACAAAATAGACATTGACGTAAAACTAATTAGATGAGATGTATTAGGGATTCGTAATTCTAATCAAGGGAACACTTAACCGAGAAAACAATTCTATCCTAAACATATATACAACGAACTCTGGGATAGCCAATTCTATTTTTAAAAATCTACTGTTCCTGGATTTAAAGGCACAGTTTAACATCAATCCATTAATAGCATGTGATTGCTTCAGTACCTAATTTTTTTCCAATACACAGATCATCTGGATAAAAATGAACAGAAACACCAGAAAAACAGATGAACATCAAATGGACTTAAACTGTTTGCTAGACAATATTCTAACCAAACACCAAAGAATACACATTTTCATCTACAGCACAAAGAAAAGGCCAAGGTGGATAACTGTTTCTTTTTCTCTTTATTAATAGTGAGAGTTATAAGTAGGTGGTAGGAGGAAGCAGGATTTTCTGTAATAAATGATCAGAGAATTCTCTGCTTAGAATTTTACTTTTGAGGTATATTGTATCATAAGCAACACAACAGAGGCTTATAGACATAAACATATCAGTGTAATAATTTATAAAAGAACATAGATTTTACTTAACGTGATCTCTGATTAAGTATGTTGCACTAGAAGGGGGCTATTGGAAAACGGACAGTGGACTAGCGGAAGGTTGGAGAGAGAAAGGGCTAATAGGGTGAAGGGGATCAATGAGTATTATGTAGTGAATGCACATATCATGAAACCCATCACTTTTACAATGAATGTACATTCAGGCACATGTAGAAAGTAGCTCCAGATGTAATATTTTAAGCAGCATATCTGACATAGGAATCTCCTGAGTGTATACTCTAATAATTCTAAGATCATGGTCTTACCTAGGTATTGCCAATTGTTAGTTCTCCATCCCTCCAACAAAGCACTTGAAATACCGTAGAGGGTGAAAAACAAAGACCAGGCATTTATTGGTGTGCAGGAGTGTATTTACAGTATTAAGGTACATTTAAATTGTAGTTTGTATTTTCTCATTTTACTACTTTTCTCAAGTAAACTGGCTGGATGCATTTAATTATATGAGCCTGGGTTGTCTCTAGTTCATGGCTGTTATAAATACAAACTGTTACAAACATAGTTGAGCAAGTGTCCTTGTGGGATGGTAGAACATCTTTTGGGTATATGCCCAGGAGTGACATAGCTGGGTCTTGAGGTAAAGCTAGTCCCAATTGTTTGATAAACCATTAAATAGATTTGAAGAGTGATTGTATAAGTTTTCACTCCCACTGGCAATGGAGCAGTGTTCCCATTGCTCAACATTCTCACCGGAATTTGCTGTCACTTGAGTTCTTTATCTTAACCTTTCTGACAGGTGTAAGATGGAATCTCGGAGTCATTTTGATTTGCATTTCCCTGATGACTACGGACAATGAATGTTTCTTTAAGAGCTTCTCAGCCATAACATATTCTGCTATTGAGAATTCTCTGTTTAACTCTGTACCCCATTTTAATTGGGTTATTCGGTTTGTTGGTGTTTAATTTCTTGATATATATATATATATATATATATATATATATATATATATATATATATATTTCTTGAGATATATATATATGATATAAGCCCTCTTTTGAATGTAGGGTTGGCTAAGATCTTTTCCCATTCTGTAGGCTGCCACTTTGTCCTATTGACAGTGTTCTTTGCTTTACCAAAATTTTTCAGTTTCAGGAGGTCCCATTTATTAATTATTGATCTTAGTACCTGAGCTGTTGTTTTCTGTTCAGAAAGTTGTCTCCTGTACCAATATGTTAAAGGCTATTCCCCAATTTTTCTTTTATTAGTTTTAGTATATCTGGTTTTATGTTGAGCTCTTTGATACACTTGTGTAGGGTGATAAATATGGATTTATTTGCATTTTTCTACATGCAGACATCCAGCTAAACCAGCACCATTTGTTGAAGATGGTTTCTTTTTTTTTCCATTGTTTGGTTTTGGCTAATTTGTCAAAAATCAAATGTCCATTGGTGTGTGTGTTTGTTAGTCTTTGATTTGATTCCATTAATCAACCTGTCTGTCTTTATACCAATACCATAAAGTTTTTATTACTGTTGTTCTATAGTACAACTTGATATCAGAGATAGTGATACCTCCAGAAGTTCTTGTATTGTTCAGGATTGTTTTAGTTATTCTGCTTGTTTTACCACATGAAATTGAGAATTGCTCTTTCAAGGTCGGTAAATAATTGTTTTGGAATTTCGATGAGAATTGTATTGAATCAGGAAATTGCTTTTGGTAAAATGGCCATTTTTACTATTTTAATCCTCCCAATCCATGATAAGCATCACTTTAGAATAAAAGGATAGACAGGTTCTTCAATCAAATAGAACCAGAAAGAAAGCAGATGTCACTCTCCTAGAATCTGACAAATTAGTCTTAAAACTAATTAGGTGAAATAAACAGGGACACTTCATCTAATATAATCATAGTGTCAATTTCCTTTCTAAAAATCTACTACTGAATTAAAAGATATGTATTAACATCAATCCATTAATACAGGTGAATTCAATACCAACTTTCTCCAAAGGACAAAGAAACATCAGACTTAATTAGCACCATACTTCAAATGGACATAATAGATACCTACAGAATGTTGTACCCAATACCAAGGAGTATACATTTTATTCTGCAATACACAGGAACTTGTCTAAAATAGAAATGCAAAACAAATCATTACAAATAAAAATGATTAAAATCACTCCTTGTATCCTAACCAACCACACTGAAATAAAACGTAAAATTGACCTAGTGAATACACAAACTCTCAGAGATTCAACATAAAGAATGATAACTGGATCAAAGAAGAAATTAAGAGAAAAAGAAATTCCCTGGAGGTACATGAAAATAAAAACAATGTGACCAAATTTCTAGGACATGTGGAAGGCGAATCTATGAGGGAAGTGTATGGCTCTAAATGTATAAATATAAAACATGGAAAAACAATTATCCATGTTTAGCACAGATAAATGTTTAGTGACACAACTCAAATAGTTCGAATGAAACAAATACAACCCTGTTGACAAGAAATAATAACCATGAAAGCAGAAATCAACAAAACTGAAATAAAGAAAACAATACAAAAAAATCAACAAATGTAATGATGGACAAGCACCTGGCCCAACTTACCAAAAGAAATACAAAGAGGATACTAATTAACAGAATCAGAAAATAACTCAGAAACATTACAAGCGGCACCAAAGCAATTCAGAATTTTTTATTTTCTTTATTTACCTTTCAAATATTATCCCCTTTCCAGGTTTCCCCCTGGAAACCTCCTATCCCATCCCCTCTCCCCCTGTTTCTATGAGATTTATTAGGACAGTCATTAATGCCATAGACATACAGCAATATGGCAGAGGCTCTTAGAAGAGCTCAGGCCTACAAAGTAGCATGGGGACCCCCTGCTTATAGATCTCAGAGAAAGAAGGAGGTTTCACTCAGTCAGGTTCCTAGAAAGTACTAGGCCATAATACTTTGTAGCCAGGATGTTTCTGACTTCAGGGCAACCAGAGGAGGGACATGAGTCTTGCATTGTGGGGAGGGAACAAAGTAATAAAGCTTATTAATGTGTGACTTGAAGAATGTTGAAGATTTAGGAGGAGAGATATATTTAGGTTAGGTATGCCTATTACATGGATCAGTGCTGTGTCCTCCTGTAAACTTCTGGGAGGGAGTGAGAAACGGGATGCTGACCTTTCTCCTGGAACTCGGGCTCTTGGGAAGTCCTGTAAGTTTACATTCACTTGGTTCTCTCTCTCTCTCTCTCTCTCTCTCTCTCTCTCTCTCTCTCTCTCTCTCTCTCTCTCTCTCTCTCTCTCTCTCTCTCTCTCTCTCTCTCTCTCTCTCTCTGTCTTTTTCCCAATGCCCCCCGACCCCGGCACAGTAGAGATACTATAATAAACTCTAAGAATGTAGACATTTTCTTTCTGGAGTCTTAATAACTGGGGCATATGGTCTTTGAAATACCAAGGGGATCTCCTCCCATTGATGGCTGACTAGGCCATCCTCTGCTACATATGCAACTAGAGACAGCTGTGGAGGGGTACTGGTTAGTTCATATCATTGTTCCTCTGATAGGGTTGCAAACCCCTTTAACTCCCTGGGTACGTTCTCTAGCTCCTTCATTAGGGGCCCTGTGTTCCATCCAATAGATGACTGTGAGCATCCACTTCTGTATTTACCAGGCATTGACATAGACTCACGAGAGCTATGGTCAGGATCTTGTCAGCAAAATCGATCTGGCATATGCAATAGTGTCTGGGTTTGGTGGTTGTATATGGGATAGATCTCCAGGTGGGGCAGTCTCTGGATGATCTTTCCTTCTGTCTTAGCTCCAAACTTTGTCTCTGTAACTCCTTCCATTGGTATTTTGTTCCCCAGTCTAAGAAGGAGTGAAGTATCCACACTTTGGTCTTCATTTTTCTTGAGTTTCATGTGTTATGAAAATTGTATCTAGGATATTCTAAGTTTCTGGGCTAATTAATTTCCCCTTATCAGTGAGTGCATACCATGTGTGTTCTTTTGTGATTGGGTTACCTCACTCAGGATGATGCCCTCCAGGTCCATCCATTTGCCTAGGAATTTCATAAATTCATTCTTTTTAATAGCTGAGTAGTACTCCATTGTGTAAATGTACCACATTTTCTGTATCCATTCTTCTGTTGAGGGACATCTGGGTACTTTCCAGCTTCTGGCTATTATAAATAAGGCTGCCATGAACATAGTGGAGCATATGTCCTTCTTACCAGTTGGAACATCTTCTAGGTATATGCCCAGGAGAGGAATTGCTGGATCTTCCAGTAGTACTATGTCTAATTTTCTGAGGAACCGCCAGACTGATTTCCAGAGTGGTTGTACCAGCTTGCAATCCCACCAACAATGGAGGAGTGTTCCTCTCTCTCCACATCCTTGCCAGCATCTGCTGGCCCCTAGAATTTTGACTTTAGCCATTCTGACTGGTAAGAGGGGGGAATCTCATGGTAGTTTTGATTTGCATTGCCTTGATGATTAAGGAAGGATGTTAAACATTTTTCAAATGTTTCTCGGCCATTCGGTATTCCTCAGTTGAGAATTCTTTGTTTACCTCTGTGCTCCATATTTTAATAGGGTCATTTGATTTTCTGGAGCCCAACTTCTTGAGTTCTTTATATATATTGGATATTAGTCCACTATCAAATTTAAGATTGGTAAAGATCCTTTCCAAATCTGTTGGTGGCCTTTTTGTCTTATTGACACTGTCTTTTGCCTTACAGAAGCTTTGCAATTTTATGAGGTCCCATTTGTCCATTCTCAGTCTTACAGCACAAGCCATTGCTATTTTGTTCAGGAATTTTTCCCCTGTGCCCATATCTTTGAGACTTTTCCCCACTTTCTCCTCTACAAGTTTCGGTGTCTCTGGTTTTATGTGGAGTTTCTTGATCTACTTAGACTTGACCTTAGTACAAGGAGATTAGAATGGATCAATTCCCATTCTTCTACATGATAACCACCAGTTGTGCGAGCACAATTTGTTGAAAATGCTGTCTTTTTTTTCCACTGGATGGCTTTAGCTCCCTTGTCAAAGATCAAGTAACCATTTGTGTGTGGGTTCATTTCTGGGTCTTCAATTCTATTCCATTGGTCTACCTGTCTGTTGCTGTACCAGTACCGTGCAATTTTTATTACAATTGCTCTGTAGTGCACCTTGAGGTCAGGCAGAGTGATTCCACCAGAGGATCTTTCATTGTTGAGAAGAGTTTTATTGCTACCCTAGATATTCAAGATGAATATGCAAATTGCCCTTTCTAATTGAAGAATTGAGTTGGAATTTGGATGGGAATTGCATTGAATCTGTAGATTGCTTTTGGCAAGATAACCATTTTTACTATATTTATCCTGCCAATCCAGGAGCATGGGAGATCTTTCCATCTTCTAAGATCTTCTTTGATTTCTTTCTTAATAGACTTGAAGTTCTTATCATACAGAACTTTCACTTCTTTATTTGGAGTCACACCAAGGTATTTTATATTATTTGTGACTATTATGAAGGGTGTTGTTTCCCTAATTTCTTTCTCATCCTGTTTATCCTTTGTGTAGAGAAAGGCCACTGATATGTTTGAGTTAATTTTATATCCAGCTACTGCAGTGAAGCTGTTTATCAGGTTTAGGAGTTCTCTGGTGGAATTATTAGGTTCACGTATATATACTATCATATCATCAGCAAATAGTGATATTTTGATTTCTTCCTTTCCAATTTGTATCTCCCTGATCTCCTTTTGTTGTCTAATTGCTCTGGCTAAGACTTCAAGTACTATATTGAATAGGTAGGGAGAAAGTGGGCATCCTTGTCTAGTCCCTGATTTTAGTGGGATTGCTTCCAGCTTCTCTATATTTAGTTTGATGTTGGCTGCTGGTTTGCTATATATTGCTTTTACTATATTTAGATGTGGACCTTGAATTCCTGATCTTTCAAAGACTTTTATCATGAATGGGTGTTGGATTTTGTCAAATGCTTTCTCAGAATCTAATGAGATGATCATGTGGTTTTTGTCTTTGAGTTTATTTATATAGTGGATTACGTTGATGGATTTCTGTATATTGAACCATCGCTGCATCCCTGAAATGAAGCCTACTCCATCATGATGGAGGATTGTTTTTATGTATTCTTGGATTTAGTTAGTGAGAATTTTATTGAGTATTTTTGCATCAATATTCATAATGGAAGTTAGTCTGAAGTACTCTAACTTTGTTGGAGCTTTATGTTGTTTAAGTATCAGAGTAATTGTGGCTTCATAGAATGAATTGGGTAGAGTAGCTTCTGTTTCTATTTTTTGGAATAGTTTAAGGAGAACTGAAATTAGGCATTCTTTGAAGTTCTGATAGACTTCTGCATTAAACCCATCTGGTCCTGGGCTATTTTTGGTTGGGAGACTAATAATGACTGCTTCTATTTCTTCAAAAAATATGGAACTGTTTAGGTCACTAATCTGGTCCTGGTTTAACTTTGGTGCCTGGTATCTGTCAAGAAATTAGTCCATTTCATCCAGGTTTTCCAGTTTTGTTGAGTATAGCTTTTTGTAGTAGGATCTGATGATGTTTTGGATTTCCTCAGGTTCTGTTGTTATGTCTCCTTTTTCATTTCTGATTTTATTAATTAGGATACTGTCCCTGTAAGCTCTAGTTAGCTGGCTAAGGGTTAATCTATCTTGTTGATTTTCTCAAAGAACCAGCTCCTTGTTTGGTTGATTCTTTGAGTAGTTCTTTTTGTTTCCACTTGCTTGATTTCAGCCCTGAGTTTGATTATTTCTTACCATCTACTCCACTTGGGTGAATTTACTTCCTTTTGTTCTAGAGCTTTTAGGTGTACTATCAAGCTGCTAGTGCATGCTCTCTCTAGTTTCTTTTTGGAGGCACTCAGAGCTATGAGTTTTTCTCTTAGGAATGCTTTCATTTTGTCCCATAAGTTGGGTATGTTGTGGCTTCATTTTCATTAAACTCTAAAAGGTCTTTCATTTCTCTCTTTATTTTTTCCTTGACCAAGGTATCATTGAGTAGAGTGTTCTTCAGCTTCCATGTGAATGTTGGCTTTCTATTATTTATGTTGTTATTGAAGATCAGCCTTAGTCCGTGGTGATCTGATAGGATGCATGGGATAATTTCAATATTTTTATATATGTTGAGGCCTGTTTTGTAACCAATTATATGGTCAATTTTGGAGAAGGTGCCATGAGGTGCTGAGAAGAAGGTATATCCTTTTGTTTTAGGATAAAATGTTCTGTAGATATCTGTTAAATCCATAACTTCAGTTAGTTTCAATGTGTCTCTGTTTAGTTTCTTTGTCCAGGATCTGTCCATTGATGAGAGGGTGGGTGTTGAAGTCTCGCACTATTAATTGTGTGAGGTGCAATGTGTGCTTTGAGCTTTACTTTCGTTTCTTTAATGAATGTGGATGCCCTTGCATTTGGAGCATAGATATTCAAAATTGAGAGTTCATCATGGAAGATTTTACCTTTGATGAGCATGAAGTGCCCCTCCTTGTCTTTTTTGATAACTCTGGGTTGGAAGTTGATTTTATTCGATATTAGAATGACTACTCCAGCTTGTTTCTTAGGCCCATTTCCTTTCAAAATTGTTTTCCAGCCTTTTACCTTGAGCTAGTGTCTGTCTTTTTTCCCTGAGGTGGGTTTCCTGTATGCAGCAAAAAGTTGGGTCCTGTTTATGTAGCCAGTCTGTTAGTCTATTTCTTTTTATTGGGGAATTGAGTCTATTGATATTAAGAGATATTAAGGAAAAGTAATTGTTGCTTCCTGTTATTTTTGTTGTAAGAATTGGGATTCTATTCTTGTGGCTGTCTTCTTTTAGGTTTCTTGAAGGATTACTTTCTTGCTTTTTCTGGGGCGTAGTTTCTGTCCTTGTGTTGGTGTTTTCCCATTATTATCCTCTGATGGGCTGGATTCCTGGAAAGATATTGTGTGGATTTTGTTTTGTCATGGAACACTTTGGTTTCTCCATCTATGGTAATTGAAAGTTTTGCTGGGTATAGTAGCCTGGGCTGGCATTTGTGTTCTCTTCAGGTCTGTATAACATCTATCCAGGATCTTCTGGCTTTCATAGTCTCTGGTGAAAAGTCTGGTGTAATTCTGATATGTTTGCCTTTGTATGTTACTTGACCTTTTTCCCTTACTGCTTTTAATATTCTATCTTTATTTAGTGCATTTGTTGTTCTGATTATTATGTGTCAGGAGGAATTTCTTTTCTGGTCCAGTCTATTTGGAGTTCTGTAGGCTTCTTGTATGCTCATGGGCATCTCTTTCTTTAGGTTAGAGAAGTTTTCTTCTATAATTTTGTTAAAGATATTTGCTGGCCCTTTAAGTTGAAAATCTTTATTCTCATCTATACCTATTATCTGTAAGTGTGGTCTTCTCATTGTGTCCTGGATTTTCTGGATGTTTTGGGTTAGGATCTCTTTGCATTTTGCATTTTCTTTGATTGTTGTGCCCATGATCTCTATAGAATCTTCTGCACCTGAGATTCTCCCATCTCTTGTATTCTGTTTCTGATGCTTGCATCTATGGTTCCTGATTTCTTTCCTAGTGTTTCTATCTTCAGAGTTGTCTCCCTTTGAGTTTTCTTCATTGTTTCTACTTCCATTTTTAGATTTTGGATGGCTTTGTTCAATTCCATCACCTGTTTGGTTGTGTTTTCCTGTAATTCTTTAAGGGATTTTTATGTTTCCTCTTTAAGGTTTCTACCTGTTTAGCAGCGTTTTCCTGTAATTCCTTGGGGGATTTTTGTACTTCCTCTCTAAGGGCTTCTACCTGTTTAGCAGTGTTCTCCTGTATTTCTTTAAGTGAGTTTTTAATGCCCTTCTTAAAATCTACTACCAGCATCGTGAGATATGATTTTAGATCTGAATCTTGCTTTTCGGGTGTGTTGGGGTATCCAGGACTCGCTGTGGTGGGCATACTGGGGTCTGATGATGCCCAGTGGGCTTGGTTTCTGTTAGTAAGATTCTTATGTTTGCCTTTTGCCATCTGGTAATCTCTGGTGTTAGATGTTCTAGCTGTCTCTGGCTGGAGCTTGTTTCCCCTGTGATTCTGTTAGCCTCTGTCAGCTCCCCTGAGTCCCAGTGGTCAGAACACTCTCTGCAGGCAAGCTCTCCTCTTGCAGGGGATGTGTACAGAAGTCTGAAGCTCAACTCCACCTCCTGATTTCCCAGGTCAGAGCCCTCCCTGGAGGCCAACTCTCCTCTGGCAAGGAAGGTGTTCAGGGGTCTGGGTCTCTGCTCTATCTCCTGGCTGAGGATGAAGGCCCGAAGGGACCCTGTCCAAGAAGCTCTGTTGCTTCTGTGCCCACGTGCTCTCCTGTATAGACTGGTCTCAGTGATCCCAAGATTCTGAATGTGCTAGGGCCTGTCTTTGTCCTTTGACCCTGTTGCTGCTAGCTGAAGACCCTCTGGGTTTTTTGGAACTAATATTGCATTCCACTCACCAGTGATCTCAAGATCCCAGGTGTGCTAGGGTTCTTACAGCATGGAGAGTCCTCTGTAGACCTTGGGGCCCTCCATCGAGATCTAGCAGAAGTAATACATCTTCTATATGACCTAGCTATACGACTCCTGTGTGTCTATCCAAAAGACTCTAAGTCAATACGTAAGGGCAACTGTGTACCCATGTTTATTGCTGCACTGTTTTCAATAGCTAAATTATAGAACCAACTTATGTGTCCAACATCAGCAGGGTGTGTAAGAAAAAATATGATGAATATGCACAGTGTCATCTTATTTAGCCAAGAATAAAAATAAAGTTATATCACTTGTCAGAAACTGAATGTGACTAATATTAAGTGAATTACACCAATTTCAGAAAGATGATGTGAGTTTTCTTTCATTTTTGTTTTCAGTATTCTTTATAAGCATATAAAGAGTGTGTGTGTGTGTGTGTGTGTGTGTGTGTGTGTGTGTGTGTGTGTAATACTATCTAGGGTTATTAAAGATACCAACATGAGGGGAAGGGTGTCAGAAGATAAGTAAAGACATAGAATGAATATAATATGTTCAACATATAATATATACATGTATAAAATACTGGGAAAACTAAAATAAATATTTTAAAGAACATAACTATACAGAAACTAGGGTAAGATTAAATTTTTTCCTTTAATACTAATATTTCTTTTTTAATGTTGCCTTGTTAAAACTTAGTTTTTCTCTCAATGTGTTTAGAAAAACATTGTAAATTTTAATTTTAGAAAAGAGTCTTATACAATGGTTTTACCATAGTAAGTCTCCAACTGGAAGCCAGTTTACATTTGAAATCAAACTCCCCTTTTAAACAATAAAATAAAATATGTGCATTGCAAAGCAATTTCTAATCAAAGCTACTTTGAGTTGTTTTAGAAGATAGAAAAATGATAGACTATTTGGAAGGTTCTAATCTGCCAAGGAACTCCGGTGGAGCCAGCTTGAGGCAGTAATGCCAAAAAGCTGCTCATGAGAAATGAATTCCTAGGACTCTTCTCCTGGAGGTCTGACGAAAGTCGGCCCTCCAGTTTGGATCAGTTTGACAGGCGAAAAGCCTTGAAGCTGTTCATGAGGATCAGAGTTCCATGGTAATTCCCCTCCCGGGGGTTTGGCGTTTTCTCCCAACCCATAATATTCTAATTTCCACCGCGTTAGTCTAATGTATAGATTCACGTGCACTCTATTTAGTATTACCTTATTGTAATGCCTTTTAAGATTGTATTCTAACATAGCTAAAGCCTTTTCCCAGTGTTCTTAGATTCCAGATAGCAACAAGGAGTTTAACCTATTCAATAACCAATTAAGTACTAGTCATTATTTCACCTATCTACAAAAAGAGACTGGAATTCTCACTGAGATAGAAATTCTTATTACAGACTATATTCCGTGCCAACAGCAAATTAAGTAACTATACTGATAAATGGGAATTCTCCAGACATAGATAAGAATTAACAGGCCTAAAAGTCCTTGACACATCCGGCACCCTCCCAGTCGGAGGACAGTGACCTGCCCTGCAGGGAGCGCCATCTTGGCTCCGGGACTCCGCCGAGCTTAGTCTCTACAGGTCAGAGTGGGGACCACGGGGGCAGACGGCTTCTGGGACAGGCAGGAGCCACAGAGCCGCTGAGGCAGCACCCTTTTGGGGCCGCAGACTTCCGGCACCCTCCCAGCCGGAGGACAGAGACCTGCCCTGCAGAGAGCGCCATCTTGGCTCCGGGACTCCGCCGAACTTAGTCTACAGATTAGAGTGAGGACCACAGAGGCAGACAGCTTCTGGGACAGGCGGGAGCCACAGAGCCTCTGAGGCAGCACCCTTTTGGGGCCGCAGACATCCGGCACCCTCCCAGTCGGAGGACAGTGACCTGCCCTGCAGGGAGCGCCATCTTGGCTCCGGGACTCCGCCAAGCTTAGTCTCTACAGGTCAGAGTGGGGACCACGGGGGCAGACGGCTTCTGGGACAGGCAGGAGCCACAGAGCCGCTGAGGCAGCACCCTTTTGGGGCCGCAGACTTCCGGCACCCTCCCAGCCGGAGGACAGAGACCTGCCCTGCAGAGAGTGCCATCTTGGCTCCGGGACTCCGCCGAACTTAGTCTACAGGTTAGAGTGAGGACCACAGAGGTAGACAGCTTCTGGGACAGGCGGGAGCCACAGAGCCGCTGAGGCAGCACCCTTTTGGGGCCGCAGACATCCGGCACCCTCCCAGTCGGAGGACAGTGACCTGCCCTGCAGGGAACGCCATCTTGGCTCCGGGACTCCGCCGAGCTTAGTCTCTACAGGTCAGAGTGGGGACCACGGGGGCAGACGGCTTCTGGGACAGGCGGGAGCCACAGAGCTGCTGAGGCAGCACCCTTTAGGGGCCGCAGACATCCGGCACCCTCCCAGTCGGAGGACAGTGACCTGCCCTGCAGGGAGCGCCATCTTGGCTCCAGGACTCCGCCGAACTTAGTCTGTACAGGTCTGCTGACAGAGGATACTCAGAATCCCCAGAAGAACAACCTCTGAACAGAGACAACTATAACAACTCCAGAGATTACCAGATGGCGAGAGGTAAAGGTAAGAATCTTACTAACAGAAACCAAGACCACTCACCATCATCAGGACCCAGCACTCCCACTTCGCCCAGTCCAGGGCACCCCAACACACCTGAAAAACTAGACCTGGATTTAAAAGCATATCTCATGATGATGGTAGAGGACATCAAGAAGGACTTTAAAAAACTACAGGAGAACATGGCTAAAGAGTTACAAGTCCTTAAAGAAAAACAGGAAAACACAACCAAACTGGTAGAAGTCCTTAAAGAGAAACAGGAAAACACATCCAATCAGATGATGGAAATGAACAAAACCATACTAGACCTAAAAAGGGAAGTAGACACAATAAAGAAAACCCAAAATGAGGCAACACTGGAGATAGAAACCCTAGGAAAGAAATCTGGAACCATAGATGCAAGCATCAGCAACAGAATACAAGAGATGGAAGAGAGAATCTCAGGTGCAGAAGATTCCATAGAGAACATCGGCACAACAATCAAGGAAAATGGAAAATGCAAAAAGATCCTAACTCAAAACATCCAGGAAATACAGGACACAATGAGAAGACCAAACCTACGGATAATAGGAGTGGATGAGAATGAAGATTTTCAACTCAAAGGACCAGCAAACATCTTCAACAAAATTATAGAAGAAAACTTCCCAAATCTAAAGAAAGAGATGCCCATGAACATACAAAAAGCCTACAGAACTCCAAATAGGCTGGACCAGAAAAGAAATACCTCCCGACACATAATAATCAGAACAACAAATGCACTAAATAAAGATAGAATACTAAAAGCAGTAAGAGAAAAAGGCCAAGTAACATATCAAGGCAAGCCTATCAGAATTACACCAGATTTTTCACCAGAGACTATGAAAGCTAGAAGATCCTGGACAGATGTTATACAGACACTAAAAGAACACAAATTCCAGCCCAAGCTACTATACCCAGCCAAACTCTCAATTAACATAGATGGAGAAACCAAAGTATTCCACGACAAAGCCAAATTCACACATTATCTCTCCACGAATCCAGCCCTTCAAAGGATAATAACAGAAAAAAACCAATACAAGGACAGGAACCACGCCCTAGAAACAACAAGAAGGTAATCCCTCAACAAACCTAAAAGAAGACAGCCACAAGAACAGAATGCCAACTTTAACAACAAAAATAACAGGAAACAACAATTACTTTTCCTTAATATCTCTTAATATCAATGGACTCAACTCCCCGATAAAAAGACATAGACTAACAAACTGGCTACACAAACATTTTGCTGCTTACAAGAAACTCATCTCAGAGAAAAAGATAGACACTACCTCAGAATGAAAGGCTGGAAAACAATTTTCCAAGCAAATGGTCTGAAGAAACAAGCTGGAGTAGCCATTCTAATATCAGATAAGATTGACTTCCAACCCAAAGTCATCAAAAAAGACAGGGAGGGGCACTTCATACTCATCAAAGGTAAAATCCTCCAAGAGGAACTATCAATCCTGAATATCTATGCTCCAAATACAAAGGCAGCCTCATTCATTAAAGAAACTTTAGTAAATCTCAAAGCACA
Source organism: Mus caroli (assembly GCF_978045245.1). Taxonomy (NCBI): domain Eukaryota; kingdom Metazoa; phylum Chordata; class Mammalia; order Rodentia; family Muridae; genus Mus; species Mus caroli. Next base: position 91,905,340 of record NW_028227262.1, read on the forward strand.
CATTGCACCTCATACAATAATAGTGGGAGACTTCAACACACCACTTTCACCAATGGACAGATCATGGAAACAGAAACTAAACAGGGACACAGTGAAACTAACAGAAGTTATGGATCAAATGGATCTGGCAGATATCTACAGAACATTTTACCCTAAAACAAAAGGATACACCTTCTTCTCAGCACCTCATGGTACCTTCTCCAAAATTGACCACGTAATTGGGCACAAAACAGGACTCAACAGATACAAAAAAATTGAAATTGTCCCATGCATCCTATCAGATCACCATGGACTAAGGCTGATCTTCAATAACAAAATAAATAATAGAAAGCCAACCTTCACGTGGAAACTGAACAACACTCTTCTCAATGATACCTTGGTCAAGGAAGGAATAAAGAAAGAAATTAAGGACTTTTTAGAGTTCAATGAAAATGAAGCCACAACATACCCAAACTTATGGGACGCAATGAAAGCATTTCTAAGAGGAAAACTCATAGCTCTGAGTGCCTCCAAAAGGAAACTAGAAAGAGCACACATTAGCAGCTTGACAACACACCTAAAAGCACTAGAACAAAAGGAAGCAAATTCACCCAAGAGGAGTAGACGGCAGGAAATAATCAAACTCAGGGGTGAAATCAACCAAGTGGAAACAAGAAAAACTATTCAAAGAATCAACCAATCAAGGAGCTGGTTCTTTGAGAAAATCAACAAGATAGATAAACCCTTAGCCAGACTCACTAGAGGGCACAGGGAAAGCATCCTAATTAACAAAATCAGAAATGAAAAAGGAGACATAACAACAGATCCTGAAGACATCCAAAACACCATCAGATCCTTCTACCAAAGGCTATACTCAACAAAACTGGAGAACCTGGATGAAATGGAGAAGTTCCTAGACAGATACCAGGTACCAAAGTTGAATCAAGATCAGGTTAATGATCTAAACAGCCCTATATCCCACAAAGAAATAGAAGCAGTCATTAATAGTCTCCCAACCAAAAAAAGCCCAGGACCAGATGGGTTTAGTGCAGAGTTCTATCAGACCTTCAAAGAAGATCTAATCCCAGTTCTTCACAAACTATTCCACAAAATAGAAACAGAAGGTACTCTACCCAACTCATTCTATGAAGCCACAATTACTCTGATACCTAAACCACAAAAAGACCCAACAAAGATAGAAAACTTCAGACCAATATCCCTTATGAATATTGATGCAAAAATCCTCAATAAAGTTCTTGCTAACAGAATCCAAGAACACATCAAAACAATCATCCATCCTGACCAAGTAGGTTTCATCCCATGGATGCAGGGATGGTTCAATATATGGAAATCCATCAACGTAATCCAGTATATAAACAAACTCAAAGACAAAAACCACATGGTCATCTCCTTAGATGCGGAAAAAGCATTTGACAAGATCCAACACCCATTCATGATAAAAGTCTTGGAAAGATCAGGAATTCAAGGCCCATACCTAAACATGATAAAAGCAATCTACAGCAAACCAGTAGCCAACATCAAAGTAAATGGTGAGAAGCTTGAAGCAATCCCTCTAAAATCAGGGACTAGACAAGGCTGTCCACTTTCTCCATACCTATTCAACATTGTACTTGAAGTCCTAGCCAGAGCAATTCGACAACAAAAGGAGATCAAAGGGATACAAATTGGAAAAGATGAAGTCAAAATATCACTTTTTGCAGATGATATGATAGTATATATAAGTGACCCTAAAAATTCCACCAGAGAACTCCTAAGCCTGATAAACAGCTTCGGTGAAGTAGCTGGATATAAAATTAACTCAAACAAATCAATGGCCTTTCTCTACACAAAGAATAAACAGGCTGAGAAAGAAATTAGGGAAACAACACCCTTCTCAATAGTCACAAATAATATAAAATATCTTGGCGTGACTCTAACTAAGGAAGTGAAAGATCTGTATAGTAAAAACTTCAAGTCTCTGAAGAAAGAAATTATAGAAGATCTCAGAAGATGGAAAGATCTCCCATGCTCATGGATTGGCAGGATCAACATTGTAAAAATGGCTATCTTGCCAAAAGCAATCTACAGATTCAATGCAATCCCCATCAAAATTCCAAATCAATTCTTCAACGAATTAGAAAGTGCAATCTGCAAATTCATCTGGAATAACAAAAAACCTAGGATAGCAAAAACTCTTCTCAAGGATAAAAGAACCTCTGGTGGAATCACCATGCCGGACCTAAAGCTCTACTACAGAGCAATTGTGATAAAAACTGCATGGTACTGGTATAGTGACAGACAAATAGACCAATGGAATAGAATTGAAGACCCAGAAATGAACCCACACACCTACGGTCACTTGATCTTCGACAAGGGAGCTAAAAACATCCAGTGGAAGAAAGACAGCATTTTCAACAAATGGTGCTGGCACAACTGGTTGTTAACATGTAGAAGAATGCGAATCGATCCATTCCTATCTCCTTGTACTAAGGTCAAGTCTAAGTGGATCAAGGAACTTCACATAAAACCAGAGACACTGAAACTTATAGAGGAGAAAGTGGGGAAAAGCCTTGAAGATATGGGCACAGGGGAAAAATTCCTGAATAGAACAGTAATGGCTTGTGCTGTAAGATCGAGAATTGACAAGTGGGACCTCATGAAACTACAAAGCTTCTGCAAGGCTAAAGACACCATCAATAAGACAAAAAAACCACCAACAGATTGGGAAAGGATCTTCACCTATCCTAAATCAGATAAGGGACTAATATCCAATATATATAAAGAACTCAAGAAGGTGGACTCCAGAAAGTCAAATAACCCCATTAAAAAATGGGGCTCAGAACTGAACAAAGAATTCTCGCCTGAGGAATACCGAATGGCAGAGAAACACCTGAAAAAATGTTCAACATCCTTAATCATCAGGGAAATGCAAATCAAAACAACCCTGAGATTCCACCTCACACCAGTCAGAATGGCTAAGATCAAAAATTCAGGTGACAGCAGTTGCTGGCGAGGATGTGGAGAAAGAGGAACACTCCTCCATTGTTGGTGGGATTGCAAGCTTATACAACCACTCTGGAAATCAGTCTGGCGGTTCCTCAGAAAATTGGACATAGTACTACCGGAGGATCCAGCAATACCTCTCCTGGGCATATATCCAGAAGATGTCCCAACCGGTAAAAAGGACACATGCTCCACTATGTTCATAGCAGCCCTATTTATAATAGCCAGAAGCTGGAAAGAACCCAGATGTCCCTCAACAGAGGAATGGATACAGAAATTATGGTACATTTACACAATGGAGTACTACTCAGCTATTAAAAAGAATGAATTTATGAAATTCCTAGCCAAATGGATGGACCTGGAGGGCATCATCTTGAGTGAAGTAACACAATCACAAAAGAACTCACACAATATGTATTCACTGATAAGTGGATATTAGCCCAAAACTTAGGATACCCAAGATTTAAGATACAATTTGCTAAACGCATGAAACTCAAGAAGAATGAAGACCAAAGTGTGGACACTGTGCACCTTCTCAGAATTGGGAACAAAACACCCAGGGAAGGAGTTACAGAGACAAAGTTCGTAGCGGTGATGAAAGGATGGACCATTTAGAGACTGCCGTATCCAGGGATCCATCCCATAATCAACTTCTAAACGCTGACACCATTGCATACACTAGCAAGATTTTGCTGAAAGGACCCAAATATAGCTGTCTCTTGTGAGACGATGCTGGGGCCTAGCAAACACAGGAGTGGATGTTCACAGTCAGCTATTGGATGTATCACAGGGCTCCCAATGGAGAAGCTAGAGTAAGTACCCAAGGAGCTAAAGGGATCTGCAACCCTATTGTTGGAACAACATGATGTACTAACTAGAACCCCGGAGCTCTTGTCTCTAGCTGCATATGTATCGAAAGATGGCCTAGTCAGCCATCAATGGAAAGAGAGGCCCATTGTACTTGCAAACTTTATATGCCCCAATATAGGGGAATGCCAGGGCCAAAAGAATGGGAATGGGTGGATAGGGAAGTGGGGGGGGCGCTATGGGGGACTTTTGGGATAGCATTGGAAACGTAATTGAGGAAAATATGTAATAAAAATATTAAAAAAAAAAAAAACCAGGGGAATGCCAGGACCAAGAAGTGGGAGTGGGTGGGTAGGGGAGTGGGAGGGGGGTCTGGGGGACTTTGGGGATAGCATTTGAAATGTAAATGAAGAAAATACCTAATTAAAAAAAATAAATTGGGAAAAAAAAAAAAGAAATGTAAATAATTGATTTTCTTTGAATGGTACCATAATGAAGAATTCTCTGTTTTTTACTTTGTTGTTGCTCACCTGAATTTAATTGTTTTTATTTTGTATACTGTTTTACTGTATGATAAAATATTAATAATCATTTTACTGTGTTAATACATATTAAGTGTTGATTAAATATTCCAGACAGGAAAAAAAAAAAAAAAAAGTCCTTGACACTACTTTACTCCTGAGGCCAGGCAAGAGTTAATACCCCTCTAGCCCAATTAACTCTAAAGTGCGAAACTCAGACCTGGAGCAGGTGCTAATCTCTAAGATAAACATAGTCCTTTTGAAGTCACTCCTCTTACATCTGGAGGGATGCTGATCCCTAGCTTAAACTTTGCAGTCACTCCCTTTGCACCTGGGAAACTTCAATGTACCATATCTGTTATGTTTTACTATTGATGATATTCGCTGTAATATAATTAGTCTAAGCTCAACCAGAAAATTACATTCAGATTCAACACCTCTCTTTCGTGTTTGTTTCTGTCTGTCACTCCGTCGTCCTAAGCTTTTGCCCACCTTCTCTAGAGAACCGTTTTACTTTTTTTTTTTTTTTTTTTTTTTTTTTTTTTGGTTTTTCGAAACAAGGTTTCTCTGTATAGCCCTGGCTGTCCTGGAACTCACTCTGTAGACCAGGCTGGCCTCGAACCGTTTTACGCAGGCACGGGACCCAGAGGGTCTGCGGCACTAATCTAAGATTTTTAAAACACTAATCAACTTTCTATTCTTTGGTACTACCCATGTAACGCAATTTAATCTTGTCCTTTCTTTTTAATCTACATACACATACATAATTGACCATGGTAAATATATATATATATATATATATATATATATATATATATATATATATGCTTCTGAAGTACTTTGAGATCTGGTTTACTCTACTCTTTGAATGAGAATAGAGGATCCTATAATGTAATATGATCTAAATGTATGCATATTCCCTTAAAATTCCAGGATGCTCTTTTGTTAAAAAAGAACAAAACCAGAACAACTATTGCTAAGTTGTTGTGACCAATGAGTGGCCTTTCTCAGTCACTTCAGACAATGGGATGGCCATCTGGATAAGTGGCAATCTTCAACATATCCTAACTCAGACAGAAATAGATATCCTTGCACTGTGTCGGTTGTCACCATGAGGAAGGAGAGAGAATACACCAATAGGCTCGTGAAGCAGCAAACATGTATTATTCCTACCACATAAGCAGAGTCACTGATCAATCTGAGCCACCAGTCAAAGACTCAAGAGCCTTGTTTCTTCTGGCAGCCCTAAATTGGGGTTGCAGCAGAGTTTATAAGCATAAAAAACCCAAACACCTGGGCAGTTACAGTTTTAATTTTTACCGATGAGGACTTGGGAATTAGGAGCTCTCTTAAGTGTCCCATCATTGTCACCTGACGTTGAATGTGTTTCTGCCCAACCAAACAAGTTCATTTGCTCTATTGGTTGTTAGGAGCAGGGATTATGTTTGGTGAAACTATCATTGCTTAGAGGAGTTGGTCAGGTTAAGTTGAAGACAAAGTAGAAAAAAAATGGATACTTCAGTTCAGCAAAAAGAGAAAGAGAGAGAGAGAGGAAGGAAGGGGGAAGGAAGGAAGGAAGGAAGGAAGGAAGGAAGGAAGGAAGGAAGGAAGGAAGGAAGGAAGTTAAATCTTAAAAATCCAGGCATAACATATACAGGAAATCTATTTTTTTAAAAAGTCAAATACATAAATAATAAGATAGAGGAAGAAGAAACTCAGGTCAAAGACACAGAAAATATTTTTTGAAAAAACCATAAAAGAAAATTTCCCAATTCTAAAAATAAGGGTGTCTATTGTGGTACAAGAAGCATAACAACACCAAATAGACAGTTCCAGAAAGAAAGATCCATATCAAAAGATCAATTATCAAAACATTAACCATACAGAACAAAGAAAGGATATTAAAAGCTACAAGGAGGAAAGGCCAAGTAACTTAAAAGAAGGCCCATTAGAGTAATATCTGACTTCTCAGTGGAGACTCTGAAAGCCAGAAGGGCATAGACATTTCTGAGGAAACCACACAATTGAGTCAAAAGTCACAGGAGGAAACCGAAAGCAAGCAAGTTAGTACTGATCTGGAGGCTTCATTCCTACTGGCTGGCTTTAAAGTACTAGAAGATGCCGCACACACACTGCTGTCAGAGAAAAGTAAGTCATAGTCTTAAACGGCTATGAACTTTTACATCTACACTATGACTAACCTGGCAAGACATGCCACTGATCCAACCGTGGCTGAGATGCTGGAATGAGAGATGTCCCTCATAGGTTCACATATCTGAACATTTTTTCAGTTGATGGCTCTGTTTGAGGAGGCTATGGAATTTTCTGGAGAAAGTACTTAATGGAGGTGGCATTTACACTTCATAGTGTGATATGGGTGCACATGTACCACATGATGAGTGTGTGCCCATGTGCTATAGCATGGCAGGTTGGAGAACACTCTTCTGCATTCAGTTTTTTTTTTTTTTCTTTCCATCATGTGAGTCCTGAGAACTGAACCCATGTTATCAGGCGTGGCACCTTTATTTGATGACCCATTGTACAGGTCCCAGAGAAGTTTCCTCTTGAAGTAGACCATGGTTAACACAGAAATCCACAACTGGTCAATATGCAGAGAATCAGATTGTGGAGTTCTAAGCTCTAAGTGAGATCTACATCACACTCTCCCCCTAGTGACCCAGGGATCATAACGGAAATGGGGGAGGAAAGACTGTAAGAGCCAGAGGTAGTGGATATGAGCAATACAACAGGATTTACTAGTCATGAGAAGACTATGAACTCAGACTTATAAACTCAGATTAGTTGTGACTGCATGCACAAGGCTTACAACAGATAAGGCCAGGCAAAACCCCAGCATGGATGCAGAGGGCAGGGGGCACTCATGAAGTAGCACTGACATTTGAGGGGCTATTGAAAATTTATGACTACTGTGGGACAGAGAGTCGGTTTTCTTCAAGATGTAGAAGCTCCTGCAAGGCTACACAAGGCCCAGTGTATAATCCTACAACCATGCACATACACTTAGCAGTGCTAAGTGGGGCCAGTGGGTAAGAGTGTTTGTTTTATAAAAACAAGCCAGGGATATGTTTAGTAGGACAGTATGGTGCCGGGGAAGGGGGTGCCTCTGATAACCCATGCTGAGGCATCCCTTGCCCTGAGGTACCAGCCACACAACAGATGTAGTATGGAATAGTGTTTCCTTAGGGCATAGGGAGGAGCTGGGGAGAGCGTACCATGACATGGCTGATGCTTGGGCCTCTGAGAAGCAGGAGACACATGCTTCCAGGAGACCTGCCATCAGAACTACCCACAGCAGGCCTGGATGGTGACATCTCAGAAGCCCTCGAGCAGCTCATTTGTAAAAAAAAAAAAAAAAAAAAAAGTTGTTCCCATTCCTTCTAACCTTAGCCCTGGACAATGACTGTATAGATTTCATTTGTGCATGATTGCTTTTCAGTTGGCCTTGGTATGCATAATTATTCTATTATATCTGAATTGCTCTTTCTTTCTCCTGCTCTGGTGAATTCTGTGAAACTAGATGTTTCTAGATGTAATGATTCTTAATCAAAAATTGAGGCACAGGGGTACATCAGAGTCCTAGTGCCCCAGGTGCATGCTATGCACTCTCATTTTTGGAACAGCGTAATAACTGCACAATGGCAATTTCAGATTAATGTTTGACTTGCAAAGAAAATTTGAAGAAATAAATTAAGAAAATGAAGCAGAGCCAATATTGGGACCCAGAGTAAAGTTATGAAATGAGTTTTGCACATTTGAGAGTGGTCCCTGGTCTCCTTGGGATATATATGTATATGCAAGTAAAGATTAGATTCCTGAAAGTAGATATAGAATGCATAAAATTTTATACAGTAAAACTAGGTCAAAACACTGAGACTCTTTGGAGCGTCATTATGTGCAACGTGCAGAAGCAGAAGCTAGTAGAACTGCTGAGTTAGGGTTAACCTGATTCTTTCTAACCACCGCCTAGCAGCTTTGCCCATGTCATTTATTATTAGAGCTTCACAGGAAACCCCATGTAACTGACCTTGGAACTCTGAGCTCTGAAGTATAATAAGTCAAAAGTTATCGTTTAAATAGTGATGTTTGCAATTATTATTTTGGCCACGGGCCTGGGAATAGGGGAAGCTTGAAACTTTGGGGAACAATCATAATTCCTAATTCTTTGTGAGATGTGATCATTCTTTTGAACTTGACACGTTTGGTAATGATTATACACTGTCTTTCTTCCTACCTGCTTTTTGGAGTAACAATAAAAGAATGGGGCAAGTTAAAAGTGAGGGAAACATATGTATGAGTGAAAGGAGAGTGCACAGAGGTGGGGGGCATGTAGAGGTGTGTGTGAGGTGTATGAGTAGTGTGTATGAGGTCTGTGTGGTGTGCGTGTGAAGTGTGTATGTATGTAGGTGTGAGAATGTGGGAGTTTGAGAAAGGGAGCAGCCTCAAGCTGAGGAGCGGGGAGGAGAGAGAGACAGAGACAGGAGGAGGAGAAGGAGGAGGAGAATGAGGAGGAGAGGGAAGGGGAGGAAGAGGAGGAGGAGAGGTCGGCCATAACACATGGAGAGAGGGGGGAGAGGAATGGGGAGAGAAGGGACAGAGTGAGACGGTAAGAGAGCAAGAGAGCAAGAGAGAGAGGAGGAGGCATGCAGCTACTTTTATAGTGAGTCAGGCATACCGGACTGTTCCCAGGAAACTGAGGGGCAGAGCCTAGAAGAAATGCTAAAATTCCCCAATTTCAGCTTAATTTTAAAAAGGAAAACTCGAAAGAGGTGATGGTGAAGCAGAAGTAGGATCATCATGATCTTTAGCTACTTCCTGCTGACTCTGGAGCAACATGTCTCTGGGAAACCTAAGAAAATTGGTATGGGGATGTTGGTCCAGTCTTAAGAAAGTTGGCTGTCTCCTTGCTATTCAGATTCTGTGGAACTATCTGTGGATAGATGGAAGGAGCAGGTCCAATACAAGTGTGTGTGTGTGAAAATTCTTAGGTATACTTGAAACTCTTAGGTCTTGGTGGTTGGGAGTGAGGAAAGTCCCAATCCCAGGAACAGGAGAAGAATCCCACCCTTTGAGATAGGTAGCAAGGGGGAACACAGGCTATTGATTAGCAGGTATACCTATCTGGATGGAGAGATATCAAATGAATGAGTTTCCTGTAGCTTGTAAGTTTAGAAAAGAGATACATTTGTTAACAACGTGAACAGTCTTTAAAATGAGCTTAGGGAAGACAAAACCTTTTTGTGGAGCAGAAGGAACAAGAAGGGCTTTTACCTTCTTTCTAAGGGAGTGAATACACATAAATTTAGCATAACGAGAAACAATTTTAAGTTTATATTTGAAAATCAGAACCTTCACTTTGTAAATATGATAGTTGATCGTATAGTTTAGCAAGAAAAAAAAACACCTTAGGTCTATAGTTATAGTTATAAAGCAACCAAAGGAAACTTTTATTTGAGTATAATAGCTGATAATGTAATCCAGCATAAGAAACACTTTAAGTATATAGTTTTAAGACAATCAAAGGAAATCTAAAGTTTAAACTTGTGATTATATCGATTAATGTTAGGACACTTGCACAGCAAGGAGAGGAAATATGAAGCATTTACTCACTGAAAACTGAGTTTAGATAAGACAGTAACAGAAACTTTTTGAGTTATGTGGGCTGTATTTTTTTTTTTTTTGGCTAATATCCACTTATTAGTAGTGAGTACATTCCATTCATGTCCTTTTGGGTCTAAGTTACCTCACTCAGGATGATACTTTCTAGGTCCATCCATTTGCCTGCAAAACTCAGGATGTCCTCATTCTTAATAGCTGAGTAATATTCCATTGTGTAAGTGAACCACATTTTCTGTATCCATTCTTCTGTCGTGGGACATCTGGGTTGTTTCCAGCTTCTGGCTATCACAAACAAGGCTGCTATGAACATGGTGGAACACATGCCTCTGTGGCATGGTGGGACATCTTTTGGGGTAAGGTGGAAGCTCAGGGTCATTTTGATTTGCATTTCTATGATCACTAAGGACTTTGAACATTTCTTTAGGTATTTCTTGGCCATTTGAGATTCCTCTGTTGTGAATTCTCTGTTTAGTTCTATACCCCATTTTCTTATTTTCTTATTGGGTTGTTTGGGGTTTGTTTGTTTGTTTGTTTGTTTTGCTTTCTTTGTTTTTTTGTTTGTTTGGGTTTTTTTTTTTTTTGGTGGTGGTGGTGGTTAGCTTCTTGAGTTCTTATATATTTTGGATATTAGCCCTCTATCAGATGTGGGACTAATGAAGATTTTTTTCCCCAATCTGTAGATTGCCAATTTGTCTTATTGGCTGTCTTTTACCTTACAGAAAGAAGCTTTCCAGTTTCATGAGGTCCCATTTATCAATTCTTGATCTTAGAGCATGAGCCATTGGAGTTCTGTTTACAAAATTTCCCGCTGTGCCAATGAGTTCAAGGCTTTTTCCCACTTTCTCTTCTATTAGATTCAGTGTATCAGGTTTTATGTTGAGGTCCTTGATCCACTTGGACTTGAGGTTTGTGAAAGCTGGCAAATATGAATCTATTTTCATTTTTCTACATACAGACTGCCAGTTAGACCAGCACCATTTGTTGAACATGCTTTCTATTTTCCATTGTATATATTTGGCTTCTTTTTCAAAAATCAAGTGTCCATATATGTGTGGTTTTATTTCTGGGTCTTCAATTCTATTCCATTGGTCAACATGTCTGTCTCTGTACCAATACCATGCAGTTTTTTATCACTATTGCTCTGTAGTAAAGCTTGAGGTCAGGGATGGTGATTATGGAGCACTGACAAAAAGGGACCTATCATGACTGCCCTCTGAAAGACCCAACAAGCAGCTGAAATCATCAGATACAGATGCTTGCACCCAACCAATGGACAGAAGCCGCTGACCCTGTGGTTGAATTAGGGAAAAGCTGGAAGAAGCTGATGAGGAGGGCAACCGTGTAGAAGGACCAGCAGTCTCAATTAACCTGGACCCCCGAGATCTCTCAGATACTGGAACACCAACCAGGCAGCATACACCAGCTGATATTAGACACCCCCCCCAACACATAAACAACAAAGGACTGCTGGGTCTGGGTTTAGTCAGAGAAAATGCACCTAACCCTCAAGAGACTGAAGGCCCCAGGGAGTTTAGAGGTCTGGTGAGGTGGGAATGGGGACATCCTCTGGAGAAAGGGGGGTGGGGAGGAGGTGTGAGATGTGGAACAGCCAGAGGGTCGACAGGGAGAGGAATAAAATCTGGAGTTTTAAATAAATAAGAAAGTAACAGGAGATTATATCTGTGAAAACTTATATCTGAATTTGTTTATCCTATATCATGAAGCCCGTGAGCAAGGCAAACCTCTCTATCTTTGATAAGAAATCTAGTAGTCTTAACTAGTTAACAAATTTACTAATAAGAAAACAAGGTGGATTACCTTGGGGTATGGAGCTAGGCCTGTTTTCCAGATGTCAAGCTACAGTGACATAAAGTTGGAAGGGAAAGGTTTTGGAGAAAATAGAAGACCAATTAGATGGAAGGGAATCCCATCTATAAGATCCAACTATATATGGTATCCAAGAAACACACCTCCCTGGTAAAGATATGACAAACTCAGAGTCAGCAGACTGACAACAGTTTTCTAAACAAATAGAAACCAAAAACAAGTGGTATCCCTATATAGGTATCTGATAAAATATGTTTCAAAGCAAAATTAATGAGAAAAAGTAAAGGTGTCTTAGCTACTTTATTTTTAATCCTATGATAAGACACCATGACAAGGCAACTTAGAAGAAAGAGTTTATTGGCCTTATTGTTTCAGAGGGTAAGTTTATAACATCATGACAGGAAGCATGGCATTAGGCAGACAGGTATGACACTGGAGCAGTAGCTGAGAGCTTAGATCCTGATCTATAGGCAGGAGGCAGAGAGAACTAACTGGAAATGGAGCAAATATTTTGAAACTTCAAAACCTGACCCTAGTGACATACTTCCTCCAAAAAGGCCACACTTCTGAATCTTTCCCAAGTAATTCAACAAACTGGGGGCCAAATATTAAAATACATGAGTCTATGAGAGCCATTTCCATTCAAACATCTACAGGATATGTATCAGTTACTTTTCTATTGCTGTGAAAAAAAAATACCATGACCAAAAGCAACTTAAAGAAAGAAGAGTTTATACTGGATTGTGGTTCCAGTAGGATAAGAGTCCTCATGGCAAGGAGACATGGCAGCAATCAGCAGGCCTGGTAGCCTCAGGAAACTGAGAGATCATCTTCTCAACTGCAAACATGGAGCAGAGAGCATGAATGGAATTATGGCCAGTTACACACTTCCTCCAATAAGGCTGAACCTCCAAAAGGTTCCACAACTTCCCCCAAACAGTACACCAACTGGGGACCAAATGTTAAAATACAGGTGCCTATGGCAGACTTTTTTCATTCAAACCACCCCACAAGGCTACTACATATTAAGTTTTAAAAAGCAGTTCATCAAGAATATATAACAGTTGTAAATAAATGCATCAATATCTAGACTTATAATTTCATTTTAAAACTAATGGTTTTGAAAGTTATGATAGGTCCTGATATCATAATATTGGATGATTTCAATACCATATATACTAATCCCTATATGGGTCATTCAACAAGCAAAAATTAATGGAGAAATCAGGGTTAAATTATACCATAGATCAAGTGGACATGATGGATATATACAGAATTTCGCATCCAACATATATACAGAATACATATTCTTGTTAGTAGCTACTGGAATCATATCTAAAGTAGAACACATTATAGATCGTAAGGTAAATATAGGTCATAAGGTAATAGGTCATAAGGTAAAATTGTCAAAGATTCAAAATAATCTCTTGTATTTGGTGATGTAATTGCACAATAAGACCAGAAATCACTTGAAAACAACTACAGAAACTAAGCAAATGTATGGAGTCAGAATTACACATTGTTGAATGTCCAGTGTGTCTTTGAAGAAATCATGGAGGACATCTAAAAGTTTCTTGAATCCCATAAAAATTAAGCCACTACTTGTCAAAATACTTGGGATATGAAATTAGCTCTATGAGGAAAGTTTATAGCAATAAGTGTCACAATAAAATCAAAAAGAGACAACCCTCTTCCGGTCAGAAAAGCACCTGAGCAGCTGGGGCGCAGGGTCTGCTGACACTCGCCAACTGCCCACAACACCCGCCACAGGATCTTAAGACTTCTGGTGAGGGGAGCACAGCTTCTGCTCCAATCCAATTGCGCGGGACCTGAGACTGCATTAGTTAGGGAAGCAGAAACCGGCCTGAGTAGGACCACAGGCCTCATCCGGCTGGATCAGCGCCGGGGTAGCGGGGTAGCGGGAGCGCAGGGTTGCCTGACACCCGCCAGCTACCCACGACCCCCGCCGCAGGATTTTGGGACTGCTGGTGAGTGGAACACAGCTTCTGCTCCAATCCAATTGCGCGGGACCTGAGACTGCATTAGTTAGGGAAGCAGAAACCGGCCTGAGTAGGGCCACAGGCCTCACCCGGCCGGATCAGCGCCAGGGTAGCGGGAGCGCAGGGTTGCCTGACACCCGCCAGCTACCCACGACCCCCGCCGCAGGATTTTGGGACTGCTGGTGAGTGGAACACAGCTTCTGCTCCAGTCCAATCACGCGGGACCTGAGACTGCTCTGGTTGGGGAGAGAGAAATCCGGCCCACACAGGGCCACAAGCCTCTTCCGGTCAGAAAAGCACCTGAGCAGCTGGGGCGCAGGGTCTGCTGACACTCGCCAACTGCCCACAACACCCGCCACAGGATCTTAAGACTTCTGGTGAGGGGAGCACAGCTTCTGCTCCAATCCAATTGCGCGGGACCTGAGACTGCATTAGTTAGGGAAGCAGAAACCGGCCTGAGTAGGACCACAGGCCTCATCCGGCTGGATCAGCGCCGGGGTAGCGGGAGCGCAGGGTTGCCTGACACCCGCCAGCTACCCACGACCCCCGCCGCAGGATTTTGGGACTGCTGGTGAGTGGAACACAGCTTCTGCTCCAATCCAATTGCGCGGGACCTGAGACTGCATTAGTTAGGGAAGCAGAAACCAGCCTGAGTAGGGCCACAGGCCTCACCCGGCCGGATCAGCGCCAGGGTAGCGGGAGCGCAGGGTTGCCTGACACCCGCCAGCTACCCACGACCCCCGCCACAGGATTTTGGGACTGCTGGTGAGCGGAACACAGCTTCTGCTCCAGTCCAATCACGCGGGACCTGAGACTGCTCTGGTTGGGGAGAGAGAAATCCGGCCCACACAGGGCCACAAGCCTCTTCCGGTCAGAAAAGCACCTGAGCAGCTGGGGCGCAGGGTCTGCTGACACTCGCCAACTGCCCACAACACCCGCCACAGGATCTTAAGACTTCTGGTGAGGGGAGCACAGCTTCTGCTCCAATCCAATTGCGCGGGACCTGAGACTGCATTAGTTAGGGAAGCAGAAACCGGCCTGAGTAGGACCACAGGCCTCATCCGGCTGGATCAGCGCCGGGGTAGCGGGAGCGCAGGGTTGCCTGACACCCGCCAGCTACCCACGACCCCCGCCGCAGGATTTTGGGACTGCTGGTGAGTGGAACACAGCTTCTGCTCCAATCCAATTGCGCGGGACCTGAGACTGCATTAGTTAGGGAAGCAGAAACCGGCCTGAGTAGGGCCACAGGCCTCACCCGGCCGGATCAGCGCCAGGGTAGCGGGAGCGCAGGGTTGCCTGACACCCGCCAGCTACCCACGACCCCCGCCGCAGGATTTTGGGACTGCTGGTGAGTGGAACACAGCTTCTGCTCCAGTCCAATCACGCGGGACCTGAGACTGCTCTGGTTGGGGAGAGAGAAATCCGGCCCACACAGGGCCACAAGCCTCTTCCGGTCAGAAAAGCACCTGAGCAGCTGGGGCGCAGGGTCTGCTGACACTCGCCAACTGCCCACAACACCCGCCACAGGATCTTAAGACTTCTGGTGAGGGGAGCACAGCTTCTGCTCCAATCCAATTGCGCGGGACCTGAGACTGCATTAGTTAGGGAAGCAGAAACCGGCCTGAGTAGGACCACAGGCCTCATCCGGCTGGATCAGCGCCGGGGTAGCGGGAGCGCAGGGTTGCCTGAAACCCGCCAGCTACCCACGACCCCCGCCGCAGGATTTTGGGACTGCTGGTGAGTGGAACACAGCTTCTGCTCCAATCCAATTGCGCGGGACCTGAGACTGCATTAGTTAGGGAAGCAGAAACCGGCCTGAGTAGGGCCACAGGCCTCACCCGGCCGGATCAGCGCCAGGGTAGCGGGAGCGCAGGGTTGCCTGACACCAGCCAGCTACCCACGACCCCCGCCGCAGGATTTTGGGACTGCTGGTGAGTGGAACACAGCTTCTGCTCCAGTCCAATCACGCGGGACCTGAGACTGCTCTGGTTGGGGAGAGAGAAATCCGGCCCACACAGGGCCACAAGCCTCTTCCGGTCAGAAAAGCACCTGAGCAGCTGGGGCGCAGGGTCTGCTGACACTCGCCAACTGCCCACAACACCCGCCACAGGATCTTAAGACTTCTGGTGAGGGGAGCACAGCTTCTGCTCCAATCCAATTGCGCGGGACCTGAGACTGCATTAGTTAGGGAAGCAGAAACCAGCCTGAGTAGGGCCACAGGCCTCACCCGGCCGGATCAGCGCCAGGGTAGCGGGAGCGCAGGGTTGCCTGACACCCGCCAGCTACCCACGACCCCCGCCGCAGGATTTTGGGACTGCTGGTGAGTGGAACACAGCTTCTGCTCCAATCTTTAAATAGTGACAACGATAACAACTAACCCCAGAGATTACCAGATGGCGAAAGGTAAACGTAATAATCTTACTAACAGAAACCAAGACCACTCACCATCATCAGAACCCAGCACCCCCACTTCACCCAGTCCAGGGCACCCCAACACACCGGAAAAGCTAGACACGGATTTAAAAGCATATCTCCTGATGATGATAGAGGACTTCAAGAAGGACGTTAATAACACACTTAAAGAAATGCAGGAGAACACTGCTAAAAAGGAAGAAGACAATAAAGAGGAAGCACAAAAATCCCTTAAAGAATTGCAGGAGAACACTGCTAAAGAGTTACAAATCCTTAAAGAAAAACATGATAACATAATCAAACAGGTAGAAGTCCTTACAGAAAAACAGGAAAACACATCCAAACAGATGATGGAAATGAACAAAACCATACTAGACCTAAAAAGGGAAGTAGACACAATAAAGAAAACCCAAAATGAGGCAACACTGGAGATAGAAACCCTAGGAAAGAAATCTGGAACCATAGATGCAAGCATCAGCAACAGAATACAAGAGATGGAAGAGAGAATCTCAGGTGCAGAAGATTCCATAGAGAACATCGGCACAACAATCAAGGAAAATGGAAAATGCAAAAAGATCCTAACTCAAAACATCCAAGAAATACAGGACATAATGAGAAGACCAAACCTACGGATAATAGGAGTGGATGAGAATGAAGATTTTCAACTCAAAGGACCAGCAAACATCTTCAACAAAATTATAGAAGAAAACTTCCCAAATCTAAAGAAAGAGATGCCCATGAACATACAAGAAGCCTACAGAACTCCAAATAGACTGGATCAGAAAAGAAATACCTCCCGACACATAATAATCAGAGCAACAAATGCTCTAAATAAAGATAGAATACTAAAAGCAGTAAGAGAAAAAGGCCAAGTAACATATAAAGGCAAGCCTATCAGAATTACACCAGATTTTTCACCAGAGACTATGAAAGCCAGAAGATCCTGGACAGATGTTATACAGACACTAAAAGAACACAAATTCCAGCCCAGGCTACTATACCCAGCCAAACTCTCAATTAACATAGATGGAGAAACCAAAGTATTCCACGACAAAACCAAATTCACACATTATCTCTCCACGAATCCAGCCCTTCAAAGGATAATAACAGAAAAAAACCAATACAAGGACAGGAACCACGCCCTAGAAACAACAAGAAGGTAATCCCTCAACAAACCTAAAAGAAGACAGCCACAAGAACAAAATGCCAACTTTAACATCAAAAATAACAGGAAACACCAATTTCTTTTCCTTAATATCTCTTAATATCAATGGACTCAACTCCCCGATAAAAAGACATAGACTAACAAACTGGCTACACAAACAAGACCCAACATTTTGCTGCTTACAGGAAACTCATCTCAGAGAAAAGGATAGACACTACCTCAGAATGAAAGGCTGGAAAACAATTCTCCAAGCAAATGGCATGAAGAAACAAGCTGGAGTAGCCATTCTAATATCTGATAAGATTGACTTCCAACCCAAAGTCATTAAAAAAGACAGGGAGGGACACTTCATACTCATCAAAGGTAAAATCCTCCAAGAGGAACTATCAATCCTGAATATCTATGCTCCAAATACAAAGGCAGCCACATTCATTAAAGAAACTTTAGTAAATCTCAAAGCACACATTGCACCTCATACAATAATAGTGGGAGACTTCAACACACCACTTTCACCAATGGACAGATCATGGAAACAGAAACTAAACAGGGACACAGTGAAACTAAGAGAAATTATGAATCAAATGGATCTGGCAGATATCTACAGAACATTCTATCCTAAAACAAAAGGATATACCTTCTTCTCAGCACCTCATGGTACCTTCTCCAAAATTGACCACATAATTGGTCACAAAACAGGCCTCAACAGATATAAAAATATTGAAATTGTCCCATGCATCCTATCAGATCACCATGGACTAAGGCTGATCTTCAATAACAAAATAAATAATAGAAAGCCAACCTTCACGTGGAAACTGAACAACACTCTTCTCAATGATACCTTGGTCAAGGAAGGAATAAAGAAAGAAATTAAGGACTTTTTAGAGTTCAATGAAAATGAAGCCACAACATACCCAAACTTATGGGACGCAATGAAAGCATTTTTAAGAGGAAAACTCATAGCTCTGAGTGCCTCCAAAAGGAAACTAGAGAGAGCACACATTAGCAGCTTGACAACACACCTAAAAGCACTAGAACAAAAGGAAGCAAATTCACCCAAGAGGAGTAGACGGCAGGAAATAATCAAACTCAGGGGTGAAATCAACCAAGTAGAAACAAGAAAAACTATTCAAAGAATCAACCAATCAAGGAGCTGGTTCTTTGAGAAAATCAACAAGATAGATAAACCCTTAGCCAGACTCACTAGAGGGCACAGGGAAAGCATCCTAATTAACAAAATCAGAAATGAAAACGGAGACATAACAACAGATCCTGAAGACATCCAAAACACCATCAGATCCTTCTACCAAAGGCTATACTCAACAAAACTGGAGAACCTGGATGAAATGGACAAGTTCCTAGACAGATACCAGGTACCAAAGTTGAATCAAGATCAGGTTAATGATCTAAACAGCCCTATATCCCCCAAAGAAATAGAAGCAGTCATTAATAGTCTCCCAACTAAAAAAAGCCCAGGACCAGATGGGTTTAGTGCAGAGTTCTATCAGACCTTCAAAGAAGATCTAATCCCAGTTCTCCACAAACTATTCCACAAAATAGAAACAGAAGGTACTCTACCCAACTCATTCTATGAAGCCACAATTACTCTGATACCTAAACCACAAAAAGACCCAACAAAGATAGAAAACTTCAGACCAATATCCCTTATGAATATTGATGCAAAAATCCTCAATAAAGTTCTTGCTAACCGAATCCAAGAACACATCAAAACAATCATCCATCCTGACCAAGTAGGTTTCATCCCAGGGATGCAGGGATGGTTCAATATACGGAAATCCATCAACGTAATCCAGTATATAAACAAACTCAAAGATAAAAACCACATGGTCATCTCCTTAGATGCGGAAAAAGCATTTGACAAGATCCAACACCCATTCATGATAAAAGTCTTGGAAAGATCAGGAATTCAAGGCCCATACCTAAACATGATAAAAGCAATCTACAGCAAACCAGTAGCCAACATCAAAGTAAATGGTGAGAAGCTTGAAGCAATCCCTCTAAAATCAGGGACTAGACAAGGCTGTCCACTTTCTCCATACCTATTCAACATTGTACTTGAAGTCCTAGCCAGAGCAATTCGACAACAAAAGGAGATCAAAGGGATACAAATTGGAAAAGAGGAAGTCAAAATATCACTTTTTGCAGATGATATGATAGTATATATAAGTGACCCTAAAAATTCCACCAGAGAACTCCTAAGCCTGATAAACAGCTTCGGTGAAGTAGCTGGATATAAAATTAACTCAAACAAATCAATGGCCTTTCTCTACACAAAGAATAAACAGGCTGAGAAAGAAATTAGGGAAACAACACCCTTCTCAATAGTCACAAATAATATAAAATATCTTGGCGTGACTCTAACTAAGGAAGTGAAAGATCTGTATAATAAAAACTTCAAGTCTCTGAAGAAAGAAATTATAGAAGATCTCAGAAGATGGAAAGATCTCCCATGCTCATGGATTGGCAGGATCAACATTGTAAAAATGGCTATCTTGCCAAAAGCAATCTACAGATTCAATGCAATCCCCATCAAAATTCCAAATCAATTCTTCAACGAATTAGAAAGTGCAATCTGCAAATTCATCTGGAATAACAAAAAACCTAGGATAGCAAAAACTCTTCTCAAGGATAAAAGAACCTCTGGTGGAATCACCATGCCGGACCTAAAGCTCTACTACAGAGCAATTGTGATAAAAACTGCATGGTACTGGTATAGTGACAGACAAATAGACCAATGGAATAGAATTGAAGACCCAGAAATGAACCCACACACCTATGGTCACTTGATCTTCGACAAGGGAGCTAAAAACATCCAGTGGAAGAAAGACAGCATTTTCAACAAATGGTGCTGGCACAACTGGTTGTTAACATGTAGAAGAATGCGAATCGATCCATTCCTATCTCCTTGTACTAAGGTCAAGTCTAAGTGGATCAAGGAACTTCACATAAAACCAGAGACACTGAAACTTATAGAGGAGAAAGTGGGGAAAAGCCTTGAAGATATGGGCACAGGGGAAAAATTCCTGAATAGAACAGTAATGGCTTGTGCTGTAAGATCGAGAATTGACAAGTGGGACCTCATGAAACTACAAAGCTTCTGCAAGGCTAAAGACACCATCAATAAGACAAAAAAACCACCAACAGATTGGGAAAGGATCTTCACCTATCCTAAATCAGATAAGGGACTAATATCCAATATATATAAAGAACTCAAGAAGGTGGACTCCAGAAAGTCAAATAACCCCATTAAAAAATGGGGCTCAGAACTGAACAAAGAATTCTCACCTGAGGAATACCGAATGGCAGAGAAGCACCTGAAAAAATGTTCAACATCCTTAATCATCAGGGAAATGCAAATCAAAACAACCCTGAGATTCCACCTCACACCAGTCAGAATGGCTAAGATCAAAAATTCAGGTGACAGCAGATGCTGGCGAGGATGTGGAGAAAGAGGAACACTCCTCCATTGTTGGTGGGATTGCAAGCTTGTACAACCACTCTGGAAATCAGTCTGGCGGTTCCTCAGAAAATTGGACATAGTACTACCGGAGGATCCAGCAATACCTCTCCTGGGCATATATCCAGAAGATGTCCCAACCGGTAAGAAGGACACATGCTCCACTATGTTCATAGCAGCCCTATTTATAATAGCCAGAAGCTGGAAAGAACCCAGAGGTCCCTCAACAGAGGAATGGATACAGAAATTATGGTACATTTACACAATGGAGTACTACTCAGCTATTAAAAAGAATGAATTTATGAAATTCCTAGCCAAATGGATGGACCTGGAGGGCATCATCTTGAGTGAAGTAACACAATCACAAAAGAACTCACACAATATGTATTCATTGATAAGTGGATATTAGCCCAAAACTTAGGATACCCAAGATATAAGATACAATTTGCTAAACGCATGAAACTCAAGAAGAATGAAGACCAAAGTGTGGACACTGTGCACCTTCTTAGAATTGGGAACAAAACACCCAGGGAAGGAGCTACAGAGACAAAGTTCGTAGCTGTGATGAAAGGATGGTCCATTTAGAGACTGCTGTATCCAGGGATCCGTCCCATAATCAGCTTCTAAACGCTGACACCATTGCATACACTAGCAAGATCTTGCTGAAAGGACCCAAATATAGCTGTCTCTTGTGAGACGATGCCGGGGCCTAGCAAACACAGGAGTGGATGTTCACAGTCAGCTATTGGATGTATCACAGGGCTCCCAATGGAGAAGCTAGAGAAAGTACCCAAGGAGCTAAAGGGATCTGCAACCCTATTGTTGGAACAACATGATGTACTAACCGGAACCCTGGAGCTCTTGTCTCTAGCTGCATATGTATCGAAAGATGGCCTAGTCGGCCATCAATGGAAAGAGAGGCCCATTGGACTTGCAAACTTTATATGCCCCAATATAGGGGAATGCCAGGGCCAAAAGAATGGGAATGGGTGGGTAGGGAAGTGGGGGGCGCTATGGGGGACTTTTGGGATAGTATTGGAAATGTAATTGAGGAAATTATGTAATAAAAATATTTAAAAAAAAAAAATAATAAAATAAAATAAAATCAAAAAGATCTCAAGTAATATAATTATGTACCTTAAAATCCTTGAAAATCAAGTGCAAGCAAAAACCCTAAAAGTGGTAGAGAGCAAAAAGAATAACAAAGATTAGGGCAGAAATTAATGATACAGAGACAAATGTATTCTTTGGCACTATAAACAAATTTAACAACCCCTATTCATACTAACCAATTAAAGAGAAAATACCCAGATCAATACAATTAGAGATGAAAATAGGAGGTTACCATGGAGCTCAGAAATCAATCTGGAGGTTTCTCAGAAAATTGGAAACAGATATACCAATCCTGGGCATATACCTAAAAGATGCCCCACCATGCCACAAGAGCATGTGTTACACTGTTTATAGCAGCCTTATTTCTGATAGCCAGAAGCTGAAAACAACCCAGATGTCCCACAACAGAAGAATGGATACAGAAAATGTGGTTCATTTACACAATGGAATAATATTAAGCTATTAAGAACATCCTGAGTTTTGCAGGCAAATGGATAGAACTAGAAAATATCATCCTGAGTAAGGTAACTCATACCCAAAAGCACATGCATGGTATGTAGTCACTAATAAGTGGATATTAGCTCAAAAAGTACTACATACCAAGGATATAATCCACAGAACTCAAAAAGGTTAACAAGCTGAAGGGCCCAAGTGAGGATGCTTCAAACCCACTTGGGAGGAAAAAGAAAGCAATCATGGGAGGGGGCAGAGGGAGGGAGGGAACTGGGTGGGAGAGGCAAGGAGGGGAAAAAGAATATGATCAGTATTGGAAAGAACAGAAATGAAGCCCTGAGGGTCAATAGAATGAAAGGAAACAGTCAACCTTGGGAGGTAGGAGGTGGGAGGACCCTTTGGAATGTATCAGAGACCTGGGAGATGATAGTCTCTCAGAACTCAAAAGGAGGGACCTTAGATGAAATACCCAACAATGAGGAAATGGAGAGATGAAGGGATGTTGTTGCCATCCCACAGTCAAAAGCTCTGACCCAGAATTATTACTATCTAAAAGAACTACAGAGACAAAAGTGGAAAGGAGGTCCAGTGACTGGCCCAAATTGGGATCCATCTCAAGGGGAGGCTCCATGACCTGACACTATAACTGATGCTATGGTGTGCATGGCTGTCCTCTGAGAAGCTCAACCAGCAGCTGATCAAGACAGATGCAGATACTTACACCCAAACATTGCACTGAAGTCTGAGACTCCTGTGGTTGAATTAGAGAAAGGCTAGAGGAAGCTGAAGAGGAGGGCAACCCCATAGGAAAGCTATACATATAGATATATAGGTACTTTTTAGAGTGCTTTGCAAGGGCCCCAGGGATAGGACAGAGAACATATGACACAGAGAAAAACAATCCTTAGCTTTAATTATGATGACAATCAAGCCATATCACCTCAAAGTATGATTAAAAGAGATCAGACTATGCCATAGGAAAACAGGCCACTTTGGTACAACAATTATTTTGATCTGAAAGATGCTGAGAACTGTTCAAAGCAGGGAAAGCTCTTTAATTTCCCTTAAATTCTATAGTCGTTTGTGTGAGAATGTCCCCCCTAGGCTCATACATTTGAGCATATGGTCTCCAGTTGATGGTGCTGTTTCGGGAGCTTTAGAGGTGCATCCTTCTTCAAGTAAACATGTCTCTGAAGCCTTGCTTTGAGGGTTTAAAGACTGTCCCACTTCCAGTTTGCTCTCTGTACTTTGTGCTTATAGTTGAGATGAAAGATGTACCTCTGTTGTCATGCCAGCAGCCTACTGCCACCTGCTGCCATGCTGACCCCACCATTATGAATTCTAGTAAATTCTTTCTTTCTTCTATAAGGGGTCTTGGTCATGGTGTTTTATCACAGCCACAGAAAATTAATACAAATTCCTTAAAATTTTAAACATCTCGTGTAAAAGAAATACACAGAGAAAGAGAGAGAGAGACAGAGAGAGAGAGAGACAGAGAAAGAGACAGAGAGAGATTGTTGAGATTGTCATTAGTAAATGTATCAGGTCAAGAGCTTCTCCAGACAGAACTGTTGAACTTGAGGGTTGATAATAGGCACCCTATCGCTGAGCTCACACCTTTATCCCCTGGAAAGATTTTCATCTGCACAAGGCAACCTTTAGTCGCCATACATTTCCCCTCCTGCTGACTCCACCTCGCTCGAGAATTGTCAAATATAATACATACTCCTTTCAGTAACTTAGGTGGATATTTCAGCCTCAATTTTTTGCCATTTCGTTGAGGCTTTTCAAAGTTTGTGAGCCAGGGTCATGACCCATGGCCCTGGTTAATCAGCCACTGTACTCCGAGCAATCCTCCTGCCTGAGGATCCTACATGCAGGAATCAGAAGCATGCTCCATCATGACCAGCTTGAGTCTCATATTTCTGTGGAACTTCTGTTTGCACAATGAATTGCTCTACTCAAGATAATGTCTATGTCAATTTGCTTTTAGACCAGCTAATAAAAACCTAAAACAGAAAAATAATTCTTTCTCTCCCACGGCTTTTCATTCTTAACTTCCTTCGGTTGCATATATCAGGCAGAGAGAGAGAGAGAGAGTCTCGCCAAGCACAGCCCAAACCTCACAGAATCTGGGGCGACTCTCCTGAGATTCTCTCTTGCACCCCGTCACACCCCACCCACTCCGAGAGAAGCAGAGTAAACTATCTGTGTCCCTTGAAATACACTAAGCAAGTGAGAACAACGTTAAGTTTCTCTGCACACACTCCTAAGGAAAGTAAGCTAAAGTTGTAGGTAGACTGTGACTGAAATGCCCAACAGCTGACAGATCTCCCAAAAACGACTAAATCTAGGCCTTCCAACCCAGGATGCTACTGCGCAGGTCAGACGCAGCGCCGCTGAGCCTGCTGGGTGTCGTAGTCCATGAAGGCTAGGGCGAGGCACAGTTTCTGAGTGGGTGGCGGGTGAATTCTCTCACACTGGGGCAAGACTGTTTTCTCGATGTTTCTGGGGCCGTCTTATTGTGGACTATAGGCACAGCCTAGCATCCGGGTCACCAGGATTCTGGGTTACAGATGCACTACTTGCATTCAGTAGCTAATTACAATTGTTTCCTTCCGGGTCCTTGCGGCGTTTCCTGAAGTCAGGGTCAGAGGAAGTCCCGCCCCCACTATAGGGGCGGGGTTCCGGACGCGGACCTCTTAGTCTCCGCCCCGTCATCCCCGCCCCACACCTCTTCTGGGCGGGGCCTCCTCGGTTTCCCCCGCGCGGGGCGGGGCTCCGGGGAAGTGTGCGGCTTGCGGCCGCGCCCCTGGGCTCGTACCCGCGGATCCCGGGCTTCCGCGCCGAGAGCACGCGGGCCTGTCAATGGACCGCGCGGCCGTGGCGCGAGTGGGCGCGGTGGCGAGCGCCAGTGTGTGCGCGGTGGTGGCAGGCGTGGTGCTGGCCCAGTACATATTCACCTTGAAGAGAAAAACGGGCCGCAAGACCAAGATCATCGAAATGGTGAGTGCGGGAGCAGAGGCTCGCGCGCGAGCAGCCCAAGTGGCGTGGGCCGGCCGCGGCCCTGCGAGGGCAGCCTGCACGCGTGCTGATGCTTGACAGCGTGTTTTTCAAAGAGTGGAGAGAATAGATGCTCGGAGATAACTACCTCTTGCTGCAAAACCCGTTTCTCCAGAGCTAATCTCCGGTTGGCACCCGCCTCCAAGACGTGCAGCTAATCCGATAGTCTCTTGTCCAGGAGTCGGTTGGTTGGTTGGTTTATTTTTTGTTTGTTTTGCATCATCGGGGCTGCCTTGGCTTACGTTATGAAAAGAGCATTTTCCTTGTTTTTTTAGAAATGCCAGTATTGAAACAGCTCGATTATTTGAATGTTCTTCCTTGTTTTATGTTCCAAGAAGTATTCATGTGTCAGTCCCCCAAAACTCTTTCCTAAATCCTAGAAATGTACTTTTAAGAGTTAATTGCAGTCTCGTTAAAATTGTTTGTCTCAAGAATTCCATTTGAGGTTTGTTTTAAGGTGATTTGTTGATCCCAGAATGCATGTTTCATTTAGGGTTGTTTTGATGTTACTGTTGTTCCATCTGACTTGAGCATGGTAAGTGTGACTTATTTACTGGAGTACAAGTGAGCATCCAGAACTAAAATATAAAGTTGAGAAGCTATTTCTATTGTAACTAATATTTTAAGTGAATTCCTTTAATCCTGGGTTATTTTCTTTATATACCTCTGGTTGCAAACATTTTGTGTGAAAAGTTTTGCCTCCCTCCCTGTCTAGCGAATTTCCATGGCTTTATTTTGTTCCATACTCAAATTTTATAATTTTCCATCAGTGGGAAAAAGCTGATTTCGCTGTCTTTCTGTATGTACTTAAACAGTGGGCTGATTTTTCCACGAAATCTTAAGGAAGAGCTTTACTTTCATTGTCTAAAGTACTAAGGGACCAAGAATGCCAATTTGTTTTTGTTTGTACTGTACAAGTCAGTCTTTATATGCATTGTTTTAAATTAGCTGTATGTGTCACACCCCCTAATAGTTTTTTCAGTAGAAGATGTAAAAGAGTTAGATATTTTTACTTTTATAGTTTTAGCTGATTGTTCCTTTAGATGGGAGAAATATTTGGATGACCTGAAATATATATTC
Organism: Mus caroli; assembly: GCF_978045245.1. Lineage (NCBI taxonomy): Eukaryota > Metazoa > Chordata > Mammalia > Rodentia > Muridae > Mus > Mus caroli. The sequence goes on from NW_028227262.1 coordinate 91,931,875, forward strand.
CGGCCCTTGTTCTCTCTCTTTATAATAGTCATGTTTGTGGAGTCCTCTGTGCCTGTCTCCACCCTCTTCCTTCATAGAATGTGTACAAACCCAAGGATACCCACTGAACATCGCTGTTCTGATTACAGATGATATATAACTACCTAACCAAGGTAGGCTAGGGAAAGAAATGACACCAGTTGCGTTCTGGGTGATGGTGTTTCTCTTGCCTCAGCCATCTCAGTGCAGGATTACATTCCTGAGTTACCGTGGCCATCAGGACATTTTTAATTGAATGACATTAGGGATTTGCTAGTGAGCTATGCATGCCATAGTGGAAATGTCCAGTAATGTGGCAAACTAGAAGCCCAGAGAAAACCAATCAAAAGGTACACTAGAAGTAGTCAGAGAGATAAGACAAGCCATTTAGTGAAGTTGGCTGGCACTTTACAATTTAATTATCCTGGTGTGTACTCCCTGAATCTGTTTTATCGTCTACCCCTACTTACACACATGCTCTATACTGGTATAGACCCCAGGGCTTTACACCTGCTAGACAACCATACCTGCTTCGTCCGTGCCCTCCTAGCCCATCCCCTTTTAAGGCAGGGTCTTTCTGTAGTGAGAAATCTGGAGTTTTGGTTTCTTTAAAAAACATAGAAATACTATAAAAATATGTTTTCATTGTAATCCCAAGTGTGAGCTATGGGGCTGGTTCAGAGTGTCCACAACAGCTGACTGTGGTTTGCCGCATGCTCTAGCAGGGGTGCGCTTTTTTCAGCTGCAGATTGTTTCTTTGATGGAGTGACTTCTGGAATTCTGGGGACTTTTCAGGGGGTATATAAATGTGAAGGCCCAGAGAGGCAGGATGGGTTTTTGGTAGGTTGTTGTTGGTTGGCTGTTGGTTGCTAGGGGTCGCTGTTTGTTAAATATTTGGCAAGAAGAAGAAATTAGATATCCTGATGGTGAAGATCAAACTTGCCCCTAGGAACTCGACGCCCCTAATCAGCAGGATGCAGTCTAAGAATAACTTGCCCCCCTTCTGGCCCCTGACTTCATTCTGGGATCTCTTTCCTTTCCTCTCTACCCTTTTTTTCTCTCTTATCTGATGTTAGGGAGTAAGGGTAGAAGAAAAAGGATGGAGAAGGGTGAAAAAGAGAAGAGCCCACAAAGTATCCAGGAATAGCTACATCTTTCTGAGTTGTGTATCCATACCTTGAATTCGCCATCCTTCCTGTGTTAGGATGACAGCCATGTGCCACCACAATCAGCTCCAGATTTCTCTTTATCGCATCTACAGTCTCTTAAGATTGCTGATTAATTTGTCATAATCAAACCCTTTCTCTAAGCGTTTTTATTTTAGAACAATATGGATTTACCGTAGTATGAACGAGTGCTCTCATATATCACACACCAGTTTCCCTTGTCATTAACATCTTGTATGACTCATTTGTATTGATACATTATTAAATGCACCGCCACCCTTTTCAGATTTTCTTCACCTTTACTTATGTCCCAGGAGTCTCTCTTGGGTATCACAACACACTTAGTCATCCTGGCTCCTTATCTTACCCCACTCTGGTCCAGAGATTAAACCCAGGGCCTCTTCACAAGTGTTCTACCCCTGACTCACACTCCCAGCCTCCTTATCTCGTCTTCACTGGGTATGTTCTCAGACTTCACTTGTTTGAAGTTGTGGTGTTTTGTTGAATGACCTTGGTTGCATTTATCAGGAGCTTTTCTCGGAGGATGACTAGTGTGAAGTGTTACTTTCATCACACAGCAAGGGTGCACGCTGTCATCCTAACCTCTAACGTGTAAGCTCTGCTTGAGGAATATTTGTCAGCATTCTCCACGGTCAGTTATTTTCCGTCTCCTCCTCCATCCTGTGCCCTTTGGAATGAAGTAAGCGCAAGAAGTTTGCCTTTACAGTACGGAGTTACAGTTCAGTGCTTGCGGTTAAAGTGACTACAAGAACTGTTTGGGATTATTCTGTTCTGGAAGCTTGTCTGTCCTCCCTTATTTACGTATCAGTACGGGCTCATAGATATTTATCTTATATTTGGAGTCATAGTTCAGTACTACTTTATCTGTTGCTAATATTGTTCCCATCTGACCAGAGAGCTCTGTTGATTGGGTCTATGTCTTTGTCACATTCTCATTGAGTTAATAAATGTTTTCCAGCTGAAAAGAAAATCCTGGCTGCCCAGGACATGCTGTGTCAAGAGTGAGCAAGGCTAGACTCCGTGTTTGGATTGTTTTGGTTTGCAACAGGATCTTGTTCTATTGCTTATACCAGGCTCAGACCCCTGGACTGAACTGACCCTCCAACCCTATCTTCTCAGTTAGCTAGGACTTAGTGTGTGCAGTATTACCTGGCACAGAGGTTTTACAGATTACAGCTCATGTGTCACATCCTGCCTCAAGCCTCTATTTAGAACTGTACTACTAGTGACCTAAAAGGGTTTGAGGTTTTTCAGTGGTGGTAGTGGTGGGTGGGGGTTTTTGTTTTGCTTTGTTTTGTTTTGTTTTAGGCAGAGGGAGGTTACCTGATTCTTAAAAATCAAATGAAAGGTCAGCAAGATATCCCAGTGAGTAGAGCTGCCTGGTGTGAGGCTTGCCAACCTGGATTTGATATCCAGAGCACATGCGTGGTGGGGAGATAACACCAACTTGCAGGTTATCTGTGATCTCCACATGCTCGGCCCTGGCACCCTCCTCCCCAAAACAAAATTAAATAATAGATGTAATTAAAATGTTGTAACAATTCAATTTTGAGGCAGTTTAAAATTATATCAGTTTCAATGGTCCTTAGATTTGTTGACTTTATTGAAACAGGGACTTTCTCGTTGTGTAGCTCAGGCTGGCCAGGAACTCGAGAGTCCTCCAGCCTCAGCCTCCAGAATTACAAGATTGCTCTATCATGCCCAGATTTCCGGATTCGTTGTGAATTTCTCCATTATCAGAGTTGTTTCTTGCAACAGTGTTGAGTCATTGAGATAAGGTGAGTTATTTCCTGTTGCTTGACACACAAACAACTTGACAAGAGTTCAGGTGCCACCATATCATATATCTCTGTGAAAAAACATTTTCAAAGCAGTATGTAAAAATATTAATATGTGTTAACATTACAAAGGAACATATATAATCGATTTTTAGTTTTCCTATACTGGGGATTTAACCTACTGCATGCTAGGTAACCCTTTACAAATCCATTTACATTTTTATTTGGAGATTGAGTCTCAATAAGTTGCCAAGCCTGGCCTTGAACTTGCAGTTCTCTTGCCTTGTCTGCAGATTAGCCAGGATTACCATAGTGTGCCACTAAGCTTGTGACAGATTTTGGTGATATGAAATGGTGGGATGGCTCACTGGTTAAGAACACCACTGTGGTTCTTACAGAAGACCTGGGTTTGTTTCCCACAAGCTACGGGGTGGCTCAGTACCATCTATAACTTCAGAGTATCCAGTGCCTTCTTCTGACCTCTTCAGCCAACAGACACCTAATGTGTACAGACATACATAGAAGCATAAATATGAGTAAAATAAATAAATCCAAAACATTTCAGAGAGATGAAAACACTGAATGCTCTTGTTTGTCACCCCAAAAATAAATCCTTCTTCTAAATTCAGACATCTTACAGAGCTGGGCCATGTGTCTCTAGTTCAGGATGGCCATTCCTTGGACTAGCACTGCTCAGAATCAGCTGCTAATGGAGACTCCACTCCAGCAGCGGAGAAGACTGAGTACAGCTGGCCAAAAGTGTCCTGCAGCCAAATACACACTTTCTTGGTCTACTGTTTAAGCTTTCATGTTTGTTCAGAGTTATCAAACTGTATGTGTCTCTATAGTTTTTAAGATTAAAAAAGAAAGAAAGATTAGGGACAAAGGGGTATTCTAAGTGGGTATACAGTATCTTTTCACTGTTTAGGCATGACTACTGGATACCCTTGTGGAGAGTCCAGTAAGAGTGGGAGCCCTGGGGCCAGCAGCTCACGACCAAGCCCCTTACTTTTCAGCTTGTAAGCAGTATGGCCTTGTATAGATTACCTGCCCTCGCTACACCTGAGCAGACTCTACCTTGGAAGGTTCCTCTCTCTAAGCCAAGGATTGTTTTCCAAGTCAGAAGAATGGTACTGTTACAGACTGAGCGGGTCCTTTGTGGCATTAGGATAGGAATCCGATACAGACTAAATAAAGTTCTGTGTCTGAAGCAAAAGCAAGGTGACGGTTAGAAAAAGAAGTGAAGCCCCAAATGTAGGACTATGACCGTCCTTCAGGGGAGTGCCTCTTCAGACCACATGATCACCTGCACCACTTTCCACCTGGCTCGGGTGTGCCTGTGCTTCCTGCCTCCCCTGCAGCCTGCCTCCCCTGCAGCCTGCCTCCCCTGCAGCCTGCCTCCCCTGCAGCCTGCCTCCCCTGCAGCCACCCATAGATACTTCCCAGTGCTAATCATTGCAGCAAAGATGTAATAAGGCACTGAACTAGTTCTAGGTCTGACTTGTCCAAGACTTGAGGTCCTTGGATTGAACCTGTCAGCCAGTGCCTCCTGTTTTAACTGTTGGGAATGACAAGCAAGTAAAATGCAGGAAAAGCAAAAGACTGAAATGCATTCTTTCAAAGAAAAAAAGCTTTCCTGAGGCAGGCTTCAGCTCCCCTCCAGTTGGGAGTTTGCCAACAGTGAGGTAGGGAGGCCCTGGGTCCTCCCATTTTCTTATCATCTTGCCCAAATGTTTGTCCTTGAGCAGCCTTCCCTTACGGTTTTTCCCACGAGAAAAGAAGTGGCCTCTTAGGAACACCCTCCTACTCTCTACAGCCTTGTAGCCTTCCTTCGGTATATCTTTTCTTTAGTGTGTTTTTCTAGATTAGTAATTGTTTTATGCTTTTTTTTTTTTTTGCATTTTAAAAATTGTGAGGGAGAGGGAGAGAGTGTGTGTTAGTTACATGTTTGCAGGTGTCATACCAGCCCGACATCAACCTTGGGAGTTTTCTTCTCTTGTGCTTCACCCCCTTATTTTTTGAGGCAGGATCTCTCACTGACCCCAGAGCTATGGTTGTCGGTGGACTAGCTGAAGATTAAGTCCCCAGAAGCCGCCTCTCCTCCTCAGCACCCTCCCTATATCCCCCATGCGCCCCTACCCCACCTCCTGAGTGCTAGGATTAAAGGTATGCATCACAACACTTGGGCAACAGTACACGCTCTTGGATTTTGTGGTGTTAGTACATGGCTGTCCTTCACAGGCATGTTATCGAATTGAGAGCTTGTTCAACACCCCTATCCTGTGGCGTGGCACGGGTATTTTCTCTACAGTTAACGGTTGCCAGTAGTAAGGCATGGAAGAGAGTGGAATAGTCAATTCTCTTTTCCTTCTCTGTTCTAGGCTTGCTAGCTATTGCTTTGGACTTAAAGCGTATGACATAGAGGAAAAGGGACAACACTGAGACATTTTTAAGTTAGACAGTTCTTATTTGACAAATCAATTGCACTGCCTTGACGTGCACGTTTATTAGTTAGGGTTTGTCACTCTTACATATGGAGAACTGAACCCAGCGTTTACACATGGAAAGCATGTGCTCCACCACTCAGCTCTATTCCCAGCTTGATGCAAGTATTGAAAAGTGGCTGTTCCTGGGGCTCATAAGTACTTCCACAGGTGAGAGGCCCTGTCACCAAGCCTGATAACCTTAGGTCTATCCTGGGAACCACACAGTAGAAAAAGAGGCCCAGCTTTTGCTGGTTGTCCTGACCTCCACACATAATGCAGAGCGGCTTTGGTTGGTTGGTTTTGGCTTGGGAGTTTTGGTGGGATTTTCATTTGATTTTGGGGGGCAGGGGGGTGGGCAGAGATACAGAAAAGATCTCACACCATGGCTAGGCAGGTGCTGTGCTTGGAGCTATATATCTCCAGCCTGTAAACCAACTCTCCTTTCCTGTGTCTTCTGTGTGTGTAACTCATCTCCTTTGATGTCCGCCTACTCTCAACCCTTGAGTTTTTTTAACAGTGTGTGGGGAAGTTGGGGGAGGGATGGAGGGGTGAGTGTGTGCGTGTGTGTGTCTGTGTCTGTGTGTTAGTGCTGCTGTTCTCAGCACTGGGGAGTCAATATGCTAGGAAAGCATTGTACCTCTGAGCTGTACTCCGAGTCCTGGTGTTGAGCAAGAACTCTTAGAACAAGCCCTCACCTCCTCCTTACTCCACATTGAAGAAGTTAGCTTTGTTTTGGTTTTTGTTTTTTGGGTTTTTTGTCGTCATTGTTGTTGTTGTTTTGTTTGTTTGTTTGTTGTAATGAAAATGATGGCTGTGTGATCTATAGCACTTTCTGGCAGATACCTACTTAGTTTATCCATATTGGAGAAGATAATGTCTCACTGCAGAACTCAGGCTGCCCTTGGACTCAAGGTATTCGAGCCTCAGCCTCCACAGTGGTAGAAATGCAGGCCTGTGCTGATCAGTCAGCTCCAGAAATCCTTTGTCAGTAAATGTCAAAACAAGTGTGAAATCGTTTTAGAAGCTTGTCTTAAAATATACATGCCAAATCTTCAAAGTATATTGAGTGCCTAGTGAGAAGTTGACTTCTTGCCATACGTTATGAATGTGAAGAATTGATAAGCCCACTCTAGCCACTACAGCAGCTCAAAAGAGAAGAACAAGGGGTGTCGTTTGGTAATAGGGTGCATGGTGCAGAGCATGCATGATACCGGATTCCATCCCTAGTACTACAAATTAAGGGGATTGGAAAGATGGCTTAGCAGTTGAGAGCACTGATTGCTCATGCGGGTACTGGGACCCAGATTCTATTCCCAGTACCCGCATGGCAACTCTACTGGCTATAACTGCAGTTCTTGTAAGCTTCAGACCCTCACATACATAAATGCTGGGAAACACTCATACATGTTTTGTTTAAAAAAAAATCTTAAAAGAAAACAGCAATGAATGGATGTGTATGTGCTTTTCTCAGCCTGATCCAAGTGGGTAAAGGGTTATAACCCCATCTGGTGTGCATAAGCCTCATTTTTTCCATTTGCTTTATCTATTCCAATGATCAGTTATTTCATATCTTGATCTGTTTGGGTTTTTTTTTTTTCCTTACCTGTCTTGACACATTTGAGCTCTGTAAAATTCTTCTCTGCACAGGAGTTAGTTTGAAGTTCATTGCCATATTCCATGGATTAACAGGCACGTGCTTTACAAATAACTGCAGAGCAAACTTATGTACAGAGACATGTCTAACTTCTAGATCCTTGTGCTATCCTTACAGGGCATGATTTGCTTTTATCCTGAAAAATGAACCAAGATCTAATAGCTTAGCAAAAGTACGGATAGCGAGGAGGGCCAGGTGTTGTCCTAGAAACCAAGGTTTAGAAATGAACGGTTTTAAATAGACCATGTCTTCCTGTAACTTAACACCTAATGAAGTTGAAGGAGGTCCAGCTGTAACTAGATACAACAAAAGACATCACCGTGATCTCCTTTGCTTTCAGGTCCTTAGTTTTCCAAGCTGCTTATGAGGCAAGATCCCAGAGAGGAAGGGCAGGAAACCCAGTAGTAAGACAAGAGCCCAGCTGGGTTACAGGAACTCTGCCAGTAGAACAAGAGCCATGAGGGACCACTAGGACTCCCAACAATAGGGTAAAGGCCCAGTCAGGAGTAGGGGGACTTAATGGTAGAGGGCACCCCACAAAAATATCCATGTCAATTTATGTGGTGATTTAAATGAGGATGGCTCCCATAGGCTCATTTGTTTGAATGCTTGGGCCCTAGTTGGTGGAACTATGTGGGAAGGATTAGGAGGTGTGGCCTTGTTAGAGGAAGTGTGTCACTAGGGATGAGCCCCACACCATTCCCTGTTAGCTCTTTCTTTCACTCGTGAATCAGATGAAAGCTCCCTTGGCTACTGTTCTAGCAAGCCATGCCATGCCTGCCTGCCTGCCTGCTTTCTGCTGTTTTGTGTTCCTCAATGTGATGGTCATGGACTCTAACCTTTGGGAACCGTGAGCCCTAAATCAAATTCTTTCTTTTTGTAAGTTATCTTGGTCATGTTTTGTCACAGCAACAGAAAAGTAACTAAGACAGCTTACCTCTCAAGTACCAGGGTTTTACGTTGTGTGTGTGTGTTTTAGTGGGTTTCAGATGAGATGGAGGGACTTACTGAGATCCATGTGAAACTAGGTTCTTACACAAAGGAAAAGAGCTTCAGGATGAGTCAGCAGGAAACAGGAGTTGGATTTATTAAGGAAAATATAGTACATGCTTTAGATTTAAGTAGGAGTGGAAGGAGGAGATTGAGAGAGGTTTACACGTTTTAACAACAGCTGTTTACAACCTAGAACGAGGACAAAGGTGAAACAAAGTTTGAAGCTTAAGAACTATGAACTTGTTTCCCATTTCTTCTTATCTTAAAGAATTTACTTTGGCAAATGAAGGTGGTTTATGAATTACACTGCTTGAGTTTGAGGAGAGGGAAGTATTAGTAAAATTAAAGCCGGAGGTCACAGACTGTAAGAAGAGCAAACAGATCTAATTTGTGACAAACCGTGTCTTCCAGGAAATCGGAGATGACACTGGTAGCAGTATTTGAGGAGTAACTACCATAACTAGTCAAGTTTGAAGAAAATGCATTTCAAGATAAGAGATGTAAGCATATTAAACTCTGGATAGTGACCTTATCTTCATAGCCAGCTTTCTTTTGTGGAATTGTCTGAGCTTACTAGGCAAGTACCGTACCACTGAGCCACTTCCCCAGCCTCTGATATTACCTTGAGTCCCCAAATTAGCAAATATTTCAGAAATTTTTATAGCAGGCTGTGTGACTTTGTTCTCCTAAATCACACTTGTCATGCTTCCTTTGCATTATCTTCATGCCACACTCAGCCACATTTGCAACCCTAATGACAGAGGGCAATCTCTTATCTGCTGGGTTTAGAATTCCTTCATGAAACAATTGGTTTTTTCTTGTCTCTTTTGTTGTGTGGTCATCTGTGTGACACATGAGACCAGTTTTGAACCAGTTCCTAACATTTTAAATTTCTTAAAATCTCTTGACATCCTTTTACTTTCTCTGTTTGTATTAGCAACAGAACCATTGATTGAGGGTTGAAAGGCAGGCCTGTATTTCCTTAACAGAGCAATGTTTACCATCTGGCTGAGGCTCACAAAAACTGCTTACATAAATTATGGCAGCCAGAACATGGAGCATTATTTTTAAATGCAGTTCTCCCACTTGCTAGCAATTTAAGGGATGTAAATTATGTAGCCCTGTCTCATATACACAGTCTGAACCAGTAAACCTGCAAATAAGAAAAGACCAGGAATCGGAAGTTTCTGTTTGGTTGTTGTGTTTTGAAAGGCGTCTTCTTATAACTGTAGTCTAAGCTGGGTTCAACTGAACCTCCTCCCTTTGTCTCTGGGGTTCTGGACAGATATGCACCCTCAGGTCTAGCTAGTCCACTACTTAAACAATTGTGCGTGTGTCTGTGCGTGTGTGTGTGTGTGTGTGTGTGTGTGTGTGTGTTTACACATTTGCAATCACACATAAGTTCAGGTGCTTTCAAAAGCCAGGAGAGGGCCTCAGATCCCCTGGAGCTAGAGTTACAGGCAGTTGTAAGCTGCCTAGCATAGGTGCAGGGAACTGAGTCCAGTTCCTCTGGAAGAGCACCTAACTGCTGAACCATCTCTTCCGCTGCCAGATTTTCAGTATTTTACCTTTTGATACAACTGTGAATGGGATTGTTTTCCTGATTTCTTTCTTAGCATGTTTGTTATTTGTCTCTAGAAGGGCGACTGATTTTTGGGTGTTAATTTTGTATACCCTTATTCTACCAAAAGTGTTTATCTGTGCTAAGAGTTTTCTGACAGGGCCTTTGTAGCTTTTATACATGGAATCATATCCCCTGTAAATAAGGATACTTTGACTACTTTCTTTCCTATCTGTACCTCTTTTATTTCCTTCTTTTGTCCAAACTAAGACTTAAAGCACTGTATTTAATAAGAGTGGAGAAAGTAGACACCCTTGTCTTAGTGCTAACTGTAGTGGAAATGCTTTGAGTTTTTCCTTTGTTTGGTATTAGGTTGGCTGTAGATGTTTTGTATTTAGCCTTTATTGTGCTGAGATGTTTATTCTGTTCCTAGTCTCTTCAGCAGGATGGAGTGATAATCATTCTTTTGAATTCCTTCTTTAAGATTATGTCAACTTTACTCTTGTTGGAGGATGTACTTTGTGATTGGTAACTTTTAAGAATTATGCTACTTTGATTTTTTTTAATGTTTCTTATGTTTTTGAATTGGGACTTGTACCTCTGGAGTTCAGGCATTAGTTGTATTCTCTCTCTCTCTCTCTCTCTCTCTGTCTCTGTCTCTATCTCTCCTTCCTTCCTTCCTTTCCTCCATCCCTCCCTCCATCCCTCCCTACCCCCTCTCTTTCTCTCTCTTATCACCCGAATTCTTTGTTGAAAGGATTTATACCATTCAAAGGGGACCAGGTTATAAATGGGTTGTAGTTTTGGTAACTTCATACTCATATCCTTAGTGCTGGGCTAGGCTGCATTTCTAGCAGAATGTAGAAGAGTTGTTCTCTTTGGTCCACATCCTCACTAGCATTTGTTGCTTTTGTAATGACTGCCATTCTGATGGGGGGTTGAGGGTGGGGATCTTAGTTAGGGTTTTACTGCTATGAACAGACACCATGACCAAGGCAAGTCTTACAAAGGACAACATTTAATTGGAGCTGGCTTAGAGGTTCAGTCCATCAAGGTGGGAACAGGACAGCATCTAGGCAGGCATGATGCTGGCAGAGCTGAGAGTTCTACATCTTCATCTGAAGGCTGCTAGTGCAAGACTGACTTCCAGACAGCTAGGGTGAGGGTCTTAAGCCCACACCCACAGTGACACACCCATTCCAACCAGGTCACACCTACTCCAACAAGGCCACACCTCCTAATAGTGCCACTCCCCGAGCCAGGCATATACAGACCGTCACACTGGGGTAAGATGGAATCACAATATAGTTTTCGTTCACATTCTCTGATAAGTGTAGTGGTTAATTTGCTGAAGAGTCTGTGTGTGCTTTTTTTAAAAATAGGTAATTAATAAAATCCAGAATGAATTTAAAATCATTAAACTGATGTTTTTCTCTTTTTCTGAGCACACACCAAATTAGGGAGCAGAATTTAAAGGCAAGTTTCGTGTCTGGGACTGTAGCTCGATTGGAGAGCATTTGCCTGGCATGCAAGAAGCCCTGGGTTCAGTCCCATTACCACATAAGCCAGCTGTTGTGGCACACACTTGTAATCCTGTCAGCACTCAGTGGCTCTGAAGGGGCAGAGTTGCAAGCCCATCACTATCTGTATGAAATACATCACTATCTCTGAAAATGGGAGGGAGGGGTGGGGAGGGAGGGAGAGGGAGAGAGAGAACAGAGAGCTTCAACTTCTAAAGCTGTATAAAATCTCCACAAAGGCTTGGCTTTAATTTTCATAGTAGTTGAAATATTTCCTATATAGTTTTGTGCAAAATCCTTTTCTTATTTACCTTTTCTTGCTATAAAAGTAGTTTAAGCATAAAAATCATTATTTTTACATAATACATAAAAGAACTTTTATTTTAAATTTTGGTTGTGCTGGGAATTGAATTCTGGTCCTGGCGTGTGCTAAGCAAGTAATCTACCATAGAACATTTCCCCCCATAATTATCCGATTTTTATCATTATTAATTATTTATTCGTTACTTTATTTTGAAAGGTCTTGCTATACAGCCACATGACCTCAAATTTGTGATTCTCCTGTCTTAGTCTCCTGAGGGCTGTTCTTTATTTTTCAGACAGGTATTTGCGCTGTATCCCATACTATTCTAAAAATCACTGTATAGACAGGGCTGGCCTCAAACTTGCAATCCTGGTAGACTGAGAATCATTTGGGGCCTTTAAAGCTGGTTAATCTGCTACTAAATTTGAATTGGGATGTGGGTATTTCTTCTGTTATAGTTATTTTTCTTATCCAAAGAATTCTGTCCTTCAAGAGGAGACTTACTAGACATATTGTACAAGCTTTCGGGTGAACAAGAGACTTTATCGAGATTAGGTTGGTGCCTCATGCGCATCCTAGTACTTAGGAGGCTGAAGCAGGATAATTTTTACAATCTCTAGACTACTCTGGGATATATAATGCATCAGCTACTGCATGAGATACTGCCTCAGTGCAAAAAAGAAGAGGGGGGAGGGAAGAAGAACAAGAACCAAAGCAATATAACCAAAACAGAAGGAAGGGTCACGATGACATAGGTGACAGAGAGCTAGATTGTGTATGGTTCATGAAAGGGACCCTTCTTACCTGTGTACGGTGTCAGGGAGCTGGGCTGTGGTTCATTGGCCATTTAACAGTTTGTGATGTGTCTCAGAAAGGTGACTACTGGTCTTTCGCAGCTGGCCTGGTCCATTATGTTGAAGTTCGTGGACGTAATGAGACAGCGAGGCAAGATATTTAAACCAGAACCAAGAGAGTGAGGCGGCCCTTTCATTTTTCTGTGTCCCCTAGTTCCAAACTACACATAAAACCTCTGGCTGACATAAAAACCTAAATACATTTTCACCATGTATTTAAATGTAGCATGAGTACCTTACCTGAGAGATTGTTTTCCTCCCATTAAAGTATCAGCCATGGCCTGGCCAGTAGCACTTGAGAGGCCAAGGCAAATGGAGCTTTGTGAGTTCCAGGCTAGCCAGGGTTATTTAGTGAGTCTCTGTCTCTAAAATAAATACATTATTTAATTAAATAAGCAAACAAAAGTCATTAAATACAACAAACAAACTAAACACCTTGTATGGCTAGTCCTAGTTGTCAAGTTGACTATATCTGGAATGAACTACAATCTAGAATTGGTGGGCACACCTGTGATCCAGATCTTGAGGCTGGAAGACACCGGTTTCTGACCTAGATTAGATCTTGGCATGGAGATCTTGAGGCATAGCGGCCATGAAAAGTTTAGGCCCAGGCAATTTAGTACACACCTTTACTCTGTACCACACAGTCTAATGGAAGCCTACATAAGGACATTGGAAGCAGGAAGAGTCACTCTTCTTTAACTGCTTGCACTTACTTGCCAGCACATCTGTTAGAACCTACTTCTACAGAAGACCAGCTGAAACAACTCGCCTCGGGACTGAGCAACTACTAGATTCTTGGGTTAATTGGACTACAGACTGTAAATCATCACAATAATTTCCCTCAATATAGAGACATTCCATAAGTTCTGTGACTCTAGAGAAGCCTGACTAATACACACCCCCATCAGTCAGGAACGACTACGTGATGCAGCCTTCTGTCAGCAGGTGGCAGGCTTCTCCTGCTGCAGTAGGCTGCTTTCCAATGTTGCTGCACTATTTGTGTTGCTGGATAGGTACTTAATTTTTTTTCCCTTGGTGTACATTCGTTGTCTGAACGTTATGTGCTCTCTCTCTCTCTCTCTCTCTCTCTCTCTCTCTCTCTCTCTCTCTCCCCTCTTTAAGACAGGATTTTACTATGTAGCTTTAGCCTTGTACGCTCAGAGATCTGCCTGCTCTTGCCTCCTGAGTTCTGGAGCTGAGAGTATGAGCTGCCATGCCTGGCAGACTATGTACTCTCATGTAAACCCTCAGAGTTACCTTAACATTAAGCTATAAATTTTAAACAAGTATGACAACACCCAGATGTGGTAGACTTGGCTGTCATCTTGTCATTTTGTTTTATATGCTGTTTGCCTTCTCTACCTTCCTTTTTTTTTAATCTACTAGAGTACAAAAGATACAGAATCATCTTGCAGTTGATGAGGGGTTGCATAATCTGTTGGTAAGTTCCTTCTTGTAAGTAGGTGGAAGTAGATACCGCAGCCTGAAACATCCTCTGTACTCGTGGAGTCTTCTCTACCTTGTCACATCACATTGTCTTATTCATATTTCTCCACATGCCCCTCTAATTGAGAATTTAGGTTGGAGACAGCATTAAGAGCACCATAATCTAAGCAGCTGTGGCACGCCCTCCTGTAGTTCAAAGTACATGGAGCCTAAGATACAGGATTACTGAGCCTATTGAAAAAACAATAAATGTCATTTTATTTTTGAAATACCACTTTTAAAGGTTTATTTATGTGCATCACTGTTACTTATAAATATGAATATTTTGCCTGCATGTGTGTGCCTGATGCCTAGAGAGATCAGAGGAGGACACCAGATGCCCTGGAACTGGAGTTACAGATGGTTGTGAGCTGCCACACGAGTGCTGGGAACAGAACCCAAGTCCTCTGCGGCAGTAGCCAGTGAGGTTAACCACTGAGCCATTTCTCCAGCCCTCACATCACAATATTCTTATACACAGCTTCCTCGGGAACAGCTATCAGCACACCAAGGTGAAGGTCTATCTTGTCAAACTGTTAGAATTCTAAAAGAACAACTGATTCACTTGATGGATTCTTATAGAAGCACATGGGAACCACTTGAGAACTCTTAAGCTTTGTCACATGCAGAAATGTAAAACTGAAATGCCCTGACAGTAGTTAGAAGAACAAGAAGGAAAAGAAAGACTAGAATCAGATATGGTATAAGGCACACCATAATCCCAGCACTTGGGAAGCTATGGAAAGAGGATAGTAAATTTGGGGCAGGCCCAGGGCTATATAGTGAAACCCTGTCAGAAAGAAAGAGGGTGCAGGGGTCTGCAGGTGAGCGGGACACACTACAGTGGGACTGGAGCTGGAAAGCCCTAGAAGTTGAAACCGAATCTCTGGTTTGGGGAATGGACTTGGGACCAAGTACACACTACATTATTTGCCTAACTCATAAAATGCTCCGCCTGGAATTATTAGCACGACTGTCTGTGAAGCTGACTCTAGCAGTCTGAAACTTTGATAATTACTGCATCCAGGTAATGCTGGTGACACTCACTACAGAAAAATCGGAAGAAGGTTAAGTCACCTGCAAATTCCTGTCTTTCATCTCTGATCACTTATTGATACTGACTTGCTTGTATTGGCTGTTACAGCATACAGTCTAGTTTGTTACTAGCGCATTTTAGATTTTAGGATCTATGAGAGAAATTAGTCATGTTTCTTTTTCTATTTTGGTCTTGTGACAGTCTCACTATGTAGCCCATACTAGCCTGTAAATTCAAAGGTCCTTCTGTCTCAGTCTCCTGTTACAGGCTTGAATTGTCTTTGTGTTAGGAATCATCCCATGACCTCCTGCATACAAACTAAAGCACATGGTTTTCCACTGAGCAGTCCTGTAGCCAATCAGTCATGCTTCTTGTGTATTGGTGCACTTGAAAATCTTGCTGTGTGCTGGACTGTCTCTCTTTCTGTTCTCTGTTTAAGTGTATCAGATAGAATGAACCAATTAGGAAAACCTCACTTTACCACTTTGATTTAATGTGCCCTATACAAAATAGCAATCTGTAATAACAGTGTTTCTTTTGAGCAGAGAACAAACTGTATGTTCTGCAAAGTCCAAGATACAAAAACATCTTCATCTTGTTCCGTTCCAGGCACAGAGATCCCGCTACAATAGGATGGAAGTAACAGTTAGAGTGATGCAAATCTTGATATACCAGGACATGGCACATTTAGCATGAAGCATGGAAGACTTTTTAAATAAGAGGAAAATTGTAGGCTGCTAAAGAATGTGTTTGAGTTTCTCAAAGGAAGTTTGAAATCTCAAGCCACTTAGTTGAGGTTTGGGGAAAGGTTTTAATATCTGTTGGGGTGGAGCCCACAGGCCCTCCCCATATCAGACCAACCAGCTTACCAAGTAGACTGGGCTGGCTGGTCACCAAGATCCAGGGATTACAAGCCTGTGTCAACCATACCCAGTTTTTTAAATGGGTGTTCTAGGGACTGAACTCAGGCCCTTGTATTTTTCAGGGCTGACCAAGTCCTAAGAAACTTTTTCGTGGCAAACTATGAAAAGTTCTGAATAGTTACTCAAACATACAAGTAGATATCACCTTCTCCATTGATAAAGATAGCAGACATCTATTACAGTGTCAGAGTGGGAGAAAATAACCTGGCAGATATCCTGGCCCCTGTAGTTCTGTCCTTTGGCATTGCAATTCCTCATCTAGTGCCTGCCGTTAGAAGGGACGTGGGTGGTTTCAGCCAGGCCAGCCACAGTGCAGAGATGAAAGTCCACTCCACTGCTGAGGACCCGCCTCTGTGACTTTCAGCTTCTTTCTAGCCCTTCTCAGAAAACAATGAAAAATCTATTTGAAACAAAACTGGTTTTGTGTTGCTTGTTTTGTGGTTGGTTCTGAGATTCAAACTCAGGGCTTCATGAATGCAAGACCACTGACTTACATCCCTTGCCCCCAAAAGTGTTTGTTATTCAGTAATTTTTTTGTACATATTGTTTGTACATACAATGTATTTTGATCATTTTTCTCCACCAACTCCTCCAAGATCCTCTCTACTTCCCTACATACTAAACTGTGTTCTTACTCACTGTCAGCTGGATTCTCCCTGTCTCCTTCTTCCCATTTCTCTATCCATCTCCAAAGAAAAAGGAAAAAACTCACAGGAACATCAAAACAAACAAGCAGAAGACCACCAGTAATATCCCAAAACAAGAAAAAGTCCACAAAAATATCATTGATTTTGTGTGTGTGTGTGTGTGTGTGTGTGTGTGTGTATTGGCCAGCTGCTCCTAAGCACATGCCCTGCCCTGAAGTATCATGATACACCCAGTGACACACCGTTGGAGAAAATTGATTTTTCCCCTTGTCAATTGCAAATAGCTTCTTGGTTAGGGGTGAGACCTTTTCTGGCTTGAACCTGTGCAAGTCTTATGTGTGCTGCTAGCCTATATGTGCTCATATGTGCGTCAGTCCTGTTGGAAGTATCTAGAAGTGGAGCCATTAATTCAGTACTTTCGGTGGCATTACTGTTTTGTGTTTATGCTTCTTGTATGTGCCTGTGTGTGCTATGTGTGTTTGAGTGGCTACAAGCACTTGTCATGGTGTGGAGATCAGAGAACAACTGTGAGATTTGGGATTTGATTTGTTTTGAGTCTCAGGGATGGAACTTGGGTTGTCAGACTTTATATCTGTTGAGCCCTCTGACGAGGCAAGCATTCTTGGGAATATATTTTTCAAGCACTCTAAGCATATATATATATATATGTAATTGCCTGCAGTGACACAGGTGTGTGTACATGATTGCCTGCAGTGGCACAGGTGTGTGTACATGATTGAGTGCCTATAGTGGCACAAAATGATTTTAAAAACAACCTTGCTGCTTTGGTCCATAAGTGACATAATGGGAAGTGGCTTAGTTTCTCCAGATCCCACATTGCTTTGCTGTAAAGAGGGAAGGTGTATTGAGTTCTCTCAAGCTAACCTTATTGCACTAGAGTGCCCATCAAGGGCATTCGTGTGTTTCAGGACTGACAGTGCAGAAGCCCTGAACAAATACTGCTCAGGCTTTGATAAATCTAAGTCCCTCAAGGAGGGATTTTTATTTTTATGTTTTAGACAAGATTTTGGTATGTGGCCTTTGTGGTCTGAAGCATGCAACTCCTCTGCCTTCTCCTTGGAGAACTGGCTGTGCTCTGAAGCACCTGGCTCCACTTCAGGTCCTTGTATGTTACTGGCCAGAATACTCTTCAGCTTTTCTGATCATGGACAAAATTAATGTCACTTGCTGCTGACATTCACATTTAAACACTGTTTATTTTCCCACTCAGGCTATGAAGGAAGGCTGTTAGTGCTGCCATGAATCCTATCATGTGTCCTATTTGAGGCTCCCTGTGCTTTTACCCTGAATCTATTGCTGCTACTTAGCAGCTGTATGCCTTTACTCCCTTAGGTAATCTAAGAATGGTGGCATATGTGGCATATGTTATACAGGGTGCTAGGGATATAGGCTGAGGAAAGCCTACATACTTAGAATTTAGTAAAATGTATTTATTTGTTCATGTCATTTAGTTACTTTTTTTTTTTTTTTTACTTCTTGGAATTAAATCAGGGAGTCATAAGTTCTGTACAGTCCCTCTGTGTACTGAGCCACAGTCCCTCTGTGTACTGAGCCACACCCACATCAGAAGCTAGTGAAGTTTAGCCACGTACAACATTTTATTTTATTGTTTTTAAGGCTGGCTGTTGCCTGATCTGGGACAGTGGCCCTCCTGTTCCTTCCTCCCAAGTCCTGGGATTATAGGCTTGACTCACCAGGTACAGCACCATTCATTTCTAAGAGCTTCATATGTCTGTATCTCATGTGTATCACAGTGCGTTCACCTCTCTGACACTGTTTTGTTGTTTGTGGTACTTGGAGTAGAGCCCAGAGCTCTGTACATGCTAACTAGCCTGCCTCTCAGCTTCACCCCCACCCCACCTGTCCTCCGTTCTGAAGTTTTATGTTTTGTTACTGTTCCTTGTTCTGTTTGTTTGCTTTTAAGGCAGTATCTCATTTAGCCTGGGCCTGCCTCCGACTCTTCCTAATCCCCTGCCTGACTCCACCTCCCAAGTGCTGGATTACAGGCATTCATCACTCTGTCCATCTTTCTCCTAAGCTAAAAATCAGCTAGGTGTTGTCATGGATGCCCACAGTGTCTTAGTGTTACAAGCAAATCTGCAGTCTATATGTTTGCAACTATATCTTTATGTACAATCATATTTCCTTAGGGTATGTTACTAGACACTAAGTGGTATTTCAAAGGAGTGTTTATATCTGCAGCTTTTGGTAATATTTCTAAATATTCTTCTAAGAAGGTGTGGAAGTGTTACTCCAGAACTGCTTTGTTAAAAGAGGTCATTCAGGGCAGATTAGTACTCGTTGTTTGCTGTCCTTGAATTCCCATCAGTAATTAGATATAATAGGTCTTCCTCTTAAGATATGTTTTGCTAATGAGCCTTATTAAGTCTTATTATAAAAAGATAGTGCCTGGGGCTGGAGAGATGGCTCAGTGGATAAAGCACTTGCCATATAAGACAGGAATGAGGATTCCTAGCACCCATGTGAATGCCAGTTAGGTGTGGTGTCCTGCCTGACACCCCAGTAACAAGGAGGCAGATAGCAGGGACGCCCAGGTCAAGCTGGATAGCTTGCCTCATGAATAGGCAAGCTGTGGGCTTAAATGAGAGAGTGTCTTACTGTTATGGAGGAGACCTCTGGCCTACACAAGCCCCCACCACTACCACCACACATGTGAATGTGCACCCAGCCAGCAGGGGGTGAGGAGGGTGGTGGTGGCAGTCTAGCCAGTGCTGTATAGTGAGACCTTGTATTCTGTCACCGCCCTCTCCTGCCCAAGGCAGCCCAAGAGCTCCTATGGTAATGTGGACGTGAGGTGGACAGGTCTGGCTACTGGAGGCTGTGGAGGCAGGATGATCACTTGAGCCCAGCCTGAGCAATCTGTTGTGAGCCTTTCTCTGAAAAAAAGGACTTGCTACTTCACAAAGTTTAATTAGTAAAATATAGCCTGGCGTTAGATCTCTCTGAACACAGTAGAGAGAGCCAATAGAAAAATTTATTTACATGTAAACTGCTTAACCATGGCCCTGATGATAAAATTCCCGGAGCCCGAGTGCCACCTTATCTAGCAGGCCCTGGTGCAGTGTTAGCATACTGCCATCCTGCTGCTCAGTTTAAATGCTAGCCTGCTTCTGCTTTTAAATAAAAACATTTTATCTCATTACCTTCTTTATTAATAACAACAGCAGAAACTTTCATGATGTGTTACCAAGGCTGGCCCCAATAGACTAAATGATTCACCTGCCTCAGATCCTTAGTGGCTGAGACTACAAATGGACACTGTTATACCTGCATATTACAGTTTTATTCTGGTCTTCAATTTTTGGCATGGTTTTATTAAAATTTACCAAAAGCGGCTGGAAAATATAAATAAAATGTAAAAGTCTCCTTCAGTCCCACTGGAGTAAAATTTGCATAATACAAGAGGTACCATTTTAGTCACCGTTTGGTGACACTAAATACATGTGCATTACTGCGCACCCATTACCGCCACACGCCACCCATAGGACAGTTTTTATTTAAAAATTGGAACTTTGCCCAATTGAGCAACAACAGCCTCCTATCTGCCTCTCCCGGCTCCAGCAACCAAACTTCATCTTTTCACTTTGTCTTGAAGTAGAGCATCCACCAGAGGACTGCACATATCACAAGTGCAGCGCAGCCCGTCAGCAACAGGAAAGGAGTGGTCTAAAAGTTACCCTCAGAGTTCCTTCTCAGATTGCAGAGCGGTTGCTGGGCTGAGCTACCTGCCCTTAGCAGGCATGTTTTCCCAGCTGGTTAAATTCTGTAAACTGAATGGTATCAAGCTGAGAGAGCCAGCAAGGCTGCCACCCATAGCATAATAAAGCACTGTTCTGAGTGCGTCACCAGGGCTGTTTGCATAAGGCTTAGTCAAGGCTTTGGGAACCGCCCTCCTTGCACCTTGTGCTATATTAGTGCTTCTCAGACAGGAAGAATTTTCTTTTGCTGGTGCTGCCGTACGCGCGTAGCTTGTCCGGTTACCTTCAGAGTAAGTTCCAGAAGCCATGAGTTTCTTGTATATAACTTGCTGTGGTTCTCGTTTGGTTCTCTCTCTTATTGAAACTTTAGCCATTTTAAAAATGCAGAGTAGGAAATATAAGTAGACAAATCTAATGTAGAGAAATGTAAAATTATTTGTTGTTTGCAAAGGTGTTAAGTGTGTAAAACTTTCAAATATCTTAGCTCAAAAACTACATTTTATGTAGTCTGGTTTTAGAGATTTCTTATTCAGACATGTGGGTGTTAGGCAAAACCAAAGTACTCTCAGAAGAGTAACATACTCAGTTGCTATGTGACTTAGTTCTGCAAAGAGCCACGTGAGTTTATTATTGCTGGTAATCAAGATTAATATTCATGCCTGTGACCTTACCCAGGGTATTATAGACTGCAGTTACACTGGTACATTTTATGAATTGATGAAAGCTAGGTTTCTAATGTAACAATTTGCATATTGAAAGTTAAGATTCAGACCTGTAAGGACTGGGGATATAGTTCAGTGGTAGAGTATCTGTTTAATATGTATAATCCTAGGTTAAATACCCGGAACCTCCAAAAACACATCCTTAGAACACAGAACATATGTGTTACAGTAAAATCTACAATACTGTGGCCATGTCTTTTTTTTTTTTTTTTTTTTTTGACAGGGTCTTACAGTGTGTGCTGACTTCTAACCTACTAAGAGCTTCCTACAGGGTACCACCATGCCTGGCTCTGCATCACATTTAAATAATTACATTTTCCAAGTTTCATATAGCTTCTTTTAAAAATTTGACCATACAACAGACTATTGTATTAGCAGCTTGCTTAGCTTTACTGGATACTGACACTACCTTTGCTGTTGTTCTAGGAGAAAGGACAGGACAGAAAATGCTCAGAGTATGTTCAGGGTCAGCAATGCAGTTTCTATGTGCCTTGGTTTAATGTCTTGAAAAATGCTATTGGTATTAGAACCAATGTGGGTAGAAGGCTGGAGAATTACATTCTGAGCTTACAAACTATTTGTTTTCACAATTATACATAAAACTCAACTGTTGTTTTCCTGTTTAAGAAAATGGGCATAAATTGCCCATTCCTGAAATAGACAGCTTTTGAATTTATTTTTTCCATGTTTCCTCCCACATCTTCAGCTGTTCAGTTTCAGTTTTGTTTATTCTCTGTATCGAGAATGTTTCACTTTCCAGTTTGTGTATATTTATTTCTGTCTGGGGAGAAGTATTTAAATGCAACACAGAAATTATTACAGTCCTCCATTAAAAGTAAATTTATAATTTTATTTCTATTTGATAATCACCCTAAGAAATTTGACATCTTAATATACTGAACTTAAAGACAAATAGTACTGGTTTGCTGAGAGAGGTAAAATAAATACCGATGAATTTAACGAGGACAGTTAATGCTGTTGCCAGAGTCCTTCCCATATTAAAGTGAGATATATGTTTTCTCATGTAAGATACACAGTTCAGCACACAAAGTTTCATTTCTTAATCACTGTGATTTTCATGGTTCTGCAAGTATCAAAATTAAAGAAGAGTCACAACTTAAAAGCTGTGTTAATCAATTTATTTTTTTTCTACATTCCTGTAAGTCAAAGTGAAGCTAGTCTTTAAAAGTATCAGTCTACATGCAGATACTTTCAGGTCTGTTTCAAAGCAAGTAAATTGCTTGTGGAGACATTCCCCTTTTATTGATTTAAAAACCTAGCCGCAGAAGGACATACAGTAGCTAAAATTCGTCGAGAAGAAAGTTAAGTGAAGGTCTTACCTCTCGCTTCCTTCTTTAGCCTTGTTCTACACAAGCTCAGGTTAACACCGTTAGAAGCCTTGAGCTCATCCTGAAAGGATACAGAGTAATTGGTTTCTAGTGTGCAAATTTTTCTAGTCCATACTTCAAGATCCCAGATTTAAAGGCTTTAAACCTCCGCAGAGTTCATAGTTCAAGGGTAGAGCTTTCTATTTTTGAATGTGTCTTCTGACTTGATGTGTTAGTCCAGCAGCTCTTCTCTTGAAGTGTCTGCCACAGCTGACATTGGCAGAACAAGCTAGAACTTTGTATACACCAGGTATAGGCTTACAAGACTGGTGGTTAAAAATACTCTGCTCTGATATTCAGTATCTTCTTTCAGATAGTCCCAGAGTGCTGGCATCTATTCCTGTGTGTGTGTGTGTGTGTGTGTGTGTGTGTGTGTGTGTGTACTTTTGTGGCAGTACAGGTCTGAAAGTGAGGTTTGGGCCTGCAGTTCCACAGTCACACAGACTAACTCTTGGTGAGTGGAAGTTACAATAGGGCCCAATGTTGAGCACTGGGAGGAAGGAAAGCTCTTGGGGTAACATTAACATAGTGTATGTGAATTACTAAAAGCAAGCAGCTGCCCGATGTGATGGTTGTTTGCCTATAACCCCAGTAATTTGAATGATAGGTAGGAGGATTGCCTCTAATTAGGAGGCAGCCAGCACTATATATCATAACCGTGTCACAGAGGAGAGGGTTGGAGGAAGAAAGCTGGCCATTGTCTAATCTTTTATTGATCCTTCTTTTGTTTGTGGTAGTTCAAGAACCATCAATATTTGAAGAGGCTATAAGACCATTTTTTACTAACACTGACTTTTTTTTTTCTTTTATTATTTTAAAGTATGTGTATAGGTGCCCTAGGAGGGCATCAGATCATCTAGAACTCTACCTGACGTGGGTGCTGGGAATGGGGCTTGGTCCTCTCCGAGAGCAGTCAGTACACCTTCTTAATGGCTGAGGCAAATCTTCAGCCGCCACTGACTTTTTCTAAATCTTTATTTCTGTTTTTTTGTCCTGCTGAATGAAGATCAAGTCAGGGCTACATTCTAGGCAAGTCTTCTACCACTGATCTACAGCTCTGTCCCCTGAGCAGTAGTAGCTCTTTTAAAATGGAGGTTTTGGCTGGGTTGTGGTGGCTCACTTTTTAGTCCCAGCACTGCGGAGGCAGAGGCAGGCAGATCTCTGTGAGTTTGAGGCCAACCTGGTCTACAGAGTGAGTTCCAGGGTGTTTGATCATTAAATCTTTACTTAGCTGGAGTAAATTAAAAACTAAAGTCGTTATGGAAGAATTAGTAATTTCCTCTAAGATTTACACTACAGAACAAAATCAGAATGATAAAGGGTTTTTTTTTAATTTAATGGATATAAAATTCATCCAGTTGCCTCCTAAAAGTGTTCATTTTATTTGACAAACATATTCCGTACTGACTTTGTCCCAAACCCTGTGCCAAGTACAAACACAACACATATTTACACACACACAAAAAAAGATTTTAACATAAGAAAATTTAGCTGGGAAGAAGGACTCCCTCAACCTCCCCTAGCTGAGGAGCTGTTCACAGTTGGTAGCTGCTGAAGGAGGTCGCTTTTCTTTATGCATTTAACCACTGGTAGGTTCCCATACTCCAGTGCATGACCCACACACACATACACGAGCAACACTAATTAGACACAGTAAGGTGAATAAATAAATATTTTGGAAAGAAATTAAAAGAAAAATACTTTTGTATATTATGTCTCTTTTTTATCTTAATTCTTATGTAGACTTGGTGCAACAACACACTTTTCTCACAGGCTTCACCCTTGTGTAGAGGAAGAGTTGATAGAATATCCTTGCAGAACCAAACAGAGTGGGTCACATCCATAATTCCAGATCAGGAGACTGAGGCAGGAGGATTCCCAGGAGTTTAAGGCAAGCCTGGACTACGTAGTGAAACCCAAATGTGCTGTAGTCCATTTTTCCTCTTTAGTCAAACTTTTTAGTCCTAGTTTAGTTCTTAGAAGAGAGTGTCCAGCTCTTGATGTAATAGTTCATCCTAAACTCTATTTAGTAGAGGAAATCCTGTGCTGAGCATGAAGCTGCAATTCCTTGGGATTTAATTCATACTAAAATACCATCTTCCTGTATCATTAGCATACATTAAGAACCTCAAATGTAAGTGTGTCATGTGTCCCTTTTTCCCCCTCTCTCTTGCTGTGACATCACCTGGGGAAATCCAGAAGATTGGATAACCACGAAATGACTAATCAGGAGTCTGCTGTCCGTTTGAAAATGGTGGGTAAGCAAGCATGTCCCGCTCCACCTGTAAACGTGAATCTTCTCCACTCTTCTCTCTTGAAATATATAATAGCAGGCCTGGAATTTTCAGAGGACTCTCTTCATGATGCTCAGCACACAGAGAATAAAATCTCAAGCATTTGCTGAGTGGCATGCAAATACAGAAATATTTTTCTTGAAATGTAATACATTTTACAGTTCTTAATATAAAATGGTGACAAGGCTCTGGGGAGATTTTGTTTTGCTTTGTGTTTACTTTGTTTGAAGATAGTGTCTCACTGTGTCTGTATCTCAGGATACATATCTCACCATCCTCCTGTCTGAGTAACGCTGAGATGCAGAGATTACAAGTATGTGCCACCATGCCTCGCATTACATACACCTTATTCCTTCACTCTTTGTATGTTTGTTCTTGGTTTGGGGTTTTTGAGGCTGGGTCTCACATAGCCCAGGCGGGCTAAACGCACATTGCAGCTGATGGTGCTTGAGCTCCTGATTCTACTTCCATCTCCTGAGGGCATGCTCAACCTCCGCCAGATTACCATTCTTTTCTCTATTCTTTGGCACTCTTATATTTAAGCCATTTAGAACGAAATATTTTAAGTGTATTTTAAAGGGAACAGCATTCAGGGCCAGTCAAAAGGCTCAGAGAATTAGGACTTTTACCACCAAATATAGTACTTGAGTTCAATCCCTGGAACCTGTGTGGTGGAAGGAAAGAACTGACTCTTAAAACTTGTCCTCTAACCTTTACATACGTGCATACACACACATACACACTAGAGGGAGGGAGGGAGGGAAGGGAGGAGAGAGGGAGGGAAGCAGTGGGGATCAGGAGGCAGGCAGGTCAGGCAAGCAGACATAAAAAGGAATTTCAGAAAAACAAAGGGTGCGTGCAATGTCTGCGGCTGTCATTAGAGTGCTTGTGTAACATGCAGGAAGCTCTCAGTTCAGTCCCCAACAGGATAAACCCCAGATGTGGTTGGTAGTCCCTGCTTGTAATCTCAGGGCGGGGGGGGGGGGGGGGGGGGCCGAGGGGGGAGGGACAGGTAAGTCAGGAGTTGAGGGTCATCCTTAGCTACATAATTAGCTTAGAGCTAGCTGGATTACATGAGTCTATTATATAAAAAATTATTATGTAAAGAAACAGTGGGAATTACCAACTTTATGTGTGACACAAGCTATATGACGTTCCTGAGAGCACCCTGGAAGCAGCTGTCTTCTCTATAATAGTGGTACTGCAGCCATGGAAGGAGCATGTCTCCTCTGAACATTATGGTGGGGGGCGGGGGGGGGGTACCATAATTTTCCATATTCCCTATGCTAAAACTCGTTGGAGCCAGGCGTAGTCGCATATACCTGCAATCCCAGTGTTCTGAAGGCTGACACAGGAGAATTCCTACAAGTTCAAGGTCATCTTAAACTACACAGGGTATGCCAGGCCAGCCAGCTTTAACTAGTGTATAAAACCATAAAGATACACATTTTAACGAGCTCTATAATATTTAATTCATGGACATCACCTTAAACTGTTAGTATGTCTCAGCTGAGGAGTATGGTATATCTATAAGTTATTTTGTGTATCTGTGTTTCCTCCTTTCTCCTTTTGCTGAGATTGAACCCAAGGTTTTATAGATGTTAGGCTAGGACTCTCCCCATGAGCCACAGCCACTCTCCTGTATTTCTAACACCTGCATGGTCCACCTTTCTGTGTTCTCTAGAGGGAGCAAGTGCCAGCTGTTTCCCTTTGTAGCCAGTGTGTTCCTCCAGACTAACTGAAGTGTCTGATACTTATCTACTTGGAATGAAGGATTGTGTGTGTATCTCAGAGGCACAGGCAATGATGGTGTCCCAGCCACTGGTTCCCTTTGATGTATAATTACGAGAAAGATGATCTTATAATAGTCTGTGAAACTTCTGAAGCAATTTGAGTTCTCAATTTGCTTGTTACTGAAAAATAAATAAGAGGCTAACAACTTGTATAATTGATGATTTAAAAATAGAAAAGTGTTTTATAAGATACCAAATGTAAAATGTAGGTGAAGACCTGATTAGAATCAGGGCATTTGATGGGTGCCACCAAGTGGTCTTAGTTAATATTCATTTGTTTAGTTTTTTGGTTTTTTTGGTTTTGGGGTTTTTTTTTGAAACAAGAGTTTTTCTTGTAGCCTTGACTGTCCTGGAATTTGATCTGTAGGCCAGGTTAACCTTGAACTCAGAAATCTGCCTGCCTCTCCTTCCCAAGTGCTGTGGGATTAAAGGTATGCACCGCCAGACACAGATGCTATTTTTGTTAGCTGAACCTTGAGGACAGGTATTTTATTCAGAATGAAATAAAATGCTCCATTTGCTTGCTGAAAATATTATGG
Organism: Mus caroli; assembly: GCF_978045245.1. Taxonomy (NCBI): domain Eukaryota; kingdom Metazoa; phylum Chordata; class Mammalia; order Rodentia; family Muridae; genus Mus; species Mus caroli. Next base: position 91,958,800 of record NW_028227262.1, read on the forward strand.
TGGCATAATCCTTTGTTTACTTTCACTATGAGTTTGTTTTTTTAAAGGCTTTATGTCTATTTGGGAGAAGGGGTACTTGCATTCGAGTGTTGATACAGAGAGTGTTAAAGCCGTTGGAGTAGGAGTTAAAACAGTTGTAAACCATCCAACATGACTGCCAGGATCCAAACACAGTCCTCTGCAATAGCAGCGAGGGTTCTTAACCATGGAGCCTTTTCACCAACTCCAATGAGTGTAGTTACTGGATCAAGTCTATGCTCTGCCCAGATAAACTTTTTGTAAAGGAGATACAGAAGGGGTCCTCCAGAGCAGCGGTGATCCTTAGCATCAGCACAGAAGTATTGGTCCACATCATATCCAGTCTCTAGCAGGAGTGTGTATTACAAAGTAGACACAAAATATTTACTATGTAAACATAAGGGTGAATGAAGAAAAAGAAATGTACCAGTTACTTCTTGTTTCATCTACTGAAAAATATTGTTAAATAAGTATTTCAATTACCTTTAAACCCATGATAAAATTCTTAACCCATTGAGGCTTGGGGGTATGGTCTTTGTGTGTGCATACAGGTGGAGGCCAGAGGTCAACCTTGGGTACCATCCTTTATTGCTCTCCGCTTATCTTTTTGATCTAGGGACTCTCACTGAATCCAAAGCTTACTGATTCTGCTACATTTGCTAATGAGCAAACCCAGAGATCCCCACTCGTAAAGTGCAGCAAGTACTTTATGGGCTGCGACATCTCCCCCTCCCCTTCTTGAGACTACTGGGTTAACACATTGCAGGTGATCCTAGTCTTCTTTTAAGATGCAGCTTTTAGAACTAAGTGTGTAAGGGCTACAGCGATAGTAGAACTTGTGTACTTGGGCTGGATTCCCTGCATCTTCCCCTGCCCCCCCCCAAAAAGAAAAAACAAATAAATGTATGCATTTTATGATCAGTGTTTGATTGTTTTGCCCTTTTCTATATACCTCTATTATCTTCCAGTCTTTGGAATGTTCTGGACTTTTGGTTTGGGGTTTTGTTGTATATGTAGGAACTTTTAACTCTAGTGTATATGTAGGAACAACATGGGGCCTGATAGAAGTAATCTGGTCAGACTCTCTTAAAATAAAAACCTAAGTCTGGTACTTTAGTGGACTATGTTGGTATTAGTGATAACACTCTAAAGAAGGCTGGGCTTCCACTCCACACTGTGTAGAATCATAACATACTACTTGCTTGCTGTTGATCAAAACAGAATCCCGGAGAATACTGACTGTTGTGGTAGAATTATTTCTTCTAAGGACCTTTCTGCTATTGCTGAATATCATAATGTGAAATGACCACGGTTTCCTGGGCCACTTGTCCAGGACATTGCTGTGTAAGCATCAGTCTTCCTCTTTCAGTTTCCTTCAACTTGTGATAAAGTTAAACAAAAATGACACTAGCATAAAATTATTGAATAAATCCTAAAATCTCTGTAAACCCCAGATACCTTCTAGTAGTTATATTACCTTGAAAAAAAATCTGTTCTTATGCTAAGAACAATTAGTAAATTATTTGGGATGTAGTACACAGGGAAGAATCAATTATCTTAAAGTAACTTTTCAGATTTTAGAGATATTTTAGCTATATGTACAAAACCTTATAAGGAGTAGTTATGCAATATTTTTCTGCCTAGAAATATTTTTAAATGTAAATATGAATACAAAGGCAGTCTTTGATTGGGTCCTCAATCCTTGTTTTAGTTGGGGTTACTATTGCTGTGATGATACACCATGACCAAGAAAGGGTTTCTTAGACTCACAGGTCCATAAACCAGTTCCTCAAAGGCAGTGAGGGCAGGAAATCACACAGGGCAGGAGCCGGGGACAGGAGCTAATGCAGAAGTCCTGTAGGGATGATGTGTATTGGCTTACTCCCCCTGGCTTGCTCAGCCTGCTTTCTTATAGAACCCAGGACCACCAGCTCGGGGATGGCACCATCCACAATGGGCTGGACTCTCCCACATCAATTGCTAATTAAGAAAATGCCCTTCAGTCTTTCCTACAGCAATATCTTATAGTCTTTTTCTTAAGTGACGTTCCCTCCTCTCAGGTGATTTTTAGCTTGTGTCAAGTTGATATAGAACTATCCAAAACAATGTTTATCTCACATAGTATGACCTGCTATTTGTATATAAGCTATTTGCATTTTTTACAGACTTTTATTTTTAAGTCTTAATTAATTTTTAAAACTTGTCGAGACTGGCTCCAACATCTGTCCTCGAGTGATCCTCCTACCACCACCTGCTAAGTAGATAGATGTGATTTTACATTTTGTTTTCCAAGACAAAGACTGGGCTAAAACTGCTATGTAGACCACACTGGCCTTGAACTCAGAGATCTGCCTGCTTCTGCCCCCCAGGTGATGGGGTTAAAGGCAAGCACCACCACAGACAAATTAAATCATAAGCAAAATGTTCCTTAGAAGAAATAATTCTATCATTCAATTCAGATATTTCCTAGGATTCTAGAGAGTTTTGATTAATGATAGACAGGTTTTTTTTTTATGTTCTATAGATTTGGGGAAGCACAGTACCTGTATATTTATATAAGAAAATTAAACTTTCTAATAAAGTAAATGAACCACAAATGTAGGGTTTTTCTTTTGTTAGGTTTGCTTTGTATAAGATGGCTCTTGCTGTGTACTCCAAAATATTCTTAAACTTAAGATCCTCCTGCCTTAACATTACAGATTTGTACTGCCATGCTATGTAATTTTATATTAATTTTCTAGTTGGAAACTAGTTGTCTTTTAATATTTTGCATGTATAAATGGTAAAGTGATATTGTGATATGAATTTTTAGAATAATACCTCAGTGTTTTTATACTTTCTAATACAAGCTTCTTAATATTGAAGGAACTGGGGAAAGTAAGAAAAGGTAATTCATTTCTGTTCACCTTTTTAGATGCCAGAATTTCAGAAAAGCTCAGTTCGTATCAAGAACCCTAAAAGAGTAGAAGAAATTATCTGTGGTCTCATTAAAGGAGGCGCTGCCAAACTTCAGGTGACTTTAAGCTTTGTTAAACATTGAAGCTAATGTGCAATTGATAGCTTCTGAGAGAAGGAAAGTCAGTTCTACCAGTGGAGGGATGCTGGGGCTGTCAGCCACACTCCAGGGCAGGCCCCGACGCAGGAGTTTGGGCTACACAAGACAAGACTCCATGGTTTGGGTTTGGTTGGGTTTTTTTGTTTTTGTTTTGTCTTTTTAGTTTCTCTGTTTTGTTTGTGTGGAGAGAAAGAGCAAATGCATGGAGGAGGGGAGGATCTAGGAAGAGTTTTTATACGAAGATAATCTATAAAAAATTTAAGCCAGTTGGAAAATTGAAGTAGACGCATCCGTCTGAGTGATGGAGCACTGCAGCGTAAATGAATCTGTGGGTCTAGCACCTAGCAACTTCATGGGGAAAGCTCATTAATTAGTCTCCTGTTTTGATAAAATCTTAGTAAATTTTTGTTTGTTTGTATTAAGTTCTAAGGTAACTGGTACTATAAACATGTTAAACCATTTCAGGAGTCACAGTTAAAAGGGTACAGTTTCAAGTTATTCCATATGTTAATTAACTGAGTCATTGTCAAATTAAAGTGGAACTCTGTGAGAGACGGTTGAGGTTTATCTGTTTCTCTCACTGTTGGTCTGGGATTTTTATAGTTTGCTTCCGACTCCCAACTGCTGGGATCATGGGCAGGCATCATCCCAGGCTCAAGTTTATTCTTCATTAAGTAGAGAATTGCAGACTAAATGGGAAGGAACTGAAGAAGTTATTTATTCCAACTTCATTTTAAGAATTCCTTTGCTATTTTAACTGCCTAAAAGCAAATTTTTTATCTATTTAAGTCATATCCAGAGCAAGGTATCAAATAAATGAGACCCTACCTCAATAAGGGGGATCTCAAGAACCAACTCCTAGAAGTTGTCCTCCAGCCCACACATACACACAGAGCATGGCGTACTCCCATTGACACACACAGATATTTTGTGTTATTTTGTTTTCATTGTTTTCAAAACAGAGTGTCTCTGGATAACAGGCCTGGCTGTCCTGGAACGTACAGAGATCCGCTTGTCTCTCCCTCCCTAGTGCTGTGATTAAGGGAGTGCTTCTCTAGTGAAAGGCTCCAGGATCTGTATTTGCTTAGCATGGTGAGCCTCTGACTATGGTGGACTTGTTTACAATTTTGCCTTCTCCTTTCTCTTACAGATAATAACAGACTTTGACATGACTCTAAGTAGGTTTTCCTACAATGGGAAAAGATGCCCAACGTGTCACAGTAAGTGAGATACTACTCAGCACGTACATGAGTGTAATCATCGATATTTATCAGTGAAGCGACTGAGGGTTGTGGGGTACTTTTCTCTTTTTGATGTTGAAAGTGAAGAAACTTGCTCCTTGTTATGTTTTGAGGAATGGTTTGTACTCATCATATATGAATGGTTATTTTCATATATGCTTTTAGAAGAAAAGGGAATGGATGAAGATACCAAAATACTTCTCACTGTTTATAGTCTATTTATTACCCAAGAAAGACTTGAAAGGTTTTACATTTGGGGATAACCAAAAACAATTATCAAATGTTCTTTATTAGTTAGATTTCTATTGCTGTTGTAAAACACTATGACCAAAAACAGCCTGGGGAGGAAAGGGTTTATTTTGCTTGCAGTTGGAGTAATAGAGGAAAGCCAAGACAAGAGGTCAAGCAGGAGTTCATGCAGAGACATGGAGGAATGCTGCTGTCTAGCTTGCTCCCCTAAGGCTTGCTCAACCTGCTTTCTTAACACGACCTAGGGTGGAACCACCCACAGTGAACCAGCCCTTTCCACATCCGTCCTCAGTCAAGAAATGTCCCACAGACTTGCCCACAGCCCCATCTGATGGAGGCATTTTCTCAACTGTGGTTCCTTCTCCCTGGGTGACCCTAGCTTGTGTTGGAATTGATAGAAAACCAGCTGGCACACTCTGGGCTAAGGATGTCCTCAGGAGTAGGACACTAGCCTAGCTAGCATGTGCAAAGCCTTGACATTGATTTCTGACGACACAAAATGAAGTTATTTATAATGACAACAGCTTGGAAGGCAGCTAAAATTCTTTCGCATCCACATACCAGAAACTGTACAACCTGTACAACCATTGCAAATGGTATTTATAGAGTTTTAATCATATATATATATATATATATATATATGAATGAAACAAAAAGACCTAGATTTGACTTGACTTATTTTACCTAGTTCATTAGTAATAAAACCTTTGAGAAGAAATATATTAAAATACTAGTAATTATAGTTTTTCTATATTTCCCCATGAAGTACCATTCTTAAGAAAATGGTATCGTTCATGGCTGGGGTATATGTAGTTCAGTTGGTAGAGTGGAGGCCTTGCATACATGAAGCCCTGGGTTCAGTCTCTAAGATGACATAAACTGGGTATAGTTGGCTTGTGCCTATGATCCCAGCAGTGGAGCAGTGGAGGCAGAAGGATCCTAAATTCAAAATCAGCCTGGATTGCATGAGACCTTAGGTCCAAGTTTGGTGTCTATTCGTTCTAAAACAGAGATCAAAACAACTTGGGGAAAGAACAGGTTTATTTGGCTTTCCGGTTACAGTCCATCGTCTAGGGAAGCCAAGGCAGGAACTGAAGCAGAGACCGTGAAGGCTTACTGGCTTGCTCACCTTGCTTTCTTATACTATCCAGGACTACCTTGTTAGGGGTAGACTCACCCAAGTGGGCTGGGTCTTCCTACACCAATTATTAATCAAGCAAAATCCCCCACAGACGTGGCCATGAGCCAATCTGTTAGATGCAGTTCCTCAGTTGAGGTTCTCTGTTCCCAGGTGACTGTAGTTTGTGTCACATTAACGTAAACCACCCGACACACCCTGTCTTGAAATAGAAAGAAAAAGAAATTTATAAACTTTGAGATGTATTTGTTGCTTCTACTTATTAAAAAGGAACATGGAAATGAAAATAGTATACAGTTGATTGTGTGAAGATGGTGAACATTTCGCTGGGTGGTATATGTGAAGAATTACTAAGTCTCCGATTCTGAAGCCATCACCTCCTGGAGCAAGGCCATTTGAAGAACAGCATTGAGAACAGAAGTTGCAGTAACCACAGTAATTGACTTGGCTCTTAAAGACGAAAGAAGCAAGTTATCTTCATTAGTGGTAGCATCAACCAGAATAGTTTCTTTAATGCCTGTATTGTTCTCTCTCCCTCTAGATATCATTGACAACTGTAAGCTTGTTACAGATGAATGTCGAAGAAAGGTAAATATCAAATCATTACAGATGTGTAGTTAAGTCTTTCATTGCCTCCGCTGATTTAGTGTTTTTGTGTGTTTTAGTTTGTTTTGTTTCCCCTCAGAAGGAACGAGTGTCAGAAGCTAGGCATGAGAGCATCCACATCCCAGACTAGAGTACTGAGGAAGACAGTTTCAAGTTCAGGGCCAGCATTTGCTACATGGTGATACTTGTCCTCCACTTAAAAGAAGCGAAATAAATGCTAAGTGCTTGCAGCAGTATCTGGCACATAATAAGCACTCCATAAGTATCTAGTTTATTATATGAATTCTATCTTAGCTTTTCTTTTCCAAGATGGGGTCTCATTTGGCCCAGACTGGCTTTGAACTCTCTGGCTAGGTGAATAACGCCTAGAGATCCTGGTCCCCTTTCCTCGGCCTCCCAGGTGCTAGGATTACCGGGCCTGCAACCTTTGCTAGCACAGTCAGCTTGAGAGGTTGTTATGTGAACACTCTGGGTCCTTACCTTAACTAGGAAGACAACGGCCTCACAATGATTTGCCCTCTTAAACTGATGAGGGTGTTCCTGGGGTGCCTGCCTCTGTCTTAACAGGGCAACTCATGGTGCCCATCAAAGTTAATTACTTGATTTCAGGACTAAACTTTTCAGGTCTGGTGGTTCCAGGCTGTAATCCTCCTACAGCCTGAGGCAGAAGGATTTGGATGTTCAAGGCCACCTGGGTAATATAGCCAAGACCTGGCCCAAAATAGAAAGTAAAACTGGGCCAGGCAGGAGAGCAGAGGCCAGTCAATGAGATCACTTGCCTAACGTGCAGTGTCTCACATTCAGTCTGCAATACCACAGCACAGCAGAACAAAGCCTGAAAATAAGCCCACACTTTCTCTAATGACGTTCATAAGGAGTACTTGGTCTCACTGAATTGCTGTCTTGGGAATAAGGTGGCTTCTGCAGGTGAATCTAACTATATGTAAGTGAATATCAAACCGTCTCCAATTTTAATTTTTACTGAAAAGTGGCATATAGGCTTTTGCCTTTTATTGTTTGCATTGTTTTCTGCTAGCCAGGTACATGACAAAACTGCATATTCTCAGAACTAAGTGTCTCGTTTCTTTCCAGTTACTGCAGTTAAAGGAGCAGTATTATGCTATTGAAGTTGATCCTGTTCTCACCGTGGAAGAGAAGTTCCCTTACATGGTAGAGTGGTGAGTATCTCTGGGCAGTGGGGAGCACTGAAGTGCTAGTGACCCAGTGGCCCAGTTAAAACTGGGGTCTTGTTTCCTCCTTTACTGTACACAGATAGATACACAGGTAATGAATACAGAAAAATAATCCCAGCACTTGGGAGGCAGAGGCAGGCGGATTTCTGAGTTCAAGGTCAGCCTGGTCTACAAAGTGAGTTCCAGGACAGCCAGGGCTACACAGAGAAACCCTGTCTCGAAAAACCAAAAAAAAAAAAAAAAGAAGAATACAGAAAAACGTAGTCGCTGCAGCGAATTAACAACCTGCGATGTGCCTTAAGATGATATGCAGTAAGAGAAAATAAAAAGTCTGCCACAAAAGTCTTAAACGCTACATCTTTATTTAAAAGCTTATTAGCCATGATCTAAATACAAAGAAAAAAAACTAGGATCCACACTGTGTCTGTCCTTATGTGGAGGACAAGGCCTCTGGTGTTGGCTGTGTTCATCAGTCGGCAACATTCTTGGAGACCACAGTGAGAGGTTTGCATGGAAATCCAGGTCAAGACAAACCTTGGCAAACTTAAGAGGCTCAGAGGAGTCCACCAGGATGCTATAGAAACCAGAGCCAGATCCGCTGAGAAGCATTCTAAGAAGCAGCCACATCTGCTTTAACATTGTAAGAGAACAAGAATATTCCCAAGAGCTGTCAGGGAGCATGGACAGTTCACCTGTGTGTGTATTAAATGTTGAAAAGAGATTTTTCTCTCCCCACATGTAGAATCAAAACTGGAGCTAGCTTTGGAACACTTTAAAAAGATTAATTTCTGTATGGAGAAAGGACAGTTTTGCAGTTACTTTTATCTGCAGTTGGAATAAGCTCTGGCCACAGAGACAGTCTCTTTTACATACCTGTAATCCTTAAAGTTGGAAAGCTGAGGCAGAGGGATTGTTTCTGGTTTGAGGCCCTCTTCTGGTGTGCCTGAAGGCTAGACAGTTGGATTCACATACATTACATATATAAATTTATTTTTAAAGAAAGAATTAGGCTCTAAGCAGGCCAGCGTATGTCTAACACTTTCCTGCCACTATTCCATTACTATGAAAATTTAAGTTGCTAGCTGATTAAAGAATTACTTAGCTTATTTCTGAAAGGAGGAAGAAGCTTGACAGCCCAGGTTAGACTGGATCCTCTCTGTAGACTGAGGGAAGAAAGACTTCCTTATCAACATATTTATCTAAACCTGAGCCTGTAAGATCTGGGACACAGGGGGAGAAAGAACACCATCACAATTTTAAGTGCCTCAGTGTCAAAGAGTTAAATCCGCACAGTGATGACCAGCACTCACTCAGGAATGATGCAATAAAGATAGAAGTTTTAATATTTTAACCGATCTCTCTCCCCTCCTTTGATTGTGAACTCCAGGTATACCAAATCTCACGGTTTGCTTATTGAACAAGGCATACCAAAAGCCAAACTTAAAGAGATTGTGGCTGACTCTGACGTTATGCTCAAGTAAGTCTCCTGTGTTTTGTTGTTTCTATTGTCTACAGAATTAACTGCTGTTGTGTATATTCAATTATGAGCTTTAATTAAAAATAAGCTATCACATTATTCATTAAATGAGACATCAGTGTCACAAAATGACTAGTGCTGCGATAAGAATACCATCTGAGGGTAGAGCTGCTGTGGTTGGGGTGTAGCTCGGTTGGCAGAGTGCTTGTTGCAATGCCCACAGCTCTTTGCTTGATCTGAGCACTGAATAAAACTGGCATTGTAGGGGGCTGGAGAGGTGGCACAGCAGTTATTTTAAATCCTAGGCATGGTGGTGCATGCCTAAAATTCCAGCGTTTGGGAGTAGAGACAGGAGGATACTGAATGAAATAGATGTCAGAGGATAGCTTAGGATACATGAAACCCATTCTAAAGTTTTTTTTTTCAGTTAGGTTTGCTATGGGTAGTAAGTGCATTGGAAGATTTGAGTAATTATTTGTATTTACTTTCTCCAAATTTGTTTTAATTTTAAGAATAATGTACAGGCTTACATAACCAATATGATTTTCAATTTTTTTTTTTAGGAATAGTTTTGAAAGATCTGAAATTTGAAGGAGATATTTATAAGCTATAAAGGTTTTAACTAAGAATTGTTTCTAAATTGACATGAATCTAGTTTTGAAATTCTCATGCTTTGAAACTTTACAGGAACATATTTTAATATATAGGTAAAATATTTACAAGGATTTGGCATAGTGTCAAAATCTGTGATTACAGAATTCAGGAGGCAGAAGGCCAACTAAGTCAAGTACTACACCACACACACACACACATACACCCTCACACAGGATATTTACAATATGGATTATTATTGTGTGAAAATCCAGCTTACTTTCAGTACTTTTTACCAGCCTTATTTTTTTTTTCAACTTGTTGGGCAAATATGACAAAGCTGTTTTTTGTTTCCCTCTGTTCTGGGTATTGAACCTGGGGCCTTTCACATGTTGGGCAATCACTCTGCCACTAAACTACCCCCAACCACATTATCACATTGCCCTGGGATGATGATGATTATGATTGAAGAAGAAAAGATTCAATTGTCAAAGAGTAATGACAGTTGAATGCCCCACTGTAAGCACCAAGAGCTTATTTAACCTGGAGCTAAAAGAGTGACAAGGAAAGAGTAGATTTTTAAGGTTTTATGAACAAGAATGAGTTTGTCATTTTTAGGAAAATGGGTGGATTTAAAATAATCAATCATATAAAGAAAAACAAGCCAGAATTAGACAAGCATCACACATTTTCTCTCATATACAGGATATGTAGCCTTAAGTGTACATGTATTTATAGCTATATATACATCTGATGAGAACGTAGAGGCACAGGGAAGATGACGGGATGGTAAGGGGATGGGGATGAACACTGATTTGCTTTCCTCTAAACCTATACATAAATAAAAGGTCGGGCAAAGGAGCAGCGGCTGGGAAAGAGCTTTTGCTCGGCTTTGCTACTCTCTCTTCTGGTGGACGATCAGAACACCCTAGTGGCTTTTCACTGTATGGTGAAAATTGTAGGCTTTTATCCATGCTCAGTTTAAGTCTAAATAAAAAACACCTAACATACTGCTAGAATTAATAGCAAGGTAAAGAGTCAACTGTTGGCTTGGTCGTTGTTTTGGAATGAGAATATGATTTGTAGGAAAAGGTGGAAATATTTTTGCTTTATACCTTCTAAGTGAAAAAGATAAAAAAGTCTTTCTCATAAACACTGTGCCTCCCTCCACTTGCAGGGAAGGATATGAGAATTTCTTCGGTAAACTTCAACAGCACGGTATCCCGGTGTTCATATTTTCTGCTGGTATTGGTGATGTACTTGAAGAAGTTATCCGGCAGGCTGGAGTTTATCACTCAAACGTCAAAGTAGTGTCAAACTTCATGGATTTTGATGAAAATGTAAGAATGTGAAATCATTCCTCAGAGCTACTGTCTAATCTAAAATATTCTAGTCATGTAAACATGTTCTTTATTAATAACAGGTAGGTGCTACACAGAGAAACCTTGTCTCAAAAAAAAGAAAGAAAAGAAAAGCTCACAAAACTTATGTGGAATAACTTAATGGTGCAGCTCTGATGGCTACATCATAAATGAGGAAAGAAGAAGTGAATAATATGCCATTTTTTTTATACAAGTACATTTTAAATTTCGATGGGCATGATACAGAATGCATCTAAGCCCAGCATTCAGCTAAGGATAGAATTATGAGCTCAAAATCTATATAGACTCAAACAAAATCAAATAAAAACCCAGAACAGTAAAAGACCTCAAATGGAGTCCTTTAGCTAGGAACAAAATGAGAAGTGAAGCTAAATTCTTGCCTTGCTGCGTTTTACCATTGAATGTGGTGAGGGTGGCATAGGTTGTTTTGGAGTCCTTCCTCCCTCTCATGTGTGTGATGGACTTCTTTTTTTTTTTTAATTTTTAATATTTTTATTACATATTTTCCTCAATTACATTTCCAATACTATCCCAAAAGTCCCCCATAGCGCCCCCCACTTCCCTACCCACCCATTCCCATTCTTTTGGCCCTGGCATTCCCCTATATTGGGGCATATAAAGTTTGCAATTCCAATGGGCCTCTCTTTCCAGTGATAGCCGACTAGGCCATCTTTCCATACATATGCAGCTAGAGACAAGAGCTCCGGGGTACTGGTTAGTACATCATGTTCCAACAATAGGGTTGTAGATCCCTTTAGCTCCTGGGGTACTTTCTCTAGCTTCTCCATTGGGAGCCCTGTGATACATCCAATAGCTGACTGTGAGCATCCACTCCTGTGTTTGCTAGGCCCCGGCATCGTCTCACAAGAGACAGCTATATTTGGGTCCTTTCAGCAAAATCTTGCTAGTGTATGCAATGGTGTCAGCGTTTAGAAGCTGATTATGGGATGGATCCCTGGATACGGCAGTCTCTAAATGGTCCATCCTTTCAGTGTGATGGACTTCTATGTTTTGAGATCAAGTCAAAGACATGAAAAATAGCAACATCTATTTAGAATCATTAAATGTAAAGAACCTAACAAGTGGAATCTGTAAAAACCTATTATTTCAAGCCAGAGAGATGGCTCAGTATTGATAAATGTTTCCCACCAAGGCTGACAGCTTGAATTTACTCCCGGGTCCTCTGGTGGAAGGTGAGGGCCAGCTCCTGCAGGTGGTTGGTTCTTACCTCCAAGTATCCCCTGCCACGGACACCCACAGACATAGACAGATCATAAGTAAATATAATAAGGTTCTTCTTAAGCTATTATTTAAAATATTTTTAATAGGGAGTGCTGAAAGGATTCAAAGGAGAGCTAATCCACGTATTCAACAAACATGATGGTGCCCTGAAGAATACAGACTACTTCAGCCAGCTGAAAGACAACAGCAACATCATTCTGCTCGGGGATTCCCAAGGAGACCTAAGAATGGCCGATGGCGTAGCCAATGTTGAACACATTCTGAAAATTGGTTATCTGAATGACAGAGTAAGTGTGCAGAGCTGTAGTTTAATTTCCTTTTTTAAAAAATTAAGATGAAACATTGTAATTAGTTGCCAAGGCAGGTCATTTTAGCCTCCTGCTTCCGCGGTGATTGGGAGATAGGAAGCAGAGCCCTGTGTAATATGTGGAGGTCACAGTAGGCAGCACTCCCTAGTCATGAGTGTCAGAATATCCCCATGCATGGCCAAGTGCTCCTTGTGCAAAGCTGCCCAGAGTCAGAACCGTGTGGGTGGAGAGAAACCGTTTAGTGAGAAAATTTCCATGTGGAAAACTTCCTGTCCATGATAAGTCTGAGAGTGTGCTAGACATGATGGTGCATGTCTGTCGCCCAGCGATAAGGAAGCTGAGGCAGGAGGCTGGCCTCAAAAGTTGAAGGCCAGCATAAGCTTAAACAGCAAGACCCTATCTCAGAAAATTAAAATCTTAATCAGAAACAAGATAATTATTTAAAGACAATTTGAGAGTATGTCTGTATTTCAACCCTTGTATATGAAATTAGATTTATATTCTACAAATCTAACATCATGTGGCTAAAATTAACATTATGTGTCCTTCTCTACATGTTAATTTTATTTTTGTTTTTCTGTTGATTAGGTAGACGAGCTTTTAGAAAAATACATGGACTCTTATGATATTGTTTTAGTAAAAGAAGAATCATTGGAGGTTGTCAACTCGATTTTACAGAAGACATTATAAACAAGCCATCGTGAGAAGACTTCTCCCAGGGGTCCACCTGAATCAGGCACTGTCCATTTTGAGGAAAGACTCTTTCTTATTTATAAAACAGTCTTGCTCCTAGAACTTTTCCCTTTCCCCAACAGACGATCTTCAGACGTGTGGAACCTGTGAACCGCGGCCCCTCTTCCCACCTCCATCACTATACTCAGCAGAATTTTTAAGTCATTAAAAAATATCTTAAAGCCAAAATTAGAAAAAATGGCTCCCTTTTCCAAAATGAGTTTTGTAGTTTGGTGTTCTGCAGTTTCTAGGGCATTCTCCCAGGTGGGTGTGTAAGGGCGCAGAAGACACTCTCTGGATGTATTATGTTCCTGATTTTAACCACTGCTAGCTTTGAAATTGGGATGGAGTATGTTGACATCATCTTCTGAAATTGTTTTATTTGTTTATTTTGTCTGGAAAACACATTTGCCAGAAAGTTGTATCTTAAAAACTGTTGGTGTCCGCATCGCTAACCCTGCAAAGACTCTGTGTGAAGCACTGAGAATAAACCAGAAAAGGAAAGCTTTTCTAAAATTCTGTTGTCCGTCATGGTGGTGAGGTATGTCTGTAATCATAGCACACAAGAGAAAAATGCAGGGGAGTCAAGAATTTAAGGTCAGCCTCAAGTCTGACCAGCCTGGGCTACATGGAACCAAGGAGCGAAAACAAAAACCAAGTAGTGCGTATTTTTACATTAATCCTACTTTCAAAATACATGTCTAAGCATAAAAAGATATTGCAGGAAAGCTTTAATTTGTCCTTTAAGAATACTAAGGACTATGAAAATCATTTTCTTTTATTGAACACAAAGAGTTCCTTATAAAAAGTTTCAGAAACAATGTATAGCAGGATGTATCAGTTACTTTGCTGCTGCGGTGATAAAATGCCATGGCCAAGCCCACTGATGGACAAGAGCATTTATTTGGGCTTTTACAACTCTGGGGAGTTAGGGATCATGATGGTGAAGCAGAGGCAGCAGGAAGAAATACAAGCTCAAAGCAGCGAGAACAAACTAACAATGGCAGGAGTCTTTAAACTCTCAAAGCCCACTCTGACTGCCATGCTTCCACTAAGGCCGTACCCCCTCCCCCCACAAGACAGCAGCGCCAACTGGGGACCAAGTATTCAGATGCCCAATACAATGGGAGACATCATATTCAGACCAGTCACAGTAGGTTCCTCTGTGACTAAGTCATGCAAAGTTAGGGACCTTCTCCAGATCCCATTCCAGATCTCTTTGCTGCGTGGCTTTTGTGGGTTTAGTTTCTACTGTGATCTATTTGAACCTGACTGTAACATGTAAACTTCAGATCCTTCAGGCAACTAAGTGGTGTGCCCTACAGACACCATGTATGATCTGACTGCTCATTGTGAAGAGCAGTCTCTAGTCCAACCAGAAGGGACAGAAAGGCAAGGTTAAATGATTCAAAATCTCTTATCCTTACTCTCCATTGGTGTTTTTGTTTTTGTAATAAGTAACATGTGAAAGAGCAAAAGTACTTAATGTGAAGTTTAGTGATCTAAGGACTGAGAACACACTTAAGAGTATTATGTTCAAAGGAAAGAACAGCATCAGCCTATAGATGAAACTGAAGGGCTTTATAAGCCAGAGGTTGGGGCTAGGTACAGAGGTACTTTCCTAAAACCCCAGTACTCAGGACAAAACAGGAGAATCATGAGTTCAGAGCCAGACAACTACACAGCAAGACCCTGTCTCAGAAAACAAAAACAAAAGTCCTGCAGATCCAAAACTGCAGGATCTCCATGACACAGAACAATAACAGGATATCCAAGAGGAGTCCTTGTGAGGATCCAGTACGAATGGTGTCACAGAAGCCAGAGACCTCATACCAGACCAATGATTCATTGAAATGAACACTGCTAGTAAAGATGTATGGACAGAGGGATATACTGTGTGACACTGTAGCTTCCACAACGAAATGTTCTCTATACTTTGTTTTTGGTTTGTTTGTTAATTTTTGTTTTTATTTTCTTTGGGGGGCAGGGGAAGCTGCAAGGGCAGAGGGCCAATACAAAGGGACAGTGGGATTGGGGTGCATGATGTGAAACTCACAAAGAATCAGTTAAGAAATTAAGAAGAGTAGGAGGAGAAGAGAAGGAAGGAAAAGAAAAGAGAAAAGAAAATGGACTTCAAGAGCCCCAGTCACAATGCTGTCACATGGACAGTGGATTGGTAGGTGCAGATTAAGAAAACCTGTTGGGTGCTGATGCAGCATCTAACACAAGTCATGGTAGATTGTACAGTGTGGGCCACGGAGCTAAAGGTGTGACTTGTTCACAGTAATTAAATGTGCTGGCCTGAGACCAAAGCAGACAACTTGCATAGCCTTCTGCATGCTCCTCCACCTAAGTCGCTCTGTGACCCAGGGTCTCCCCAAACTTCATTCTTCACAAATTGCATATTTTGTGAGGCCAACCTGGGGAGACACAGTCCCTGCAGTCTTTTCTGTCTGGCTTAGGTTGGGGTTCACCTGCTGGGAGCCAATGGTAGGCAGCAGACAGGAAGATGAGAAGAGATGCTATCTCTTATTCTTCACTAGACTGCAATGCCAGCCATGCTCTGTGTGTAACTAGTCGCCTCAATACACACATTCAGGCAGCTCTGCTCCAGCTGATTCACCTTAAATTCACTGAGACCCAGGAGTGGCAAACAGCTTCCAGCTATTACTAAGCAACCCTATCTTCACAGTATCTCAGCATTTTCTGCTCCCCTAAGCCCTGCCCATACCTGTAAATAGCCCTTTCTATGAGATTATCTAGTGAGTTTCCTGCCAGTACCAGCTCCCTCCCACCCCCACCCAGATGCCCCATTGCCCTGCACAATGCTCTGCTGTCCTGCCAAGTTTTTGTCAAGGGGACTTCAACCACACAGTGCATTCTCATAAGATCCTCTGAACCTTCAAATAAAATACCATAAAGCCAGATGATATGATTCAACATTTTATATCAGAAAAAAGTCAGTTTTCCAACTATATTCCACTGAATGAGTGCACAGCATTTGCATGAACTATCTCAGGGCAACATCAGTACAAAACAGTTTAACTTTGTAAAAAAAAAAAAAAAAATGCCATTTCAAATGGAAACGTCCTGATTACGTCAGAGTGAGTGCCAACATCATTGGTTTCTAAGGACATAAGGTAGGAGCATAGCTACCACATGGTGTGGGAATGGGCTAGCCTTTTCTACAGCAGGAGACCTCAAATTGCCTTCCAAGACACAAATTGAGGCAGGGGGGCAGAAAGTGTCACCTTCATTTGTTGGGATAACACATCAACTTTAGTCACAGTAAAATTTTCTGTTGGCCGACCAGTGAGACCCAGCCATTATGTATCTCCCCAAAGGAAGAGTGGAGAAAGAGAAAGTCAATCCTATGTAGAAAATGCAGGTCAAATCCTCTACTCATGGGCTAAGACAGCTTCCATTTGGTCTGTGTTTTTCCTGTCCAGGAGACTCCTGTTAACCTTTAAGTGACAGACACTACCAATTGGAGGGCTGCCAGTGTAGAGAGTGAACTGGAAAACATGAAAATGGAGATTTGTAGGGAAGGTGACAGGGTGGCTGTAGCACAGGGCCTGGTATCACCAGAGCTTGTACAGAACACTGAGAAGAGCAATGGCTACTGTCAAGGACTCTTGCTGGAACATGTGTGCCTTTTATCTTTCTGCCCATGGTGAACTTTTTTTAAGACACCAGCAACACTTTTAAAACAAATCGTTTCTTTAGGTAGACACCTGGGTACTTCTTCTGTTTCCTCCATGACAGCTACATCTTCTATGAAATAATTTTCCTTTATTAACACAACCTCCCAGAAGACTCACAAATGCAATTGGTGCTACAGACTTTCCCATGCCAAGGCACTATATACAGATTCTCTTTACTGTCACTGGAAATCCACCCAAGTTCTCACCATGGGCATCAGCCACCCCCACTGTCTGCACCAGGTACTACATGGCCCACCTAATTCTGGCTACTCTCAAACCTTCCTAGAAATCTTCACACCTTGACAGCATGCTCCGCCACGACAGGTCGCTTGGTGTTATGCACGCCTTGGCACACACTGATCCGTGTCAGGCTTACAGTTCATCATGTTTGGCTTCCTGATCCTTCAGTTTAAATTCCTCAGCCGTGACCTTCCCATCTCCATTCCGGTCCTGGTTGGTGAACATATTCTTCACGATCATTTCAGCATTAAAACCAGGAGCCAGCTTCCCTTTGCCTGTTGCCACTTGGGCATGAATGTACTCTGAGAACTGGAAAGGGGACAGGACAAATGTGAGAACAGCAGAACTGGGCATGCAGAACCAAGCCTGAAATACTATGGCATGAGGATGGGTAATGGCGGCGGGGTACTGAAAAATAAGAGTCCACACTTGCAAACCAAGTTGTTCTTGAGAACATGGCCTGGATTTCTTAGATGCAGATGAAAATTCCCCGGACTACAGACTGGAGAGACGGATAAGCAGTTAAGAGCGCTTAGCGCCAGGACTCAGGTTGGATAGTTCATAACCACCTGCACCTCCAGCCCCAGGGGAATCTGATGCTCTCTTCTGGGTTCCTCAGGCGCCTGATATGTACATGCGCATATTCCCACACACATGCTTTTAAAACGAAAATACTATTGAAACGTTCTTAAATCCCTTGACTAGAGGACTTCAAGAGCCCTTGGGATCAAGGTATCCAATAGGCTTCAGCCACCAGAACAGCTTTAGCTTCGGACCTGAGGTTGACCTCTCCAGAACAGTGTTATACCTACACACTCATTCACTCATTCATTCATTCATTCATTCATGATAAAAACCAGCCACCATGTGCCGAGCAT
This sequence comes from Mus caroli, assembly GCF_978045245.1. NCBI lineage: Eukaryota > Metazoa > Chordata > Mammalia > Rodentia > Muridae > Mus > Mus caroli. The sequence continues at coordinate 91,976,854 of NW_028227262.1, forward strand.
CATTCTAAAGGCATGAGATAAAGCACAAACAAAGCTGCTCTTGCAATATTGACGTTCTACATGAATATAGTAAGTAAACTATACCTAAAATTATAAAATAGACTGTTCCACCAAGAGAGAGAGGGAAGGTAGAGAAAACAAGGTAAGGTTAACTTGGGAGGGCAAGTTGAAACATAAATTTAGTGGTCAGAGTAGACTTGTGTGCAAAGACTTGAAGAAAGTCGGGGAATGAGCCAGTTTTCTGAGTCTAGTCTAAGCATGAAGAACAGTTGGTTCAGAGGGTGGAAGCCTGCCTCATGCATTCTCAGAACACGTGTGATGGACCACACCAGCAAAGAGAGTAGCTGGTGAGGAGGTGGCAGCAAGCAGATGGAGAGGGCCCCAACAGCCATAGGGAGGCTTTGGAGATGGGCCTCTGCGGGTTGTGAGAAGCAAGGAGCTATGGCAGACTCATGGAGAAGCTCAGGGTGAGGCAGCCTTAGGGTGGGGCTAGGACTAGGATCGAGGTTCAGTTACTGAAGATGTAAAGCAGGTCACTAGAATGCAAAGTGGAAATAAGCCTAGAGCAGATATTTATGCAGGCAAAACATCCACACATAGAAAGAACAAAGGACTGGTCATGGTGGAAAGCTCAAGTCCCAGCTGCTTGGAAGGAAGATGGTTTGAACTCAAATATTTAGGGTTAGCCTGGGCAAGAGAGGAAGTAACTATCTCCAAAAGGCAAAATAAAGCTAGGCACAATGGTGCCTACCTATATTTCCAGCAGTCAGGAGGTTGAGGCAGGAAGACAGTGAGTTCAAGACCAGCCTCAGCTACAGAGCAAAACCTCATCTCAAAACAAAAGAACAAATCTTAAAAATATATATACAAACAAAATCAGGAGCGGGAGAGGACTGTAGGACAAGTCTCTTGAGGTTTTGCTATAAAAGGAGCAAAGAAATGAAAACACTGGGAAGACATATCAAGATGACATGAAATAACTGTACTGGTCATGAAAATGTGGGATGGGGGGTTGAAACAAGAGGATCATGAGTTCAAGGACAGCCTTGGCAACACACTGGACTAGGTCTCAAACACAAAGGAGAATAGAGAAAAACCAACCAAAACCATTCATGATACTCAAAGGAACGTTCCAGGTCTAGGAAAAGCTGATGGTGTAGGAAGACAAAGGGGTAAGACTGGAGATATGCGTGAGTTAGCAGATGGGTGTGAGCTGAGCTCTAACTCCGTGTACAGTGACAGCACAACAGACTGCTACTGCTCAGCTCCACTAAGAAGCTGTGGCCCAGCTCAAACCCGGGGAAGCTGAGACCTGGGGCAATTACTCTCTGCAAGTTCTTCTAAAACTTCTGAATGCTGTTCACAGGGCTGTTGTGGAGGTGGAGCTGAAAACCGTGGAGAAACAGTGAACACCCAGTGACTAGAAACTGAATCCAGATCTGTGCATTTGAGACATTCCCTACACCTCTCAGGAGCCCTGTTCCTTCACGTGATGATATGTGTAAAACACATGTGCTAGTTAGCACCATTACCAGAGATCTGCATGGCCAGCTCTATCCTTGGCACACTGAATGGATCCCTGCCCCTAGAAGGCCCCTGAACAACAGACCCTCCTACAAAGGCCATTTACCTCCTCCAGGAGGACTTCCCCATTGCCATCCCTGTCGATTTCTTCAAAGAGGTTAGGAGACACTTCACCATTCCATATGAACATGTACCCCTCCGGAAGGCCAGACACAAGCTCCAGCAGTTCGATGTCAAACACTAGGACGGCACTGCCAGGGACCTCTCCATCTATTCAACAAGGTAGAAGGAACACAGTGTTAAACGCAGGCTGGTGGTTGGGACCTGCGCTCTCCTCCCAGCCTTCAGCCACCATACCCAAGAAGCTACTAGTTCCCAGCTGGTACTCGTGCCTAATGAAGTCATGAATAATTATTATATGCTATTATATAATTATTTCATATCGCCTTAATACATCTTTCCAGTGCTTTTACTTCTTAGCTCCTTAAAAGAGGATACTTTTTTCTCTTTTTAAGGAATAAAATAAACTAGGTCCCTGAATATTCCATCCAGCAAAGATGGCTGTTTCATGAAACCTGGGTCTTAATTTACATGTAAATTAAATGTAGAGGCTGGAGAGAGGGCCTGAGTTTAGTTCCCACTGCCCATATCAGGCACGGGCAGGCAAAAATGGCTCAGCAAAAAAAGGTGTTTCCCACTAAACTTAAGGGCCTGAGTAAAATCTCCAGGAGGACCCGCATGGTAGGGGAAAACTTAATCCAAAATTTGGCCTCTGACTTCCACATATACACCATAGCATGTAGCAGGAAGCACATGAGTATACACACACACACACATATGCAAGTTAAATAAAACATTTAAGCCAGATATTGCAGCACACACTCCTAATTCCAGCATGGGAAAAGAGGCAGAGACAGACAGATCCCTGGGCCGTGCTGCCCAGCCAGTCTAGCTCACATAAACCAGTGTGACACCCAGTTTCAAACAGCAGGGTGGATGTCTCCTAGGGAAAGACACATAGAATTGCCTCTGGTCCCACACATGCACACATATGCACTCAAAAACACACGTGACCCACACAAGCATGCACATACATAAATGAATCGATTATGTGTTTATGTAGAATTGACAAAATGCAATTGTTAGGCCAGGTATGTTGGCCCATGTCTATAATCCTGGCACTTGGGAGGTTGAGGCAAGAAGATTGAAAGCTTGGGGCCAGCCTGGGCTACATAGTAAAATGTTGCTTCAGAAAACCAAAAGTAACAAGCGTAGACAAAAAAGTATTCCTTACTGTACTTTTTTTTATAAAAACAAAACATTCCAAAGCCACCAGATGAGGTGTCAGAGATCAAGCCTCGCACATGTTCAGCAAGCACCCTATCACTGAGCTGTCTCCCAGCCCCAATTATAGAATTTTATAAATTCAATAGCAGAACTTTAAGGGCAATAAACAATGCCTGAAAATTATTTTCAATTCAAAGTCAGTATACACAATAAGACTCAAAAGAAGCACTATAAGTATATGACTATATATATATATATATATATATATATATATATATATATATATATTTTGAAATTCATTCATTTTCAGTGCTTGAGATTAAACCCAGGGCCTCATACATAGCAAGCATAAGCTTTTCCACTAAATTAAATTTTATATTTACTATATGATATAATAATATGCCCTAATAAAAGTCTTAAAGAATACAGACATATTGTTTGAGACTTTTTTTTTTTCTGGGAATAAATGAGAGGAGAGCCAGTAAGCAATATAGTTTTTAAAGTTTTTCATAAAACAAAACGAAATCACCCCAGCATGCCAATCACATTTACAAACTGGTGCCCCATGCTGCCAACTGTCAGCAGTGTGACAACACCATGAAGGGGTATTCTGGAATCACAAAGAAATACAGTAAAATATCACCACTGCAGGGATGCAGAGGCTGACATTCCCAGAACTCAAAAGCAACCTGTGCCTTACAGCATCTTCTTGGCTGACTCACAGGCTCCAGAGCAGTGCACAGCAATGGCCTGTAGCACCCTGCCTGGCCCAGGAAACAGTTCCAAAGAAGCAGGCAGCCTAACCCCAGACCACCCAAAGTCCTCCCCTAGGGCCTGGCCAGATGAACCTGCACACCAGTGGTGTAGTCTTGGAGCTGGCTCTTTCTCGAGAAGTCGGGGACAGTGCAATGGGTATTTGAACAAAATTTACATGGTCTTTAACTTAAAAAAATGCTCAAAACTCCTTAAGTTTTCTTAATTAAAAAGCAAACAAACAGAACCCAAACAGAACCCTTCAGTTCTACATGGAAGCAGCATACTGTGGCTTTACTTGTGACCCATGCATTCAGCTGGTGACTTTCCCAGCACTCCTGAACACCTTCACTCACTCACCCACACCAGCTTCTCCATAGCCCAGGTGGGGCGGGATGATCACAGTCCGCTTCTCTCCCACGCACATCTCTCTGAGACCCATGTCCATCCCCAGCACGACTTGTCCAGACCCCAACACAATGTTATAAGTTTTGCCTAAATTCCACCTGGAAAAGAAAGGAAACAGGTACCTATCAGTGGTGGCAGAGGGTGTTCTGTGAAAGATGTATAGTTCTGATGAAGAAATGGCTGACAGACTCACGGCAGGACGAACTGCAAGACAACCTGCCTGCCTGCTTCTAACCTGGCAAAGACATAAAAATCAAGACAAAAGGAACAATTCACAGTACAGGGGCATGCTGGCATTGAGCCTTACTGCCATGAGGGATCCCACGGGAGATCTGGAAAATATAAAGTGGGAACAGTGAACTACATGGGCGCATTCCTGGTATTCTACAGTGTCTCCAAGGAGTAGATTATTTGTATAGTACTGATTTATTTTCAGTCACTATGTAGCCCAGGGTGGTCTCGAAATAATTTTATAACCAAGATGACCTGAAACTCCTGATCCTCCTTCCTCAGACTCTAAAGTGCTAGCATTGCAGCCAAGCACCAGGCTCAGGATTTTAGATTAAAGGCCTGAGTTAGAATCCTGGTTCTGGCACTAGAGAGATGGCCTGGCCATTAAGAGCACAAGCATCCTGGTTATGCTTCTTCATTTGACCTGGGAAATGTATCTTTGGTTTCTTTGTCCAGAACGTAGAGATAATAATAGTCAATAATAAATATGTTTAACATATTGGAAAGCAAAGAAAGAGTGGAGGGTGCTGATCCGGATGAGAATTTCATTAACCACAAAGTTCAGGGATCCTGGAGACATGGGGAAAGCAGCTGGCCCCATAGCCTCAGCCATGACTAAAAAATCTACCACTTCCCAAATGGCAAAATGACAGCTATTATGCTCTTCATTGCCAAGGAAGAAATATCCTGCCATTCCTCGGTGCCCATCACCAGGTGGTGACAAGGAGCAGATATCTCCTTAAGGTTACAGTCCCCAGGGACCTCCCAGCCTCCACAGGCTCCCTGATGTTCAGGGCTCAGCAAGCCCAAGATGACAATATGCTTATCCTACTTAGGGAGAAAATGACACAGACAAACACCACCAGCACAGGATGTCCTCAGGAGAGGCCTGTGTAGGAGCCACCTCTGACCTACTGGCTGTCAAGCCTCTCCAGGTCCCAGCTGGAATAGTACAGATCCCTGAGTCTCACAGAATACTCAAGACCTTGCTTACGTGATAACAAACACCCAGTTGAAATACACAGACATTAATAAGATCCTCTAAGCAAACAATTCCATTGCTACTTTTCTTGGGAGTCTTTTATTTTTGTTTATTTACTTATTTTATGAGATGTGCAAACACCATCCTCTTGCCTTGCATTCTTCCAACCCTGACCCCAGGTTTCCTGCTTCCTGGCTCCTTGCCCCGGGACCTTTGAAATTTCCACATCTCCTAAAAGCAGCATTATGCTGGCAAGTTTTACAGCCAACTTGACACAAGCTAGAGTCACTGGAGAAGAGGGAGCCTCAGTTAAGAAAGTGTCTCAGTAAGAGCCAGCCCCAGACAAGCCTGTAAGGCATTTTCTTTCTTTTTTTTTTATTTAGGTATTTTCTTCATTTACATTTCCAATGCTATCCCAAAAGTCCCCCCATGCCCTCCCCCCACACACACTCCCCTACCCACCCATTCCCACATCTTGGCCCTGGCGTTCCTCTGTACTAAGGCATATAAAGTTTTCAAGACCAATGGGCCTCTCTTTCCACTGATGGCTGACTAGGCCATCTTCTGATACATATGCAGCTAGAGGCACGAGCTCCGGGAGGTACTGGTTAGTTCATATTGTTGTTCCACCTATAGGGTTGCAGACCCCTTTAGCTCCTTGGTTACTTTCTCTAGCTCCTCCATTGGGGGCCCTATGATCCATCCTAAGGCATTTTCTTAATTAGGGATTGACAGGAGTGGGCCCAGCCCATTGAGGGATATATCATCCTGGGCAGGTGGTCCTGGGTTCTTTAAGAAAGCAGACTGAGCAAGTCATGGGAGACCAAGCCAATAAGCAGCACCAATCCACCAACGACTGTTGGGACCATGAACATCCTTGCACCCATAGATCTCCAGGGAACCCAGGAATGTTAAGCACACAAATTGTCTTTCAAAGGTAAGGACATAACCTGTTTTTCCAGAAAGCTGGGACCTGGAAGTGATTAAACAGCCTGGTGACCTGTGTTATCTGTTGGGCCAGGCCATATCAAATTCATACAACCACGACCAGAGGTGGCTAATTATCTAAATGACCTTTATAGCCAGAGGTTCCCCCAAGCTCCCACAACCATGACCAGAGGTGGTTAATAGCCCAAATAACCTCTACATTATCTGTATGACTGAGAGCAGGCTACAGCCCATCCTAGGCCCTTAAGCTAGTCCAGGGAGCATACCTCTAAAACCCAACTTCTTGGAAGAAATGACAAGTTCCTGAGTTAAGTTTCAATGTAGTTACACCTCCTTGTGCAGCAGGGATTGTATGACACCAAGAAACTTTTCTCCAAATTATACTGTGTTTAAATTTGTTTTGAATAAACCCTCTGGTATTAGACTCCCTGAAGTCTTGATCCGGGTTGATGAAGTCATTCTGAACCAAGTTTTCATCGTCATCTCTTTGTGGTTTACTTCCCTGCCTGAATACCCGCAGAGTTGTCCTCAAATGGTCTCTGCATCAGCTCCTGCCTCCAGGTTCCTGCCCTGTCTGAGTTCCTGTCTGGACTTCCTTCGATGATGAACAGTGATATGGAAGTGTAAGTCAAATAAATCCTTTCCTCCCCAACTTGCTTTGGTTATGGTGTTTCATCACAGCAGTAGATAAGAGAAGCAGCTACCCCTTGCCTTGATGACAAGCACCCACACCAGTGAACTGGTTGTGTTGATTGTACCCAGGTAGGGTTTGAGGTGGCACCAAGAAGGTGGGTGCCTACCATCCTTCCCATAATTCCTTTATTTGGAATCTTACACACACACACAAAGACCAGCAAGGATGTGTGGCCACTGCTCTTGTCTGTGGATTTACAGGTAAAACAAATGACTCTCTTTATCATTTAGCAATTTTATCTTAAGGTTTATCTTAAAAAGAAGGTTCCCTGCATCCTGTGGCTCCTGCTCCATAAGAAGACGGTGACTCCACCAAACATATCAGAGGGCAGGACATCTGATCTCTGCCTCTCAGACATGTGTATCCTACACAGACAAGAAGGAATTTCTTTGTCTCCCAGCCCCATTTCCCCATTCTTGGTCTGAGCAGCAGAACAGAGACAGGAGCGCTGACTGCTGGGCCATTTTCACATGCATGAGCTCTCTCATCCTTCCCACTGCCTCTGAATACTTCTCACACCCAGTGGCTGGGATCGCTCTGCAAGGTCTGTTGTTAAGCCTCTCTGTGAATCAGGGCCCCTAAGGTTACAATCCTAAAATGTGCTATCTTTCCCTCCACGTTTTAACATCTCTGTGATTATGACTGACTGACTGGGCAAAACTTCTGTGGTTTTAGAGGTGCATAAAATAGTACTTCTAATAATAAGAGGGTTTTGGATTTTGATGAAATAACACTGAATGTGCCACCGCTTGCAGGACCTCATAGTCCAAAGCCAGACTCCGAGCTAGAGGGCAAAGTGACCGGTAAAGGAGAGGCTCCGGGACAATCAGCTCTCCAACTCTGGACTCAGACACCTAAATCAGGCTCAGCCCATCAGTGGATGTTCTTAGACAAAAATATAAAGTCTGAAAATGACTCTTTCCCAGAGAAGACTGATTCAATTTCCAGACACACTTGAGACTCGGAGTCACAGGAAGCAAACTTGTTTTTACATTATTTTTTATGATTTTCAGGTTTATTTCTATCAACTAACATTTATTATATGATCCTTTAGTGCTACAGATACTCTGGGGAAAACTATGAATAAGAAATAGGAAAAACTACGAATAAGAAATCAGGTATCTCTAAAATATTCAGATCATAACAGACACAAAAGTAACTTAAGGCTGCGGGGGGGGGGGGGGGGAGAGTTAGGCGACTTTAGAAGCAGGAGGAGTTTCCTCCCAGGATGTGTTTGAAAACAGGAAGGACATATAAGTGGGGACAAAAGCCAAGAGGCCAAGCAACCTGTGCAGGGTGGGACGCAGCGCTGAAACTGTCTAGGACAAAGAAAGCAGAGCCCCTGTAGCAGACCTTGACACCGGTTCTTACTATGTATCTCTCACTATGTATCCATGTTTGCCTCTGGCTTTCTGTCTCCTTTTGCAGCTTCCTAAGCACTGGAATTATGGGTGTTTGTCCCTGCATCTGACTCCAAGGGTTTAGTTATTAAATATAGATCTGACTGAGAAAGAGAGTTCTGCCAGATAAGAAACAGTCTAGAGCAGGGAAGATCTGTGGCAGGAAACTCCTTAATAATGCGCTGAGCACAGAGAAGGCTTGCACTACACAATACGGAGGGTTGGACCAAACAACTCCCACCCAGCATCACAGTGGGAAGTACTACCAAAGGTTCCCTCCACATCTGGTTCCCAGATACCCTTACGTGGAGTCCAGCAGAGTCCCATCCAGGAGTGAGGCATTGTAGTGGTATTTGAGGTAATCCCCCTTCTTACTCAGCACCGAGCAGTCTGGAGGCTTGTAGTGGGAAGTGATGCTGATGGAATCCGAAGGGTTGTGAAAGTCAATCACGTGGATGTCGAACACCAGCACAGCTGAGCCAGGAATGCTCCCTAAAGGCAAGACCCAGGGAATCAATGAACACGCCCACCACAGTACACTCGCCTCCCCAGGACCAGCAGGTGGGTCTGGTAAGGAATACAGCGACCCACCCAGGTCCTTCTCAGACTCAGAGGTTCTTGAATGTTGGTACAGTTAAGAATTACTTATCCCTTACAGAGGGTTGAGCAGCAGCGGGCCAGGTGTCTGCATTTTTACCTGAATCCAAACAAGCCTGAGACCACTGGGAATGTCTCAGAAGGAGGATCAGGCCCTGACGCTTTGCTTTTAATTTGTCGTTCTGAGGCAGTGTCTCTCTGGGTATATACCTTTTGGGACTGGTTGGGGGTTGGTTTGGTTTGGTTTTGATTTTTATATACTGCAAAGATGGCAAATTACATTATTTGATTTTTTTTTTAACTTTCACATCATCAACATTTTTACATTTTTTTTTAAAAGACAGGGACTTATTGTGTAGACTACAAACCTCCAGATCACGTCCTGGTATAAAAGATCCCTGAATCAGCTTTCTACCCAGAGCGGCTCTTCCAAACTGACCCCTCATCAGCTACTGATAAAGTTAATAATGATAGATAAATCGCCTTTAGGGAGAGGCAAGACAGTTATAAGTCAGTGATGGGCAGAGCCACACACTTTGACCAGGCCTGCTTAGTTACACAAACCTCCTGCCCTCCTATACCTCAACCTCAGCCTCATGACAGAGCCACTGAACCATGGACCCATGGGAGGGGGTTCTCAGACTTCTTGATCTGTTTCTCTTCCCAACGTGACTACTCAGGATGAACCTCACTCCTCTGCTTTCCCTCAACTATTATCTCTTTCTGTGTCAATGGAAGAGGGAAAGTGGGAGCGGAATGGGGGTTGATAATATGTAGGGAGAGCAAGGGAGAGAGAAGGAAGATTGGCTGGGAGGCAGGGGCAATCTCTAGGATGTGCCAGAGATCTGCGATGGGCAGAAAGAGATGGGCTGAAAGGCCCCAGAGCATGTAAGGGGAACTCTAGCTGAGATTCCTAGCAATAGGGACATGGATTCTAAGGTGGCCACTTCCTGTAGCCAGGAAGGTTAAGGACAACAACCCACCCACAAAGCCTTCCACCCAAAATGTGTCCTGCCTACAAGATGTGCAGGAACAAAGAGAGGAGACTGAGGGGATGGGTAATCAATGACAACCTTAAATTGAGACCCATCCCATACGGCAAGAACCAGTCCCTGACTCTATTAATGATACTCCATTATGCTTGCAGACAAAAACCTAACGTAACTCTCTTCTGAGAGGCTCCACCCCACAGCCAATCAAAAGAGATGCAGAGACTCACATTCAAACAGTAGATAAAGTTTGGGAACTCTTATGGAAGAGTTGGGAGAAAGATTGAGGGACCCAAAGAGGACAGGGACTCCACAGGAAAACCAACAGAGTCAACTAAACTGGACCCTTGGGGCTCCCAGGGAATGAACAACTGTAACCTCCCCCCACGAGCCTGAAGCAGGCTGAGTCAGACCTTGACTTTGCTTACCACTAAGGAGATCACCTAGGGTGGAGCCTGCCTCCCTGGATCACTCTATTGTTCTGCCTCTGCCACTGCAGCTACCTGCTGGGAGTCGGCCTAGCTATTCCGGAGCCTACACGTGGTCACCTGCAGCTGGGCTCCAAGGATGATTTGGTGGGAATGGGCTTCCCCTCTCCTTTATAAAGCGTGTCCGCCATTAAAAATTGGAGTCTTGATCAGAATACTGTCTTGGCTCCATTTCTCTCTCTACCCGCCTAGATTCCCTCTTTTCTTTCAGTTCCAAAATGCCTCCCAGGCTCGAACCCAGACATGAGAGCTGCAGGTCGGCCCCAACAAACAACCAAACAGCAAGCATGGGCAGGAACCAGGCCCCCTGCACATATGTAGCAGATGAGCAGCTTGGACTTCATGCAGGTATCCCAAACAACTGGAGCAGGAGTTGTCCCTGAGCCTGTCACCTACCTGTCTGCAGATCTCACACCCCTAAGTGGACAACTTTGTCTGGCCTCAGTGGGAGAGGGTGTACCTACTCCGGCATCGACTTAATATGCTGGGTGGGAAGGTTGGGGAGGATAAAAAGGTGGGAAGTGAGGGTGGGGGATGTGAGGTGGAGGGGAGTGGGGAGTGAGGATGAGGGATGGCATGGGGGGGGGGGGGAACTACCCCTTGTAAGAGGAATGGGGGGAAGGACTTGCATGAGGAAGTACTAGGAGGAGAGGAAGGGCTGATATTGGGTTGTAAAGTGAATAAATAAATAAATTTAATTTTAAAAAGAATATTCATTAAAACACAGGAAAAAGAGAGAAAGAGACGTGCATACAGAGAGAGAGAGAGACTTTAAAATAGTTTCTGCAGTGGTAGGGAGACTGATGGTTGAGTTCCAGAGTTATCGTGGGCTATATAGAGAGACACTGTCTCAAAAATTAAAATTAGAAATGTCAGTGCCTGACCCTCAAGTCTGGATTCAGGTGAAAATGCCCAGACCTGGCCCGCTGCCACACAACACCCTGTACTAAGTAATTCTCATCTGCTCCAATGTTCAAGAACCTCTGAGCTTGAGAGGGACCAGGAAATGTTTTTCCTAGGTGACTATTTAAAAAAACTATGGCTGGGCATGGTGGCTCATGACTTTAATCCCAGAACTCAGGATGCAGGGGCAGGTGGATCTCTGTAATTTCTAGATCAGCCTGGTCTACAAAGTGACTTCAGGCCAGTCAGAGGTACACTGTGTGAAAAAAACAAGAGAAAGGATGATTATGTTAATGGCATGTGATTAACTTAACCTTTCTCAGACCTAGATGCCTAAGTAGGCAGATACTAAACTTGATTAAGATGAATAAAATGACCCCTTGGGAAACAGGGTCTGCTGCTACAGGAGAAAATGGAATTAATTCCAGACCAGCGCATTACTGGGATCTGCCACCAGCTCACCAAGCACTCTGCTGATGACTAAGTCAACATCTTTGACACAAACATCTTGATGAGCTGAGAACAGATGCACACCCACTCAGTGAGTACCATATTAACTCCAGGCTGGCTTGTCAGCTTCTAGGAAGTTAATGTGGCTCAGTCTCCCAGGTGCCTTGTTAATGCAAAGACAAGCATGCTAGTGTGCCCATCAGTGAGGATCCAGGCTGTGCGTGGGCAGAGTTATTGCTTCTCTTGTTTCCTGATAGAATCCCAACACCTAAGCAGAATACGGGCTTCAGATTACTCAATGCATCTTTGATGGACCAGCAAATGGAGTCTGTTAGCCTATAAAAGCAGAGAACGGAGCTTGAACACAAGACAGAGTCTTGAGCCCAAAAGGGGCCAGCAAGGCAGACACAAAAGGCTGCTGGCAGCCTGGCTGTGAAGAAAACTCTCCCACTTCCTGGTCCTCACTAATTTGCCCTCAAGCTCTCTGGAAGTTCTGGTTTGAGTTCTCAATTCACTACATAAGGAAACCAGCAATTCATTGGAAAATGGGGACTTACCCTATGATACAGACTCGTAATAAAGCTTTGGGTCTAATTGTGGCTCCATTCTGTGGCCTTAAGCAAATTGTTCCACTTTTGTAGGTCTTGTTCTCTTATCTGAACAGTGATTATAGTAACCCTTTCTTCTGTGTATGTTCATATGGGCACCATCCACTTTTCCTTCCTTCCTTCCTTCCTTCCTTCCTTCCATTCTTTTTATTTTTTTTTAAAGACAGGATCCTCCAGCCAACAATGCTCACACATATATAACAAATGCATATATACAACCTCCATGCACATGTGCACACACATATACAACACATGCAACATCTAGTAGGTATGCATGCCCATACACATATACAACAACACACACATACAGTCCCAGATACAAGTGGGTAAAATAGCAATTATTTTCCTCACTCTCTTCTAAAAAGTATGGAAAAGACAGTTTGGGAGAATAGAAAACCACAGGGAAGTTCACTTCTATAACAAGAGACCCACCCCTCAACACGTAAACACACATAAGAATCTAAATTCCTGAGCTGTCCTCACAGAACATGCCAGGTGGCAGAGAAAACCAGAACATCTGGAAGTCTTATTCTGCTTTTACTAACCCTAGAGGTGAAACAGCTTCAACAAAACAAAATGTCGGCAGAGTCTGTGACCACCACGAGAGGGTCACTGTTGCCATAGATTTTACAGAGATCCTGTTAGTGCCTGGCACTCCAGTGTGCTGAAAGGAAGCCACAAGCTAAGCGTATCTGCTTCCTCACCTGTTTCTAGGCCAGTGCTCCAGGGATCACCATGAAGTCCTATGTAACCCTCCCAAAAGCCACTGCATGCTAACCCAGAGGAGCCCTCCCCTACTATAACGTGGGATTCAGGATGGAGCAGTCTCTTCGGATATTTCCCAAAGCACCATTTAATTCTGTGTGGAGCTCAGTCTCATACTTGATGGACAGCCAAAAGGAAAAAAAAAAAACTTTAAACAAATGGTTTTTATCAGTGTGTTTTTGTTTTGTTTTGTGTTGTGTTGTTTTAAAGGCAGGAAGGATTATTCTTCAAGTCATAATGAAATAAGAATGCTCAGAAACTATCCACCTCTGTACGGTTGGCCAGAACTAAAACCTGGCACAGTATAAAACAGTAGCATCAAAACTCTAAACAGCCGGGCGATGGTGGTGCACACCTTTAATACCAGCACTTGGGAGGCAAAGGCAGGCTGATTTCTGAGTTCGAGGCCAGCCTGGTTTACAGAGTGAGTTCCAGGATAGCCAGGGCTACACAGAGAAACCCTGTCTCAAAAAATCAGAAAAAAAAAATTATAAAACTCTAAACAGGACACAAAGCAAAGACTATTTTACATATTTATTCATTTATTCATTTCATTGTCCATCCATCCATCCATCCATTCATTCATTTCATTACTGAGGAATGAAGCCAGAGCCTCATAGATGCTATGCAAATATTTTACCACTGCATAAATACCTCATCTTTTTTCTTTTCTTTTCTTCTCTATTCTTTTCTTTTCTTTTTCCTCCTCCTCTTTCTTCCTCTCTCCCTAGACATTGGTTTCTCTCTCCTTTCTTTTTTAGGAGAGGGTCTCTTGTAGCCCAGGTTGGCCTCAAAGTTATTACTTAGTTAAGTTTAATGGTTTAAATATTTGGTCCCCAGTGGGTGAAAGTGTTTGAGATGGATTAGGAGGTATGGACTTGTTGGAAGATGTACAAGAGGCAGTCTTTAAGGTCTCAAAGGTCCATGATATTCCTAGTTAGTCCTTAGTGCCTCCTACTTACAGATCTAAGCTCTTAGCTGTTCATGGCATCATGCCTTTGCACTGTCATAATGGACTACAACCCTCTGAAACTGTAAGCCCCAAATAAACTCTTCTAGAGTTGCCTTGGTCATTAATGCCTTATCACAGCAATAGATCATAACTATGGCAGGGAAGATGGCCTTAAACTCCATAGCCTCCTGCCCCCTGCCCCCTGCCCCCTGCCCCCTGCCCCCTGCCCCCTGCCCCCTGCCCCCTGCCTCTGCCTCTGAGTACTAAGATCACAGCATGCATTACCACACCTGGCTCCAGCTCATACTCCTTAAGCTTTTATGGTCCAGAAAACCAGAAATTTAAATCAGAGAGGAAAAGCCACTTCTCAGTTGTACCCTCTAGTTTCTAATAAGATTGATGTGTCTTGGATCCTCTCTGAGGAAACCTCCAGGAAAAAAATTCCCAAGATCCACATTTTATGTGAATAGAAATCAGAAGAGGGTAGACAAAGTGAGCATATTCAGCCAATAAGATCAGTTAGAATTCCAGTAGCAAAAGGAATATAAAACTATGTCAATGACCATTATCAAATTTTCCTAAGAAAATCTAAGCACGTCAGCAAAAAAATAATTCAAGAGAAAAAAATAATGGAAAAATAGTTTTAAATATTAAATACTATGCAGCTATTAAAAAATATCATTGATAGGCTGGAGAGATGGCTTGGCTACTAAAAGCTAGACGTACAAGCAAAATTTTATATGTGACATATAAAACTGTTCACACAAACTGGGTGAAGAGAGGAAGTACAGCACACTATGATGAGAAGGTGACCTCGTTTTCAGTAGGAATAAGATAGTAGGGACTTCTTTATTTTTCTTCTCTGTCTTTGAGAAAGGGCCTACCCTATGTAGCCCAGGCTGGTCTTCAACTTTCAATTGCCCTGCCTCCACCTTCCTAAAGCCACAGATATAGGCAAGTACCCTATACTTAGTACATACATTTCTTTTTAACTTACACACAAACCCTACACACATATCCAAAAGTACAGAAATATCTACCACTGGAATAAAAATTTACTACAAATTTAGGGGCTTGAAACCACAAAAACTGGGCTAAGGATGAAGCCCAGTAGTAAAGCACACTTGCCTAGGATATACAGGGCCCTAAGTTCTGTGCCCAGGGGAGGGGAGGGGAGGGGAGGGGAGGGGAGGGGAGGGGAGGGGAGGGGAGGGGAGGGGAGGGGAGGGGAGGGGAGGGAAGGGAAGGGAAGGGAAGGGAAGGGAAGGGAAGGGAAGGGAAGGGAAGGGAAGGGAAGGGAAGGGAAGGGAAGGGAAGGGAAGGGAAGGGAAGGGAAGGGAAGGGAAGGGAAGGGGGAGATACAGAATCGGTGGGAGGTAACAGGACAAGGTAGGAAGAAGACAAGCAAACAGACACAGTTCTGGAAGTCAGCAGGGACATAGTTTAAAGGCACTGGCAGGGTGTGCTCCTTTTGTTTCCCCTGACCAAAGGCAATCTGCATCATGACCATGGTCCCTTCCTCAGTCTAAATGAAGTGTATTACCTTCTCCCAGAGCTAACATCCTGACTCCTTCAAAGACCCTCAAAGCATCTCAGGGCCATCTGGATAATGGGAACACTATTCCTGCTTCAAGGTCCTTAATCACACCAGCAAATACCTCTTTCTTTTTTTTTAATATCATGGAAGTTTTAAATACATTTTTAATAAGCATATATTCACAGATACACGGACATTTTTGATGTGCTGTGCTTACTCAGTAGCATTAACTTCTGGTGGTGTGATTTAGGGAGACTTGGAGGTATTATTTATCATTCTAGTTTGTTTGTTTTTTTTAACTCCTAAAGCTAACAGATATTATTTGCATCTGTTTTGTCCATTGTTTGTTTGTTTTTATTTGTTTTGTTTTGTTTTTGAAACAAGGTCCCATTTAGCTCAGGCTAGCCTCAAATTCTTTATGTAGCCAACAATGACCTTGGTTTCCTGACTCTTCTGCTTCCACCTCCATAGTGTTGGGACTGCAGGCCTGTTCCACCACACTGAGCTCTTTCTACAACCTTTTAAAGATAGTTTTCTCTTAAGGTGACAAAAGTGTTCAGAGGATTAAGGTGATTACTACAAAACTCATTACATTTACTAATGTTGCTGAATTGTACAGCTAAAGGAGGGGGGATTTCTTAATGTGAAAATAAAAAACAAAAGGGGGTGAAGTTACACTTACTTTCAACCACCTTAATTAAAATAAATAAAGAGATACAAAGGCAGCTAAAATACAGTAAATGTTGGGGCTGGAAAGATGGTTCATCAGTAAAGAACACTGGCTGCTCTTCCAGAGGAACCAAGGTTCAGCTCCCAGCACCCACACAGCAGCTCACAACTGTCTGTGACTCCAGTTCCAAGGGATCCAGTGTCCTCTTCTGGCCTCTTCAGACACTACACACCCTCAGTACCCTTACATACATGCAGGGAAAATATTCATACATGTAAAATTAACATAAAAATTATTTAACATATATACTGGCTAGTTTTGTGTCAACTTGACACAGCTGGAGTCATTTTCTCAATTAGAGATCAAGGGGGAAAGGCCCCTTTTGGGTGGGACCATTTCTGGGCTGGTAGTCTTGGGTTCTATAAGAGAGCAGGCTGAGCAAGCCAGGGGAGGCAAGCCAGTAAAGAACATCCCTCCATGGCCTTTGCATCAGCTCCTGCTTTCTGACCTGCTTGAGTTCCAGTCCTGACTTCCTTTGGTGATGAACAGCAGTATGGAAGTGTAAGCCGAATAAACCCTTTCCTCCCCAACTTGCTTCTTGGTCATGATGTTTGTACAGGAATAGAAACCCTGACTAAGACAAATTGGTACCAGGAGTGGGGTATTCCTGTGTCAACCTGACCATGTTTTGGGGAGGACTGTGGAAGGACTTTGGAACGTTGGGCTTGAATATCCATTCATTGTTAAGAGCTCTGTCAGATGTTTTGTAGGAGCTTGGAAGATATGTTGAGAACAGTTCAGAAGATGGAGGCCTGGCTTGTGAAATTTCAGAGGGAAAATTAAAGACTCTTTTCAGGGTCATTGCTGTTTTGATTGTGAAGATTCTGTAGTTCTGGTTAGCTGGGGCTGAAGAATCAGCTGTGATTAACAAGATACCAGAACTACTAAAGCAAAAATTTTGCATTACTGGGACTATTGATGCTGGTTAGCTGGAGCTAAGAAATTATCGGTGATTAAAAAGAGACCAGCATCATTGAGGTGACATCTTCTGGGAAGTGTTTTCTGAAAGTACAAAGAGGCTGTGTTCCGGAGATAGCCAAGGTTGCACTCCTGCTGCAGCGGGACTTGATAATATGTAAGGGTCACCCAGGTGGTACTGGTTTTGAAGGCATGAAGGGGTCATGCAGAGCAGCTGAGGCTCAGCACTGTGAGAGGGCATGGAAGGCCATTGGCGAAGGTGCAGCCTCAGTTGCAATTGAAGGCCCAGGACTGAAGGGTATTCACGCAGTGTTTTGGAGATGCCAGTACCATGAGATGACCACAAAGAGCAGCAGCAGCAGTGGAGTACAGGCATCTGGAGCCTAGAGGACGACTCGTGTGCTACAAAGGGCATGGCTGGAGAAGTGACCCAAGCCCTTGGAGGAGCCCAGAAGATCGTGAGTTGGATCCCAGACATTGGACGGTTGGAGATTGATTTTTGCTTTTGATTGTGACTATGCCCTGATATTTTCCCTCTTGAAGGAAAAAACTGTTTTAGTGGAGCCCACAGTTAAGAGACTTT
The DNA here is from genome assembly GCF_978045245.1 of Mus caroli. Taxonomy (NCBI): domain Eukaryota; kingdom Metazoa; phylum Chordata; class Mammalia; order Rodentia; family Muridae; genus Mus; species Mus caroli. Next base: position 91,994,601 of record NW_028227262.1, read on the forward strand.
TAATTGTAAAAAGACTTTGAATTTTAAAAGAGATGGATATTTTAAAGAGATTGAAATTTTAAGAATATGTAAAGACTGTGGGACTTTTAAAGTTATTTAGATCTTGGGGATGAGTAAGAATGTAAGGGTTGAGGCTTACTAGTGATGTGTTTGTGTGTCAAGTTGACAAGGGGTCAATTATACTGGCTAGTTTTGTGTCAACTTGACACAGCTGGAGTTACCACAGAGAAAGGAGCTTCAGTTGAGGAGATGCCTCCATGAGATCCAACTGTAAGGCATTTTCTCAATTAGTGATCAAGGGGGAAAGGCCCCTTGTGGGTGGGACCATCTCTGGGCTGGTAGTCTTGGGTTCTATAAGAGAGCAGGCTGAGCAAGCCAGGGGAGGCAAGCCAGTAAAGAACATCCCTCCATGGCCTCTACATCAGCTCCTGCTTTCTGACCTGCTTGAGTTCCAGTCCTGACTTCCTTTGGTGATGAACAGCAATATGGAAGTGTAAGCCGAATAAACCCTTTCCTCCCCAACTTGCTTCTTGGTCATGATGTTTGTGCAGGAATAGAAACCCTGACTAAGACAACATATATAGTAAAATATTAAGACTTGGTAAAACAAGGTAGAATTCACCGTGCAATTCTTTCATTAGTGACACAGATTTTACATTGGTCAGAAAGAAAAGGGATATGGGGATGGGAAGCTGTTGCAAACCAACAGCTCTAGAAATGAAAAACATCAGTGGGACAGAGTTTTCTGCTGGATTTAGACTCCCTGTTTTGTGTCTAGAAGTACTGAGCTGAGCAGTGTGGAAGTAGCCAGTTAGTAAGGAGAGCGAGCAATACACACCTCTGCCTTCTTCTCCATAGCCCAGGTGAGGAGGAACCACAATCCTTCGCCTCTCTCCAATGCAGACACCAAGTAAGCCTTCATCCATCCCAGGAATCACATAGCCCTGCCCAATGTATGTGTCAAAGGTGTGGTTCCGTGAATAGCTAAGACAGAAGAAGGAAAAGATGAGGTCATTCATAAGGGACACACACAGCTGGGGAAATTACTCAGAATCCCGATGCCAAAGGCCACAGGTAACTCCACACCCCAGAGCAGCTCAACCATAGAATCTGAGGACACAGCCCCTGGAATGGGGAACACATGAGCATCTGCAGGAACAGCACATTGTACTTACTATCTGAATGGTCACATGGTAAAAGGGGTGTGGGTGTGAGACGCAGCCAAACAATGCAGCTGATGGGCGTTGCCTCATCTCCTTCCCAGTTAGTTCCCTATCTGCCCCTGGTATTCACATACTTGTATTTCCTCCCTCACCCTTCCTTACCTAACCTAAGCACAAACACTACTAGTCTTACTCTGATTTTTCCCTTCCTACTCACACCCACAGCTCATGTGTGCAGAGTACTATTCATGTTTCCTACTTCCTAAAATAACTAATGTCTAAAGGATTGTGTTTTGTTGCAATTTCATAGTGAGCCTTCCCTTTGACAGGCATTGTCTGGGGAGCTCATGTTCAACTCTGCAAAAGTCTGGGACTGAGCCACCCTAGCAGACAAAAGTGACACATCAGGGACACCTCAGGGACACCTCAGTGACTGAAGCCCAACCCCTTCTCTTGAGCACAGCAAACACTTCCACTGGCAAGATAACAAAACCCAGTGTAAAATAAAACAACATAAAGACTGTGTAAAATAAATACAACCTGACTCCAACAAAAATTACTAATTCCATAGGATGGCCTACAAAGTAAATTAGATGAAATCCCAGGAAAGAATTCAAAAGAATAATTATAAATATATTCAAGGAAATCAAACAGAACACAAACTCAGGGATTGACTGAGAGAGAATAAAAAGAAACAAAGAACATGAGGAAGTCAATACAGCATGTAATAAATTAATATTATAATAATTTAATAAAGAGAAACCCTGAATAGCTAGAGATGGCTCAGAAGTTAAGACAGAGACAGTTCAGTTCCCAACACCCAGGCCAGCAGCCTAAACCTTCCTGTACCTCCAGCTCCGTGGGGTTGTGACCACTGTTGACAGCTGTCCTTGTGTGTACATAATGTATGTACAGACATAAATACATACATATGTTTTCTAAAATACTAGAAAAAAATCCAAACTGAAAAACTGGAAATGAACATCTCAATATAAGTTGGAGAGACCGATCAGCAGACTGTATCAAGAGGAAGACAGATTATTGAAGCCTGAAAACAGGGTGGGGGAATTGGAATATTCAGACAATATCAAAGATAGATCAAGTAATAGAGCATGAATAGAACATTCGAGATATGTGGAACATAATTTAAAAGCCAAATCTAGGCACAAGAAAAGAAGAACTTCAAGTTCAAGGCATAGCATATTATTTTCAATAAAATCATAGCAGAAATTTTCCCAACTCTAAGGGGGAAAATACCCAGAAATTGGCACCTAACATACCAATAAGACAAGACCAGACAACTTTCTCATGCTGTATTATAGTCAAAATACTAAATATATAGAACAAACTTTAAATGTCAGCAGAGAAAATATTTTCAACAAATCAACCATAAAAGGATTAATTTCTTCATATCAATAAGAAAATGACAAATTACAATGCCATTAATATAAAAATAGGGGAAAATAATAATAAAAGATTTCCAAATAAATATACAGAAACAATAACCATCAAAGAACTTCAGATTAAAACCTTAAGTATGATTTTTCTCTTGAAAGTTAACAAAGCTTTGTTTCGTCGTATGATTTGAGACCAAGCTAGCATAAAAACTTAAGACAATCCTCCTGCCTCAGCCTTCCAAGTGCTAGGACTGAAGACATAAGCAACCACATTTGGGTCTTACTTCTAAATGATACCCAGAGAATGCTATCAAAAGAGGGTGGAAAAGGGAAAGCAGTGTAATTCCATTTGAATTAGGAATACATTAAAATTAAATATATATATATATATATATATATATATATATATATATATATATATATATTTAAGCTTTGACCCAAAGATTCTTCTCAGAAATAATATTATACTTGAAAACCTGGGCAAAAAAAAAAAAAAAATCACTACAACTCTTTTTAAATGTCAAAAGGTAGGAAAACCATAAATGGCCCTCAAAAAAGATTGATTGTATAAGTTTAGGCCCAAATCTATACAATGGGATATTATATTGGTTAGAACGGATGAGATTCCACTGCACTCAAGTGGAAAACTACTAAAAACCTGCAGAAACAGTAGTTCCATCGTGTGGACAGAAATCCAGTATGCCCAAAAAATGATCTCTCCACCTTCTTCCCTCCTTCCCTTCCTCCCTCCCTTACTGCCTTCAACAGGGCCATCCCCATGTTGCCTAGGCTAGCTTCTAATACCAGAGCTCAAGTAATCCTCTTGTCTCAACCTCCCAAGTAGCTGGGAACACAGGCACATACCACTCTGCCAGGCTGAAATGGTCTTTAATTAGAAATGTAATCCCAAGGAATAAAGGATAGAAGCAAGCTGAAATGTAAAAAAGTCATAACAAACATGCACTAAGAAGATTTTTCTTTGTAACAGAAAAGTATAAAGACAAGTCAAATGCAATAGGATGATGATATAAACACTTTATACCTGCCCAGTGGGAAACTACACAGATGTGAAAACTAAAGGAGTTCTCTCAATGCAGCAATGTGGAAAACTTTCCTATCAGGGAACAAAATTATATGTAAAGTATATAATCTTTTATGACATGTTATAAACATACATACACACAGAGACATACCATATCCATAAGCTATAAAATAAAAGGAAAGGAATTAAAGCAACATCGGCATCTGCTTGCATTTATATTAAAACACACACACACTCACACACACACACTCACATTGGATGATAACTAAAGCGTTCAAGCTATATGAAGGGATGTGTACCTGTAATCCTAGAATTTGTAATTCAAAACCAGTCTGAGCTACATAGGAATACCTGATCTCAAGAAAGAAAAAAAAAAAAAAGAAATCTTAAAGGCTTAGGTTATAGCTCAGTGTGAGACCATGGGGTTCAATCCCAAACTATAAACTTTTAAAAGGATGAACTGAGGAAGGAGAGAAATAAAAGAGGAGGAGGAGAAGGAGGAGGAGGAAAAAGAGAGAAACTTATAAAAATGGTTCAACTGGGGATAGAGAGGTGACTCAGCAGTTAAGAGTACTTGTTGCTCTTGCAGAGGACCAAGTTCAGTTCTCAGCACCCACAGGGTGGCTCACGACCATACATAACTCTAGTTCCAAGAGATCCAATACATTCTGTCCTCTGTGAACATCAGGTACACATGACGTGCACATATATAAATGCAGGCAAAACACTCATATACATAAAATAAATGAGTATTAATTAATTAATTAAAATAAGTAGCTAACTCTAACGAATAAATCAAGTGAAGCAAAGACAGGCATGTTGACTATCTTAATTTACTACTTAGTTTTATTTTGAACCATGTGAATACTGTTTTTCATAAGAAAAAAATTAATTAAAAATATAAGAGATCTTAAGAATAAGAAAGTGTTATCCCAATTAAAAAAGTAGTATAGGAAAAAATCCCTCTCTGCTGCTTTGGATGGGTAAACAAATTAGAAGTCTATTACCTCAGAGACATGGCGGCTCTGTCACTACATGTCTATAAGAAGCTAAAGGCGTGGCTTCCAAACTAGCATGCCACCTGAATAAACAAGACATGCCATAGCTTGCCACCCGCATTGTGCACTAAAGCCAGCTGTGGAATTGCTGAGGAAGAGGCAGAGTAATTAGCCTCTTCGGCACGCATTCACCAGGGAGTGGAATGCACTCAGCTGTCTTCAGCTTTTACACAGCACTTCTAATACCTTAACTCAACCATCATGGAGAATGTGTTGAAACAAGGAATAAACTGAAGCTGATATTCAGGAATAAACTGAAGCTGATATTCAGAGAGCTCCAACGCAATCCAACATCAGGAAGCTAGGGCAGCAGTGATAGGCTCTTTGTCCACTGTATCTCTTCAACTCACTCTGACCACTCCACATCCTAGAGTCCGCAATGGGATTCAGAGTGGGGAAGAGAACAATGGGTGTCTAGGAATATAAATTCCTCCTGTTTCCTAAACCATCTTAACCATGACACCCTGGTAACCACCTTGGAACAAACTCAGCGTCTGAAAACAGAGATCTGTACTGATGACTAAAATGAGTCAGGATTGATGGTATATTTTGACCGTGGCCAACCATAGTTAGACATCACTTAGGCAGATGCCCTCGTGAGTGAACAGTAGCTTCCTTACCTGGAGTCAAAGAGAGTGCCGTCCAGAAGTGTGCCGTTGTAATGATATCTGAGGAAGTCCCCACTCTGACTTCTCCTCTCACAGTTCTCAGGGACCACCTTATTCTCAATGGAAATGGTATCCTTGGGGTTATGGAGGTCCAACAATGCAACATCAAAGACTAGGGACGCCTGCCCTGGGATGTCCTTTCCTGGAGTGAAATGGAAAAACAATTCATTCCAGACACAAAATTTAGGAAGTGCTTTAAGCACCACTCATGCCATCTCTGCTGGTGTTCCTCATTCCTTGAAGTTTTCAAGCCAAGGAAACAAACGCTCTGCTCTCCATGTTGTGTAACTACAGTGTCTCACGCTAATGTCTAACTGTGGGCATCGCATAATGCAAATTCCAAACCTCTCTCTGGAAAATCCTATATGTTCATGTTCTTTAAAACCAAGAGCCTCATTTTTTAAATGTTTTTTATCCAAAATGAGCTGTTAATAAACAGAGATTAGATAAAAAGTAAAAAATGATACACATAACCCATAAGTTATGGGTCTTTACATATTTTCTATCTCATTTCTGCATGGTGCTGTTTCTCTTGGATATTTCTAGGGTGAGACACATTAGATAGAGCCTACCCTCTGTATTTATGGGTTCTACATCTATGGAGTCAACCAATCTCAGAGCAAAAATATTCAAGACAAAAAGTTTCATCTGTAAAATGAAACATGGTGGCACACAAGTGTAATTTCAGCACTAGGGAGGTGAAAGTTAATGAGAATTCAAGGTCCCCCTCAGTTACATGAGTTCGAGCCCAGCCAGCACTAAAATAAATAATAAATAAATAAATGTTTTTATCTGTACTGAACACATACACTTCTATTTTTTTTCATCACTTCTAATTTTTTCACTAATCTCTAAACAATACAGAAAGACATTTTTTTTCTGGTTATTTGAGACAGGGTTTCTCAGTAGGCTTCACTGTCCTGGAACTCACTCTGTAGACTAGGCAGGTCTCAGAGATTCGCCTGCCTCTGCCTCCAGAGTGTTGTGATTAAAGGCATGCTCCACCACTGCACAGAGACAATTAGTTATGTATGCTGTATAGCAGTTTTCCCCCTGGAATTGAAACATTCCCTGTAGGCATGGGAAGATTCAGGAGGTTAAAAAAACAAAACTTGACAGATTTAATGCTTTTGAAAAAAAGAGAATAAAAGGGAGTTTCTTCAGCGTCTTCTAGATACATCAGGACTGAGGCACAAATGAACTCATAGAAGGTGACATCATGGGCAAGACCTGCACAGTTCAAACCAGAGAGCATCCTAGCACTGATTGGGGGAGTGAATGCCAAGTCCCACCTCGAATCAAGAAGCTATGTGCAACTGGTCCCTACTAAGAAAGGGGAAGCCAGTTTTCTCAAACGCACTGTTAGTGGTAATATCAACCACACTCCAGAGCACACCCCATGCCCAGGGGTAGCTGGTCCACACAAAATGCACTGCACACTCTGGGTCACACCCCACGCCCAGGGGTAGCTGGTCCACACAAAATGCACTGCATGGTTTTTGTTCACTGCTTGTTTTTCCTTCCTCCTCCTCCTCCTCCTCCTCCTCCTTCTTCTTCTTCTTCTTCTTCTTCTTCTTCTTCTTCTTCTTCTTCTTTTTTTTTTTTTGTAAGTTTGTTTTGATTTTTCTTTTTTGAGAGAGAAGGAACATGAAGTTGGGTGAGCAGGAAGATGGGGAGGAGTTGGAAGGAGCTGGGGAAAGGAAAAATATATGAACATATGTTGTATGGAAAAAAATGTTTGTAGAAAGGAAGTTTCTCTAATTTCTGTTTATTCACCTCGTACTGATAAAGATCAGACTCAGACTGTGCAGGTACACAGTGAGTGATCTACTACTGCCCTAGTCCCCCCAAAAATCAACTCAAGAGTGCAAATTTTCCTAGCATTAACATATCCTCACTGAATATTTTTGCAGCTTTCCTAAGATATAATTTATATACCACACAATTCAAATGTCCAAGGTATATGCTTTGATAGCTGAGCACAGTGAAGTATTACATAAATACATAGTATTTTAAGTGTTATTTTTAAATACATATGCACTAACTATCTACTTTAAAGAAATAAATGATTCCTTGTAGTAGGCTGGGAATCTTATTTTGTTATTTAAGTGATATCCAAAATATCCTGTCAGCACTTGGGAAGCTGAGTCTGGAGGATCAGCAGTTCAAAGCTAGCTTTGGCTACAAAGCAATATTTAAGAACTGAGGTGAATGTGCTTACATTAGCAAAGAATGAGACAATCGGAACATCAATAAGAATAATTTATGGCTAGGGAAAGGATTGAGGGACCCAAAGAGGACAGGGACTCCACAGGAAGACCAACAGAGTCAACCAACCTGGACTGAAACTGAACCACCAACCAAAAATTATACAAGGGCTGGACCTAGCCACCCCTCTACCCCTGCACATATGTAGCAAATGTGCAGTTTGATCTTCATGCAGGTCCCCCAGCAACTGGAGTGGGGGCTCACCCTGACTCTATTGCCTGCCTATGCATCCTCCTCTCCTAACTCGTCTGTCTTGTATGGCCTCAGTAGGAAGGGGTGTACCTAGTCCTGTAGTGACTTGAGGTGCCAGGGTGGGTTGGTTCCCTGAGAGGAACCTCCCCCTTCTCAGAGGTGAAGGGAAACAGAGGGAATAGGGGAAAGGCCATGAGGGTGGGGTATGGGGGACTGGGAAAAAGGGGGACTGCAATCAGAATATAAAGTGAAAAAATAAATAAATCCATGAGATAAAAGATTTTAAAAGAATAATTATATCTTTCAGAGACAAGAAGTAAGACACATTTGTGGTGATTTTCAAACTGTTTCTCTTTAGTATCTTTAGTAGGGTACTCGAATGCCCGACTCTGAAGAAACAGTATGCAGGACTGGGTTTGTAGTCAGAAGGATAGCACATTTTGCATGCACAAGACCCTAAGTTTGATCACAAGCACCGACAAATAAAAATAACCCATTATAGAGGTTTGAATGAGAAAGCCCCACCCTATAGTCTCAGACATTTGAACATAACCTCCCAAGTTAGTAATACTCCCAAGCTGGTAATACTGTTCAGGAGGTTTAGGCCGTAAAGCCTTAGAGTAGTCCATCCCTGGGACCCGACTTTGAGATTAAAGGCCTCACACCTTCCAGTTGCCTCTCTGACTTTGGAAATGCATTGGAAGAGGTGAGTTCTCACTTCACTCGTCGTACCACACCTGCTGCTTATTGCCACGATGAACTCTTATTCCCTGGATGATCTGTAAGCCCAAATAAACCCTTCCTTCTATCAGCTGCTTCTGGTCATAGTGTTTTATAGCAGCCACAGAGAAGTACAACCATAAGAGCTGTTTGCCGATCTCAAGCATGGAATATAAAACATGGACAGGCTGAGCCTCATCCCCTCAGCCTCCTCTCCCCTTTGCCCTACAGACCACAAAGGCAGAAAACAGTGTGGAAAATATTACATTGGTTATTGCTAAGTAGAATACCATTCAACTTCCTCAATAACACCATGTTTTCATTTGTATTCTTTTCTATCCTGTTTCTTTTTTTTTTTTTTTTTTTTTTTTTTTTTTGGTTTTTCGAGACAGGGTTTCTCTGTATAGCCCTGGCTGTCCTGGAACTCACTTTGTAGACCAGGCTGGCCTCGAACTCAGAAATCCGCCTGCCTCTGCCTCCCGAGTGCTGGGATTAAAGGCGTGCGCCACCACGCCCGGCTCTGTTTCTTTAAAATAGGTTCTTATTTACCAGGCTAGCCTTGAACTCACAATACTATGGCTCAGTCTGTCAACTGCTACTACAGGTGTATGCCACCACACCCTGCTCTCATTTCTATTCTTTACTCTATGTATACCTACTGCCTAAATACCTAAAGGTCTCTGTTGTATCCAACCATCAGTATGATTGAATTATGAAATTTAATATGGATAACTAATAAACCTTATTTATCAGTCAACACTCTACTTCTCTTCATAGGACACTAATTATTTTATTTTGCTTTCAAGACAGGGTCTTATGTGGCCGAGCTGGGCTCCAACTTACTGTGTAGCTGAAGATGACCTTGAACTCCTCATCTTCCTGTTCTCACCTCCCAGGTACTGAAATTAGACGTGTGCACCCCCATGTGCTGGGGATCAAGCCTGGGGCTTCATGAATGCTAGGCAGGAACTCTACCAACTCCATAATAGTCACAGCCAATGGTATGCTTTGAGTTTATTCAAGTAGAACACACACACTCATAGAGCTAACAGAGGAGGAAAGCTGGGAAATATATCAATTTAGACATCAGTGGCTTTACTTTGATGTTTATAGCTTCTTAAACTGTCTAGACCAAATCTTGCTTACAAATAAGAAAGTGAGAGAAGTTGGTGGCCGGGGCTGCAGCTGGCAAGGCAGGGAGGAACACAGCGCTTAGTATGAACACTGATGTCCATGAGCAAATGCAAGTCTAGACAGAAGATCATCCTGCCTAGCAGTGTCCAAAAGACCTCTCTGTAACGATAGAAACAAAGAGTGTTGTGGAGTAGCACAGAGCCCTTCGCAATGTGTGGCTCTCTCATACCAGAGATGTGAGGCTGTGGCCAGAACTGAATTTTAATATTAATTCATTTTTGTTTCAATGTAAACAACCACATTGTGGTAGCCAATGGCAACCATAGTTGTATTGTTGACCTAGAGCAAAAGGCAGGGTATTTTTCAGTGGACACAGATGAACTGATCACTACAGACAAAGGTAAAGACAATAAGGCTAGAGAGGTGCCTCAGAGATGGCCGAGGAGTAAAGAGCACTAGCTGCTCTGTCAGAAGACTTAGGTTGGGTTCCCAGCACCCACATACAGCAGCTCTCAACAGCCTGGCTCTCCAGCTCCAGGAGATCTGAACCTCTCTCCTGGCCCCTATGCACAATGCACTCATATACATGTACAGAGAAGCAGGCACACACACAAACTCACCAATGAAAAGAAACATACAAGAATGAATGAGGAAGAGAAGGACTTACCGTCTCCCTCCTCCCCGTAGGCCAGAAAAGGGGGGACTGTGATGATACGCTTCTCACCGACACACATGCCCAGCAGCCCTTTGTCCATTCCAGGGATCAGCCATCCAATCCCCACGTACGTGTCATAGGTTTTCATGCGATTATGGCTGAAAAACATCAAAGAGGAAGGAAGCAAGTTCCATACCATTCCTAACTCATCCCTTGGGATTTCTGTTTCCCAAATCTCAGATAAACACAAAGCCCACAGTCATCCCTAGGAGCAGGGTCTTATGTGGCCCAGCAGGCATATATCTCATTGTTAGGAAGAAATGAGAAGTTCCTATGGATACCGGCAGTCAACAGCTCTCCTACTCACTGAGCTCTCTGCCATTACAGAAAATCTCAGAGAGTTCCCTACTTTTTACCCTAGCCTCAGGCCTCTCTATAGTTCTCCCCTTCCCTTTCCATAGACAAACCATATAAATGACTCAAACACCCATGAGTTTCCCTAGAAACATGTCTCTTCACTTAAGTGGAGATCTGCAACTATGGTTTAACCATTTAGTCATTTAAATGAAATTTTTAATGTCTTCTAAAGGTGTTATAGTTTGACCCTGGCACCACAGAGTATCAAACACCAACCAAAATTATATGAGGAGGGATTTAGTACTAAGTAAAGTTTGGTAGAATACATTTTCTGGTTTTCTAATGAGCACAGAAAGAAGACATGACAGAAGGAACCAAGGGCATTTCACACACTGCCACCAACAGTGGCACTTACCTGGAATCAAACAGTGTCCCATCCAAGAACGTTCCGTTGTAGTGGTACCTCACAAAATCAGATACTTGGATAGTCCGAGGGCAACTGGGAGGCTTGAAATAGGTCTGAATCTGAACCTGGTCTTCAGAATTCCAAATATCCACCAAGAGTACATCAAAATGAAGAACTGAGTTTGGAGGGATCACACCAGCTGGAAATTACAGAGCATTCACACTGAGAGACTGCCATCTTCTGGCAACTCCGAGATTCCCTAGAAAGCAGCTGTTGAATAGCTATCTTCTTGTTGAAACTGCTACCCTCAGGAGGGAGGAAGTGGGTATGGAAGTGGGACTGGAGAGACTAACAGAAAAAGATTTACTAGGTTTCTCTCCAAAGATATAAAAGTGTAAACAGTGGCTAATGAGAGGAATTGTGCCCTAAGGAGCTGCCTCCAAGTTGAGCTCCAGAGACACAGGTTTTATCTGCCACCACCCGTATTACAGTGGGCTTTTTAGTAATACAGTGGCTGCCCGGAAGTAACCCCTCAGCCAAGCTCCTGCAAGTTACTCCAGTGAACTCATTAGCTCACCAGGCTGAATTTAGTGGGTTCTTTGGTCTGCTATCAATGACCTAAGTGCCTAAGTGGGTTAAATAAACATGTGTTCACATCCCACAAGTAAGAAGTCAATTGACCAGTGCTGTGATAACAAAAGCCAAAAGAATTCAAACCCATCGCCGATGTACAATTCCAAAGGGCTGATTCTTCCTCCAAATAAAATTAAAGAAAGAGAGAAACTCTCCTCTTCTCAAGAGTTCCTTAGATACTCCTGTGTCGGCACTTTCTTCCATCCCTAAGAGATAAACCTATACTGGAAATGCTAGCTATGGGTGTTGGGCCTTTCTTTTTCTTCTATTAAAGATCCCAAATTCTCCAGTCAGGTTGGCTGAAGGGGCTGCAAATGTGTCTATAAATAACAGAATGAAGACTTACAAACTCCTTCACTTCCGTAGGCAAGGTTTGGGGGAATTGTCACAAAACGCCTCTCGTTTACACACATCCCAACAAGAGCTTGGTCCATCCCTGCGATCAGCTGGCCTTTTCCCACAAACACGTTGAAGGTAGAGTCCCTGTCATAGCTGACAATCCAGAAGGAAGAGAGAGAAACAAAAGCACAGTTATTGCCATAGTGAAAACAGTTTCGTGATGGTCACAGCAGCAGACAAAAAGGCCTGCCAAGGAGTTACTGACCCAGGATTTGTAATCACTGGACAGCATCTGCAGGGTCGAAGTTCTTATATTAACTTGAATATAAGTAGCCAACAAATCCGCTTAAAATTGCTTGCCACTGGACTGATCAGCTTAGGCCCAGGTCCAGGGCTTTGAATTAGCTCTCCCCAACATCTCCCCTCCACTGGATGAACTGTTGGAGTGCATAAAGGAACCCTGTCCTACAGATCCAAAACTATAGGATATCCATGACACAGGGCAACAACAGAATATCCATATCCAAGAGGAATCCTAATTCGGGTCCAGTATTGATAGTGTAGCAGAAGCCAGAGACCTCATACCAGACCAATGACTCACCGCAATGAGCATTTGCAAGCAAAGAAGTATGGACAAAAGGGTATACTGTGAGACACATTGTGACACACTACAGCTTCCACCATGAGATTTTTTTTTCTTTTGGGGAATAAGGTTGCCAGGGTGAAGAGAGTATATGGGGTGGGGGTGGGGTGAGTGGAATTGGGGTGCATGATGTGAAATTAACAAAGAACCAATAAAAAGTTTTTTTAAAAAATACTTACCACACAAGTTTGACACCCTAAGTTTGATCCCCCTGAGCCCACAGTGAAAGCAGTCCTGAAATTGTCCTCTGATTTCCTAAGCACACTGAGGCAGATGCAATAGAGAAGGGCTGCACATGATTAAATGCTGACATGGCAGGCCATAAATAACAAAACATGGATGGGACTTACACCCTGTTCTTCAAAATTAAATTGAGCAACAGAGTTTTATCTTCCAGGAGATGTATTGGTTACGTGCTCTGAGAGATATGTAAATGAAGGACAAGACAAGTTTGTCTCTAACTACTTTATACACTAGCAGAGAAGCCCATAGGTTCAAACACTGTGTGTGGAAAAGGCCTGATAGTCCATAGTAACAAAGGTAGTTGAGGGGAAGGGGCCACAAGTTCAAATGTAGCCTGGGCAGCCTTCTGAGACTGCCTTGAAATTTAAAGGGAAAGAGGTCTGGAGGCACTGCGCAGTGGTGGAATCTAGCATTGCAAGGTTCTGGATTTAATTCCCAGCCCTGCAGACTGAAGAAAAGAATCAGGGTGGGGAAGGGGAAATGAGTGCAAAAAGAGAAAAATAAGCAAAAGAAACCTTGCTGCATATCTTGGTTTACAATAAGAAGCAATGGAAACAACTCAAGGGGATAGCCCTGCCTTTGCTTTAGTCAGATGGAAAATACATTGTCCTGTGGCCATCTTACGGGTTCCTACTCATCCATATTGAAGGGTGCACTCAGTGAGTGAGGGGTAAGGGTGCCCTCAGTGAGTGAGGGGTAAGGATGCCCTCAATGAGTGGGGGGTAAGGATGCTCTCAGTGAGTGAGGGGTAGGCCAATGTGATGGCTCAGCTGGTGAAGACACCTGCTACAAGCCTGACAACCTGAGTCCCTGGTACTCACATGGTGGATGGAGAGAACCAACAACCACAAGACATCCTGTGGCCTCTTCATGTGTGCCATGGCAAGCATATGAGCTGGCACACACACACACACACACACACACACACGTACTACAGGTAACACAGTTACACTATCAAATGATACCATTTCCCATTTACACATATGCAGATACTATGGGAAGATCCATTTTGAAAAACCTGAGAGGGGCAGGGAGTTACTAACTGCTAGCACTTATGCTTCTGTGGCCACCCTTCCTTTTGATACATCTGCCTTTTCCTCATTTTTTCCTAAGGATCGATTTGATGAAGCAATTTGAGGTGCCGGCTTCCTCAGACTTTCCCCCTTCCCCAGCTCCTCCTAGTCTAATACCCCATTTTAATTCAAGGTCAGTGAGCAGAACAGGATTTCCAGCCTGGGCCACACTGGAGCACAAAGAAGAACGTGCACCTTCTACAGATATCAACCTCAAACCTCCACGCTGGGGCAAATGCCACCTCCTGTTCCGCCAGCTCCTGATTTTTGCCTGAGCATGGCCATATCCCAGTACCGTCCTCGGAGCCATCCTTGGGATTGTGATAATGAAACTATAAGCAAGGCTTCTAAGACTCCTGAGGAGCAGCACTTGTGGGAGCAGCAACAGTACCCAGGCAGGAGGGAGGGGGCTTTACAAACGCATTCCTCATCTGCAGAACATGAATACAGTTTCCAAGCTTAATACAACTTTTTGAAGTGCACACACATCCTATTTTAATAGTATTAATTCTTTTTCTAAGAAGTTTGCACATTTATAATGGAATCCTATTAAAAAGTCCATTAAACTGAAATTAAATATTCAAAGAATTGGTTTGTCGATAGAGGGATTATTGTGGGCACAGCTAACAGATCACAAATCATTCCTCTTAAAATGACATTAAGCATAAAGAAATTGCAAATTAAACTGAAAATGTTTCTGGGTTGTTATTTTATTTACTTGTTTTCATTTAATAACTTATTTTATATATATGAGCATGTTGACTGCACGTGTGTCTATACACCACATTCATGCCTGGTGTCCACCTTGGCTCACCTGGAACTGGAGTTATGGACAGCTGTAAGCCACTACATGGGTACTGGGAATCAAACCTGGGTGGTCTAGAAGGGCAGCTGTGCTCTTAAACACAGAGCCGTCTCTCTGGTCCTATTCTACTTTGAGAACTTCATACATAAGCACTGTATCTACATCTCTCCTACCCTTCCCACCCCCCCAAGTCCCACCCACACCCTGTCTCCCAAATTCACACTCCCTTATTTAATCATTATTGTTATTATATGTTATACATACTGAGGGTAAGCCAGGGGAACTGAAGCTGATGAGGAAACTGGGTATTGAACCCTTTAAAGGGGGCTGCTTCTTGCTCCAAGGAGTTTGAGAGCCAGAGAAGGAAACCTACTCAGGTGAGGGACTGAGCCCAGACCAATCAGGGAGAAGGAAAGGAAGTGAGAAAGGGGAGGACTAGGGAGCCTATAAAAAGGGCAACCCAGAGTTCCTGAGTGGCCTCTCACCTCTAGGGTCCTTTAGACCACCTTGATGGGAACTATTTGTTCTTTTGTTCTTTCTGTAGCTCATGATTCTTTCTCTGCAAATGCAGCTCTGGAAGCTCCACCAATCTCCTTTACCTTCTGGAATCAAGCCAATTTCTCCACAGTTGGCACCCTCTGACTCCTGTCATTTTCTGACATCTACCACTATTCCTCCTGCTTGTGATTCCCAGAGGAATCCTGCTTCTACCTTTCCCAGAGGTCCAATTCTCTGTCCCTAGATGACTGGGCCTCACCCTAATATTTCTGTGGAATTGTGTGTTTATGTGTGTGTGTGTACATGTGTGCATGTGTATATGCATGCTTACACACTTAGCATTTCTTATATAAACATGTTTCCAGGGCTGACGACTTAGGATCGGACATCCTATGTGGGAGTTCACCCATGGAAGAAACTGAATCTCTTAGCAGGCATTGACCATGTGCATCTCCTTCATCTAGGAGTGAAACCATGTGACATCTCCCCCAATCAACACTAGCAGGTCATCTGGTATTGTCATTATGCTAGATTTGATCAGGCAACCATTTTGCTGATATCTCATAGGTGTGTTTTCCCTAAAAGACACTATTTAATAGCAACCATCCTGGGTCTCTGGCTCTTACACTCTTCATGCTTTTCCCTGAGCTTTAGGTACAGGGGCTACATTGCAGATGTATCAGCCAGGGTTGGGCACCCACATTAATTATTCGCTGCACTGTGGCCAGTTGTGGATCTCTGTAATAGTCCCCATCTGTTAGAGGGGGGAAAATCTTTTTTGATAAAGTGTGAGAGCTACAGTTGTCTGTGAGTATAAAGGTAATTGTCTACAACGCAGTTAGAACTTATATTGGTTTAGGAAAATGGTGGTAGTAGGTTCTTCTCTCATAGTTATGACCTCTCCAGCCCTGAGTAATTGGCTAGCTTTGCATTACTCGGCATGATTCCCTCCTGTTGAGCAGGCCTGAAGTCCAACTAGATAGCTGTTGGCCACCCCCAAGATAAAAGTGTCACTATTGCACTACTAGAGATACCATGCCAGGCTGGCCATTACTGTTATCTGTAAGCTTCACAACTGGATATCACTACTGATGGTTCCCACCCCACCCCCCTTGGCAGCTTGCTTGCACAGCACCCTTCTTCTAGATCAAGTCCAGCTCTACTCCACCGTGTCCTGATGTAGGCAGTGTCTTCAGCAATCAAGTCTTACCTTCAAATTCTGGAAGGAAACCAAGGAAAATGGCAGTAGCCCATATTGTTTTAGAAGTATCATCCATTTCTTTGATCTACAACTTGTAGGTTTCCCATTCTGGCACTGGGATTCATGTTCAGTGAATGCATGACTCTTAAGGAAAGCACACACACACACACACACATGTCCATACCTACATACAAACATACACTTGTATATTATGTATGTTTTAAGGAATCTCATATAGTAACATGTTGCTCTATGGCTTTTTCAAACACCCTTGGTGTTATTTATCTCTGCTTCTAAACTCCCCCCTCATCCCCCCCTCCCCGATTAACCTTCCTTCCTCTCCACAGCTGAAGTCCCTGTGCACATTTTCCCAATTATCCTTCCTATTACTCCCCTCCTGCTATGCCCCTTTCTACTATTTACCAAGCATCTCTTCTGTGTTAGGCCCAGTAGCATAGCAAGCTCTTCACAAAGAGCTTGATTCCATCTAATCCTTGAATCCTCAGAATCCTTACACAACACAGGTTGTGTTATGTAATGCTTAGACATTCAGGCTCCCTGGAAGTTAATTTTTTTTTCCAAGCTCAAAAAGTTAGCCAAGTGGCACAGGCTGGGGAAGCTCAGTAGCCACACAGTGTTGTTAATTCTTCTAATGATCAGCCTCGTGGTGTTAATTCCTTCCTTTGGTGATCGCATAGCACTGTGAACAATGATGCAGAAATGTGTTATACGCACTAAGGCACATAAGGCTCTAACAATGCAGGACCAGTGTCCTCTGTGGCTGACCATTAGGGAAAAAAATGAAGTCGTTCTAGGTAGATTTATGCTGATCATGGCAACTGGCACAAACTCATGTGAAGCATCAAGCCCAGAACTGGTCATGAAAATCACTTCTGCAAATGCTGGAATAAGATCTTATGCAGCCTGTCCCACTGGCCAGCTCATTCACACCTTTTATAGATGTCCCAACTGGGGTCCTACAGGAAACAGATGGCTCACCCAACCAGGCAGTTCCCGGAAGGCTTACTGAAGGGACTGTGCACAGCTGACATTATACTCAATGGAGAAAAAAGCCTGATACTTTCTCCCTGTACTCAGAAATAAAGTAATGATGCCTTCTTTCCCACTTTATTCAGCAAAGTCCTGGAAAAACTGGTGAGGCAAACTCAGCAAGACAAAGACGTAGAAGCATCCACACTAGGAAGAGGCATAGTGTTCCTATGCTAACACAAGAAACTGTAGGAACCCCTAAGGAGCTTGCTCTCTCTGAATTAATAAATGACTTTAGCAGTGTGGCATGATTCAAAGTCAATATACAAAAATTAGCTGTGTTTCCCTTCTGTCAGTAGATAATAAGAAGTTAATAAATAATTCTATCTACAAAGGCAAAAAAAAAAAAATGTTTGCTAGAAAGACCCAAAAAAACTACACACCAAAAACTAGAGAAATATTGCTGAAAGAAAGGTAAGTGGTCTGGCAAGGTGACTTACCTGATATAGACACTTAAAACCAAGACTGAGGACCCGAGTTTGAGCCCCAGTACCATGGTAGAAGAAGAGAACCAACTCTTGTAGGGTGTCCTCTGACCTCCATACATGGACATGTGAACTGCACACTCATGCATATATACACACATGATTAAAAAAAATAGTAAAATAATTTTAAGCAGAAATAAAGAGGACAAAAATAAAGACACCCTACCTGTGTTCACGATTTGGAAGACTACTGTCATTAAAACACTTGCAGCACCCAAGAGCCAAGACATACAGAGCCAAGACAGTTCCCATCAATTCCCATTGGCATCTTGCAGCAGGAGAAAAATATCCTAAAATTCATCTGGAAATGTCTAAGGATTCAAAGAGCCACAATAATCCTAAGAAAGAAGAGCAAGAGCCCTCTAGTCCCTGACCTTTAACTGTAGAAGGCTACAGTAATGAGAACAGTATGCCCCAGATTTAAATTACAGAAACTAATGTAACTGAACAGAGAGTCTGGAGTGAATCCTTCCATACATGGTCAAGGGATTATGAATAAGATCACATGGTGGTGAGATTCTAGGCTCCAAAAAAACAAAAGTTGGGTCTTTGCCATTAAATGCAAATCATAGTACAGACATAAAGCTACAAAACCCCTAGAGAACAGCATGGAGCCAGGCATGGTAGGTCACACCTATTATCCCAGCAATGGGGATGTTGAGGCAGGAAGATCAAGGAAGTAGAGGCCTGCTTAGGCCTCATCCTTAAACTCCGTCTCAAAAAGCACAGGGAAAGCCTCCCAGCATTGATTTCACAATGATTTCTTGGATAGCACCGGAGGTACAGGCCGCCAACGCAAAAACAGTTAAGTGGGATTGTGTCAGACACAATTTAAAAAACCTCACAGTGCAGAAAATAATTGACAGGGTAGAAAGACAACCTGCAGAACTGCAGCAGAGATATGCAAACCACTCTCAAGTTTGACTCTGAAACATCACTCCCGTAGACTTATGTGCTTGGACACTAAATCCTTAGCTGGTAACGCACTTGGGAAAGTTACAGAACCTCTGGGATAGAAGGCCCAGCAAGTAGGCATAGGCCACTAGAGGTGGCCCTTTGAAGGTTCCAGCCATTCCAGGTTCTGGCCTGTGTTCTCTGCTTCCTGATCTATAAGATGTAAACAGCCACAAGCCCAACTGTCCTGGATTGGACCAAGCTGCTCCAGCACCGTGCCTTCCCACCATGATGGACCAAAACCTCTATATTACCTGCAAATTAGCCCTTTCCTTCCTAAAGCTGCTTCTGCCAGGCATTTTGTCGTGGTGACAAGAAAGATAACCAATGCACATACAAGAGACTAAGGTCTAGAATATCTAAGAAATCTTGCAACTCAACAACAATAAAATGACGCAACTTTAAAAAAAAAAATGAACAAACTACTTGAATAGACATTTCTTCAAAGAAGAAAACCAAATGACTAACAAGCACATGAAAAGGTGTTCCTAGCACCAAGGAAATACAAATTAAAACCATAATATATTTCCAGGGCACTTCCCACCTGCAAGCTCTCCTCTGGCGAGTGTATGTGGCCAACATACTCTCGCCCAAATAGACAAGTCAGGCTTTAATGAGTAAGTGACTACTAGTGACCAATCACTGGCCTTAATTCCCTTGCCTATCATTCTGACTCAGAACAGTGGATAAAAGTCCATTTTGAATCCTGTGCTGCCTGTTTAATAGCCACTGAACAGGAATACATAGTTACTGAATAGGAATGTGCTATGGGGTTGCCAACCAGGATCTAACTCAGAGCCTAACAAATATCTCAAGCAGTTTGGGTTCCAGGTTCTGCTGTGATCTACACAGATGGTCCCTTGAACTCCTCTCTAAAATGAAAAGACTATCTCCATGACCCTAAAGAGATCAAGACCTGCTGGCACTTCTCAATGGCCTTGGTTTTGGTAGAAAGTTCCACAGACAGCACTGAATAAGACCTTTCCCCACAAAGGCAGAACAGCACAGGGACTATGTGCACAGATGTGTACAGATGCAGAATAACAGAGGGGCTGTGTATGGATGCAGAACAGCACAGTGCTATGTACACAGATGTGTGCAGATGCAGAACATCACAGGGGCTATGTGCACTGCTTTGTGTGGATGTGGAACAGCACAGGGGACAGTAGCAGCAAAACTAAGAAGGGAGTGCCTTTATTATGCTGCAAAATGAAGTTAGCACTTAAGATAGTGTGGGGTGGGGAGATCTCCCTAGGGCTGGGATGTAGCTCAGCAGTGGAGTGCTTGCCTAACATACACAAAGCCCTGGACTCCATCCTCAACAGCACAAGAAACACCTGATGGCTCATACCTGTGATCCCAATACTCAGCAGGTGGAGGCAGGTATCAGAAGACAGGGCCACCAAGTTTGAGACCCTGACTCAAAAAGGAAAAATACAAACAACAAAAAAGGTAAATCCAACCATGACACTACTGCTGAAGATAAGTAAAACCCATCATATACTCAACTTAGGAAATTGTCTACACAGAAGCATATATTATTTTCCAACATATTACTTAACATAAATAAGCACTTGGTATCTCTATCCTTACAGTGTTAATAATAGGCTGCACCTCTGAATATGGGATTAGGCAATGTTATAGCAAAGAAGAACGTTTGAGGGAACAAATGGCAAGCTGGTGGGCTGGTACACGCCTAAATCCAAGCAGTGGAAAACTGGGGTAAGAAGATTGAAGCCATCCTGGGATACAGAGCAAGACCATATCTCCGAAAAGGGCAATAAAAATAAACAATGGATGGAGAGATGGCTCAGTGGTTAAGAGCTCATATTGCTATTTCAGAGGATGCAATTGGGTTGCTCACAAGCATCTGTGACTCCACTTCCAGGGAATCTGATACCTGGCCTTCTTGTGTCCCTGCAAGTACAAATGCACACATATAATCTAAAATGAAACAAATAAATTTTTAAAAAATAAATAAATAAGAACAAGTAGTAACAGGAAGCTGTAGAGTCACATATATCTCCCCTTCTACAGGATAAAAGGAACAGTAAAGATGGCCTGAACAGCCCATGAAGGGCAAAAAAACCTTGGGAAAATTGAAAGCAAATAGAAGAACAGAGTGGATCTTACTGAAAAGAGTCTATAACACAGGATGGCCAAAGATCTATCAGGCTGGTCTCCTAGAAAGGTTGGAGCAGGACAGAAGGAAGTCCACTGTGCAACAAGGGACCACACCTGCACAGGTGTCCCTTCTCAAATCTTAGAAGCTAGCAGCTAGAATTTTAAGTTATAAAATTGCCTAACAAAGAGAGAGAGAGAGAGAGAGAGAGAGAGAGAGAGAGAGGAGAGAGGAGAGAGAGAGAGAGAGAGAGAGAGAGAGAGAGAGTATTTTATTGTTATGCTTGGAATTAAATCCATGGCTTCACATTCTTTTAAAATGTTTTTAATATGTGTCTTAATCAGGATTTCTATTCCTGTACAAACATCATGACCAAGAAGCAAGTTGGAGAGGAAGGGTTTATTGAGCTTGCACTTCCACATTGCTGTTCATCACCAAAGGAAGTTAGGCCAGGAACTCACACAGGGCAGGAACCTGGAGGCAGGAGTTGATGCAGAGGTTGCTGCTTACTGGCTGGCTTCCCCTGTCTTGTTCAGCTTGATTTCTTATAGAACCCAGGACTAACAGCCCAGGGATAGCACCACCCACAGTGGGCTGGGCTTTCTTCCCCCCCTTGATCACTAATTGAGAAAATGTCTTAAAGCTGGGTCTCATGGAGTCATTTCCTCAAGGGAGGCTCCTTTCTCTGTGATAACTCTAGCTTGTGTCAAGTTGACACACAAAACCAGCCAGTACAATATGTATGAGTGTTCTGCCTGCATGTATATCTGTATGCCACAGGTGTGCCTGGTATCTATGAATGCCAGAAAAGGGCATGAGACATCATGAACTTGAGGCAATCATGGGTGACACTGGGAGATCCCTGTCTCAAAAATAAACAGTCCAAGCATGGTGGCAAACACTTGCAATTCCCATACTTAAGAGGCTGAGGCATGAAGATGTCAAGTTTGTGTCGCTGGAATGGTACAGGGAATCCTCCAACCCTATCTCAAAACAACACACAAAAAAGAATACCCAAGACTGCCTCACCCGGGATCTGCTTCACGTAGCAATTGCAGTCCTGACATAGCAGCCCTTAGTGAACTAAAAGTCTCCTTGCGGGGTGACTTTACCCATCCCCTGGAGACATTCCTCCACTGAGAATGGATCCAGCTGCAGACCAAAAGAGGACCGGCCAGGTCTGACTTCCCTGCCTCCCACTCTCTGCCCCATACACTCCCAGACTAGGTGGCAAGAGTGTTTCTCCAAAGCCGCCACGTCTACCAGCAGCGAATGGGACTGGCAGGATAAAGACACCAATAAATGATCTGGCAAGCTACCTGTCTACTGCCCAGATGGAAAAATGAAGGAAGGTTGCAATGAAGGAAGAGAAGAAAAGAGCAGGCCGGACGTGGGATGATCTCCAGCACATTAAAATACTGAAAAGAAACACTTCAAAGCAGAGTCAAGCCGTCACATTCTGTTAAAGAGTATTACTCTTAGGTAACTGCACAAATTGAAAAGTTGTGTTCCCATAGGTAATTCTTAACAAGGATCCAGTCCAAAAAAAAAAAAAGGACCCAAATCAAGCCATTCATACGAATGCATAGTAACCTGCAATGCCCCACAGAAGCAAAGTCCCGTCAATGAATCTTGTCAGGGTGGGGTGCCTTGCCAACCAGCCAGTGGCCTCCAGGGACCTCCATTGGAAGAGTACTTTCCCGTAATTGAGAAGCAGCCCTAAGGCTCATTCCTCAGCAGCAGCAGCACCCTAGCATCATCTCCTTTGCCACAGTACATTCACGCTTTAAATACCTCCTGCCTGTGTGAGCGTGCCCTGACTAGCCACTAATCAAGTCTCCCAGTCCACCCAGCCCAGTGGCTCTTCTCAGAGGACCAGGCCTACTGAAGAAATGAGCCTGGGTCCTAACTTAAACAGATTTATAACTGAATGCCCATACAGGAGGCACCTTACCCAAATGCAACCAACCAAATTATCTCCCAGGAACCTGGCCTTGAGATAGAGTCTGGTTAATCATGCACACAGGATGGAAAGCTGGATCTCTTTTGAGGAAACCTCCTATGCAGTCCCTTGGGGATCTGGAGACAGTCATCTCAACTCATGTTTCTGGAATTTCTTACAGCATCAAAGATGACTCCAATAAATTCCCTCTGCACTCTGCTCTAGTCAGCTGGAATTGGTTTGTGTTCTCTTCTCAGCCATAATGAAGGCATGGCTTTCCGTTGTCTTTATTCTGTTATATCACAAATTTAGAAACGTAATTGAATAATTATGCAAAATAATTTTGCACCGAGACTAGACACCACAGTTCGGTTGTGGATGGGCCTGGTGCTGTTTGTATGCTGATGTTAATTCCACTCTCCTGGGAGGGGGCTGTGAACAAGGAATGAGTCATACTCAGGTGACTTCTTGTGAACCAATCCCCTAATGAATAAAGGAGCCAATCACTGGGCGAGTAGGCGGGACTTCCGATTTGGAGAGGGGAAGAGAGGAAGCAGGGGAGAATTAGATCTTTTTGGACCAGGATAGTGTGAGGATACGATGTAGCAACAAGTGTCTCCTGGTTTCCATGGCGGATCCGTCAAAATTCACCACTGTAGAATTTAAATTTAATAAGGTTTACAGGATTAGGATTTTAGTTGCTGCGCCCAACGATTGAGTTACGGTCGTTTCTGAACTAAGTTTGTGTTGGGTTTTCCTTCACGCAGCAGCTGGTCCGGGTTCAAGAGAGAAAGGTACGGAGGTAAAACACGTGGGTTTGCTTGAGGTGCACACAAAAGCCGTGGGGGATCTGAAACACCTCTAGGCCAGTCTCCACGAGATAATGACAGGTCGGCCATTGCCCGCCAGCACATGGCTGGCCAGGCCGCCTGGATAGAAGTACAAGTGCAGGAACATGCCGGTTTCTTTTTTTTATTATTTCCCGCAACAGGGTTCCTTATTCATAATCTATCCATTGAAGATCTCCTGGATGCTACTTCTCTACATGAGAGCCTCTACTAGCTATCCAGGACTTGTATGGAATGGTTCCTCCACACCTGACCTGCTCTCATCAGGGCTCGTGCCTCCTGATCCAGCTATCAAGAACTTTTTTTTCTTTTTCTGTTCCTTATGCATGATACTGTTCATTCCCAAGCTTTCCACACATCTCTTTCTCTCTTAAGCCTACTCTCTACATTGAAGAAATAAAACCCTGCCGATGCTCAGAACCTATCTCAAGCATCAGGTTTTCCCCCAAAGGCTTCCCTAGCAGACAGGAAACCCCTTCTCGTTGGAATTGGCAGAGGCATGGTTGTCTGCCCCTCACTTGGCAGTCTCGGTATGCCAGCTGACGTATATGAGACACACAGAGTCTACCACAGAGTCTAGAAGTTATTTATTATCCAAATGGCCAATGTAATCATACCTGTCTGAGCCTGGTGCTTCAGCCCCCACCTCAACCTCCCTCTGCTCTGTCTGTCTCTATAGCTCTCAGCAACTTCTATTTTACTGTGTAACCTAGAGTATCATGTGTTTTCCCAGTAGAAATGTAAGCTTCATAAGGTTCTGTTTAAATCACTACCACATCTCCAGAACCCAGAAGAGGAGGCACTCAATAAGTATCTGTTTAACGAATAACAAATGGGTGACTGAGTGGAAATGTAGTGAACTAAGCTCCAACAAACCTATAGTTCTTTTAGAGCAAAGGTTCTCAAAGTCCTACCTTCTAGATAGCTGAATCAGTAGGGAACTTGTCTCAAATGCAAATGCTTCTTGGACCCAAACCCCCAGAGCTAGCAAACCAGAAACTGTGTAACAATCTCTGCAGGCAATTTGGGTGCATTTAGTTTGAAAGCTTAGAGCAGCACGGGTCTACCTAACACATGCAGTGGGCTTGGATCAAATGTCTGCACCTTGGAGATCTGCAGACAGACCTGAATTCAGGCTGCCAGTGAACCAGAGAGAGAACTTTCTGCCAGGATAATGAAAAGGAAGCATTTTTAGCTTTAGTCCCAGAAGGAAATTGGAGCACCCCAAAGTGTTGTTCCCCTTACTCTCATGCCTAGCAATGCAATGGAATTCCTAAGATGAAGGTGGGGAGGCTGGCAGCTCTATAGCACCAGCAGGTGGAGCTGCCGCCTGCTTGCCTTTGCAACAGTGGACACAGGAACACATTCACAAGCCCACAGAGGTTAAACAAAGCCACATCCATAGCAGTCGCCAAGGGCTGATGGTCCTAGTCATCTTTGTAACTGTGAACGTCCATATGCAGAAAAGGCTCATTGGCTTCAAGTATCTGAGAGGGACACACAAAAAAAAGAAAACAAAACACAACAACCCCTGGTACAAAATTCTCCTGCTGCTTAGGGTACAAGTCCTCATTTTCTTTTCCTTATTAACAGTTATTGGGGGTGGGGCATGTCATCGGGAGAGTCACAAGCACCTCTATCCACTGAGCCATCTCATGCGCCTGACAGTTACCATTTTCTTCTGGCAAAACCACCAAGGAAGCCAAAGTCCAAACTCCTAAATTTTTCCTCTCTACACACACTTTGTAAGAGGCTATAAAAGTTGTGGGCTGCAGAGAAACTTTCATTCTGCTCTTTAAGCAGGCATGGGTTTGGTTCCCAGCACTCACATCAGGCACCATACAACTGCCTGTAACTCCAGCTCTCAGGGATCCGACACCTCTGACCTCTGAGGGAATGCGGACACGCGTGGGCCCATATCCACACACAGATACATAATTAAAAAATAATTTTTTTAAAAAATCTTTTTTTAAATTGAAAAAAAAAAAGAGAGAGACTTTCACCCTCAGATCCTAACATTCCACAAATTCCACAGGAAGAGAGACCTGAGAGGGAAGCAGTCAAAGAGCTCCTCTGTGTCTTGCCCTCTGCATTCCGGCTCCCCTTGGCAGCCATTTCTGAAAGGGAAATCTGATCCCTGAGCCCCAGGATTCAAAGTCTTCATGGTCTTTCTACTGTCCTTAGACAAGGTCCAAACCTCAATAGCCAGGAAGCAAGATCTCACCAAAGCTGGCTGGCTCCAGGCTGTTACATGGTTTCCTATAAATATGCACAATTCTGTGTCAATTAAAAGTTTTAACATTTACTTCATGTCTTTGAACCTTTCCCTCCAGCTTCCTCCTACTTTTCCCACTTGTCCTTGCTCCACTCTCACTGAGACCACACCAACCAGGCCACGCACTGGCGACACTGTGCACCCCCCTCCACACCCTGCTATCAGCCTTACCACCTCCCGCACCACACTCCCCTCTTCATCTCCTCCCTAGTACATTTTGCTCTTCCTTAGGTCTTATCCTTGCAATCTAGGAACTCCATGCTGACGGCCCACCTCTTGCACACGCATTAGCATATAGTTAAGCCTTCTGTGTGAGTCCATTGCTTCCTGCTTTTCTTCCACCGTTTTTATGGCAGCCTACAGAACACAGATTGGGCAAGTCATTTGGATATTCTCAGCCTTACTTTCTTGATCTATATTGAGGTATCTTCATCGCTGTCTTCTGAGGGGAGATGAATTCTGAGATGAAAATAATTTTACCCTGCTAAGGTACAGGGTAAAACTAGGTATGGCCTCTTGTGAGAGAGAGCCAGCTCTGCTGTTCTTCTTGTGCCTGTCTCGACATTTTGTAGTTACTTGCCTGTGCTAAATGACAGTCTCAGAATCGTGTAAGACCTTAACTCTTAAGGGTAGACAGTGTATAAATGCTATGGTTGTACCAAGGTGCTCTTCCCACTGTCCTCGTAGTCATCCCTAGAGAGGGGAACTTGTCCCTGTGGAAATTATTAGTGACCATCAGTTCAAGCAAAAAAGCACTTTATATGAAAGTAACAAGCCAAAGCTATACAAATAACTAATGAGCACACGAACAGATGTTCATCCTCATTACGGATATAAAGATCAAAGCCTTGATGAGGGGTCAGAGGCTTACTCTGCAGCTCTGGCTATCCTGAACCACATTATGTAGACCAGGCTATCCGAGAACTCACAGAGACCTGCCTGCCTCTGCCTCTCAAATGCTGGGACTAAAGGTGTGTACCACCACATCCAGAAAATATAATTTTTAAAAAGAACATGAAGAAATAGGGACACTAAGGGAGGGAGTGAAAGGTGAATTACACAAGACAACTGGGAGTTACTTTTGAGATTCTGGGCCTCAAAAACTTAGACATAAGTCCCATTTGATTCAACAGTTCCAATCCTGGGTATATATCCAAAAGAAATGAAATATTTTAAAAAATCAACCTTATAATCTATATTTTCAGAGGTTTTTTTGCATATTTTTTATGGAGAGTGTGCCATGACATTCATGTGGAAATTAGAGTACAATTTGTGGGAGTCATTTTTCTCCTTTGGCGATGAGAGAACCAGGGACTGACTTTAGATGATCAAGCTTGTCAGCGAGTGCCTTAACCACAGAGCCATTTCATGAGCCCTATACATTCTAGAACTACATAGCAGGGGAATACCTCAATTAAGATGGGTTGGTATAAAAACTACAACTGAAACAACGGTATGACTAGGTCTGAGGATATAGCTCAAAAATACAGAGCTTGCCTAGAATGTACAGTCCTGGGTTCAATCTCCCTGTGTACCCCCCAAAATAATTAACACTAAGGAGGTCTAACCATATCTAAGCCTTTGCTTTGTGCCACATAGTACTGACAACTTTAAATGTTTTTACATACTCACGTGTGGCTGCTTATATTGTACATAATAAGCCCATTCAGGCACAACAGTTTCCTGTCTAATGGAGTGCTTCACCACAAGGACACAGCCCAGGGTTAGAAACAGCAGCCTGAAGAAAGGGGCAAGGCTGAAATGAGCTGAAAACTTAAGTTACATGAGCAAGCCCAGGCCATCTCTCCCGCAGTTTTTGTAAAGCCGGAAGGGGTGGGCACAGGAGTTGCACACAGGCACAGCATTTGAATTCCCACAGCCTGAATCCAAAATATTTGCACAGGTCTCACAGGTCTCACTGGTCTTGGTTCCTTAATTGGAAAAACAAAAAAAACAAAAAAACAAAACCAAGGTTCTTGTAACTCCCCAAAGATTTAAATGAGCTCGAGCATATATATATATACCGTTGCCTAACACCTCAACAGTTCAGTACAATGACTGCGATTATGGGACACCTACCTCATCCTCCCACTAGTCAATGCTAAGGTTGGGTTGTCTAGACAATCCAGGGATGAA
Organism: Mus caroli; assembly: GCF_978045245.1. Classification (NCBI taxonomy): domain Eukaryota; kingdom Metazoa; phylum Chordata; class Mammalia; order Rodentia; family Muridae; genus Mus; species Mus caroli. Next base: position 92,022,908 of record NW_028227262.1, read on the forward strand.
ACCCAGGGACCAGTCAAGACGGACCACCAAGAAGGCGGGCGGGCATCACCCACTCTTGGAGGTCTCGCTGAGTGGCCATTTTACTTGTTTGAAAAACGTGTTCTGCTGTGCGGGGCAGAGAGGAAAAGAGGAATTGTCCGGTCCGCAATCTTAAGGTCCCAACTACCGCTGAAGGCTCAGCACACCTCCAAACGCATGGGGAGGGCGGCGGAGGGGGTGGGGGCGAGCTGGTGGAGGTCCTTGGGGAGTGTAGGGGCACGGTGTACCTGGAGTCGAACTTCTGGCCGTCGAGGAAAGTCCCCACGTAGTGGTAGCGCACGAAGTCGCCACTGTGCACCGTGCGCGGACACTCATCAGGCACGAAGCTCCGCTGGATCTGAAGTTCCGAGCTCACAGCCAGGCCCAACACCGGGGCTGCCTGCCCGGTCACCCAGAGCAGCAGCAGGAGCAGCGACCGGCGCCGCCAGCCCCGGGCCCCTAATGCCATCGCGCAGCCTGAACTCCGGGGAGGCGAGGGGCAAGGCTGGGCGCGCCGCGGCGATGCAAACGTGGAAAGGTCTCCCGGCTAGCCCCGGGCCGCAGCGCCCGCCCCCCGCCGCCCGCGTCCGCCCCGTGCCGGGCCGAGGGGAGGAGCCGCGCCCAGCCCGAGGGGCGTCCACCCGCCCCGACACTGAAGCTTGGGAATTCCTCTGCCTTCCCCGCCTCCAGAAGCCGGGAGAAGATCGCTCTGACTGCCAGGCCCCGCGCCTGAGCACTGCGGGTCCCAAGAGACGATATGGAGACTCCTACGTGGCAGCGGATCCAGTTTCCCCTTGCTGCTCTGGGAAAGGAAGGAAACTTAAGAGTCTTTTTAAAAACTTAGTTACTGGGGGTGTACACAATAAACAAGCTGGAACTTCCCTCAGAATGTTTTTGAGTTGCTGTGAACTAATGTGGTCAGTGAATTAAGTTCCTAACACGTGACAGCTTGGCCAGCGCTCCAGATCCCACAAGCGACCCCTAGTTAAATGAATCCTCTATTTATTAAAGCTTTGGAGTATTAAAAGTAAATCAACAGAGCTTTCTCAATTTGTTTTGGGACGCTACCAAATAATCCAGATACCAAAACCTACTAAAAACACCCACAAACGAGAAAAATAAGCAGTTGGCACCAAACAAGTTCTTTTTTTTTTTTTTAAAGCAAAGGTGCTAAATAAAACGTGAGCAAATAGAACACAACAGCTACCTGAGTGAGCTGGTTAACAAAGTATCAGAGACATCTGCAAAGTGAAGAGAAAACAAGATACTTTAAAAATTAGTATAGAGCTTATGATTAGAATACAGCGATCTAATAAGAAGCTATAGATGGCCCTCAAAAAAGGTTAGTGATCAGTTTTCCTACTTGGAAAAAACAAAAACAAAAAACCTTGGAGTGTCCTAAGTTACAGAACAAGGGATAGAGAAAAAAGGAAACCCGTGCTAACGTAACTTCAAGTTAAATCATCAAAGGAAAAGAAACGAAGAGAACGAATAGGTGCTCCACATTGCTTCACTGGACCCTAAAGATCAAGACCGCAATCTACTTTTAGAATCAAGCAACCTAAGAATCAATCAAAACCTTTCTTTACTCTCAGATCCTAACTGCTGGGCCACCTTTCCGGGGCTCCCTTCCAGCTTTTCCCCAGTAGTTTCATGGCTGAATTTAAGTCTTCCGTCCATTTTGAGTTGACCTTTGTATACAACAAGAGATGTGGTTCTAGTTTATCCAGCCTATGCATATTCAGTTCCCTAGCACCATTCATAGAAGACAAGGTCCTTTATCCAGTGGCCATTCTTGCTGCCTTGTGGAAAAATCAGATGGTTGTGTATACGTGTGTGAGCTGGGGATTGAACTCTTGTCTTAAAAATTCTTGATAATGGATCCTACGCAAAGCAAAGCCTTCTCAGAGTCTCAAGTAGGAAGGAGGACCTGGACTTAATACCCAGTACCTATGTGGTAGCTCACCGCTGTCTGTAACTCCAGTTCCAGGGGAGCTGAGGTCTTTTTCTGTCTTCTGTGGGCATTGCAGGTCCGGTACAGAGATACACTGGCAGGCAAAACATGCATACACCTAAAGGAAATATAAATAAAGATTATTTTTTAAAAAGAAACACTTCAGGACATTGGTCTAAATGATGATTTTGATAAGACTCCAAAAGCATGGCAAGCAAACGTAAAAGACACATAGGGTTATATTAAATCTAGAGTTGGCATTTAAACAAAGAAAAACTCATGTTCAAGCAAAGGAAACAACAAAGGTCCCAGCCTCCAGAAGGGAGGATGCACTTGTATCCTGTGCAACCCATGAAGGATTCACTTTTAAGATATAAGAATCGTCACCTCCCCCCAAATCAACACTAAATATTCCAATTAAAGAATAGTCAAGGGGCCCGGAAAGTAGTTCAGTCCGTGACATCATCAATCTGCCTTACATGTGTGCAAGGCCCTGGATCCAAACCCCAGCTCACACTAAAATCAGTAAATGCATAAATATGTGAGTAAGCAAATAGACGTTTCTCAATAGACTAAATTAATGTGTTCATGTGTGTGTGTTTTTTTAAGGTTTTTATTTATGCTCAACAACACTAATCAAAGAAATACAAATCAAAACCATAATGAAGAGGCTGAAGACAAGGCTCAGTGGTTAAGAGCACTTGCTGCTCTTCCAGAGGACGCTGGATCGGTTCCCACCACCTACATGGGAGCTCACAACAATCTGTAACTTCCATTCCAGAGGATCTGATACCTTCTTATGGCCTCTGCAGGCACTATGCACACATATGGTGCACAGACATACATGCAGACCAAAAAACCCTACACATAATTGTTTTCAATAAATAAAAATTTTAAAAACCTATAGTAAGATATCACTTCAACTCAGTTAGGATGGCTGTCATCAAAAGCCAAAAGCATGCTGTGAGGCTATGGAGAGAAAATCTGCCCACATTCTTAATAAAACTATAAATTACCATTGCTATTTTGGGAAATAGACTATTCAAAATCTAGAAGTAGAGTTACCATCTGAGGTGGGCCTGGGAGCACAAGCCTATAATCAAGCTACCTCGGAGCCTGAAGCAGTCAGATTGGAAGCCCAGGGCCTGCTTGCGCTGCAGAATGAAACCAAGTCAAGGAACCTAGCAAGATGCTGTCTCATAACAATGAGTGAGAAAGAAGCTGAGAATATGGCTCAGTGGTTCAGCACTTGATCCAATATCCAGGACTACAGAAAGAACAGGAAGTGCTGGGACTATCATGTGATCCAGTTATTCCATACTAAGTATATATACCCCGAGGACCTGAAATCCCAGTCTCAGTGAGACACCTGCAGTAGCCAGTTTATTGCAACATGCTTTAGAAGGGTGAAATGAGTCATTTGCAGAAACAAGGATGGGTCTTGGAAGCATTATATTAAGAAAAGCAAGTCAGAGAAGAATAGATATCACGTGTGTTAACATGCAGTAATTAAAGAGTTCTTCTCAAAGTAGAAAATGTAGGAGATATATGCATATATCAGTCCAGGCCTAACCTGTCCAAGGCTTTGGATCCCATGCCCAGCAGAAATAGAAGGGACAGAAAAAGAAAAAGAGGAGGAAGAGAAGGAGAAGAGGAAGTCAACAAAATATGGGAAGGGTATGGAAGAGGAAAGGATTGGAAAAGGGATATTCAGGTGTTGGGGGATGGTTTTATGCACTGGGTAGTCAGATGCTGATTTCTATGCCCTGATATCTGGTTGAAGTCCAGAAGATTTCATAGTCAACCATCACCAGTTTCTAAGCCTCTATGTTATGTAAAAGTTGTTTTCCATTGCCTGGTTGGTTAATAAACTGATTTCCATTTCCATGAACTGATTGGTTAATAAAAGAGCTAATCAGTCTACTATCTGAGCAGAAGAGAATAGGGTGGACCTGCCTATCTCAGTCAGAGGGTCTCCAAGAGACGAAAGAGAAGGACCACGGGGAGATGAAGGTGTGAAGACACCATGTGCAAGGGCTAGGGAGAGTCGCCATGAGGTCACACATAGAGCGGAGTGAGCCAGAACAAGACTCAGACTGAAGGTAAAGGACCATGTGGCTGGGAAATAGACAGCCTTAGAGGGTGAGAATAGCTCAGAACCTTCCCCAGTCTAGGCTTGCATCTTATTAATAAAAGTACCAGGACTCACTCTTGGGCATATACCCAAAAGATGCCCCACCATACGACAGGGACACATGCTTCATGATGTTCATACATGGCAGCCTTGTCTTTAATAGCCAGAAGCTGGAAAGAACCCAGATGCCCCTCAAATGAGGAACAGATACAGAAAATGTGGTTCATTTACACAATGGCATGCTATTCAGCTATTAAGAATGAGGACATCAAGAGTTTTTCAGGCAAATGGATAGAACTAGAAAATATCATCCTGAGTGAGGTAACCCAGACCCAAAATAGCATACATAGTATAGTATGTACTCACTACTAAGTGGATGTTAACCAAAAAGTGCTGAATACCTAGGATACAACCCACAGAACTTAAGTTTACCAAGCAGAAAGGCCAAGTGGCGATCTTTAGCTTAGAAGGGGGAAGAAAATAATCACGGGAGGCAAAAGGAGGGAGAGATCTGGGTGGGAGAGAGGAGGGGAGAGGGAAACGGGATCAGGTATGGGGGTTGGGGGACAGGAGAGAAGCCCAGAGGGCCAGGAGAATGAATGGAAATAAGCAGCCTCAAGGATGGGAGGTGGGGAGAGCCTCTAGAAAGTACCAGACCAAGTCATTTTGAATGACCAGGGAGGTGAGAGACTCTCAGGACTCAATGGGAATGACCTTAGATGAAATGCCCTACAGTGAGGAGAGGGAACTTGAGTCCACCTCCAGTAGATAGGGTCTCAAGAGGAGGGGTGGGGTTGCCATCCACAGTCAAAATTTCTGATCCAATAGTGTTCCTGTCTAAAAGAACTGCAGGGACAAAAATGGAGAAGAGGCTGAGGGAAAGGAGGTCTAGTGACCAGCCCAACTGGGGATCCATCTCATGGGGAGAAAGAACCAATGCCTGACTCTATTACTGATGCTATGATGTGCTTCCAGACAGGAGCCTAGCATGACTGTCCTCTGCTAGACCCAACCAGCAGTTGATTGAGACAGAAGCAGTTACTTACACCCAACCAATAGTCTGAAGTCGGGGACCCCTATGGTTGAATTAGGGGAAGGATGGAAGAAGCAGAAGAGGAAGGTGATACCATAGGAAGACCAGCATTCTGAACTAATCTAGATTCCTGGGAGCTCCCAGACACTGAACCACCAACCAGGAAACATACAAGATCCGGTCCAAGGCCCCCCAACACATATACAGCCAAGGACTGCCTGGTCTGGCCTCAATGGCAGAAGATGCATCTAATCCTAATAGAGAGACTTGAGGTCCCAGGGAGCAGAGAGGCCTGGTGCGGGGGTGGGGAGGGGGAGCATCCTCTCAGAGACAGGGAGGAGGAAGACTGTGATGAGGAACTGTGGGAGAGGGGACCGGGAGGAGGGGCAATGGCTGGATTGTAAATAATTTTTTTTTTAAAAGTACCAGGTCTCTGTATCTTTATTTTGGAGCTAAAACATGCTAGAGCAGGTGCAGAAGCAATCAGCAGTTATTTGAGAACAAAGGAGAGTGTAAAAAGCCAGAAAATAATTATATTTACATTAATGGGCCAGGAGCAGGAAGGACACATAATGATCTCTGATGTTTTATAGCAGAAATTCTTAAAGTTTTCTACACATGATCTCTTTCACTAACACTCTTTGACATAAAATAAGCATATAAGGGGCTGGTGAGATGGCTCAGTGGGTAAGGGCACCCGACTGCTCTTCCGAAGGTCCAGAGTTCAAATCCCAGCAACCACATGGTGGCTCACAACCATCCATAATGAGATCTGGCACCCTCTTCTGGAGTGTCTGAAGACAGCTACAGTGTACTTGCATATAATAAATAAATCTTTAAAAAAAAAAGCACATAAATCAAACATTTACTGATGACAAATCATAAAGAGTTTTATTATAAAACAATAATATGCATTATTTTACCATTTATTAGAAATAAAACCAAGTTTTTGAAATAATGAGATGGATATACTCATTTATTTTTACACACAAAAATTACTCCTGGCTGAATAGTTGATACTGCAGGACACTGAGAAACGTCAATATTTTTCAGAACTAATTGATATTTTAATGTTTAACTCTTCAATACTAAGAACATCATTTTGAATGAACACATACATACTACGGTCATTAGGAAATTCTGTCTAATCAAAAGCCAAAAACTTTAATGAAGTCTTTATATAAAACTCAAAAGTCATCAACAGCAATGGTGTGGGGGAGGGAGAGTGAGAGAGAGAGAGAGAGAGAGAGAGAGAGAGAGAGAGAGAGAGAGAGAGAGAGAGAGTCTCATGTAGCCTACACTGGCCTTGAAATACTGATTCTCCTGACTCCATCTTCCCAGTGTTGAGATTACAGACAAGCATCGCCATGACTGCCACAAAAGTTACATCTTAAAATCAAACCATTTTTTTTAATTTTTAATATTTTTATTACATATTTTCCTCAGTTACATTTCCAATGCTATCCCAAGAGTACCCCATAGCGTCCCCCACTTCCCTACCCACCCATTCCCATTCTTTTGGCCCTGGCATTCCCCTATATTAGGGCATACAAAGTTTGCAAGTCCAATGGGCCTCTCTTTCCAGTGATGGCCAACTAGGCCATCTTTCGATACATATGCAGCTAGAGACAAGAGCTCCGGGGTTCTGGTTAGTACATCATGTTGTTCCAACAATAGGGTTACAGATCCCTTTAGCTCCTTGGGTACTTTCTCTAGCTTCTCCATTGGGAGCCCTGTGATACATCCAATAGCTGACTGTGAACATCCACTCCTGTGTTTGCTAGGCCCCTGCATCGTCTCACAAGAGACAGCTATATTTGGGTCCTTTCAGCAAAATCTTGCTAGTGTATGCAATGGTGTCAGCGTTTAGAAGCTGCTTATGGGATGGATCCCTGGATACGGCAGTCTCTAAATGGTCCATCCTTTCATCACAGCTACGAACTTTGTCTCTGTAACTCCTTCCCTGGGTGTTTTGTTCCCAATTCTAAGAAGGGGCACAGTGTCCACACTTTGGCCTTCATTCTTCTTGAGTTTCATGCGTTTAGCAAATTGTATCTTATATCTTGGATATCCTAAGTTTTGGACTAATCAGTGAATACAGTGAATACATATTATCAGTGAATACATATTGTGTGAGTTCTTTTGTGATTGTGTTACTTCACTCAAGATGATGCCTTCCAGGTCCATCCATTTGGCTATGAATTTCATAAATTCATTCTTTTTAATAGCTGAGTAGTACTCCATTGTGTAAATGTACAATAATTTCTGTATCCATTCCTCTGTTTAGGGACATCTGGGTTCTTTCCAGCTTCTGGCTATTATAAATAGGGCTGCTATGAACATAGTGGAGCATGTGTCCTTTTTACCGGTTGGGACATATTCTGGATATATGCCCAGGAGAGGTATTGCTGGATCCTCCGGTAGTACTATGTCCAATTTTCTGAGGAACCGCCAGACTGATTTCCAGAGTGGTTGTACAAGCTTGCAATCCCACCAACAATGGAGGAGTGTTCCTCTTTCTCCACATCCTCGCCAGCATCTGCTGTCACCTGAATTTTTGATCTTAGCCATTCTGACTGGTGTGAGGTGGAATCTCAGGGTTGTTTTGATTTGCATTTCCCTGATGATTAAGGATGTTGAACATTTTTTCAGGTGCTTCTCTGCCATTCGGTATACCTCAGGTGAGAATTCTTTGTTCAGTTCTGAGCCCCATTTTTTTTAATTTTTAATATTTTTATTACATATTTTCCTAGTTACATTTCCAATGCTATCCCAAAAGTCACCCATAGCGCCCCCCACTTCCCTACCCACCCATTTCCATTCTTTTGGCCCTGGCATTCCCCTATATTGGGGCATATAAAGTTTGCAAGTCCAATGGGCCTCTCTTTCCAATGATGGCCGACTAGGCCATCTTTCGATACATATGCAGCTAGAGACAAGAGCTCCGGGGTTCTGGTTAGTACATCATGTTGTTCCGACAATAGGGTTGCAGATCCCTTTAGCTCCTTGGGTACTTTCTCTAGCTTCTCCATTGGGAGCCCTGTGATACATCCAATAGCTGACTGTGAACATCCACTCCTGTGTTTGCTAGGCCCCTGCATCGTCTCACAAGAGACAGCTATATTTGGGTCCTTTCAGCAATATCTTGCTAGTGTATGCAATGGTGTCAGCGTTTAGAAGCTGCTTATGGGAAGGATCCCTTGATACGGCAGTCTCTAAATGGTCCATCATTTCATCACAGCTACGAACTTTGTCTCTGTAACTCCTTCCCTGGGTGTTTTGTTCCCAATTCTAAGAAGGGCTGAGCCCCATTTTTAATGGGGTTATTTGACTTTCTGGAGTCCACCTTCTTGAGTTCTTTATATATATTGGATATTAGTCCCTTATCTGATTTAGGATAGGTGAAGATCCTTTCCCAATCTGTTGGTGGTTTTTTTGTCTTATTGATGGTGTCTTTAGCCTTGCAGAAGCTTTGCAGTTTCATGAGGTCCCACTTGTCAATTCTCGATCTTACAGCACAAGCCCTTACTGTTCTATTCAAGAATTTTTCTCCTGTGCCCATATCTTCAAGGCTTTTCCCCACTTTCTCCTCTATAAGTTTCAGTGTCTCTGGTTTTATGTGAAGTTCCTTGATCCACTTAGACTTGACCTTAGTACAAGGAGATAGGAATGGATCGATTCGCATTCTTCTACAGGTTAACAACCAGTTGTGCCAGCACCATTTGTTGAAAATGCTGTCTTTCTTCCACTGGATGTTTTTAGCTCCCTTGTCGAAGATCAAGTGACCATAGGTGTGTGGGTTCATTTCTGGGTCTTCAATTCTATTCCATTGGTCTATTTGTCTGTCACTATACCAGTATCATGCAGTTTTTATCACAATTGCTCTGTAGTAAAGCTTTAGGTCCGGCATGGTGATTCCACCAGAGGTTCTTTTATCCTTGAGAAGAGTTTTTGCTATCCTAGGTTTTTTGTTATTCCAGATGAATTTGCAGATTGCACTTTCTAATTCGTTGAAGAATTGAGTTGGAATTTTGATGGGGATTGCATTGAATCTGTAGATTGCTTTTGGCAAGATAGCCATTTTTACAATGTTGATCCTGCCAATCCATGAGCATGGGAGATCTTTCCATCTTCTGAGATCTTCTATAATTTCTTTCTTCAGAGACTTGAAGTTTTTATTATACAGATCTTTCACTTCCTTAGTTAGAGTCACGCCAAGATATTTTATATTATTTGTGACTATTGAGAAGGGTGTTGTTTCCCTAATTTCTTTCTCAGCCTGTTTATTCTTTGTGTAGAGAAAGGCCATTGATTTGTTTGAGTTAATTTTATATCCAGCTACTTCACCGAAGCTGTTTATCAGGCTTAGGAGTTCTCTGGTGGAATTTTTAGGGTCACTTATATATACTATCATATCATCTGCAAAAAGTGATATTTTGACTTCATCTTTTCCAATTTGTATCCCTTTGATCTCCTTTTGTTGTCGAATTGCTCTGGCTAGGACTTCAAGTACAATGTTGAATAGGTATGGAGAAAGTGGACAGCCTTGTCTAGTCCCTGATTTTAGAGGGATTGCTTCAAGCTTCTCACTGTTTACTTTGATGTTGGCTACTGGTTTGCTGTAGATTGCTTTTATCATGTTTAGGTATGGGCCTTGAATTCCTGATCTTTCCAAGACTTTTATCATGAATGGGTGTTGGATCTTGTCAAATGCTTTTTCCGCATCTAACGAGATGACCATGTGGTTTTTGTCTTTGAGTTTGTTTATATACTGGATTACGTTGATGGATTTCCGTATATTGAACCATCCCTGCATCCCTGGGATGAAACCTACTTGGTCAGGATGGATGATTGTTTTGATGTGTTCTTGGATTCGGTTAGCAAGAACTTTATTGAGGATTTTTGCATCAATATTCATAAGGGATATTGGTCTGAAGTTTTCTATCTTTGTTGGGTCTTTTTGTGGTTTAGGTATCAGAGTAATTGTGGCTTCATAGAATGAGTTGGGTAGAGTACCTTCTGTTTCTATTTTGTGGAATAGTTTGTGAAGAACTGGGATTAGATCTTCTTTGAAGGTCTGATAGAACTCTGCACTAAACCCATCTGGTCCTGGGCTTTTTTTAGTTGGGAGACTATCAATGACTGCTTCTATTTCTTTGGGGGATATAGGACTGTTTAGATCATTAACCTGATCTTGATTCAACTTTGGTACCTGGTATCTGTCTATGAACTTCTCCATTTCATCCAGGTTCTCCAGTTTTGTTGAGTATAGCCTTTGGTAGAAGGATCTGATGGTGTTTTGGATGTCTTCAGGATCTGTTGTTATGTCTCCTTTTTCATTTCTGATTTTGTTAATTAGGATGCTTTCCCTGTGCCCTCTAGTGAGTCTGGCTAAGGGTTTATCTATCTTGTTGATTTTCTCAAAGAACCAGCTCCTTGATTGGTTGATTCTTTGAATAGTTCTTCTTGTTTCCACTTGGTTGATTTTGCCCCTGAGTTTGATTATTTCCTGCCGTCTACTCCTCTTGGGTGAATTTGCTTCCTTTTGTTCTAGTGTTTTTAGGTATGTTGTCAAGCTGCTAATGTGTGCTCTCTCTAGTTTCCTTTTGGAGGCACTCAGAGCTATGAGTTTTCCTCTTAGAAATACTTTCATTGCGTCCCATAAGTTTGGGTATGTTGTGGCTTCATTTTCATTGAACTCTAAAAAGTCCTTAATTTCTTTCTTTATTCCTTCCTTGACCAAGGTATCATTGAGAAGAGTGTTGTTCAGTTTCCACGTGAAGGTTGGCTTTCTATTATTTATTTTCTTATTGAAGATCAGCCTTAGTCCATGGTGATCTGATAGGATGCATGGGACAATTTCAATATTTTTGTATCTGTTGAGGCCTGTTTTGTGACCAATTATGTGGTCAATTTTGGAGAAGGTACCATGAGGTGCTGAGAAGAAGGTATATCCTTTTGTTTTAGGATAGAATGTTCTGTAGATATCTGCCAGATCCATTTGATTCATAATTTCTGTTAGTTTCACTGTGTCCCTGTTTAGTTTCTGTTTCCATGATCTGTCCATTGGTGAAAGTGGTGTGTTGAACTCTCCCACTATTATTGTATGAGGTGCAATGTGTGCTTTGAGATTTGCTAAAGTTTCTTTAATGAATGTGGCTGCCTTTGTATTTGGAGCATAGATATTCAGGATTGATAGTTCCTCTTGAAGGATTTTACCTTTGATGAGTATGAAGTGTCCCTCCCTCTCTTTTTTAATGACTTTGGGTTGGAAGTCAATCTTATCAGATATTAGAATGGCTACTCCAGCTTGTTTCTTCATACCATTTGCTTGGAAAATTGTTTTCCAGCCTTTCATTCTGAGGTAGTGTCTATCTTTTTCTCTGAGATGAGTTTCCTGTAAGCAGCAAAATGTTGGGTCTTGTTTGTGTAGCCAGTTTGTTAGTCTATGTCTTTGTATCGGGGAGTTGAGTCCATTGATATTAAGAGATATTAAGGAAAAGTAATTGTTGTTTCCTGTTATTTTTGTTGTTAAAGTTGGCATTCTGTTCTTGTGGCTGTCTGCTTTTAGGTTTGTTGAGGGATTACCTTCTTGTTGTTTCTAGGGCATGGTTCCTGTCCTTGTATTGGTTTTTTTCTGTTATTATCCTTTGAAGGGCTGGATTCGTGGAGAGATAATGTGTGAATTTGGTTTTGTCGTGGAATACTTTGGTTTCTCCATCTATGTTAATTGAGAGTTTGGCTGGGTATAGTAGCCTGGGCTGGAGTTTGTGTTCTTTTAGTGTCTGTATAACATCCGTCCAGGATCTTCTGGCTTTCATAGTCTCTGGTGAGAAATCTGGTGTAATTCTGATAGGCTTGCCTTTATATGTTACTTGGCCTTTTTCTCTTACTGCTTTTAGTATTCTATCTTTATTTAGAGCATTTGTTGTTCTGATTATTATGTGTCGGGAGGTATTTCTTTTCTGGTCCAGTCTATTTGGAGTTCTGTAGGCTTCTTGTATGTTCATGGGCATCTCTTTCTTTAGATTTGGGAAGTTTTCTTCTATAATTTTGTTGAAGATGTTTGCTGGTCCTTTGAGTTGAAAATCTTCACTCTCATCCACTCCTATTATCCGTAGGTTTGGTCTTCTCATTGTGTCCTGTATTTCTTGGATGTTTTGAGTTAGGATCTTTTTGCATTTTACATTTTCCTTGATTGTTGTGCCGATGTTCTCTATGGAATCTTCTGCACCTGAGATTCTCTCTTCTATCTCTTGTATTCTATTGCTGATGCTCGTATCTATGGTTCCAGGTTTCTTTCCTAGGGTTTCTATCTCCAGTGTTGCCTCATTTTGGGTTTTCTTTATTGTGTCTACTTCCCTTTTTAGGTCTAGTATGGTTTTGTTCATTTCCATCATCTGTTTGGATGTGTTTTCCTGTTTTTCATTAAGGACTTCTACCTGTTTGATTAGGTTATCCTGTTTTTCTTTAAGGATTTGTAACTCTTTAGCAGTGTTCTCCTGCAATTCTTTAAGGGATTTTTGTGCTTCCTCTTTACTGTCTTCTACCTGTTTACCAGTGTTCCTTTGTATTTCTTTAAGTGTGTTATTAAAGTCCTTCTTGAAGTCCTCTACCATCATCAGGAGATATGCTTTTAGATCCGTGTCTAGCTTTTCCGGTGTGTTGGGGTGCCCTGGACTGGGCGAAGTGGGAGTGCTGGGTTCTGATGATGGTGAGTGGTCTTGGTTTCTGTTAGTAAGATTATTACGTTTACCTTTCGCCATCTGGTAATCTCTGGGGTTAGTTGTTGTCGTTGTCACTGTTTAAAGATTGGAGCAGAAGCTGTGTTCCACTCACCAGCAATCTCAAAATCCTGTGGCGGGGGTCGTGGGTAGCTGGCGGGTGTCAGCCGACCCTGCACTCTAGCTACCCCGGTGCTGGTCCGGCCGGAAGAGGCCTGCGGTCCTACTCAGGCCGGTTTTCTGCTTCCCTAACTGTAGTGGCTATTCCTGGTTGTCAACTTGACTTATTTGGAATGAACTACAATCCAGCCAAACCATTTTTTTAAATTCTGTGATTATTTAAATACATGCTTATAAGGTGCTTGGATCATCCCCTCCCATCATCCTCTCTGATCTCAATCCCGTCAGCCAAACCTCTTCTTCTCCAGTCTCCTCAGTGTGTGTGTGTGTGTGTGTGTGTGTGTGTGTGTGTGTACGAGTGTACTTCACTGTGAGTATGAGCAACCTATCAGTGGCTACAGCACTGAGGGATATGACGCCCCTTCTCCAGCAACCATGGACTGCCTGTAGCTCCTTAGGGAAGGGTGGAGCCTCAAGAGCCCCTCCCTGATCCATGACAGGATGTTGATGACCCAGACTTTGCAGGTAATACTCCCTCCATGCTAGAAGCTCAAGAGTGCAACAGCCACAGTCAGACATTCCAACACATACCATCCAAGGAAATACTAAATTATTACATGCTGAGAAGTCGTGGTAGAAAAACAGTGGAAGTGTTTGTTTTCTGTAACTAAACCATTATGCTTCTATAAGAGTAGGAAGCTTCAAAGAGTGAAAACACTGGAATTCTTGACAATGGTCTCCAGTCTGTGACAGAAAGCATTTGTTTGCCATTGTGAGGAGAAGAGCACACAGAGTGCAGACCCTCATCTGCATTCTGCACTGATGTTGAGTGGTGAACACAGGTACTGCCAGAAACACCTCAGCTTCACTCTGTCTTGAATTGCAAGTTGATTTTTTGGATGTTCATATTCAAAAAACACTTACTGTTGCCAATTTAACAATTTTAGCCCTGTGCTGACTAGTTTGTGTCATCTTGCAGGCTATAGTCTCCTGAGAGGAAGGAAACACAACTGAGAAAATGCCTCCATAAAATCTTATTGTAGGCAAGCCTGAAGGGCATTTTCTTAATTAGTGATCGATCGATGAGGGACAGTGTCACCCATTGTGGGTGGGCTATCTCTAGATAGGTGTTCCTGGGTTCTATAAAGGAGCAGGCTGAGCAAAGCCATGAAGAGCAAGCCAGTAAACAGCACTCCTCCATGGCTTCTGCATCAGCTCTTGTCTCCAGGTTCCTGCCCTGACTTTCTTCAATAGTGAACAGTGCTTATATGGAAACACGAGCAAAGGAAACCGTACCTCCCTGTCTTAGTTGGTGTTACTATTGCTATGATGAAACACAATAACCAAGAGCAACTTGGGGAGGAAAGTGTACGTTAGCTTACACTTCCACATTGCAGTTCATCATCAAAGGAATTCAGGACAGGAACTCAAACAGGAAAGGAACCTGGAGGCAGGAGATGATGTGGAGGTTGTAGGAGCCTGCTTGTTGTCTTGTTCTCCATGGTTTGCTCAGCCTGCTTTCTTAAAGAATCCAGGACCTCTTTTCCAGGGGTGACCCAACCACAATGGGCTGGGCCCTTCCTTATCAATTACTAATTAAGAAAATGACCTACAGGCTTGTCTCTTCTGGTGGACTTTTTTCAACTGAGGTTGCCTCGTCTTAGATGCCTATCGCTTATGTCAAGTTGACATAAAACTCGCCAGCACAATGGACCCTTCTTCCACTAAACAAACACTTTTTCTTTTCCTGTTCGTCCCCAAGGTCACGCATTAATATCAGTATCACAATATAAAACATTTCACAGATTTAAAATTTTCCACATTCTTTACAAATTTAAAGAATTTAAAATTTAGTCTATTTAGAAATCTAAACTCAGCCGGGCGTGGTGGCGCACACCTTTAATCCCAGCACTTGGGAGGCAGAGGCAGGGGGATTTCTGAGTTCGAGGCCAGCCTGGTCTACAAAGTGAGTTCCAGGACAGCCAGGGCTATACAGAGAAACCCTGTCTCAACCCCCCCCCCCCAAAAAAAAAAAGAAATCTAAAGTCTTTTTAAATTCACAATCTCTTTAAAAGTTTAAAGTCTCTCAACTGTAAGAGCACAGAGGTCCTTCCACTCACAGATAGCTCTAGGAAAACTAGGAATGTTAAGCACACAGCGTTGTCTTTTCAAAGAAAACGATGTATAACCTGTGTTTCCACCAGAAGGCTAGGAATGGAGGTGATTAATAACCTGATGTTGTGCTGTTATCCGTAGGACCAGTCCATATCAAGTTTCCATAAGCAGAATGGGAAGTAGAACAGGAAGTAGTTAATAGTCTAGGTGACCTTTGCATTATCTTCGTGGCCAGGGGCTTTCCCAAGCTCCAACAACCAGGAGGAGAGGTGGATAATAGCCCAGATGACCTCTATACTGTCTGTATAACAAAGATCACACAAGAACCTTCCCATGTCCCTTAAGATAACACATGCAGCCTATCTTTAGAACCCATCTTCATGGAAGATGTGACCTGTACTTTGAGAAGAGTTTTAATGTAATTGTGCCTTCTTGTGCACAGAGGATTGTATTACACCAGAAAACTCTTTTCCAAATTGTACTGTATTTAACTATGCTCACAATAAACCTCCCAGTGTTAGACTCTAGACGTCTGAACCAGCACCAGCTAAGTAAGTTGTGTTGAACTGGATTATCTTCTGGCCTCTTACAATTGTCCCTCTGCTGGCCATAGCATTTGCAGATACTTCCATATTCAACGAGTCCTATAAAATAAAATAAAAAAGTTGAATACTTTCGTGATTTCAAAATACATATGTGTGTGTGTGTGTGTGTGTGTGTGTGTGTGTGTGTATATATGTATTGGACATGTAATGTATATATATATATATATATATATATATATGCCCTATACTTACTGGTTTTCTGTCAACTTGACACAAACCAGAGTCATCAGAGGGAAAGGATCTCAGCTGTGGAAAGGCCTCCATGAGATCTATCAGTAAGGCATTTTCTCAATTAGTTATCATTGGAGAAGGGCCCAGCCCATTGTGGGTGGTACCATTTCTGGGCTGGTTGTTCTGGGTTCTAAATGAAAGCAGGCTGAGCAAACCAGGGGGAGGAAACCAGTAAGCATCACTCCTCCGTGGTCTCTGCACCAGCTCCTGCCTCCAGGTCCCTGCTCCATTTGAGTTCCTGTCCTGACTCCCTTTGATAATGAACTATGACATAGAAGTGTAAGCTAAATAAATCCTTTTCTTCCCAAGTTGCTTTTGCTCATGGAGTTTCATCATAGCAATAGCCAAGCCAGCCAAGCCAGACACAGCACAAGCCAGAAATTGGGACTATATAGTGAGGTTTCATGGTGATCACCATGTTGTTTGGGAACGGATTGTAGAAGAACTTTGGGCTAGAAAAGCCATTGAGTGTTTAAAGCTTGGTGAGTTGTTCTGTGGGAGATTAGGTGTTTAAAGCTTTTGTGGGAGCTTGGAAGACAAGTGTAAAAGATGGAGGCGTAGCTTGTGAAGTTCTAGAGAGAAGCATCAGAGTCACTCAGAGACTCTATTGGGGTTGTTAAATATGTTAAGAATCTGTGGTTTTTATTAGCTGAGGCTTAACAATCAACTGCGATCAACAAGATACCAGAACTTACAGCTTCAGAGGTTTAGTGCATTATCATCATGGCAGGAAGAATGGTAGCACATAGGCAGACAAGGTGCTAGAGACATAGCTGAAAATCCTACATTCGGATCCACAAGCAGCAGATAGAGAAAGACACTGGGCCTGGCCTGAGTCCTTGAAACCACAAAGCCCACCGGCAGTGCCACACTTCCTCCAGCAAGGACTTCCTGCTCTTTCTCTGATGTATGCTTGTGGTTGAGAATGTGATTTCTCTGCTTCCTTCTCTGGCCACCATGCCTGTCCCCTGCCTTGTCATGATGGACTCTTGTCCCTCTGGAACTGTAAGCCCAAATAAATTCTGCCTTCTCCAAGTGCTGTGATCTCAGCAACAGATCAGTAACTAGTATAAGAACGCTCGTCCCTCTGTAACATCCAGTTTTCATTCCACTATGGTTTAAATCACTCTTCTAGACTCTGTCTCTTGAATATTGTGTTTAAGCCCAGTTTCTGGACTGTTCCCACTGTGAATTACATGAAGAATGAAGAATGAATATTTCTGATAGATATTTTCAGGTAGTGGGAGGATGCAACTTACAGATTCTTGGGGTGGTAAAATCAGATAAAGACTGAAAAATGAGGCTGGCTATGCCCAAGCCAGTGCACAGCTCATTGTCTCTAAGCCTGCTATCCCAAACACTAGCATCCTCCCATCCACTCAGAGGCATTCTCCCTGTCTTGGGTTCCTGTTGCTTTCTTTGTTCCAGCTGATTCCCACTAACTTCAAAAGCAAATGGGAAGATTCAAACCTTAGTCATTCTTTCCAACGAGGGTGGCAGCAGGTAATAGCACAGAGTACATAAGGGAACAAACCAAGGCAGCCAAACCAGATAGGCTGTAACTCAGCCTTCTCATTGAGCAAAACTAAAGAAATGGTAGGAAAAACAGCTGCTCAATCTGAAGTCAATGAGAAGTTGAGCAAAGCACTGAGCCTGTCTGTATCTCTTTGGTTTACCATGGGAAACCTGAAGCCAGAAGCCATGTACATCTTCTGAGTTGTTGCCTACCCAGGAGAGTGCTCTTAATTTGTGGAGATAAAGACTTGTCTGAATATAAGAAAAGTGAATGACAATATTTAGAAAGTATCCTTTTATCTACAATATCCATGAATCTTTTCATAGAACTTCCTGAGGTGACAAAAGAAAGGAAGACTTTTGAAGTAACAAATTTAACTTGAGTATTATTTTTTTAAGACACTCCCATTATAGCCCAGGCCAATATCAAACTCTACATGTAGAAGAGGATATGGATTGAACCCAGAGCCTCATGCATGCTAAGCAAGCACTCTACCAACGGAGTTACATGTCCAGCCCTAAGTTGAGGACATTCAAAGGTGAGCTAATGTTTTAAGCAAATGTACTCCTCACTTTTCCACACTTGAAGTTCACATGTTCCTTTCCTTAAAAAAGTAACTTAAGCTCAGTCTTAGCGCCATCTTCCCTGAAACTCCTGCACCTTGAGAGCGAAGTCGCAGAAGAAGTGGCAAGCTGAAGCACAAGAGAAGAAAGAAGAGGCAGAGGTCCAAGTAAACCAGCCTGTGCACCCACAAAGCCTGCAGGAGCAAATGTGAGGGATGCTGAAGGCTGGGACACTGGAACAAGTTGTTAGACTGTATGCTGCTGTCGGTAAAAAGTCTCAGCAGACCTGGAACATCACCTCGCCAAGATCACCTGGGAAAATGACTGCCTTTCTTACCACCGAAACAGTCCCACTGGCCCTCTGCCCTGGACCTTTGGCATTCTGGACTAGTTCTGTTCTCTCTTGTGACCAAGTGTAACTCGTGTACAATAAATCCTCTTGCTGTCAGGTAAATAAATAAATAAATAAATAAATAAATAAATAAATAAATGAAATGAAAAAGTGACTTACTCTGCCCATCACTATTTATTTCTCCTCCTCCTCCTCTACCACCTCCTCCTTCCTCTTCCTTCTTCTTCTTCTTCTTCTTCTTCTTCTTCTTCTTCTTCTTCTTCTTCCCCTCCTCCTCCTTCTCCTTCTTCTTCTCTTCTTCATTGTCATCATCAGTTTTCAGTCCCTCCCACTAATTTTTTTTATAATTTTCTATGTGTTTGTGAAGACTATAGCAGCAAAGAAGGAGACCAATAACATGGTACTTCTGGATACAGGGAGGTATGAACTCTTAGCAGATTACCAGAAGGCAGGATGAGATCAAGGAATGTTGTAGATACTGTCTATGGGACTGCCATGGGAGCCTTTCATTTAAAGCAGCATATTAAATGGCTTGAATACAAAATAAAGAAGCAGAATACTCTAACTTGCAAGTCAATGATTTCTATTTTTTTGTTTTGTTTTGGATTTGTTTTTTTGTTTTGTTTTTGTTTTTGTTTTTGTTTTTGTTTTTTTTGAGGCAGAGTTTCTCTGTATAGCCCTGGCTTTCCTGGAAATCACTCTGTAGACCAGGCTGGCCTCAAACTCATGAGATCCACCTGGCTCTGCCTCCCAAGTGCTGGGAATTAAAAGTGTGAACCACTGCTGTGCAATTTCTACTTTTTAAAATGTTTTAAGATGTGCTTTTTCTCATTTTATGTATATGGGTGTTTTACTTGCTCATATTTATGTGTACTCTATGTGTCTAAAGCCCACAGAGGCCAGAGGAGGCATCTTTTACCTCAGAACTAGAGTTACAAATGGTTGTAAATCAGTATGGAGTGGTGGGAACCAATTCAGGTCCTTGAAAAGGCAGTCAGTGCTCTAAACTCCAGCCATCACTCCAGCTGCAATTGCTAGTTTTATAAAAAGAAGCCTATCCAAAATTGTTCATTTCTGTAGTTTTTGAAGTTTTATTTATATATTTCTAATGCTATTTTAAAAGATGAACTACTAATAAGTATTTGTCATCTTTATGTTTTTAATTAAAATTTTAATTACCATCTAATAGCTTATCTATTTATTATTGAGTGTGTGGCACACTCATATGACCTATGACCTGGAGAAGACGTGCCGTGGCACATGTGTGAAAGTTAGAGGACACTTAGGGTTCTTGATTTTCAGGAATGGTGTCTCTTGTTTCAGCCACTTGACAGCGAGCAGACAGAAGCTTCTCACAGAATCTCCTGTCTGCCTCCCACCTTCCATAGGCGTGCTGGAAGTATAGCTGTATAGCTTTTCATCTGGCTCTTTCTAATAGGTTCACAGCCATCGATGGTGCTGTGAGCTTACAAGAGCAACATTCATGTCATGTGCAGAGGGCAGCATTTCAAAGATGCACCCTATCTTCTATCACATTGTTTCCATGATATTTCCTGTGTCTTGGGGAGGAAGAGGGGGGAGGTGTTGGTATAGATGCCCATCCCATCCATAGCTAAGGAACCATAGGGACTTACTCTCAGCACTTTGCCAACTGCAGTAGGAAGTATCTTCCAGCATCCCTGGTAGTCCTGGTCCTTCCTGCTGACCCATGCTGATTCGTCTGAGGCTTAGCAGACTCTGATAGGTCGTGCCACTACTGCTGGTTCATGTCTGCTATCCTAACGATACCAAATTGGACTGCTGGTGTGTTAATGAAGTGTTTGTGAGTGGATGGAGCTGTGGCTGCTGACCTGTGAACTGAACTGCTGATTTCCTAACAAAGCAGATGGGATTTGCTCCAAAGAACAATTTCTAAATAGGTCCACTTCCCCTGTATCCTAGTAACTTTTCTTTTTCACTACCTCTGGGGGTAGTGGGCGAGAAGGGAAGTTAAAGCATTTAAGAACTGTTATTAAAAGTAGGATTGAGAAATAATTAGGGATACATGATTCCTAATGATATTCTACTCTACTCATAGGAGCCAGAGGGGTCAAGAACACCACAAGAAAGCAGCCCACAGAATCAACTAACCAGGGCTATAAGGACTCACAGAGACTGAAGTGGCAACCAGGGAACCTAGGTGCATGGGTCTGAACTAGGTCCTCTGTATATATGTTACGGTTCTCAAACTTGGTGTTTTTGTTGGACATTTAACACTAGGGCTGCCTCTGACTCTTTGGGGACTCTTTTCCTCCTACTGGGCTGCCTCATGAGTCTTGATAGGCAGGTGTATGCCTAGTCTTACTGTAACTTGTTATTCCATGGTTGGCTGATATCCCTGGGAGGCCTGTCTTTTCTGAAGGGAAATGAAAGACAAATGGATCTGGGGGAGAAGCAAGATAGGGTAAAGGAACTAGGAGGAGAGGAGAGACAGAGAACTGTGGTTGAGATGTAATGTATAGAGCACAATAAATTTTAAAGTAAAAATTTAAGAAAGATTTAGAAAATTATTTGAGACTAAGGGAAACTTTTTTATCAATGAGAAACCTTAATAAATAAAAAATTTTAACCTCCCCCCCCCAAAAAAAAGGAAATTCCACTTTTCTATCTTAGTCCTTGGTACTGCAGTATTAGACCCAGTAGAAAACTTCCATTAGCCTCTTGTTGCCTAGTATTTTTATTTGTTAGTTTGTTGCTGTTGTTTTTCTTTGAGATTATAATTTAATTACAACAGTTCTCTCTTCTTCCTTCTCCCTCGAAACCTTCCCATATACCTCTAAATGTTCTCCTTCAAATCCATTAATTGTTACTGAATGCATGTATATACATATATATTATAAAATATAACTTGCTGAAGCCATATGTTACGTGTATGTAAGTACCGTTTGCCACTGGATGGCCAATGGATGTGCTCTTCTCTGGAGGACCACCCCTCCTGCTCCCAGCTCCCCTCAGTTGCCTGTACTTCTCTGTGTAGTGTTGAGGCCTCATGGGCATTTCTCTGTCCAGTCTAGCATGCTCATTGGTGTCATCCTTCTCCAGTTCACATTTGAGCAATCATGTTGGCGAGACTTTACGGGTTTATCTTCTGATGTTACTAAGAGTCACAATCTCAGCAAAGTCCCTGATCCTCTGGCTTTTACAGTCTTTCCTCCCCCTCTTCCACAATGTCCCCTGAGCCTTGGGTGTAGGCGTGTTTCATAGATATATCCACTGGGACTCAGCTCTACAATCCTACATCTTGATTGGTTGTGGTTTTATGTCCTGGTCTCCATATGTTGCAAAGAAAAGCTTCCTGGATGAGGAGTGAAGACTTCAATTATCTATGGGCATAAGGACATGCTTATGCCCTATGCTTATAGGTTGTTGTTAAGGATTATGCTGGCTTAATAAATTATAGAGTCTCCTTCAATAATCATTGAAGGTGAATAATCATTTCTCTAGCACTGAGTAATTACCTAGATTTCTTAGGGTTTCTATTGCTGTAAAGAGACACCATGACCACAGAAATTCTTATAAAGAGAACATTTCATTGGAGCTGGCTTACAATTCATAGGTCTAGTTCATTATCATCATGGGAGGATGCATAGTGGCATGCAGGTAGACATGGTACCAGAAAAATAGCTGAGAATTCTACATCTGGATCAGCAGGCAGTTGGAAGAAAAGAGTGACAATGGGCCTGCCTTTGGTTTCTGAAACCTCAAAGCCCATCCCCAAGTAATACACTTCTTCCAACAAGACCACCCCTACTCCAACAAGGTCATACCTCTTAATAGTGCCACTCCCTATGGATCAGTGGAAGACATTTTTATTTAAACCACCAGATTTCACTTTCTGACCCCCATAGACTTATAGTTATATTATAGTTCAACTTCAAAAATCCCATATTCTATCACAATATGAGCACTGTTTAAAAGTCCAGAATTCAAAATCTCTTCTGAGACTCATGCCACCTCTTAACTGTAATCCCCTATAAAATCAAAATGAAAAAGCAGGTTACATAATTCCAACATATAATGGCACAGGATATATATATATAGCTGTTCCAAAAGAGAGAAAAGAGAACATAATGAGAAAATACTGAACCAAAGAATGCTGAAAAACAGCAGGGCAAACTCCAAATTCTGCCTCTCAATGTCTAATGTCAAAACACTCTTCAGATCTCCAACTTCTTTCAGCTTTATTGACTACAGAACACTTCTCTCTCTTATGCTGTTTCCACTCCCTATTAGCAGCTCTCCTCAACAGGTATCCCAAAGCTCTGGTATCTCCAAGATTTTGAGGTCTCCAAGGCAATCAAAGCTTCACCTTCACCCAATGCTCTCTGTAGACCTCTATGCAAAAACACCACTGATCTCAGCGGCTTTCCTTGGCCATGAAGAAAGATTCCATAACCCCTTTCTATTATCCTTGATTCTAAAGCCAGAACCACATTGCCAAAGCTGCCAAGCTCTGATGCTTGCTGGGACAGAACATGGTCCCCTTGTTCATCTACATCTTCACCAGCTTTCTGGTTTTGATGCTAACCTTCACTGCCTAAGCTTGGCTATTCTGAAACTCATTCTTTAGACCAGGTTGGCCTTGAACTCGGAGATTCACCAGCCTCTGCCTTCTGAGTGCTGAGATTAAAAGTAAGCATCACAATGCCAGGCCCTAAGTTTTTCTTCACTTTCATTTTTATTTAACTCTTTTTCACAAATTGGGAGTTTAGCTGGGTGGTAGAATTTCTTCATTCCATTTAACATCAGACTTTTCTTTAATATTTTTACACTTCCTGGTGCCCTTTTTCTCTTCAAATGGTAGATTTTGTATTTTTTTCTTGCTCTGCTTGCTCCTTTCCATTATAAGTTGGCATAAGCATGGCCATTAATAAACATATAACATGGGCTGAAGAGATGGCTCAGCAGTTAAGAGCACTGACTGCTCTTCCAAAGGTCATGAGTTCAATTCCCAGCAACCACATGATGGCTCACAACCATCTGTAAGGTGCCCTTTTCTGGTGTAGCTGAAGAGAGCTACATTGTATTCATATACATAAAATAAATAAATACAATAAAACAAAAAATAAAATAAGTACATGACACAGTTAATACTAGGCTGTCTAGAAATTTCCTCTGCCAAAGCTATTGATCCATAGTTCTTCAATTTATCACCAGGCAGATTTTTTGGACAGAGACAGAAAGCAAATATCACAAGAATGATCTCTAGGCCATGTACTCTTCTCCTTTGAAACCTCTTTTGCCAGGCCCCCACAGTTCAAATCATTCTTAGAACCTTCGTCTTCCATGTCTATAATTTGGCTAGTTAAGGCCTACTTAAAGCATTCAGCTGCCTTTCTACTACTCCAAAGCTCCAACGTTTACATTTCTACAAACAAAAGGATAGTCAGGCCTATCACAGCAATACCCCAGCCCCTGGTATCAATTTCTGTCTTAGTTAGAGTTTCTATTGCTATAAAGACACCATGACAATAGCAACTCTTATAAAGAAAAATATTCAATTGGGGATGGCTTACATTCAGATATTAATCCCTTATTGTCATGTTGGGAGGCATGGCAGCATGCAGACAGCTGGAGAGGTAGCTGGAGAGGTACATCTGGATCCACAGGCAGTAGGAAAAAGAGTGACACTGGGCCTAGCTTGAGCATCCGAAACCTCAAAGCCCACCCCCAATGACACGCTTTGTCCAATTGTATTCAAACCTCCACAGCCACTAATGCACCTGTAGAGTTATTGTGTCATGGAGGTAACTGATGTGGTTCATAGGCATCACTGCTCAGTAAGACTGTCGGTTGCCTCCCTCCTTTGGAAGTTTACATGATGCCCTCTGGTACTATGAATGCTAGTCTCAGAGAGTGACGTTCAGGTCAGGTCTAGCTCAGGGGATTCTTGGCCCTATTTCTGAAGTATGTGATGTCTTTAGCAAAAGGGACTTGTCTTCCACCTAAGCAGGGTAGCCAAGGGCAACAGCAATAGGTTGTATATTTTGAGTCATTTTGTAGGGAGTGGAATTTCTAAAGCCTATGAAAATTTTTCTTCTTTCTTTTTCTTTTTTGTTTTCTATTCTTTCAAGACAGGGTTTCTTGGTATAGCCCCTACTGTCCTAGAACTTGCTTTGTAGATAGATCAGGCTAGACCTCAAATTCACAGAGATCTGCCCGTTCTGCCTCCTGGGTACTGGAATTAAAGACATGTGCCATCACTGTCAGGCAATTTTTTTTTCTTAATTAAATGATTTGAAGTGCAAAGATATCTCTTTAATCTGGATCTCTTGAGGGAGTAAGATCCAGCTCTATCTTGGATCACACTTCCTGCTGGAAGCCCACATGAAGGATACAGAAGAAGGAAGCTTTGCTCTTTCCTGCTTACTCTTCCTTTACCAGCCATTCCATTTCTCCACTAACATTAGAGCCGACTTCAGGAGTCCAGCACTGAAGGCCAGCTGAATCATTCATCACCACGGACTGAACTACTAGATTTTTGGACCTTCTGTTGGTAAAGAGACAACCTTGACCACAGCTTATAAATCTTTCTAATAAACCCCTTCTATAGAGAGATTCATTCTGTAAGTTCTGTTCCTCTAGAGAACCCTGACTAATAAAGACAACCCTGGCCAACAATTCAAAAAAGGACTTCTTGTGTCTGGTGTTTGGGTTTTTCTTAGGTGGACTTTGGTTCTTGAAGGAAGCACTATCAGCCCAGATAAGAAAAGTTCATTACAGGGCTGGGGAGATGGCTCAGTGGGTAAGAGCACCCGACTGCTCTTCCAAAGGTCCGGAGTTCAAATCCCAGCAACCACATGGTGGCTCACAACCATCTGTAACGAAATCTGACTCCCTCTTCTGGAGTGTCTGAAGACAGCAACAGTGTACTTACATATAATAAATAAATAAGTAAAATCTTAAAAAAAAAAAAGAAATGTTCATTACAACTATATATGTATATCTATTACAGTTGTATATGTATATACTACATATACAAATACATATACAGTTGTGTATGTATATCTATATCTATTATAGTTGTTCATTACAACTATATATGTATATGTATATCTATTCACTGAATTACATTCATTATAGTTTTTTTTTAAGATGAGTAGTTAATGGTATAAATCCTTGTGGCTTTTTCAGACATGTTTATTATTGTTTTACCTACCT
The DNA here is from genome assembly GCF_978045245.1 of Mus caroli. Lineage (NCBI taxonomy): Eukaryota > Metazoa > Chordata > Mammalia > Rodentia > Muridae > Mus > Mus caroli. Next base: position 92,048,473 of record NW_028227262.1, read on the forward strand.
CTCTCTTTTTCCTATATTTTTTTTCTCTCCTCTCTCCCTAAGGAGGCCCACTTTTCCCATTTCCCCTATCAGATCACTTGTATCTTACCATCCCTCTTTACCCTCTTCCCAGCATCTTCCGCATTTACCTCCCTCCCACTCCCTAGTAAACTTTCCCTGATCAAATTGTTTGTACTCTGCTACTTCCCTCTCTATTGCTCCTTATCCCTACCCCCCAATCAAGGCAACCATCTCATTTTACTTTCCTAATTTCAATAGTTAACTACAGACTATGTACTCAGGCTATGTTTGAAGATTTGGAGTTAGGAGCCTCTAGTAAGGGGGAACATCCTTGACAAGTTTTGATCTTTATCAAAGTTAGGAACTTGCAGTGTGAACCTTGTGTGATGACCCTCAGAATAATCAAATATAGCTTTTGTTATACCAACTATGTGCGCCTTCATTCCTGCTGGAGAGACCATTCCAAAAAGGACGAATCAGAGAATAGTGAGGAAACAGTGAACCAAAGCAAGACCAAATCCCAGCAAGGCAAACTCCAAAACCTGTTGCTCCATGTCTTATGCCAAAGGGTATAGATGGCCTCTGCTTTCCAGCTTTGCTGTCTACAACACACTTTTCTCCCTTGGTTCCACTTCCTGTGTGCAGCTTTCCTTGGCAGATATCCCACAGCTCTGACAGCTCTAACATCTTGGCATCTCCACTGCAACCAGGCTTCATTTTCACTATCTCACACAATGGTCTCTCAAGCCTTTCATGCAGGGATTCTCCAGCCAACATGCCTGGCCCCAGTGGTTCTCCTTAATTATGGAGGGAGATCCTACAACCCCTTAAATTATGTATCCTTCATGACTTTAAAACCAGAACCACTTGGCAGAACAACACTGCTGAGTGTGGCTGCCTGCTTGATATGTAGCCGGGCCCCATTGAATCACCCTTGCGGCAGCTTTCATTTGTTGCTGCTTTCAAGGAACAGAAAATTCTTTAGGCTTTTGTTTTTCATACAATAGAAGCTTAGCTGGGTGAGGTCTTGCTCTTTTTATCCTAATGCAGATCAGGTTTTGCCTGATCTTCTCTCTTTTCGTACAAACCACGTCTCCAACATTTTATTCCAAGATGCTCTTTCCTCTTCACACTGTACATTTTATACTAATTTTATCCTCCTTGTTCCTTTTCATTCGAGACATGCATAATAGTGATTTCTAATAAGCATGTGACAGAGTCAATAGTAGGCTGTCCTGTAATCTTCTCCACCAAAGAATGAGTTGATTACTTTTATATTTAGCTGCAAGCACCTTCTTAGAAAAAGGGCAAAAAGCAGCCACATTCTTCCACAAAATTAAAGAGGTCTCGGGATCTTCCTCCTCAGTTAAAGAGAGCTGCTGAGGCCAGGCATGTGGCAGGGGAGTCTCGGCATGGGGGTCATGAGAAGCCACTGTATGAAGCTCTGAAAACAAAGCCTGGGTTGCAGTGGTGACCTCAAGATGTCAGAGGTTACAACACTGTCTCCAGCCCAGTGCCTAATATTGTTTCTGAATCTGCTTGCAGTGGGACTCCACAGTCTACATAGTTCTCAGCTCAACTGTCATCCAGGCTCCTACTAGGATGGCCCATTAACGTCGCTTTCAATGCTCACTTGCTTTCCTAGTCCAAAGTCTCAAAGCCTCCCACATTCCTTGAAACACAGCAGTAGACCAACTTCTGTCTTAGTTACTTTTCTATTGCTGTGATAAGACACTGTGACTAAGCCAATTAAAAAAGTTTAATTGGGCTTATGGTTTTAAAGAGTTAAAGTCCATGATGTCAGAGCAAAGGTGTGAGAGCAGGAAAGACTGAGAGCTTACTGTGAATGGCAGGAGGGCTTTGAAATCTCAAAGCCCACCAGAGTGGCTCCTCCTCCACAAGGCCACAACTCCTAATCCTTTCCTAACAGTACCAGCTAGGAACTGAATGAAAAATGGGCACAGTAAAGAAACCAAAATACCTTCTCTGTGGGTCAAAAGGGAAAAGTTTATTCCAAACTACAAAGGTTTTCTCCTGGGAAAGCAAGAAGAAGCTGGCAGGGAAAAGATTTTCAGGGATAAGTGGGACCAGGAAAAGGGGGGACTTCTGAGCTGGCAGGAAGCTTGTGAGCTCAGACTGAGTGAGTCTAGAGTGTAAGCATTGACCTTGGCAAGTTAATGGGCACCACAGCCATAAGTTAATGAAAAGACCACAAGCTCCTCTTGCCAGAGATAAGGAGAATGGCTCCTTTTTAGCAAACAAGAACTTTCTTCAAGCCCCTAAAGGAATGGGAGCTTTGGTCTAAATGCCAACCTTGGGAAAAAGACTTTCTTGGGGGACCAGACAGAGACCAAGTATTCAAACATATGGGCCTAGTAGCTGCTGTGGTGGGGGGAGGGGAGTCATTCTCATTCAGACCACCACAGAATACTATAATATTCCCAAGCTTAATTGGTTTTTTTATACTAACAGCATAATGATCTACATCTTGAAAGCACTGAAATAAACCCTTCCCATAACCTCAAACTCAAGGATGCTGTGCTCAGGCCCCATTGCCCCACTCCTCTCCATCAAGAACATCCCTATGACTTTAAACAGGCTTCTCTAACCTATGGTCCATGGGTACATGTGGCCAAAATATGATTGAGGCTCAACACAAAATTGTAAAATCACTTAAAATATTAGGAGGGTAGTTTTTGCTATTGTAATGGGTTGGCCTAATGCTGCTTGTATTCTAATGCTAATCTGAGGGCCCCAAGACTGGTACCCCAGAGACAAGGGAGTCTACACGTAAGACACTGTTGACCTAGCCCCAGTTAATTATGATTGGTGCATAGAGATGCCAAGAGCCAATAGCTGGGCAGAAGAGACATAGGTGGGGTTGAGATGTTGTGGGCTTAGAGAGAGAGGACCACAAGGAAAAAGGAGGAAGCAGAGGCAATGAAAAAAGAATGTGCAGGAGAGAGGAGAGCCACCATGGGCTAAGGGCCAAGAGAACATGGCCTTGTGGGCTGCCCAGTTGGAGCTAAGAGCAGCCCAGATGGAACATAATGAATAGTGATGATGTGAGGTATTGATAGGAAAGTGGATTCTAACAGCATAGAAGGTAGGCAGCTGCCCAGCTAGTGTGCTGCCTAGGGCATATTAAAATATGAAGGCTGTGTGTGTCTTTCTTTATGGAACATAAATGGTCAAAGGCAGGGAAGAAGCCCCATGCCGGGATTTATAATTATTTTCTACTACATTTGTAATTCAATTGTGTGGTGCTCAAACATGAACTTTGTGGATGGCAGTGTTACTTCACAATGTCAATAGGTTGGACATGCGTGGAAGGGAGCCCACCCTAGAGACCAGAGTGTTCTTCCAACACCATCATCCTAAGCCTGTGAAAAATAAACCTCCCTTGCTACAGCCCTCCCCCTGATGCAGCCCTCCCCCTGACACAGCCCTCCCCCTGACACAACCCTCCCCCTGACACAACCCTCACCCTGACACAACCCTCACCCTGACACAGCCCTCACCCTGACACAGCCCTCACACTGACACAGCCCTCCCCCTGACACAGCCCTCCCCCTGACACAGCCCTCCCCCTGATGCAGCCCTCCCCCTGACACAGCCCTCCCCCTGACACAGCCCTCCCCCAGACACAGCCCTCCCCCAGACACAGCCCTCCCCCTGACACAACCCTCCCCCTGACACAGCCCTCCCCCTGACACAGCCCTCACCCTGACACAGCCCGCACCCTGACACAGCCCTCCCCCTGACACAGCCCTCCCCCTGACACAGCCCTCCCCCTGACACAGTGCTCCCCCTGACACAACTCTCCCCTGACACAGCCCTCCCCCTGACACCCTTTTCAGGAACTGGTGCTAACTGCAACTTCCTCTATCATTACAAAGCCAGTGGTGGCAGAACTGGCTGACTGGCACTGGCGCTGTCCTGCTGAGTTGACTGAGGCCTGCCGTACTCTTCAGTACCACCACCATCATCTTGCTGAGGAATGGCAGCCTGGGGCAGCTCCACTTCTCCCTCCTGGACAGTTTTTGTCAATGTGACCTGCCTCCAAAGAACATTGCATGGCCTCCTCAGTTAGACTGTGTGGAGGTAAGCCGGTTATCATAGATTTTCTGAACTCAGAGCCTCCACTTCTTTGTTTTTTGTTTGTTTGTTTGTTTAGTTTTGCGAGACAGAGTTTCTCTTTATAGCCTGGCTGTCCTGGAACTCTGTAGACCAGGCTGGCCTCAAACTCAGAAATCCGCCTGCCTCTGCCTCCCAAGTGCTGGGATTAAAGGCATGCGCCACCACTGCCCAGCAGAGCCTCCACTTCTTGAACCTGAAGCTGATTATTGGGGAGACAGTGAGAGATAAATAGAACAAAGGCGAGAAAAGCACCAGGGCAGCTGGGGCGCAGGGTCGGCTGACACTCGCCAGCTACCCACAACACCCGCCACAGGATCTTAAGACTTCTGGAGAGTGGAACACAGCTTCTGCTCCAATCCAATTGCGCGTGGGACCTGAGACTGCATTAGTTAGGGAAGCAGAAACCGGCCTGAGTAGGGCCACAGGCCTCATCCGGCCTGATCAGCGCCGGGGTAGCTGGAGCGCAGGGTTGCCTGACACCCGCCAGCTACCCACGACCCCCGCCGCAGGATTTTGGGACTGCTGGTGAGTGGAACACAGCTTCTGCTCCAGTCCAATCACGCGGGACCTGAGACTGCTCTGGTTGGGGAGAGAGAAATCCGGCCTACATAGGGCCACAAGCCTCTTCCGGTCAGAAAAGCACCGGGGCAGCTGGGGCGCAGGGTCGGCTGACACTCGCCAGCTACCCACAACACCCGCCACAGGATCTTAAGACTTCTGGTGAGTGGAGCACAGCTTCTGCTCCAATCCAAATGCGCGCGGGACCAGAGACTGCATTAGTTAGGGAAGCAGAAAACCGGCCTAAATAGGACCACAGGCCTCTTCCGGCTGGACCAGCACCGGGGTACAGTCAGCTACCCACGAACCCCGCCACAGGATTTAGAGACTGCTGGTGAGTGGAACACAGCTTCTGCTCCAATCTTTAAACAGTGACAACGATAACAACTAACCCCAGAGATTACCAGATGGCGAAAGGTAAACGTAATAATCTTACTAACAGAAACCAAGACCACTCACCATCATCAGAACCCAGCACCCCCACTTCGCCCAGTCCAGGGCACCCCAACACACCGGAAAAGCTAGACACGGATCTAAAAGCATATCTCATGATGATGGTAGAGGACTTCAAGAAGGACTTTAATAACACACTTAAAGAAATACAGGAGAACACTGCTAAACAGGCAGAAGACACTAAAGAGGAAGCACAAAAATCCCTTAAAGAATTGCAGGAGAACACTGCTAAAGAGTTACAAATCCTTAAAGAAAAACAGGATAACATAATCAAACAGGTAGAAGTCCTTACAGAAAAACAGGAAAACACATCCAAACAGATGATGGAAATGAACAAAACCATACTAGACCTAAAAAGGGAAGTAGACACAATAAAGAAAACCCAAAATGAGGCAACACTGGAGATAGAAACCCTAGGAAAGAAATCTGGAACCATAGATACGAGCATCAACAACAGAATACAAGAGATGGAAGAGAGAATCTCAGGTGCAGAATATTCCATAGAGAACATCGGCACAACAATCAAGGAAAATGTAAAATGCAAAAAGATCCTAACTCAAAACATCCAAGAAATACAGGACACAATGAGAAGACCAAACCTACAGATAATAGGAGTGGATGAGAATGAAGATTTTCAACTCAAAGGACCAGCAAACATCTTCAACAAAATTATAGAGGAAAACTTCCCAAATCTAAAGAAAGAGATGCCCATGAACATACAAGAAGCCTACAGAACTCCAAATAGACTGGACCAGAAAAGAAATACCTCCCGACACATAATAATCAGAACAACAAATGCTCTAAATAAAGATAGAATACTAAAAGCAGTAAGAGAAAAAGGCCAAGTAACATATAAAGGCAAGCCTATCAGAATTACACCAGATTTTTCACCAGAGACTATGAGAACCAGAAGATCCTGGACGGATGTTATACAGACACTAAAAGAACACAAATTCTGCCGGGCGTGGTGGCGCACGCCTTTAATCCCAGCACTCGGGAGGCAGAGGCAGGCGGATTTCTGAGTTCGAGGCCAGCCTGGTCTACAAAGTGAGTTCCAGGACAGCCAGAGCTACACAGAGAAACCCTGTCTCGAAAAACCACCAAAAAAAAAAAAAAAAAAAAAAAAAAAAGAACACAAATTCCAGCCCAGGCTACTATACCCAGCCAAACTCTCAATTAACATAGATGGAGAAACCAAAGTATTCCACGACAAAACCAAATTCACACATTATCTCTCCACGAATCCAGCCCTTCAAAGGATAATAACAGAAAAAAACCAATACAAGGACAGGAACCACGCCCTAGAAACAACAAGAAGGTAATCCCTCAACAAACCTAAAAGAAGACAGCCACAAGAACAAAATGCCAACTTTAACAACAAAAATAACAGGAAACAACAATTACTTTTCCTTAATATCTCTTAATATCAATGGACTCAACTCCCCAATAAAAAGACATAGACTAACAAACTGGCTACACAAACAGGACCCAACATTTTGCTGCTTACAGGAAACTCATCTCAGAGAAAAGGATAGACACTACCTCAGAATGAAAGGCTGGAAAACAATTTTCCAAGCAAATGGTATGAAGAAACAAGCTGGAGTAGCCATTCTAATATCTGATAAGATTGACTTCCAACCCAAAGTCATTAAAAAAGACAGGGAGGGACACTTCATACTCATCAAAGGTAAAATCCTCCAAGAGGAACTATCAATCCTGAATATCTATGCTCCAAATACAAAGGCAGCCACATTCATTAAAGAAACTTTAGTAAATCTCAAAGCACACATTGCACCTCATACAATAATAGTGGGAGACTTCAACACACCACTTTCACCAATGGACAGATCATGGAAACAGAAACTAAACAGGGACACAGAGAAACTAAGAGAAATTATGAATCAAATGGATCTGGCAGATATCTACAGAACATTCTATCCTAAAACAAAAGGATATACCTTCTTCTCAGCACCTCATGGTACCTTCTCCAAAATTGACCACATAATTGGTCACAAAACAGGCCTCAACAGATACAAAAATATTGAAATTGTCCCATGCATCCTATCAGATCACCATGGACTAAGGCTGATCTTCAATAAGAAAATAAATAATAGAAAGCCAACCTTCACGTGGAAACTGAACAACACTCTTCTCAATGATACCTTGGTCAAGGAAGGAATAAAGAAAGAAATTAAGGACTTTTTAGAGTTCAATGAAAATGAAGCCACAACATACCCAAACTTATGGGACGCAATGAAAGCATTTCTAAGAGGAAAACTCATAGCTCTGAGTGCCTCCAAAAGGAAACTAGAGAGAGCACACATTAGCAGCTTGACAACATACCTAAAAGCACTAGAACAAAAGGAAGCAAATTCACCCAAGAGGAGTAGACGGCAGGAAATAATCAAACTCAGGGGCAAAATCAACCAAGTGGAAACAAGAAGAACTATTCAAAGAATCAACCAATCAAGGAGCTGGTTCTTTGAGAAAATCAACAAGATAGATAAACCCTTAGCCAGACTCACTAGAGGGCACAGGGAAAGCATCCTAATTAACAAAATCAGAAATGAAAAAGGAGACATAACAACAGATCCTGAAGACATCCAAAACACCATCAGATCCTTCTACCAAAGGCTATACTCAACAAAACTGGAGAACCTGGATGAAATGGAGAAGTTCATAGACAGATACCAGGTACCAAAGTTGAATCAAGATCAGGTTAATGATCTAAACAGTCCTATATCCCCCAAAGAAATAGAAGCAGTCATTGATAGTCTCCCAACTAAAAAAAGCCCAGGACCAGATGGGTTTAGTGCAGAGTTCTATCAGACCTTCAAAGAAGATCTAATCCCAGTTCTTCACAAACTATTCCACAAAATAGAAACAGAAGGTACTCTACCCAACTCATTCTATGAAGCCACAATTACTCTGATACCTAAACCACAAAAAGACCCAACAAAGATAGAAAACTTCAGACCAATATCCCTTATGAATATTGATGCAAAAATCCTCAATAAAGTTCTTGCTAACCGAATCCAAGAACACATCAAAACAATCATCCATCCTGACCAAGTAGGTTTCATCCCAGGGATGCAGGGATGGTTCAATATACGGAAATCCATCAACGTAATCCAGTATATAAACAAACTCAAAGACAAAAACCACATGGTCATCTCGTTAGATGCGGAAAAAGCATTTGACAAGATCCAACACCCATTCATGATAAAAGTCTTGGAAAGATCAGGAATTCAAGGCCCATACCTAAACATGATAAAAGCAATCTACAGCAAACCAGTAGCCAACATCAAAGTAAATGGTGAGAAGCTTGAAGCAATCCCTCTAAAATCAGGGACTAGACAAGGCTGTCCACTTTCTCCATACCTATTCAACATTGTACTTGAAGTCCTAGCCAGAGCAATTCGAAAACAAAAGGAGATCAAAGGGATACAAATTGGAAAAGATGAAGTCAAAATATCACTTTTTGCAGATGATATGATAGTATATATAAGTGACCCTAAAAATTCCACCAGAGAACTCCTAAGCCTCATAAACAGCTTCGGTGAAGTAGCTGGATATAAAATTAACTCAAACAAATCAATGGCCTTTCTCTACACAAAGAATAAACAGGCTGAGAAAGAAATTAGGGAAACAACACCCTTCTCAATAGTCACAAATAATATAAAATATCTTGGCGTGACTCTAACTAAGGAAGTGAAAGATCTGTATAATAAAAACTTCAAGTCTCTGAAGAAAGAAATTATAGAAGATCTCAGAAGATGGAAAGATCTCCCATGCTCATGGATTGGCAGGATCAACATTGTAAAAATGGCTATCTTGCCAAAAGCAATCTACAGATTCAATGCAATCCCCATCAAAATTCCAACTCAATTCTTCAACGTATTAGAAAGTGCAATCTGCAAATTCATCTGGAATAACAAAAAACCTAGGATAGCAAAAACTCTTCTCAAGGATAAAAGAACCTCTGGTGGAATCACCATGCCGGACCTAAAGCTCTACTACAGAGCAATTGTGATAAAAACTGCATGGTACTGGTATAGTGACAGACAAATAGACCAATGGAATAGAATTGAAGACCCAGAAATGAACCCACACACCTATGGTCACTTGATCTTCGACAAGGGAGCTAAAAACATCCAGTGGAAGAAAGACAGCATTTTCAACAAATGGTGCTGGCACAACTGGTTGTTAACATGTAGAAGAATGCGAATCCATCCATTCCTATCTCCTTGTACTAAGGTCAAGTCTAAGTGGATCAAGGAACTTCACATAAAACCAGAGACACTGAAACTTATAGAGGAGAAAGTGGGGAAAAGCCTTGAAGATATGGGCACAGGGGAAAAATTCCTGAATAGAACAGTAATGGCTTGTGCTGTAAGATCGAGAATTGACAAGTGGGACCTCATGAAACTACAAAGCTTCTGCAAGGCTAAAGACACCATCAATAAGACAAAAAAACACCCAACAGATTGGGAAAGGATCTTCACCTATCCTAAATCAGATAAGGGACTAATATCCAATATATATAAAGAACTCAAGAAGGTGGACTCCAGAAAGTCAAATAACCCCATTAAAAAATGGGGCTCAGAACTGAACAAAGAATTCTCACCTGAGGAATACCGAATGGCAGAGAAACACCTGAAAAAATGTTCAACATCCTTAATCATCAGGGAAATGCAAATCAAAACAACCCTGAGATTCCACCTCACACCAGTCAGAATGGCTAAGATCAAAAATTCAGGGGACAGCAGATGCTGGCGAGGATGTGGAGAAAGAGGAACACTCCTCCATTGTTGGTGGGATTGCAAGCTTGTACAACCACTCTGGAAATCAGTCTGGCGGATCCTCAGAAAATTGGACATAGTACTACCGGAGGATCCAGCAATACCTCTCCTGGGCATATATCCAGAAGATGTCCCAACCGGTAAAAAGGACACATGCTCCACTATGTTCATAGCAGCCCTATTTATAATAGCCAGAAGCTGGAAAGAACCCAGATGTCCCTCAACAGAGGAATGGATACAGAAATTATGGTACATTTACACAATGGAGTACTACTCAGCTATTAAAAAGAATGAATTTATGAAATTCCTAGCCAAATGGATGGACCTGGAGGGCATCATCTTGAGTGAAGTAACACAATCACAAAAGAACTCACACAATATGTATTCATTGATAAGTGGATATTAGCCCAAAACTTAGGATACCCAAGATATAAGATACAATTTGATAAACGCATGAAACTCAAGAAGAATGAAGACCAAAGTGTGGACACTGTGCACCTTCTTAGAATTGGGAACAAAACACCCAGGGAAGGAGTTACAGAGACAAAGTTCGTAGCTGTGATGAAAGGATGGACCATTTAGAGGCTGCCGTATCCAGGGATCCGTCCCATAATCAGCTTCTAAACGCTGACACCATTGCATACACTAGCAAGATTTTGCTGAAAGGACCCAAATATAGCCGTGTCTTGTGAGACGATGCCGGGGCCTAGCAAACACAAGAGTGGATGTTCACAGTCAGCTATTGGATGTATCACAGGGCTCCCAATGGAGAAGCTAGAGAAAGTACCCAAGGAGCTAAAGGGATCTGCAACCCTATTGTTGGAACAACATGATGTACTAACCAGAACCCCGGAGCTCTTGTCTCTAGCTGCATATGTATCGAAAGATGACCTAGTCGGCCATCACTGGAAAGAGAGGCCCATTGGACTTGCAAACTTTATATGCCCCAATATAGGGGAATGCCAGGGCCAAAAGAATGGGAATGGGTGGGTAGGGAAGTGGGGGGCGCTATGGGGGACTTTTGGGATAGCATTGGAAATGTAATTGAGGAAAATATGTAATAAAAATATTAAAAATCAAAAAAAAAAAGAACAAAGGCATGTGGATGTGGGGCAGAGGAGGTCTGAGGGGGAGTAAGATTCGCAGAGCAGTTATCCTCAAAGCTTGCATAATGCAGAAGGTAAAACAGGGCATGGTGCAGACTCGTGATTCTGCGGCTTTGGTTGGAAAAGGTGGGGGAGAAGAAGGCTACAGAAACTGTGGGCAGATAAGCTGGCAGTCGGAAAGGAAAGGAAAGGAAAGGAAAGGAAAGGAAAGGAAAGGAAAGGAAAGGAAAGGAAAGGAAAGGAAAGGAAAGGAAAGGGTGTCAAAATTAGTGTCCCCTTGCATAGGATAGAAAGATATAGGATAAGAGTTAGTGGCACCCAATGGAGGAGCTAGAGAAAGTACCCAAGGAGCTAAAGGGAACTGCAACCCCATAGGTGGAACATTATTATGAACTAACCAGTACCCCAGAGCTCTTGACTCTAGCTGCATTTGTATCAAAAGATGGCCTAGTCGGCCATCACTGGAAAGAGAGGCCCATTGGACTTGCCAACTTTATATGCCCCAGTACAGGGGAATGCCAGGGCCAAGGGGTGGGGGTGGGTGGGTGGGGGACTGGGGGGGGAGTGTATTGGGGACTTTTTGGATAGCATTGAAAATGTAATTGAGGAAAATACCTAATTTTTTAAAAAAGTGAAAAAAAAAGTTAGTGGCAGCAGTGTGTGTGTGTGTGTGTGTGTGTGTGTGTGTGTGTGTGTGTGTGTCTTAGTGCAATTCATATATGTCTTGCTTCTGTCTTATAGAAAAAGTTATGTAAACTCTTAACATTATTCATACAAGGAAATGGAAACTGAAATTTTTCTGTGCCACCAAATTAAGGATTTGAAAATAAAGAAAAAACCAAGTTTTGGAAATGGAATTGCTCATTTTCTCAATAATTAGTTCCTGTGAAAATCTATCAGTGACTGTTGCTATTTTCAAGTGTGAGGATACACTAATTTTAAAGAAACGTTTAGTTTTAATAATCTCACTTGGGGTGTTTTTGTTTTATTTTTTCCTGGAATCAGGAAAAGACACATTACTCCAGGCTAACAGACTTCCATTTCAGTCAGCATCCTTTAGGGTTGGTTGTAGCAATCTTATGCCATAATTCAGCATCAGGCAACCTATGACATTGTTGGCCTTGATCTTATTCCAGCTGTATGTAGATCAGGGTGGTAAATAGTGTATCGGTAGCCACCGGCACAGAAAATGTTCCTGGCATTGGTTTGTCCACAGTGATTTTGCCCAGCTCTGATTACTGTAAAGGTGGACCATCCCTTCCAGTTATTCCTCTGGCTCATTCTGAATAGTATGCTGGTTTTACACTAGGGATATACGTGGGCTAGGATCTCCCCCTAGTGTTGAAACATTGGAAACACATCAACTGCAAACATCACAGATCAGAATGGAGATGCCATCTGATGCTGACAGCTCACAGGACGTTTATAATTTCTGAGAAGATAAACACGATGCCAGATTGGAAAGATTTGAACAAACACCTAATCCCTCAATGCTTAGATGACAGAACAAACCAGCAACCATCCAGAACTTACCTAATGGCCAAAATAAAGAGCCAGAAAATGGCCACATAGCAATTAATATTGGAGCGCTCCTAGGAAGAAAATATTAAACAGCTGTTTAAAATCCTTGAAGATCAACCTAATGAGTTCCATCTATGGCTCTCTCTAATATAGGACTGAACACTCAGTGTCTATTCCCAACACTGTGACCAGCTGTCCATTCTTTCCATTGGCTGATGTCCACTACAAAAGACACTTCTCTGACCAAGGAAACAGCAACTCAGGACTACCTATGGGTAATATGTAGAAGGCACATTGGCAGTATGACCATTTTGCAACATACCAATAGTGGATTCTACCCTGTGAGCCTATGGAGACCATTCTTATTCAAACCACCACAGAATCTTACTAACTAGAGGGTTTTCTTTCTTTTTTTTTTTTTTTTGTTTGTTTGTTTGTTTGTTTTTTGAGACAGGGTTTCTCTGTATAGCCCTGGCTGTCCTGGAACTCACTTTGTAGACCAGGCTGGCCTTGAACTCAGAAATCCACCTGCCTCTGCCTCCCAAGTGCTGGGATTAAAGGCGTACACCACCACGCCCGGCGGGTTTTCTTTTTTTATTAGATATATTCTTTATATACATTTCAAATTTCAAATGCTATCCCGAAAGTTCCCTATACCCTCCCCCCACCCTGCTCCCCTACCCACCCACTCCTGCTTCTTGGCCCTGGCATTCCCCTGTACTGGATATATAAAATTTGCAATACCAAGGGGTCTCTCTTCCCACTGGTGGGTTTTCTTAAAGCTTTTGTATACACTCTAATTTTGGCTGACCTACCTACTACATTTTCCTCCCTTCCATTCTCCTACCTCTATCCCTGCTTATTCCTCTAATGCCCTGTATCTCCTCCTCTTCTTTTATTTCACATGTTTTCTACTATCCTTTAAACTGATTTTAAATTATATTGTGAGATAGTAGACTTCTGTATGGCTTTTCATTCACCCTTCCTTTGGGTTAATCCTTCCCTCCACCCTACTGGTCTCCCCTTCCTGCTTAAGTCCTTCTAACCCCAATATTTTACCTCTACTTTTATTTTACTGACAATGTTCAAATGCTCAGTCCTCTTGTCTTAGCCTTCTGGAAGCTGAGACTCTAGCCCTGAGTCTCCTGTAAGATTTGTTTGTCTGTTCATTTGTTTTTTATCATGTCAGCTTCGGTGGGATAGGAGAATCTCACTCTGCACTCACTTGTATTTCCAGCCTCGGGTTATTACTGGCTGTTGATCAGCTGCTTTTGTTTCCAGCCAGATGGACCTCTCCAAAGACTGTGTGGGTGTCCTCATGCCATGGTGGCTAGCTTCCTCAGGCACTAGTAATGAGGGGGTGTGCATAGCAAGATGCACAGAGAGGAGAGAGAGAGAGAGAAGGACAGAGATAGAGTGTTCTCCAGATGGAAGGCTACCATCCCTTCCACCCTACACATGGTGCTGGGATGGAGCACACGCCTTGCTTTATGTGTCAAGCACCCTGCTACACAGTTACTCACATCTCCTGAGTCTTGCTGTATACTTCTTTCCTTTATGCAATTCAGTGAATCGTGCACTGTCAGACCATGGGCTTTACAAGAAGTGAGACATTTATCGTAAAACATACACATTTACACAACCTAGCGTGAGTGTCAGATGTGGTTAGACAGTGATCTGGGATTTAGATAGTGTTTGGCCCATTTACCTATTTGTACAGGTTGTGCAGGCCACATGACTCCTTTCCCTTTCCTGTTGCTTGGTGTTAGGGACTGACCGAGGGCACCATGTGTACACACCACACACGCTCCTGCTGCACTGCACTGCCGTCTGCCACCCCTCCTGGAATCCCGGAACATACATCCCTCTGGATTCCTGAGTTCAAGGTTCTGGTTCAGCTGCACTCTGTGTCTTTATCAGAGTCCATTGTTAAATAACAGTTTCCCCTTCTTTTAAAACAGATTGTTACTGCTGTCTTATGTGTGGGGGTGGTTTTGCCTGCCTGTATGTCACACCACTTGTGTTCAGTGTTCATGGAAGGATGCCAGAAGTTGTTGTCAGATCCCCTGGAGTTATAGATGGTCATGAGTTGCTACCTAAGTCCTAAGAATCAAATATGTGTCCTCTAGAAGAGTAGCCAGTGTTCTTAACGGCTGACTCACCTCTCCAGTCCCTAGGCCTTCCCTTCTTAATCTCTGCAGTGGGCATTTTCCAAATCATTACTCCCTTGAACAATGAATTAAAGTTGTGTTTTCAGGAATTTAATCATAGACTGAGTTGGGATAGTATAAGAGAGAGTTTGGTCTTTTTACCTTACTTTCCTCTCTCTTTCATTCTTCTAATTCTTTTCTTTCCTTCCGTGCTTACTTAATTCCCTTTTCGTCTTCTGATGCTAGAGTTTGAGCCCAGGGGCTGCCAGGCAAGTGATGTGCCCTGAGCTATACCCCTAGCTGGAGAGCATTTGTATCACAGACAATTTAAAATGAGTCTTAAGGGAAAATGAAACCAGATTCTTAGCCCAAATCTCTCATGGCCTCTATCCTACTTCTTAATGAAATCCTTTGTCTGTGGTTCCCCCGCCCCCAACTGCCAAAGTCTCAGAGCCAGGCTTCCACTGTATTTCTCTCACCATTCTTGTCTTCTAAGTTCCCACCAGAATGTCACACTACACTTTGTGTACAGCAGAGACTCTTCTAGCCTGAAGGATCAAAAATTTTCACATTCACTCCACAAACCTGTTCCAGAGGCCTAAGAACCACATGTTCAGATTCATCACAGTGACATCCCTACTCCTGGTACCAATGTTCTTTCTTAGTCACTTTCTTAGTCACTGTTACGGTGATAAAATATCCTGACAAAAACAACATTTAAGAAAGCGAGTGTTTACTTTGGCACAGAGTCCGAGGGTGAGGTGCATGATGGGAAGGGAGTCCTGGTAGCCCTTGATTGAGCTGGTCACTTTGCATTCACAGTCGGGACACAGAGAAGGATGCTGGTGCTCAGTTTGCTTTCTCCTTTCTGTGCTTCTCAGGACCCAACCCAGGGGATCTGTTGCCCACCCTTTAAAAAATACCTATTTATTTTGTTTTGTCTATGGACATTTTGCCTACATATATGGTCTTAGTCAGTGTCCCAGTGCTGTGAACAGACTCTGTGACCACAGCAACTCCAGTAAAGGAGAATATTTCATTGGAGCTGGCTTTCAGTTCAGGGATTTAGTCTGTTATCATCATGGTAGAGAACATGGTGGCACACAGCAGATTTGGTGCTGGAGAGTAGCTGAGAGTTCTGCAGTTGCAACTGGCAGGCAGCAGGGGGTGGAGGAAGAGAAGCAGAGGGGAGAGGGAGAAGGAGAGAGAGGGGGGAGGGAGGAGAGGGAGAGGGAGAAGGAGGGGGAGAGGGAGAGGGAGAGAGAGAGAGAGAGAGAGAGAGAGAGAGAGTGAGAGGTCAAATCTATTCCATCTTGAGACCAGCCTCCATCTTAAAAGAAAAAAGTCAGCCGGGCGTGGTCACACACGCCCAGCACTCGGAGGCAGAGGCAGGCGGATTTCTGAGTTCGAGGCCAGCCTGGGCTACAAAGTGAGTTCCAGGACAGCCAGGGCTATACAGAGAAACCCTGTCTCAAAAAACCAAAAAAAAAAAAAGAAGAAGAAAGAAAGAAAGAAAGAAAGAAAGAAAGAAAGAAAGAAAGAAAAGAAAAGAAAAGAAAAGAAAAGAAAAGAAAAGAAAAGAAAAGAAAAGAAAAGAAAAGAAAAGAAAAGAGAAAAAAAGTCTGAAAACTTGACCTACAGCAGAACTCAAACTGTACCCACTTACCAGTAAGGACCCCAGGGCTTGTCCTTGGCCAGTTACTCCCTAGCTACTTCCTAGCAAGAGTTAATCAAAGATTAGTCTGGAGCCGGGCGAGGTGGCGCACACCTTTAATCCCAGCACTCGGGAGGCAGAGGCAGGCAGATTTCTGAGTTCGAGGCCAGCCTGGTCTACAAAGTGAGTTCCAGGACAGCCAGGGCTACACAGAGAAACCCTGTCTCGAAAAACCAAAAAAAAAAAAAAAAAAAGATTAGTCTGGTTGTTTCAGACTTATAGTCATTCTACCTGCTGGCTTATAGTCATTCTAATAGATGCTTGCCAGACTGGACACTCCCTTTCTCACCCCCTTACTTGTTCCTATTTTCCTATAAAAATTTGTCCTGCTGAGGGTTCGAGGCTGCTCTGCCATCCCTTTCTGTCCTGCTGTGTCAAGGTTGGATTGAAGGAAAGCCCAAGCCCAAGCTTGTAATAAAGAGACCCTAATGCTATTACATCGGAGATGGCTCCTTAGTGGTCTTTTGTTTTGGAGTTCATAAACGCTTCCTGGAGAGAGGAGAGAGAGAGAGAGAGAGAGACCAACTTGAGGATTTGGAACCTCAAAGCCAACCTCCAGAGACATGCTTCTTCCAACAGAGCCACACCTCCTAACAGTGCCACTCCCTGGTGTCCCAGCAGTCAAATATATGAGCCTATGAATTCCATTCTTATTCAAAGCACCATACTTATACATGTGTGCTACGTGTGTGCCTGGTACCCACAGAGATCAGAAGAAGGTGCCATATTCCAGGGACTGGAGTTAGGAATAGCTGTGAAGCACAGTGTGGTGCTAAGAATAAAACCCGTGTTCTCTGCAAACACAGCAAGTGCTCCTAACCACTAAGCCATCTCTCTAGCCCTTTCCCCCCTTTTAGGGTGGATATTCCCACTTTGATTCACCTGATCACAATAATTCCACACAGAGGAATTTATCCAGAGGCTAAAGCAATCTAAATAATCTCTCATAAGTATACCCAGACGTGCCGGGCAGTGGTGGCGCACGCCTTTAATCCCAGTCCTTGGGAAGCAAAGGCAGGCAGATTTCTGAGTTCGAGGCCATCCTGGTCTACAGAGTGAGTTCCAGGACAACCAGGGGAACACAGAGAAACCCTATCTCGAAAAAACAAAAAACAAAACAAAACAAAAGTATACCCAGACGTTTGTCTCCTGGGTGACAATAGATCCTATCAAGTTAGGCCACCTCAGTCACTGTGACTTTGGTTCCTCCAAGTGGTTCATGAATGTGGAATCATGTGATATTTGTCCTTTTATATGTAGGTCCATTTCACTCAGCACAATGTCTTCTACAGCAGATTTCAGTTTCCTTTTTAAAATCCCTGAATAAAACTTCATTCCACTGCAGTAATATTCTGATGTATATAACTCCTTTTGTTCCCACATCCACCTGTGAGTTGACATGTTTCCACCTTTCGGCAGTTGTTTCTAGTGCTGTTATGAATATTGGCTTACAAAAATGTGCTCAGGTCAGTGCTTTAAATTATTTTCGGCGTGCATTCCACAGTAGAACTGAGACAGAGAAAATGACCTACTTTCTCCAACGGTTTTTGACTCATTGTTAAACACTATTAAATACTGTAAAAGCACTGTTAATGTTTCAGGTTTTGGTTTTGTTTTCACACTGAATCTTGCTATGTATCCCAGGTTGGCTTTGAACTGTCATTGGCTTTTGTAGTGGTTTGGATAGGTTTGGCCCCCATAGACTCATGTGTTTGAATATTCTTGGCCCAGGGAATGGCACTATTGGGGATGGCCTTGTTGGAGAAAGTATGTCACTGTAGAGGTGGGCTTTAAGACCCTCCTCCCACCTGCCTGGAAGATAGGCTTCTCCTGTTTGCCTTTGGAACAAGATGCAGAACTCTCAGCTCCTCCTGTACCATGCCTGCCTGGATGCTATGTTTCTGCCTTGATGACAATGGACCAAACCTCAGAACCTGTAATCCAGCCCGATTAAATGTTGTCCTTCATACAACTCTTCCAGAGGACCCAAGTTTAGTTACTAGCACCTGCATCAGGTGGCTCCCAATTACCTATATGTCTACCTCCAGCCAATTCAAACTGATTTGCCTTCTCAGGCACCTGCTTGTATGTGTACATACCCACATACATATAATTTTTAAAAAGATTTAAAAGCCTCTGTTGAAGTTGTGTGTGTGTGTGTGTGTGTGTGTGTGTGTGTGTGTGTAAGTGAGTGTGCAGGTTCATGTTCATGCAGAGTAGGACACCAGGTATCTTCATATCTCCCTCCATTACTCTCCTACTGCCTCAAGGCAGAGTCTCTCACTGAGTCAGCAGTTCTCAGTGTTTTTTGCTAGAGTAGCTGGCCAGCAAGCTCTCAGGATCCACCTGTCTCTGCCTCTCAGTGCTGGGAATACAGGAATGTGCCTAACTTTTTATTTGAGGATTCAAACTCAGGTCCTCTTCTCTGAAGAGCGAGTGCTCCTACCCATTCGTCTATCTCTCCAACTCCCCAGGAATGGTCTTTCTGGTCTACTTTTGATATTTATTATTAGATCATCTTGAGCTGGTAATATGAAGAGGAGATAGGGAGAAATGGGAGTAAAATAGGAGCAGCCAAGAAGGCAACAGTGGCAGGTTTGTGGCAGTGTTCAAGAAGCAAGCTGCCACAGAATGGGGAACATAGGCTGCAGAGGCTGTGAAGGGCTAAAGACAAGAACTTTTCATTCTTTAAATGCCAAGAGTCCCTACAACCCAGGAAGAGAGCTGCAATACAAGAACCAGAGGGTCCCAATGAAAGACCCACAACGTGAGGACTCCCCCATGTTCTGACTCAGGAGAGGCGACACCCCAAATCACTCACGAGAAACGGCCTTGCTGCAAACTGCAAGAGGACTTTTAATTCAAGAGCATTCTCGGGCTCACGGTCATACACCACGCAGGGGTAGAGGACCGTGGCACCCCGAGTAGCTGGGTAAGGGGGTATTTAAAGGAATATACCATAACTCAAGGAGGTGGGGAGGGCATTGTTGGAAAATACCAAAGATACCAGTTAAGAGTCACAAGGAAGTGCAAAGTCACAAAAGTCACAAGGAATACCTGGTAATTGTGCAGGTTATCTCTCAAGACAGTTTCTAAGAGCCCCTAACAATAGCACAGTTGCATAGTGGGTTCCAGCAATGGTCAGGGTGACTTTCTTTGAATGAACACTCTTTGAACCCAGGAAGCGGGTGGGTGGAGGAATGTCGCTATCTGTTTTATGATTAGCATACGTTGGAGCACTGAGTCACAAAGGTCACATTCTCAAGCCTGGGCCTAAAGGCCTAGAATTTTGTTTTTACGTTATACTTTTTCACCAACACCTAAGGCTTGTCTAGATGCTATAACATTAGCATGCATATCTGATTTTGCCAGCCATTGCTGGAAGACTAGGATCACTGCTTAATGCTGAGGAAGCTGGCAATTAAAGCTCAGAGAAATAAGCCTTTCACTTGCATTCCTAAAACCCTAAGTCTCTAGCTCATCATCCAGAGTAGAAGGATGCTGGAGTGGTAAAGTGGGAGTGGGTGGGTAGGAGGATGGGGGAGCACCCTCATAGAGGCACAGGGGAGGGGGAGAGGACAGATGTAGAAAGGGGTAACTGTGAAGGGGGATATTATTTGAGATGTAAATGAATGGAATGATTAATAAAAAATTAAATTAAAATTTTTGCAAAGTCATTTACTACATGCTATGCACTATTAGCATTAAATTAATAATATAATTGTTTTTATGTTGTTATACAGTGTTCTTATATAATCATAAGGTATAGATTTTAAACCATTTCATGATCTAAATCTATCTTGTCTTGAAATGTTGTCATTCTCATAATAAAGACCTTATCCACTCAATAAATATTTACTAGCATCTAGACCAGTGGTTAACCTCCCAAATGCTGTGACTCTTTAATACAGTTCCTATGTTGTGATGACCGCCAGCCATAAAATTATTTTCATTACTACTGCATAACTGTAACTTTGCTCTTCTTATGAATTGCAATGCAAAAAAAGAAAAATATGTTTTCTGGTGGTGAAGGAAGGTAAAATATTGTAAATTGTGAGTTGTTTAAGAGCCCACTGCCCAGGCCTGGGACTGGGAACAAAGTGAACAGCCCCCAGGCCTGCCAGGGCAGGGCTGTTGTTAAGGCATTCCTAAGAACATCTTAACTGTGAAGATGAAAAGAATTCAAGGACGCAGGCAAGGCTATCTTGTCTGAGTCCCCACCATTTGGCCGGAACCTCCCCCTCTGTCTATTGCCCCTTGGCGCCAGGTAAAAGTCATACATCAACTGGTTGCTATGTGAACAAAGATAAGCCCCCAGCCCACAGGAACAAAGTCCTGTTGCTCTGTAATCCTTCTGTTAATGTTTGAATAAGCCAATAGTGTATCGCTATGCTGAATTCCACACCCCTAAGCCCCTTACTCCATAAAAACTCCTAGCTTTCGAGCCTCGTGGCCGGCATCCGTTATCTCCTGTGTGAGATGCATGTCGGACCAGAGCTCCGTAATTAGACGTCCTCATGTAATTACAGCAAGAGATGGTCCTTCGTGATTTTTTGGGTGCACGCCGAATCGGGAATGGGGTGGGGGTTTCCCCACTAGGTCTAACAGTGGTTTTGGATTAAAGGGTCATTTGACACCCCACCAAAAGGCAGCAACAACCCACCTGTTAAGAACCCACTGCTCTAGACAGTACTATACAAAACTGGAAAGTCAAACCCAAAATGGTGGTTTCTGCTGTAATAGAATTTACATTGCAAAATCATGTTAGAGACAACAGAAGGGTAACAAGTGCAAATGAAAACAAGCAAGATCAAAGCTGCCAGACTCACTCCAGTATCTGTGAACTACATTGATGGCACAAGTCTGAAACTCCAGCACTTGGGAGCTTAAGCCAACTGGATTCAAAGTTTAAGGCCAGCCTAGGTGCTCCACACTACTCAGAGCAAGCCCCTGTGGCTGAAGCAAAGCCATATGTGTGCCTTGATTCCTGCTATATAGGTTCTTTGTTGCCCAGACAAGCTTCAAGCTCCTAGGCTCAAACTATATTCCTGCTACCCTCCAGAGGAGACAGGAGAGAAGCAAGCCCCAATCTACTTGAACGCCCCCCACCCCCCACCTTTGAGAATAGTACAATGTAGCCCAGGGTTGCTTAGAATTCAATAGAACCTTGAATTTGTGACAGTTTACTTGCTGCAGCCTCCCAAAGACTGTGATTACAGGTATGAGCCAACATACACATACTATAACCGACTTATTCCTCTGCACCTTCAGAGCACCCTGTGCATATTGCTTCTATAGAACTTGACTCACAGTATTTGGATCTTTCCTCCTGACACATCCATTCCCCTATGAGACATTTTTTTCTGGTTTCCAGGGTATAAAATATTTTTTGAATGCATGATGTTCACTTTTGAGAACTTGAAAAAAATGTAAATGTAATTTTATATGTATAGATGTGCTACACCCACTCCAGTGAAGCCTAGAGGCCTGAAAGCACTCACGAGGCAAAGAGTTTCAAGGGGAAACTATGCCTCCTGGAACCTTGGCATTCCCATAACCCGCATACTCATACCCTATCCCTGAGTTAGTATGGTGTATGCTCTCTTTCAGTATTATTTTATTATAAGTGCCTTTAGATTGAATTTTAACATAGGTGAGCCTCCACCAATGTTCCAACATCCTAGAAAATCCTTGAAGCCCACGAGCTTGGAATTCAGTAGGAATTCAGTGAGAAGGTTACCTATTCAGTAACATTCAAATTTACTTCTAGCAGAGATGGGCGGGGGGAGGGGGGAGAGGGGACACGAATTAGGCATTGCAAAGAACGGAGCTAGAATAGCTCTGGGGCTAGTCTGCAGAGTGATTACTTGGGACAGTAGTCAGTCTCACCCAAACAAGGAAATACACAATGGCCTAGTGAATAGGTAGGTTTACCATGAAAGAGTGAGGGAATCCCCCTGAGACAAGTTTCTTCACTAGGCCCAAAGAAACAGCATAAATCAGGCATTTACTAAGAACCCTTGGTGGTGGGCTTAACAATAGACTAGCATTACACCTGGCTCCCTTCTTAGCGGTAAACATGGCCTGGTCCCTGCCATCTTTTGATGTATACATTCCTTTTGTATTGTGTCACTGTAACTTAATGGACGTGTTCCCCTGGTTTCTTGTTACTCTTCTGTATAAAAAGTTTGATGCTCGATTTGACAAATTACACTCAGAGTCTTCACACTCTCTTGTGCCGCTTCTGTTTGTCACTCGCTGACTCTATGCCCATCTGTCCGAGACTGTGATTTGCACGGATTAAGGAGGGCCCACTGAGCCCGGACTGTGGCATAGATGTTTTGCATGCATGCATATCTGTGTACTACATGAAGAATATTTAAATACAGTATAATTTGGGAGAGAAGTTTTTTTGGTATAATACAATCCTGGTGTCATCTCTGACCAAGATAGAATAGAGGTCAGCAGGCTACCTCCCCTAATGATGGGTTCTATTAATTAGGAGCCAAAGATAAAAGGTTTAGGGATGGATGCAGAGTCTGGAATAATTATTCTGAGGGATTTAGGTGAGTTCTACCGCTACAGAGAGCAAAAGGTTACCACATGTTAACAACATCCACTCTCAGGTTTTTGGATAGGATGCAAGTATTTTACTTCCTCCATTGTGGAAATACCCTGTATGTTTAACATTCCTGGTTTCCCTGGTGCTTATTTGAAATATAAGGACTTTTGTGGCCCCCAACAATGTGGATGCTGTGAATTGAACCCAGGTCCTCTGGAAGTTAGTGGTCTTAACTTCAGAGTCATGTCTCTATCCCCACATTTTGGAGAAATTTTTTATTCCAGATTCATAAAAAGTATCAAAAATATGAGCCCATGATGGCTCAGCAGGCAAAGAAGCCTGCTCTGCAAGCCTGGCGACCTTGAGTGCCATCTCTGGAAGCCACAGAAGGGTGGAAGGAAATCTGCAAAGTGGTCCTCTGACTGCCACACAAGTGTGGTGGCATGAACACTGACCTCTCAAGAATCACACACACACACATACACGCACACACACATACTCACACACACACATAGCATAAAAAGTATCAAAAGTAGAATGTTCTTTGAAAACCCCTCTAGTGACTTCCCATCTTAGATAACTATAGTATATTATCAAAACTATGAAGCTGGTATTCGCAAAAGCAATTAAATAGACTAAAAACCTTATTTGGACTACATCATCTTTTATATAAACGCCACTTTCTTTTCTTTTCTTTTGGTTTTTTTTTTTTTTTTTTTGGCAGGGACTCACTGTATTCCTGGCTGGCTTATAACAAGTAACTTGCTATTCAGTCCAGTCTGTCCTTGAGTTTACAGAAATCTGCCTACCTGACTTTGGCATACTGAGATTACAGGACTATGCCACTATGCCCAGATTAAACTTTGTAAACTTTATCATTATTGGGTTGTGACCTAGGAATTCCATATTCACGCAATCAAGATGAAGAGCAGTCCTATTAACTACAAAGAAGTTCCTTGTTCTATGTGCTAGGTGTTCACAATGACGTCGGTCAACTCGATTTTCTTTGTATTGTTTCAGGGAAGCAAAAATGGAGTGGATAGATACATTGTATACCAGCACGGTTAACTATATTTTCTTTGTATTATTACAAGACAGCAAAATGGAGTGGATAGATACATTGTATTTGAGAGCAGACAAGATTTTCTTTGTATCCTTACAGGGAAGCAAGATAGATACATTGTATTGTAATGCTCTGTAATGCATTCTGAGGGCGGGCCTGTTAACCCCCACTACCAAACCAGCACTTTTAAATAGTCTGGTGTCGTTCATGTGCTCCTGTTAAAATTTGAACTCACTATTTAGCGAAGGACAGCCAGGAATTCCTGATATCCTTTCTCTAGCCTCCGGCTATCTGGGATTAGAGGTGTCTGTCCCTTTGCCTAATGCTTTATATGTGGCCATTCTTATTTTCAAGACTGGACATGTTCTAACAGTTGAAGTTAGGAAATAGGCAATTCTGAACATTTTTGTTTCGTTTTCGTTACATGTATCTTTAGGCAAATCTATAACATTTTTGCTTGCCAACAAGTCTCGCAGTCCACAGGTACTTGCTACTTCAAGGCTTTGCTTTGAATTTTGGGGCATGGAGGGTGTCTGCTGCATTGCAGTAAAAACTGGCTGGAGGCGTCATTTGTGGAGACCGTCCTCTGCACCCATTCGCTTCCAAACTGCGGGTTATCTCGGTGGTGCCAATACTTCCAAGGCCTTAGCAAACGGAACGTCCGAAGGCGATGGAGGTTGGAACAACCGTCCAATGTCCTCCTCCCCTAACTTCAGCTTCCCGGGGTGTAGTGCTGGCCCCCACTCTGGCCCAGCCTGCAAATGTCTGTATCTCGGGTAGACACCTCAAAGACGAACAACTGCTGCTGCACAGAAGTCCAAGTGCCGCTGAGTAGAACTTTGGGAACTGCTTTTTCCAGGCCACCCCTGAGGCTGGGTGTCCAGCGCGACCCCGTTCTGCTACGCGCACGCGCCTTAGCAGCCCGGGAAGCCCGGACCCAGACGCCAGCGTCACCTCGCGCCGCCTCCGCCCTTCCTGCTTTCCGTTTCCTTCCCGCGCCTGCGCAGCTCCGATTGTTTTGGCTTTCCGGTGGGGCAGAGGAAAAGGGCGCGGTGAGCCAGATGAAGGCGGGGTCCAGCCGCGGGCACCCGGGAGCCCGCAGAGCCGCTGCTGGAGCTGGCGCGGGCACTGGCGCGGGCGGCAGGCCGTGACGGCCCAGCCCAGGAGGCGCGAGGAAGCGGAAGCGGGGGCGGAAGCGAGCGGCCCGGATCCCCGCAGCGCCACGCCCCCGCCGTGCGTGCGGCCGCGTGAGTGCAGCCCGGCGGAGAGGCGCGGTGAGCTGGGCGACCCGGGACGAGGTGAGCCGGGTCGGGCGCGAGGCGGGCAGGCGGCCTTTGTGGGCCGGGGCGGCGGCGGCGGCTTTCAAACTGGGGCGCTTCCGCCGAGCGCGCGGTGTTTCCGGCGCGGCCTTGCGCGAGCCGCGGGGCTCGGGGCGGCGTCCTTTCCGAGGCAGAGCTGTTTTGCCCGGCTCGTGTCGCGGCCGCCGAAGAAGGGCGACCGCGTCCTTGCCCTTTTTTTTTTAAAAAATTATTATTATAATTCTTTTTCTTGGCACATCGGCAGTAACCAAGAGTTAGCCAGGTTAGCCGGGGTCCTGTTGTCCTCGGCCTGCTTGTGCTCTGCTGTGGGAAGGGGAAGCTGCACTTTGAAAACTGCTTTAGACGGAAATCATGGGTTGGAACTGGACGCTAAGTCGGCCGACTGGGCGCTGCTGTCGTGTGCAGTTGTTTTGAGTTAACGTGTGCTCTCCCCCACTTCCCGCCCCGCCAAGCTCCTGGCCTAGTAGCTTTAAGATTCCTTTTTTTTTATAGCTACCTAAAGGAAAAGGGATGCGTATTCTTCGGGCTGTAGATCTCTAGAATTTCTTTGGTGACCTCTCTTTAAGTTGAGCAAGAAGTTAAGATAGTAAACTTGAAAGACTTTGCTTTGTGAACAGCTATATCAGCTTTGTGAAAACGAGGGGGGGAAAAAGACAGTGCTGGTCACGTTTTGTTTATACATGAATCTGTAAGTCTGGCTCACTGAGCAGACACCGAGGAACGGCCTATCAGCGGTGTGCTCTGACTGAAATTATATTTTCTTCCTGTGAGTTAATACAGTTTATTTTATTTAGTTTCTTCATTTCTTTGGAGTTGTGAATTCTTCCCCAGATTTGAGTAATATAGACCAGATCTTTTGCAGGTGAGAATGACTTCGTCTAGTCAGACTGTGGGTAAAGCTCTTATTTGTAATCTAAGGTCCATTTGAAAAGCCAAGTCAGTTGTTTTTCCCAGCCTCTGTGATGTGAAACGTTGCTGTTCGTTTCGTCTATCTGATAAGGTTATGCCTTTCTGCTTTGCTCTTTTGTTGGTTTAACGCTTTTCTAGGTTCCTTTAGATCAGGGCCAGAAATCTTAAAAGAGGGTATATAATTCTTGGCAACTACGGCTTTTCCGTTGAGCATTCTTTGTATGTAATCCTTGTGTTTCCACATTTATTTCCTCTCTTCAGATAAATACTGTAATTAGCCTCCATTTTATTTCCATAAGTGCAGGGCTGTAAAATATGCTAACTTTACAAATACTGTAAGGAGGTGACAGAAATAATAGGAGTCGTAGTAGTTATTAGTGAGGCCACAGTAGAGTTTTCATTATTAGCTAGCAGAAATAGCATTTCTTAAGTTTCTATGCCTTGAGTATTGAACGTGGTTTAGATGTTTGTTAAATTCCTAGAAACCTGATTTGTCTCTTGAGGTAGACTGTGTTAATAGTGTAACGCAGGCTTGCCTTAAAGTCCTGCTTCAGCCTGGGGTTTGCAGACTAGTTCTATCATGCCGTACCCTATTGAATGCAGTCTTGAAAGCCAAAAGATACCTGGTTTTCCATAGATTTGCATGCTATTTAGAAAATATTTGACAACCACCCACCCACCCCTTCCCTGCAACATTCCTAAGACAGTTGGGGCTGAGAAAATGGTGGGTTTTGCTGTCCTGAAATGTGTCTTGTTATACACAGGTCTTGCCCTGTATTGCAGAGTTTGAATAAAACAGATACTTATGTAACTTGGGGCGTTGATTGGCAGGCTGGTTCAAGCCCTTAGGTGTATGAAGGGTATTCTTGATGCTTTGGCAGGATTCGAGTTCTTAGATCATTTTATGAGAAGGAGAGATTGCCATGGGAGATTGGCGAAAATGTATTGGGACTATCTTTATTTACGCCACTCATAAAAATGACAGTAGTGACTTGTGCCTTTCATTGCAAGCAGGGACTTCCAAGAACTTTACCTCTGTGGTTTACTTATTTTTGTAGCACTGGGGATGCTAAGCAAGCCCCCTACTTTTATTACTGAACTATAGTCCCAGCCAGCCCTTGGTTTGTTTTGTAAGTGACAAGATCTTGCTGGGTAGGCTAAGGTTGGCCTGGGCTACCAGGATTCATCTCCTCCTCTGCCTGCTGGGGAGAGGGGGCACACTTGGCATCAAGTTTTTATTTAGTTTTGTGTGTCTGTAAGGAAACACATTTTAGTAGTCACAATCAGTGTTAAGGGGCTCTACCCCTTAGACTCCTATAAAAGAATGTAGAGCATCCAAGATGATACTTACATAACTTGGGGGTATCAAGAATGACAAATTAAACAGTATTAGCTGTATGAAAACACTTCTTAGTTCTCTTGTCAGTAATTGTTTTCTGTTGTGGTTGGAGGAACTGACCCAAGAAAACAGTGTTAGTGGAAAACTTTGGGTCAGTTTTGTGTCAGCCAGGCCCGTCCCACTTTTTGAGTCTGAGTAAGACGGAGAGGTAAAGGAGTGATAATCTAAAATGGCATCCTGAGCTCAATTATTCTGTCATAGGCTCTTGGTAGCTTCCTGATCATACTATAGTGTTTGGAGCGTGTCCTTATGCACATAAGTATGTATCATTAACCTGATTGAGAATACAGCTTGGGAATAAAAGAAACATTTGGAGATAGACCTGAACTCCAAGTTTTATTAGAGTAGGAGAAATTACTGAAATTTATCAGATTTGATAAATTTAAAGAACAAGCAAAGCCTTTCTCAAAACCCTTTCACTTTTTCTTGTCATAACTCTCAAAACTCACTTGTGTAGCATTTGTTGATTAAAGATCATGTAGTGAGCTGGTGTAATGGTGCATGTCCTTAATCTCAGCACTTGGGAGGCAGTGGCAGGCAGATCTCTTGGTTGGAGGCCAGCATGGTCTTCTTCATAGTGAGTTCTAAGACAGAACCCCATTTAGTCTTACAAAGGGAGTGACCACTCAAGAGGCACTTGTTTAGTGACTGTGTTATTATGTCTCTGACTTTACTTTTTCTGCACTGACATCAGCCATCCAAGGTTAATCTTGTTGGGCTGATAAATTCATACTTTGTACCATCAGAAAACTCATACATTTAAAAACTAATTTCACTAAAGTTTCATTTAGAGCTGAACGTGGTGGCTCATGTGTGGGTTATTGGCTTTAGAGAAGGTCAGAGTTCAAGACAAACCTGGATTACATAGAGGGCTCCAGAACAGCCCCACAGGGCGAGACCCTGTCTGAAAAAGATAGAAATAGGGAGCTACATTGGAATACTGTGACCTTGTAACTAGGATCTCTAGGCCTGTTAAAAGTATGGAGATTTGGCCTTTGGGAAAGGATACAAAGTTTCACCAGTGATTGGACTAATAAAAATTGTTGTACAATGTGTGCAGTGCTTTGTTTAAGGCTTTGTTCAAGGATGACCCTGAAAAAGCTTTGGAAGAGTTCTGTTTTTATATACAAGCAAACTAAGGTGCAAAGCTAGTGAGCTGCAGAGGTGGGCTTTTCCCCAAAGTAATTTAGGCTTATGTGCTTTTGCACACACATGCATACACACACACACACACACACACACACACACACACACACACACACACACATGCATACACACCGTAATACTTGTTATCCAGAATGTCTTGGATCCTTTTCAATAAGTCTTCAGCCTTCTGTAGTGACACTTGCAGTACTGGAAGATGGCAGCAAGAGATGGTACTTCCTATGAGTGACCTCTAACCTGATTCCTAAAGGAATACCTTCATTGTAGTGTCAATTTTTTGAGAAAATTTGGGATGGCATCTTAGAATGTATGTGGCTCAGGCTAAGAACTTGCTGTCCTCCTGCATTATTGTCCTGAGTAGCTTGTGCCCCCCCCCCCGAGCTCTGTGTGTGTGTGTGTGTGTGTGTGTGTGTGTGTACACATGTGTTTTCCAGTTTGTGTTTCCAGTGCTAGGATTGAAGCCAGGACTTTACACAGCTTCTTGCAGGCTAGGCCAGTGCCCTATCTATCTCACTTGCAGCCTTTGTTTTACTTTTGACCGGCAAATAATTGTATTATTTTATGGGATACAATATAATTTTTAGAGATTTATTTTTTAATTATGTATCTCCAAATATGGGTATGCCCAAGTATGTAGGTGCTTTAGGAGGTCAGAAATGTCAGATAACAGGCTACTGTGAGATTGATGTGGATGTTGGAAATGCATGGAGATCCTTGTAAAAGCAACATATACCCTTAACTTCAGCCATCTCTTTGACCTTAATTTCATGTTTTGATGTGTACATTGTGGAATGATGAAGTTTTGTAATATGCTCATCATCTCACCTACCTTGGGAGAGAGGACGAGAGAGAAAGAGAGACAGAGACAGAGAGACAGAAACATTTAAAATCTACCCTTAGCAGTTTTTAGTTTTTGCTGTTTTGAGACAGTGTCTCACTGTATAGCCCAATATCTTGGTTCCTCTTGCTATGATAAAATGCCTTGGCCAAAGCAACATGAGGGAGAAAGGCTTTATTTTGGCTTGAAGTTCTAGGTTCTAAGGCTAAGAAGCCACAGCAGCAGGATTTTAAATGAGCTAGTTACATTACATCCACATTCAAGACAGGCAGAAAATCGCTGTTCCTTCCTCTGTTGTGGCCACTTAGGACCGCCTGCCTGCCCGCCCAGAAACTGATCTCACTTACAATTAAGATGGAGATGGGTTTGGTTTGGTTTTGTTTTTCAGTTTTTAGAGACAGGGTTTCTCTGTGTAGCCCTAGCTGTCCTGGAACTCATTCTGTAGACCAGACTGGCCTCAAACTCAGAAATCCACCTGCCTCTGCCTCCCAAATGCTGGGATTTAAGGAGTGTGCCACCACTGCCTTGCTAAGATGGGTCTTAATGGGTCACATGAAATAATGTAATCAAGATAGTTCTCACTCAGCAGACATGTCCAGAAGTCCACCTCCCATATGATTACCAGTTTTATACAATAACATTACTGTGAAATGCAGTGTAATAGATTCTAACAAACTTAACTTTTCCTATCTAAAATTTTGTAATGTAGCAACTACAAGACTTGTTCACATTCTCTTTGACCATCATTTACCCTTTAACCTCAAGCTGGCATGGAAGTCTCTGTGTAGCACAAGTGGCCTCAAATTTGGGATAGTCCTCTTCTTGCCTCAGCCTCCCATGTTCAGGGATGTCTGGTAGTTGTCACCGTGCCTATCCTTCCTGCCTTTGACACTTCATTTTTCATCCATAAGTCAGTTGATTGTTGATAGGTCTAGTTTTCACGTTCAGTTGTGTTTATTCTGAACTTTATCCTCTCTCTTGTCTGGTTAACATCTGAAAGTTTGTTTTACTCTTGTTTATATTTCTATAGTTATAGATTTTCTCACAAACCTATAGGAATGAAAACTAAATTTTACAGTAGAATTAGGTAGCACTCCCACTGCTATCATATTTCATACCTTCCTTTAGTTTATATTGATTATTTAATATCAGCATTTTGAACCTATAGAACAGATTTATTGTTATTACTATTTTATGAGTGTTTCAGTAATAATTCATTTATGTGAATTGGCAGGTATCTTTCAGGGATAGTTTGAATTTTGCCATCTGAAGGCTTACACGATTGAAGAATGGCTACTTACACATTCAGTCACTGAACTGTCTGCCAACACCTTTACACTCTTAGAGCAAAGTGAAATAGACAATTCTGACAACAGACATAAACCCTCCAATCTAACCAGCAGCTATGTATTGCACGTACAGTGAGTGATTTGCCCGGGGTTCATCTAATGAGTCCCTGTAGTTGGTAAATGTTTTTGTTTTGTTGTTCTTGTTTGTTATCCTCCTGCCTCAGCCTTAAAAGCTGGGATTATGGGAATGTGTATTAATATTGTAGAAACTTGTCTTTTACACATCTTGTGTTTTTCAAGTGTTTGTATAGTTGGTGTAGTTAATAAAACAGAAAGCAATTTTGAGTAGTTTTGCATCAGATTATTATAAGCAGTGGCTGTGTTCTTTCCTTTTTTGTTTTGATTTTAGACAGGGTCTCACTATGTAGCCCTAGCTGGCCTGGAATCCATTATGTAGACCAGGTTGGTCTCAGACTCATAGAGATCCTCCTGCCTTTGATCTGGTGTGCTGAGATTTAAAATGTGCACTGCCACAGCTGATCTTTGTGTTTCTGATTTTGAGATAAAATCTATCTGTGTATTCCAGGCTGGCCTTAAACTTAGGATCTTCTAGCTTCAGCCTCCCAAATGCTGCCTTTCATGTGCGCATCACCATAGTCAGGTAGCAGTAGGTCTCTTTGTTTTCTGAGTTTTTTGTTTGTTTTCTTCCTTGGACATGGGGTTTTGTTTTGTTTTGTTTGAGACAGGGTTTCTCTGTGTAGCCCTGGCTGTCCTGGAACTCACTTTGTAGACCAGGCTGGCCTCGAACTCAGAAATCCGCCTGCCTCTGCCTTCCAAGTGCTGGGATTAAAGGCATTCGCCACCACTGCCTGGCCTCTCACTAGTTTTTAAGGGATGTTTAAAAAGTCATTTGTACTTTTGACTGTGATTTGTAGTTAACAGTAAATGTGCATAGTGTTTGAGAAAACTAGTGGTTGGTAACTCTCAGTACCTCAAGTGTTAATACTCATAATAAATAATAAACAATAGTTGAATTCATTTTGAGTAATATTGTCTTTTAAAACCTAAACAGGGGCTGGTGAGATGGCTCAGTGGGTAAGAGCACCCGACTGCTCTTCCGAAGGTCCAGAGTTCTAATCCCAGCAACCACATGGTGGCTCACAACCATCCGTAACGAGATCTGGCGCCCTCTTCTGGAGTGTCTGAAGACAGCTACAGTGTACTTACATGTAATAAATAAATAAATCTTAAAAAAAAAAAAAAACCTAAACAGTTTCTTCAATACTATGCAATAAAGGATGTCAGCTTTTGTTGATATTTGATATATTGTTATTGCCATGCCGGGAATTGAGCCTAGGGACTTGATATGCCAAGTATGTGCTCAATGATAGTCCTATATCACTAGCCCTTTAATTTTTGATATAATATAGGATAATATGCAAAAGAGGTGTTGAAAAGAAAACAAGTATAATGTGTTGTTACGTTGTAATGAGAGTAGTGTCTGAGACTTGATGCTGTGATTGAAGAGAACAGCTTAAAGGAGGTTTGGCCCATCGTGACTGGACGATGTGCAGAGAAGCTCACCTCATGGCAGATGAGAAGCACAGCAGTAACAGGAAGGGCTAGGGCAAGTTAAATACCCCTAGGAACACCCCTTCCCTGAGACCTAGTCCTTCAATCAGGTTCCAGTTCTTACAGTTTAACTGTCTCCCAGTAGTCTTCATAGCTTGAGTCTACCCGTGGATTAAACCATCCTCAAGTGAGAGATGGCATTGCCTCAGGAACGACCTTCACAGTTAGGCACTAAATTTAAGTGGTTCTCACTCCAGTCAAGGCAAAAGTCAGAATGGGTTCAGAGTATTAACGATGTCTTTCGTATTTTTCT
This sequence comes from Mus caroli, assembly GCF_978045245.1. Lineage (NCBI taxonomy): Eukaryota > Metazoa > Chordata > Mammalia > Rodentia > Muridae > Mus > Mus caroli. The sequence goes on from NW_028227262.1 coordinate 92,081,345, forward strand.
TAAAGAGCAAGGAATTTTGTTACAGGAAAATTTGGTGGTGTTGGGCATCTCAGTTTGTTCATCGTCCTGAACTTTGTGTATGCACAGCTCAGGTGTGGAAGTCACAGGACAACTATCCCATGTTATTGCCATTGGTGACGATGATGTGTTCAGTTATGGAATACTGCCCTGGATTTCTTAGAGTTTTAATATATGATAATATGCATCACAGTACCTCTGTGAGATGTGTTACTTCAGCTTCTAGAACATTTCTCATGCTAAGGATTTTGAATAAAGGGCTGTGGGTGTAAAGAATGCAAATGTTTCTAACCCTTCACTACCATGGTAGCAGCTGGTGATCTTCGGTAGGAACCTGGGGGAGTGTAGAGTAAAGCTTAGATTTATGATGTACCTTTCAGATCTAGGAGGACAGCAGAACCTTTTGGGACCCGGTCTTGCTTTGTCTTTACTTGTTTGTAGTTACGTCCAGTCTGTTTGGGATTAGCAGCTCTGGCAGCTAGGTGGTCCCAGCCAGAGGATGCATTGTGATTTCTTTTGGTACCCTGAATGATTGATACTTGGTGAGGAAACAGCAGTAGTTCTAAGTAAAGTAAAAATTACTTCCCTTTCTGATTTTGGAGCTCGGGATTAATTATCTAATTTAAAATAGCAGTAGTTTGGGGGGTTAATTTATGGGTAGCCACCTATTTGGATTTCCTTCTTCATTTTCTGACTTATAGTTCCTTTGACATCACATGTTACAAATCCTGAGTTCCAAATAATTTTTTTTGTTTTTTTTGTTTTTGTTTTTTTTTGGGTTTTTCGAGACAGGGTTTCTCTGTATAGCCCTGGCTGTCCTGGAACTCACTTTGTAGACCAGGCTGGCCTCGAACTCAGAAATCCGCCTGCCTCTGCCTCCCAAGTGCTGGGATTAAAGGTGTGCGCCACCACACCCGGCCCAAATAATTTTTAAATTAAACTTTAATTCATTTGAATTTTTGATTGTTTTTAAATTTTAACTATTTCTTGTTTTACATGGACTGGGTATTTTTCTTCCATGTATGTTGAACCATGTGTATGCAGTGCTGAAAAGGCCAGACAAGGGCTCCAATTCCCAGGAACTGGAGTTACAGAAAGTTATAAGCTGCCATGTGAGTGCTAAGAGCTCTTAACCACAGAGCCACCACCCTAGCTCCAGTTTTTTGGTTCTTTTACTAAGTGAATGTTATGTAGTAGAATATAGCTGTGAGTTTTCCCCATTGAGTGGTGTTATATTTCTTGTTGTAACAAAATAAATGGTTAGCCAAGTGTGGTGCATACCTTTAATTGCAGCACTTGGAGGCGGGGGCAGAGGCAGAGGCAGAGGCAGGCGGATCTCTGTGAGCTCTAGGCCAGCCTGGTCCACTGAGAAACCTTGCCTTGAAAAACCACAATAAATATATATATATATAAATAGATAAATAAATAAATAAATAAATATTTTTTAAAGGCATGATAAGCGGCTTAAGGAATAGTTTGTTTTGGCTTCCAGTTTGAGAATATATAGTCCATGGGGGCAAGGGTTGAGGCAGCTGTCAACATCAACCCAATCAGGAAGCAGCAAATACTGAATGCTGCTTCCCACTTACCTTTCTCCTTCCCATTCAGCCTGGGATCTACATTTATCATAGGTCTTTTCACATTAATCTAACCTAGAAACTCCTTCACATGCACTCAGAGACTTGTCTTAACGGTGATTCTAAATCTTGTGAGGTGACAGCAAAGATTAACTGGCTAGCTGTTCCAATTTTATTTGTTGAAATAAGCTAGTCTTCTTGATTTCAAGTCCCATTTGATTATGTCTAATTTATTATGGGTACTTGGGTTTATTGGTGATTTATAATTATTTTAATGAGAGAGACACGAAGGAAACTTGTTCTTCAAATATTCTGACAACTTGAGTTCATACATTAATTTGGGTAATATAATTTGTATGGTAAGCGTGTTTCTATGTAACATGTTATTCTCACTCATAAACATTTCTATGAGAGAACACACTACAGAGAGATAAATTATACAGACTTCTTTTGTGTATAATTTAGAGAAGAGATGCGACTCAGTGGGAGAGTGCTTGCCTGGTATGTTGGAAGGTTCTGAACTCTATATCTCCATCTCCTCAACAAAATACATGTTTGATGCCTACATATACAGGCGTCTGTCTATACAATAGAATTTCTTCAAATTTAGAACTAGCACCCTTTGAATCCAGTTGCTGTGCCGTCTTTGAGATCATGAGAGTGTGTTCAAAGAGTGATACCCATTCCAAAGAGGGCTTTTGTTTGAATTCTGGATTTCTCTTAAGTTTCAGTCAGGTATTGGCTGTTAAATAACTAAAAGATCTTGCTTTTGCAATTTAAATTCTTTAAAGAACCTTAAAATTGCCTGCTTTTTCATTTGCTTATTTTCTAGGATGCTTTATATCTCGTATGGAAGGCAAAAAGTTTAAAGCACAACTGTTAATTTTCTGCAGCCTAGTTACTTTAAGTGTTTTAGACTTGAACAATTCTGTTTAATTTTTGTACTTAGATCTAAAGTTGATTGGAAGTTCACATAGATATAATGAATATCAAAGGCTGTTGATTTAAATATTGTGTTCTAAAAGCTTGATCTACATATTCTAACTGAACTTTTTTCTGTTTAGTTCTGCAGAAGACCTACTGAACATAAGATGTTGCAACAAAATCTACCTCCTGTATTTTCCCTATTCATGAGCTTCACAGGTGCAAATTTGAGCAGGATGTTTGGAGAATATGTTGAAAAACTGTAGCTCAGGATGACCTAGCAGAGATTGTGAGCCTGTAACAAGATATTCAGAGCGGCTGTGTCGGTTCTCTTCTGAATGCTGCAGATAACAGCAAGTGAACTCCCTCCTTTGCTTTTGAAGTATTCATTTGACCTTCCATCAAGACGGACTTTTCTAATCTGTTCTTGGAGATATTAATGGAATACAGTCATGTCCACTCAAGAGGAAAGGCAGATCAATACCGAATATGCTGTGTCCTTGTTGGAACAGTTGAAACTGTTTTATGAACAACAGTTATTTACTGACATAGTGTTAATTGTTGAGGGCACTGAATTCCCTTGTCATAAGATGGTTCTTGCAACATGTAGCTCCTATTTCAGGTAAGTAGTTTATCTTGTTTAGTTTGTAATAAAAGTGTTATTTAAATTTCTTTATTACTTTGGGTGTGTGTGTGTGTACACTCAGCTTTGCCAGAACAAGCGGTGGAACCAACTCACTGAGCATCTCACTGGAGATGCTGCAGTGAGGCTTCATCAATACAGTCTGTCAATGTTAAAGCTTTTGGGTTTTAGGTTTGTTTTTTTAAGACAGAATCTTACTGTATTGCCCTAGCCGTCCTTGTACTCATTATGGGGACCAGGCTGGCCTCGACCTCACAGAGATATGCCTGCCTCTGCATCCCACGTGCTGGGATTAAAGTTTTTAAAACTCCCATCTCTGTATTTTACTTACGTTTTTTATCTCAGAAGATGCAGTGTTTGTTAGAGCTTTGCCTAATGTGATTAAGGGACAGATGACATTTTCACAAAAGTATTAATTGCACAAAAATTATTGAAATTGACTTGAGTTTTACTGTGGGGTGGCAGCCAAAATTCAAAATACTGTTTTTCTTGGGAAGAAAAATAAGGATAACTAATTTACTCTTCTAGAAACTCACAGTCATTATAAACTAAAGAGTTACACAGCAGACTGAAATAATTTTTAGGAGATAATTGTTGCTGTTTAGATACTAGCTTTAACAAAAACAAAACTAGGTGCCAACTTAATAGTAACTTGGTTACTGTTGTGCTTGTGGTAGCCCTCAGCTTAGCCTTACCAGGCTCCATGCAGTGTCAGTGACAGTATTGGTACTCTCTCTGTCTCAGAACTTCCACGTTTAGTTATGCTCATTAGAAATAATTAGAAAGGTTTATTTTAGTTCACAGTTCCAAGTTACAGTCCATCTCAGACAAATAATAAAACTTTAAACTTTCAAGATGATTTTCATCTTTAAGGTTCTTGAGATTAGAAGCTAAGGTAGAGAAATTGCTTTCGTTCTCTGTCTTTAAAGTGAGTTTTATTCATTATTTGAAAGAGGTAGGATGAATAAGAAAAAATAAATGTATACTAAGTGTATTCCTGTTACAAAAATGTGCTTCTGTGCCTGTTCATAACAACTGTAAGCAAGACAGACTAAAGGACTTGGAAAGTTGATTCACAGCCGGGCGGTGGTGGCGCATGCCTTTAATCCCAGCACCCGGGAGGCAGAGGCAGGTGGGTTTCTGAGTTCGAGGCCAGCCTAGTCTACAAAGTGAGTTCCAGGACAGCCAGGGCTACACAGAGAAACCCTGTCTCAAAAAAACCAAAGGAAAAAAAAAAGTTGATTTACAAAAAAGTGTGGAGATGGTACAGTCCTCGGCGCATCAGCAAGCCAGAGTCCATCGTTCCAGTTTCCTATGCAGTGCCTGTCACTTTGGTTTCAGTTTATGTTATGGGCTTCCATGCAGTTTCAGACATGGATTTTCTTATCTGTTACAAAGCCTGTTTGCAATAATCAACTGTGTTTTACAATGGTGGTTACTGGGTTCCAACACCAGTTCTGCTTTGGTAGCTCTCCAGTGCAGACTTAGATGCTATATATTAAAGAGCTTTGCAGGTGACTGTGATGTCATTTTTGCTTTTTAGACCCGTTGTCTTAGCCAGTGGTAGAAATCCAGGGTTATAGGTTCAGTGAGTGGATACCTGAGTTCATAAGCTCTCTCTTCTTAATGACTTAGTTGTAAATCATAAGCCATTATTGAAAAGAGCTTTACACTTTTGCTAGAGATTAACATCTGTGTAGTCATGGAGTTGTTTTGGGTTTTTTTTTGCCCAGGTTAGTCTTTATTTTGTGAACTTGTACAATTCTCCTGCTCCAGCATTGTTAATAGAATAGTTATCTCAGCAATCATCTTATATAATTTTAAACTATGCAAGAGAAATTCTATTAATATTTTCTGTTTTGCCACTTCATTTTTTCTTAAGTTTGTGGTTGTAAAAATAATATAGTTTATGTTATATAAATTTTTAATCACATTGTTTGTGTGTGTAACAGTTCATGTGTGGAAGCCAGAGTACCACCTGGGGGAGTTGGTTCTGTCCTTTGACTCTGTGAGTCCCAGGGGTCAAACTGAGGGCATTCGGCTTGGCAAGCAAGGGTCTTTACCTGCCAAGTCATCTTGCTGGTTCTTCCAGTGCTATCAAGTTACTTACCTTTTTGAAGTCAGTGCAAATTTTATCTTTTACTAGTACTGTTTAATATTGCAATTTAAAGGGAACAGTATTTTCAGGGCTGCCATTATTTATTAGTAGCCAGTTCCATTTGTTTGTTGTCTACCAGAGGTTCACCTGCATGTAAAGCCTACACCACATGTGTTCTTGGTAGCCAGTTCCATTTATTTATTTATTTATTTATTTATTTATTTATTTGTCTGCCTGAGGTTTGCCTGCATGTTAAGTCTGCACCACATGTGTTCTTGGTGCCCACAGAGGCCAGCAGAGGGTTTTAGATCCCTTGGACTGGAGCTGTAGATGGTTATGAGCCTTCACAGGGGAATTGAACCCAGGTCCTGTTGTGATTTTTGTGTGTGTGTATATGTTTGGCTGCATGCAGTGCCCATGGAAGCCAGAAGAGGGTGTTGGATCTCCCAGACTTGAGTTACACATGGTTGTGAGCCACCATATGGGTGCTGGGAACAGAACCAAGTCCTGGAAGAGAGCAGCCAGACCCACTCAGCCATCTCCCCACCCTGGAGTTTCCTTTAGCTTCCATGGTTTTATGGGAAAACATGATTTTCCTAAAGCAACTACTTATATGTATTGAGAACATAGTTCAGTACATGTGTATAATTAAAGCTTCATATCATTAAGATCTTGTGATTGGACTAGTTTTATAGCCACAGAAGAAAACGTACTAATTATTTTTTCTTACGTGTCTCTTGTTTGTACTAAGGTTATAGTATATGGCTATACTATAGTCATATAGTATAGTACATATAGTACAGATAGTCTTAAGTATTTTTAGCTGGGTTCTGCCTTCAGAATTCAGGGTTGTTTCATACACAGCTAATTCTGCTTTTTATTTTTAATTTTGTTTTTATGTGTGTTTATGGTATGTTGCAGAGTGCACATGCCACTTTATGTGTATAGATCAGGGACAAACCTCAAGTGTCAGACGTGGCCTCCCATTTTGTTTGAGATTGTCACATACACCAGACTTGTTGGGCATTCTCTATTTTGTTGTAGGAAACTGGGATTACAGTTGCTTCTGGGCCTGACCAAAGTAAATTCTGAGAATTTGAACTGAAATCCTCAGTATTTGTGCAACAAGCATTTTACCCACTGAGCCAGTTCTCTCCCCAATACCAAAATTCTGTCTTTAAATTAGTTGTGTGGTTTTTTTATTTATTTTGTTAAAATTTACTGATTATTTTATACTCAATGACGTGAGTCACTACTTGAGAATAAATACCCCAGCAGTTTTATGATACTTGTTACATCATTATGTGATTCCTTGTTTGTATGTTTTGTTTTTAAAAAGATTAATTTATTTTATGTATGAGTACACTATAGCTATCTTCAGACCCACCAGAAGAGGGCATTGGATCCCGTTTCAGATGGTTGTGAGCCACCATGTGGTTGGTAGGAATTGAACTCAGGACCTCTGGAAAAACAGATAGTGGTCTTTTCCAGAGGCCATCCTTTCAGCCCCTGTTTTTGTTTTTGTTTTTAAGCCAGTTTAGAACTTTGACAAAGGGTGAGCAGTGTGGCTCAGTGGGTAAGTAAGTGTATTTGCCACTGAGCCTAATGAGTAGGTTTTCCAGAACCCACATGGTGGAAGGAGAAAACTGGTTCCCACAAGTTGTCTTTTGACCTCCACATACTCACCATGGCACATATAGGCACACATGCAATCAGTCAATCAATTGGTCAATAAAGGTACATTTATAAAATGTCTGTGGTCACATTGGTTAGGCTTGTGCTATTTTTAGTGTTCAGGAAGCAGTCACTTGACTGAAGTAGTGTGTTCTCTTGACAGTATTAGATAACCATTCTCACTGCCATCCTTGCTTTATGCCCCTGTTCTAATGGGGTGAATGGAAAACCACTTATCTTGTCCTTCTTTTCAAGGGTTTTTGCAGACCTTTTTCAGTTTGAGGGTTTTGAGTGAGTATGATTCATATTCCTCCCTCCTCCCTCCTCCCTCTGGACAGATGAAACCAGTAGCAATAGATGTTCTGGCTGTCTTTTCTAAGAACACTCTCCTGACTCAGTCATAATCATTTGTGTTCATCCTAAATTTAGCCTCTGGGGGACTTAGGAGCCATGCTGATTGACATTGGTGCCTGTGTTCCCTCATTGGATTTTTAACGTCTGTCCTTATTGCTCATTTTGTGTTGTATTAGGAATCACCAGTAACTTAAGTTCCTTCTGCAGTGAGTTATTATGGCCTGTGTGATGAGGGTGGGGGTACTATTTCAGCTTCTAGTCCATCATGAAAAGAAGCCAAGGCGAAGGACCTGAGACAGAAGCTGAAACAGAGGTCAAATAAATGCAGGGCTTCGCTCCACAGCACAGCTGTTGTTTGGCTCTTAGGACTGATATAGGCCAGCTTTGAACCCACTGTGATCCTCTTGCTTTAACCCCTAAGGTGCTGAGTTTACAGGTGCAAGCTACTGTGCCTGGCAACAGGTGGATTCATGTTGTTGTTTTGTGTTTTATAGTTACTGGAGATTAAGCCCAGGGTATCATTTGGGCAAGGCAAGAATTTTCCCAGTGAGATATACTGGGAAAATTTTTGAAAGTTTAAAATTTTAAGCTGGCTTTGAACTTGTAGTTCTCTGGCTTTGGCCTCCGCCTTCCAGATAGCTGACTCCACAGTTTGATAGCAACACCTCAGTTGTGCTGAGTGGTGGTGTGTGCATCTCACTGGTTTTTTGTTTGTTTGTTTTGTTTTGTTTTTTGGTTTTGTTGTCTTTTTTTTTCCAGGAAATATTTCAAATGCCCCCCACCCCCAAAAAACACCAATAACAAAACCAAAAAACTAAGTTCTCCTACAGTGTTGTCTACAGTGTTGTGTTTTTTTAAACTGGAATTCTTAAGTACAGTTTCCTAGAATTTTCTGGGGTGGAGGTGGGGGGATCTTCTTTATATAACTGGCCACTTTGTAGCTGAGTCATGGCTCCTTCATTAATGCCTAACCTCCAGTTTTCCTCGATTATTGCATTCTCCACTGGTAATTATACTATTTCCTTTTGACTCAACCGGGCTTCACATAAGCCCAGCCTGACTTGCCTTTTTCCAATGATGAACTTTCCTTCTTGGCCTTACAACTTGTTAATGGTTAACATTTTTTCCAGGTATTTTATTGAAAGTAAATAGGCAGCTTTGACTCTTATCTGCTTTCTGAGGATCGTGTTCTGTATTCAGAAAGTAGCTAGGATTTATCAGCCTTGTGTACTCACTCTTGGCATAATGTGTCTCCAGCTAGATGCCTGCTTTGGTTTCATAGCCACTTTTCTAGCTTTCAACATTGGGCTCTTGAGCTCTGTTTGTGTATAGAATATCCATCTTAGAGAAGAGTTCATCATTGCAAGTATTGTCTTCTTTCCTGTGTACAAGATTACTCAGGCAGCAGGGGAGACTGGAATTGAGCCTAAGGCCCCATGTATGTTATACAAAGTGCTCTACCACTGAACTGCCTTTCCAGCCCTGCCCATTTAAAGGCCTATGACCTTCTACTCGTCTTTTCAGTTCTCTACTATACTTCATGAACTTTATTCAGCTATAACCCTACCAATTATATGCCTTCCTCATCTCTTTGCAGGATCCAAGTTAGTGACTATTTTGGTACTCACTCTTCACTCTTTTTTTTTTTTTTGAGACAGGGTTTCTCTGAGTAGCCCTGGCTGTCCTAGAACTCACTTTGTAAAGTGAGTTCCAGGCTGGCCTCGAACTCAGAAATCCGCCTGCCTCTGCCTCCCCGAGTGCTGGGATTAAAGGTGTGCACCGCTACCACCCAGCTGGTACTCACTCTTAATTCACTGCCTCCAGAGGCTTTTTTCTCTCGTGCATGCAAGTAATATTTATTCTTCCAGCTAAGTATTCTAGTAAGTGAGTTGGCAAGATGGCTCAGCACTTGCCATCAAGCCTGACAACTGGACTTAGACCCTCCACTTAGTCCCACACTGTGGGAAGGACAGAACTGACTCCCAGAAGCTGATCCTCCCTCCACACATGCATTGTGGCCTGCACCCGATCTCACACAGTGTAGACATGCACAGTAAATAAAAGTAATCTTTTTAGTCGTGGACTAAGAGCCATGTATATGGTGCGTGCCTTTAATTCATCAGGAAGCAGAGATAGGTAGATCTCTAAATTTTACAGCCTATTCTAAATAGCAAGTTCCAGGACAGTCAGAGGCACACAAGTGAGATGGCTAACTCAAAAGACTTGGAGTATGTATTCCCACAGTGTAAATAGTCTTTCTAGCATAGTTTCCTGCATACTTTTTGTAATGGAGCTGCATGGTTTTTAGGAAATTTAGTGATGGGTAAGCTTTTTAAAGGTGAAATTTATAAACCATAAAATTCACCCATTTTAAGTGAGCAGTCAGCTCTCGGCAGCTTTCTTACCACATATTCAACTGCAAAGAGAAAACGCTCTAAGAAAGAAAACCTTAGCCTAGCTACTTCTCCTGTAGTTACATTGTTTGAGGTATAAAGGGCTGGTAGTGTTGAAGTTGAGTGGGTATGCCTTCCCATGTATGCAGTGCCCTGGGTTTGATCCCCACCCCCACAGGTAGCAGGTATGATGTCCATGTCTATAATCTCAGCACTGGAGGGAGAGGCAGGACAATAAGAGTACAGGCAGCTTGGTGCACACATAAGGAGGTAAGTAAATAATTAAAGGTGTGTGCCAATTTTATACAAATATGCCTCTTTTTAAAAAGGACTTAGTGTCTTTGTTTTTGTGTGCTGGGTATGTGTCCAGGAGCTATCTTCCTTGGATTCTGAGGACTGAAAACATTTCTGTTACCTGTTGTCGTGTTTATAGTCATTTCTCATCCCTCCCACAGCTCTAGTTAACTGCTAGTCAGCTTTCTGTCTGTGAATATTTGGTAATTTTTTGACATTTCATGTAAATGAATTTAAATAATATGTGGTCTTTGTATCTGGTTTCTTCACTGAGCATGTTTTTGAGGTTCATTTATTTATCAATACTTGTTTTATTGCTGAATAGTATTCCATTATGTGACTTTGAAGAATAAAGTAATTTTGATGTCCTCCGTCGGAATGGCTTACAGGTTATTGTATGGCTTGTCTTCAGCCCTGGATTATATATGACTTTTCTCATTGCCTTTGAAAGTGTTCTCTATAAGTAAATTGAATTAATAGCTTATTAAGTTTGTGTCCTGTGACAACTAGTTTGTTTTCCTTTATTAAGCTTGTTCCTGTGTCTCCTGTAGGGCCATGTTCATGAGTGGACTAAGTGAAAGCAAGCAGACACATGTACACCTGAGGAATGTGGATGCTGCCGCCTTGCAGATGATAATAACTTACGCGTACACGGGAAACCTGGCAGTAAACGACAGCACTGTGGAGCAGCTCTATGAAACAGCTTGCTTCCTGCAGGTACAGCAGGCCTCTCCCTGATGTTGAGGTGTCGCTTATTTTTATTAGGAAACAGTATTTCATTAATGATATCTTTATCTGTACAGTTTTATTGCAGATTTTATATGGGTCAAATTTTGTATGTAAAATGTGAAATTTTAAAAAATAGGATTTTTTTCAGTTAGTAAGTAGTTTTATGACATGCATATAACTTAAAAGTGGTGTATGCCAAAATAATAGCCATATTGATGTAAAAACATTAAATTTGGGTTCCCTCCTTCATTTTCCAGGGGTAGCACTGTATTAAACACAAGGCCATAATCTGTGTGAGTTTGATTACAGAATTAAATTAAAATTAAAAATTAATAAGCTGGGTATGATGGTACACGCCTGACAGTACTGGGGAGGCTGAGGCAGGAGGATCACAGATTCTTCGGGGCACCCCAAACTGTCTTGAAAGAGACAGAAACAAATTATGTTACATACTTTTCATTTCAGAATTTAGATTTCAACTTAAGTATTGGTTTAAGAGTGTTTGTGGTTAAAGCCTAAATTCATTCGTGTTTAATAAACTTACCATAGACAGATTTAGATTCTTTTGGAAGATTTAGTATTTGTAATGGTTGTGGAATTATATTGAGCTATTAAGCAGTTAAGTAAAATTGGTGATTAATGCATTTTAGTATGATTATCTGTTCTAGTCTGTATTTCTCAGATTCCCCTTTCTGATTTTAATAGGAATGTGGGTATTTTCCCATCTTTTTCCTGTTTAGGAATAATACTTTGTACTTTGGAAACTTGTTTCAGCTGGGCATGGTAGCACCAGGCCGTAATCTCAGCAGTTGAAAGGTGGAAGTGAGCCGGGCGTGGTGGCGCACACCTTTAGTTCCAGCATTGAGGAAGCAGAGGCAGGCGAATTTCTGAGTTCAAGGACAGCCGGGGCTACACAGAGAAACCCTGTTTCGAAAAGAAAAAAAAGAGAGAGAGCGAAGTGGAAGTGAGTGAAGGATTGGAGTTTAAGGTCAGCCTCAGCTACTGTAACGAGACCCTGTGTACAAAAACAAACAGGAACCAGCTGTAGATAGGCAGTTAGAAAATTTAAACAGCTCCTTAAATCTGAGATTACCAGTGTGTGCCACTCATCCAACCTAAATAGAACAGGTAAATTAGGCCATTGTGCAAGAGTAAGAAATAGAAAATTGTATAGCCTAGAAGTCTAATTTTGTTATTGCAAGAACTTGTCTCTTACCCCAAACATATAAGATTTGACAGTACAGGGGCACCTGCTCTAGGAAACCTGTGGTATAGTAGATAAAAGTAAACTGGAGGCTGGGAGTATGGAGCACAGTGCAGGGTCCTGAGTTCAAAATCTCAGCATCTTTTTACCTTTTTTTTTTTTCCTATGTGTCATCCTTTTTTCCTTATTTTAGGTAGAAGATGTGTTACAGCGTTGCCGAGAATATTTAATTAAAAAAATTAATGCAGAGAACTGTGTGCGGCTGCTGAGTTTTGCTGACCTCTTCAGTTGTGAAGAATTAAAGCAGAGTGCTAAGAGGATGGTGGAGCACAAGTTCACGGCTGTGTACCGCCAGGAAGCCTTCATGCAACTGTCCCACGACCTCCTCATAGACATCCTCAGCAGCGACAACTTGAATGTAGAAAAGGAGGAAACTGTGCGAGAGGCTGCCATGCTCTGGCTAGAGTACAACACAGAGTCACGGTCCCAGTATTTGTCTTCAGTTCTTAGCCAGATCAGAATTGATGCTCTTTCAGAAGTCACACAAAGAGCTTGGTTTCAAGGTCTCCCACCCAACGATAAGTCTGTTGTGGTTCAGGGTCTTTATAAGTCTATGCCCAAGTTCTTCAAACCCAGGCTTGGGATGACTAAGGAGGAAATGATGATTTTCATTGAAGCATCCTCAGAAAACCCTTGTAGTCTTTACTCTTCTGTCTGTTATAGCCCCCAGGCAGAAAAAGTTTACAAGTTATGCAGCCCACCCGCTGATTTGCATAAGGTTGGGACAGTTGTAACTCCGGATAATGATATTTACATAGCAGGGGGCCAAGTGCCCTTGAAAAACTCAAAAACAAATCACAGTAAAACAAGTAAACTGCAGACTGCCTTCCGAACTGTGAATTGCTTTTACTGGTTTGATGCACAACAAAATACCTGGTTTCCAAAGACACCGATGCTTTTTGTCCGTGTGAAGCCATCTTTGGTTTGCTGTGAAGGCTATATCTATGCAATCGGAGGAGATAGTGTTGGTGGAGAACTTAACCGGAGGACTGTAGAGAGATATGACACTGAGAAGGATGAGTGGACAATGGTGAGCCCTTTGCCTTGTGCTTGGCAGTGGAGTGCAGCTGTTGTAGTTCACAACTGCATCTATGTGATGACATTAAACCTCATGTACTGTTACTTTCCAAGATCTGACTCATGGGTAGAAATGGCCATGAGGCAGACTAGCAGATCTTTTGCTTCAGCTGCAGCTTTTGGTGATAAAATTTTCTATATTGGAGGGTTGCATATTGCTACCAATTCTGGCATAAGACTCCCCTCTGGCACTGTAGATGGGTCTTCAGTAACTGTGGAAATTTATGATGTGAATAAAAATGAATGGAAGATGGCTGCCAACATCCCTGCTAAAAGGTATTCTGATCCCTGTGTTAGAGCTGTTGTGATCTCAAATTCTCTTTGTGTGTTTATGCGAGAAACCCACTTAAATGAACGAGCTAAGTATGTCACCTACCAGTATGATTTGGAACTTGACCGGTGGTCTCTGAGGCAGCATATATCTGAACGTGTACTGTGGGACCTAGGGAGAGATTTTCGATGCACTGTGGGGAAACTTTATCCATCCTGTCTTGAAGAATCTCCATGGAAGCCACCAACTTACCTTTTTTCACCAGATGGAACAGAGGAGTTTGAACTGGATGGGGAAATGGTTGCACTTCCGCCTGTATAGGGGACTTGAGGGAGTGCACGTGCTGAACTTGTGATATCCTTTGCTAAACCAGAGGATAAAAAAGGACAGAGTATGAGTACATAAAAATCTATCTTTGATACATTTTATTTTTATGCCCTACTTACTATTTGCATCAGCATAATATATATCAGTGTGTCCTACAGAAAGATATGCTTCTGTAATATGAAATAGGTTATTTGATAACTGAGAGACTTTAAGTGTATCACGTGAGCATAAGCGTCTGGATTATCTAACATTGTTAGCCCTGTGTATGTACACTCCAGAACTTCACTTTTTTTTAAATTTTGTTTTGTTTTGTTTTCCAAGACAGGGTTTCTCTGTGTAGCCCTGGCTGCCCTGGAACTGACTTTGCAGACCAGGCTGGCCTTGAACTCAGAAATCTGCCTGTCTCTGCCTCCCCAAGTGCTGGGATTAAAGGCGGGTGCCGCCACCACCCGGCTCAGAACTTCACTTTTAAAAGTAATCTGTTCCCAGTGTGGTATCTAAAAATTGTGCTGAGATTATCTTAGTATATGTATTGGATTCCTGTACTTCCAAAGTCCTGGAATATAGTTTTTTTTAGTATAATTCCGCTGCACTTAACACTAACGTTCATGTCGGTATAGAAATGTCTTTTAAATCCTATTGTTGAGCAAGATCTGCTATCCGTCTATGGTATTACACAGGGAAAGCTGTGACTGCAGGGTCAGTCTCACTATTCTACTAGGTGCATGGATTCCCTTCCCACTGACTTACACGTGTCTATCTAGAATACAGGTTGTCCAGTCAGCTGGTCACTTACCAGGTGTGGACTTATGTTGCTGGGCTTGCAAATGAATTGCTAGTCCCTCATTGTGCGGGTCTATGTGGAGCTTTAGTCAGTAAATGTCTCCACTTCCTATATTACATTAACGTTGGCTCATGCATATAACCACCTGCTGCTGATGTAGTTCTCCATCTTAAAAAGATTTAGAGTGGATTAACCAGGTCATTATATCTTAATTTAATAACAAGCATTACTGTAGAGTGATTGTGTGTAGGTATCTAATAGGTGTGTTTTTTTTAACTTGATGTGTGTATGTTTGGGGGCTAGGATTAGGAAGGTGAACTGTGCAGGAATTGTCTGCACTGTGCAGAAGAGCAGGTCCTAGTGCTGCTCTGGCATTAATCCCAGGAACCACTAGCAGTAGTGGGGCGCCACCAATGTAACATGAGCACAGGTGCCTCATGGCAAACATGGCTGGCATGTTCAACTGCATAATGCTCTGGCACTGTATTTTGAATGACATTAATTTATTAAATAAATTGTATATAATCAGTATCTGTTGGTTTTTTTTTTTTTTTTTTTCTTTTGTGATGGGAGTGCTCTAGCTGTGCTTTTATTCGAGGTTTTGCCGGGACAGATTTAAGTACTTGTAGGTGGTTTCTCAAAAATCTCTTTGAGATACACACACACACACACACACACACACACACACACACAGAGACAGAGAGAGAGAGAGCGCCCCCTTCACTGCTATTTTACTTTCTTCAGTCCCATCCTCCAACATCAGTTTTGGTTTGAAAATACTAAATAGAGAATTTAAACAGTTTGTAGGCTTTAAATTGATGCAATTGTCCCTTTAAGCTGCATGTTTGTACTGAATAAGATAGAACTGTTAGTCATTTAGAAACCAGCTAGCTTCAGGCTTGCTATGGCATAAGCACATTTAAGTAACTTACACCATCATAACTGTTGATCTCCTACTTTGTAATTTATGAAATAATCTTTTATAGTAAAGGCATGAAGATGGTATATGTAGGATTTAATACTATGCCCAGTTTGAGGTATAGCAGTCTTAGGATATGTCTACAGATAAAGAGAACTATTAGAATTCTCTGTGGGTATTTTTTAAAAGCTGAGATAGTCAGGACAGGATTGCTTGGCCCATAGGAACACCCTTGAAAGACCACAGCATTGTGCTTGAGTACTGTTGGCTCAGGCCTTAAGAGTGTTGGAGATTGAACCCAGGGGGTCTGCATATACTAGAAAAGCATCCAGCCACTGAAAGACCACACCCCGTTCCCTGACCTATTTAAGGCCTATCTTAAGAGTTTCTGTTGCTGCAGTAAAACACCATGGCCACAAGCAACTTCAGTTTATACTTTACAGATCTATCATGTAGGTAAATCAGGGCAGGAACTGAAGCACAGGCTGTGGAGAAGTGCTGATGCTTACAGGCTTGCTCATGGCTTGCCCCGCCTACTGCTGCAACTCAAGACCACCTGCCCAAAGATGGCACAGCTCACACTGAGCTGGCCCTCCCACATCAATCAAGAATATGCCCTACAGGCCAATGGGGGCGGGTGACTGGGGAGGGAGCGTTTTCTCAGGTGTGTTTCCCTCTTCCCAGATGAACTAGGTTGTATCAATTTGACAAAAAAACTAACCAGTACACCATTGTCTCTTGGAGAATTTTTCTATCTGGATGTGGTGGTATAAATCTAATCCCAGCAGCAGCAGCAGCAGGTGAACCTCTTGAGTTCTAAGCCAGCCAGAGCTACATAAAGGGATCCTGTCTAAAAAACAACTTTAAAATCAAAGTTCTTGTTTGGTAAATCATTTGGGGGGGCTATAATCTTTTCTATGTAACCCATCCATTTAAAAGTATAAACAGTTGTGTGTTTCTTAAGAATAGTTAGAGTTGTACAACCTTTACCACAGACAGTTGGAAAATATTTTTTGTCCCAGTCCCTGTCCAAAGGGCCCCTCATTGATCTTTCATCACACTGAAACAGATTGTCTAAAAAGAAGTCGTGCTTTTTGCTCAGTATCATTGTTCCCTTGGAATAAAGCCAGGGTTTTTGTCCAGTGAACAAGGCTTGAAGCATTTCCTCTGCTTGCTTTGCTAGCCTGGTTTCATCTCTAAAGTATGTTGGCTCACAACATCAAATGTTTTCCTTATTGGCCTTATTTTTTTCATATAATTGTTCATTTGAGCTTTTTGTTTGTTTGTTTTTTGTTTTTGTTTTTTTGTCTTAAACTAGACTTATAAAATCACATAGCCAAAGTAGTTTGTGCTTCCATTCACTTTCCCCAAAATGCCCTGGTTTGGTTGGCAAATTGTGTGTGACTGATTAAATTCTGTTTACATTTGAGGTAACCTCCTCAAGGAAGCATTAAAAAAAAATTCTATCGTAGCCTACCCCTATCTATAAGCTACAGGACTAGGGGGTGGGGGGCATCTATTACCTTTATTTAAATTTAAAATGCACAAATTAACATTCATCAAGCAGTTATCATTATTTGTTTGAGTTGTCTTCAATTAAGATGGATTTGTGTCTAGTTCTTTTCTGTTTTGAAATTAGAAATTAGTATTGAGATGTGTCTGACAATATGAAAAGAGGGCTCAAATTACCCTTAGATGAGCTGACATTAAACAGAATGAAACATAGGAGCAAGAGAGGTGACTCAGCAGTTGGGAGCACTGACTGCTCTTCCAGAGGATGCAAGTTTGATTCCCAGCACCCACATGGTGACTCAAAACTCTGTAAATCCAGGTCCGGTGGATCCATGACACACAGACTGTACAAACTTACAGGGGCAGGAAAACACACACACAATGCGCGCGCGCACACACACACACACACACGAAATTACAAAAGAAAAAACATTAACCCCCCCCTAAGCTTCTCATATCTGTATTAACAGTAAAAGAAAAA
Organism: Mus caroli; assembly: GCF_978045245.1. Classification (NCBI taxonomy): domain Eukaryota; kingdom Metazoa; phylum Chordata; class Mammalia; order Rodentia; family Muridae; genus Mus; species Mus caroli. The sequence continues at coordinate 92,098,684 of NW_028227262.1, forward strand.
ACACATGAGAGAGGCTCTTGGTCCTGAGAAGGCTCAATGCCCCAGTGTAGGGGAATGCCAGGTCGGGGAAGGGGAGGGAGTGGGTTGGTGAGCAGGGGGAGGGGGGATGGGGTGAGGGTTTTTGGAGGGGAAACCAGGAAAGGGGATAACATTTGAAATGTAAGTAAAGAAAATATCTAATAAAAACACACATGATCATGCTAATTAGCACAGAAAAATAACTTGACAAATCCCAAGTCCATTTATGATAACACTCAGCTTACTATGGATGATAGCACATGCCTATAATCCCAAGGCTTGGGAATATCAGGCCAGCCTGGGCTACACAGTGAAGCTCTGTTTTAGGAACAACAAAATCTAAAACAAAAATTCAACAAAGTTACAAATAGGAAATCTATATAAAGTAGCAATGGTGGAAGATTGAAAAATTATACTGCCTAAAAAAAAAAGAATAGATAGATAATAAAGAAAAACTTTGGCCTAACTGGGGCAATAAGCATGCCCCAGCCTTGAGAATAAAAACAGCATTTCTCAACCTTTTGGGGATGGAACAACCCTTTCACAGAGGTCACTTAAGAACATCAGAAAACACAGATATTTGCATTACAATTCATAACAGTAAAATTACAGTTATGATAGCAACAAAAGTTATTTTATGGTTGGGGGTCACCAACATGAGGAACTGTATTAAAGGGTTACAGCATTTAGGAAGGTTGAGAAGCACTGGTTCAGAAAGAATCAGTTAAGACACAAACAACTGTGTCCAAATTTACTAATCACAGACATCTCTGCCTCCCCACAAAAGCTACATGCTCTTTATTTCCAGACACTGTATAATAGATTAGTATCTCAAGACACATCTAAGAAGATCACTTAGCTAAAAGACCTTCCCAGGGCCAGCAGGTGAAAGTGCTTGCTACTGCACTCTCCTGATGTGGAGATCAGAGTGGAATGAACCGCCACACTCTGCTCAAAGAGAGTGGAATGAGAGAACTGATTCTTGAAAAGCTGTCCTTTGACCTCCACATGTACCCACCAAAGGCACCACATGCACCCACACACAAATAATAAACAATTGTAAAGATGAGGCTGGAGAGATTGCTCAACAGTTAAGAACACTTGTTACTTTTGCAGAGGACCTGGCTTTGATTTCCAGTACCCAGGAGGTACTTTGTAACCATAGTGACTCCAGGTCCAGGGGACCAGATGTTCTCTGCTGGGCACCAGTCACAGGCCTGATACACTTACATATGTGCAAGAAAACACTCATGAGTAAAGTGACTTAATTTTTTTTTAAATACAAAGCCTGTCCTACATAGGAACACAAGGTAGTATAACACCCTACAAGGATCATAGCTCCAGATAAATTAGAGTGGGTGAAATGTTAGAAAAAGAAAACATGGTTTTTTTTAGTTTTTTTTTTTTTTTTTTTTTTTTTTTAGTTTTTTCGAGACAGGGTTTCTCTGTATAGCCCTGGCTGTCCTGGAACTCACGCTGTAGACCAGGCTGGCCTTGAACTCAGAAATCCGCCTGCCTCTGCCTCCTGAGTGCTGGGATTAAAGGCGCGCGCCACCATGCCCGGCAAGAAAACATGTTTTAAGTTCAAAGGCAAACAAACAAAATCATGAACATTTATGTACAAGAGAATTGTAGAACTCCAAATACACATGACCAGAAAAGATGCTCACCAAAACAAGATAATCAGATTACCTAAGGTTTGTGTAAAGAAAAGAATTTTAAAATCTCAAATAGCACCAAGACACATTTAAAGGCAACACTTGTTAGACTAACAAGATTTCTCACCTGGAATCCTGCAGTCCTAGAGGATATTCAAGTCCAGAAATAATTACCCAAGCAAGGTTAACTTGAAGAGGTAAAAGAAAAAGACCTTCTAAGATAAACAGGAACTGGGGGTGTGGGATGTGTGTGTGTGTGACTATAACTCCCAGACCACCCTTACAAACCGTGCTTAAGAGAGTTCTAGATCCAGAATTGAGAACTATAACCATCCTAAGTACATGAAAGTACAAATCTCACTAGAAGAGTAGATACAAAAACAGAAATAGAAAAGAATCAAACATCAGCAACAGTAAACTATCAAACCATGGAGCTTAATACATGACAAAAAGAACAAAGAATATGCAAAGCAGCCAGAAGGAACCAAGCAAATGACCCTGAGTCAATACCTCTGGTGGTCTGGATGAGCATGTCTCCGATACTTACATTTGAATGCTTGGTTGCCAGCTGGTGGAACTGTTTGCGAAGGGTTAGGAGGTGTGGCCTTGTTGGAGGAGGTGTGGCCTTGTTGGAGGAGGTGTGTTTTACCAGGGGTGGGCTTTGCTGTTTCAAAAGCCCATGCTACCAGACCTCTCTCTCTCTCTCTCTCTCTCTCTCTCTCTCTCTCTCTCTCTCTCTCTCTCTCTCTCTCTCTCCTCTCTCTCTCTCTCTCTCTCTTCTCTCTCTCTCTCTCTCTCTCTCTCTCTCTCTCTCTCTCTCTCTCTCTCTCTCTCTCTCTCTCCTCTCTCTCTCTCTCTCTCTATCTCTCTCTCTCTCTCTCTCTCTCTCTCTCTCTGTCTTTCTCTGCTTTAGGATCAGATGTGTGTGCTTTCAGATGTGTGCTCTCAGCTACTGCTCCAGTTCCATGCCTGCCTGCGTACTACTACTCTCCCCATAATGATGAAAATATACTACCCTCTGAAACTGTAACTGTAAGCAAGCCTCCAAATAAATACTTTCCTTTATAGAGTTGCCTTGGTCTTGGTGTCTCCTCTGTAGCAATAGAACAGTAACTAAGACAATACCATTCAATAAGTGGATTAAATTCTCCAAATAAAAGGCAGATAGCCTGAGTGGATTAAAACAAACACAGACTTGGAGGTAGCTCAGCTTTCCCTGAGAGCATGGGTTTACTCTCCAGTACCACAAAACCAAACACCTATAACCTCCACACTTGCCAAGAGGATTGCTGTGAGTTTAAGGGCAGCCTGAAATGTCATCTCAAAGAAACTATAAGCAAAAGGCTGCCAAGCCCCAATAGTATGTTTCCTATAAGGAACTCATTTCAGTAGTGAGAGCACACAACTAGAAATTATAGAAAATGACATTCCAGGTGTATGACATTTGACTTCTAAAGCCAACAGAGCAGCTGCACTTCTATTTGACCAAATAGATCTTAATACAAAATTACTGAGAGACCAAGGCCACCCAGGAGCCAATTAATCAAAGGTAATAGGAGCAGAGAGTGTGGCGGTTCATTCCTGTGATACCTGTGCTCGGGAAGCAGTGTAGAAAGATCACTAGGTAGAAGCTAGTCTGGGCCAGATAATGAGACACTATCCCTATAAACAAACAAACACTATCCCTATAAATAAATAAATAAACCATAAATCAATACAGACCAAATACCAAAACCATACAAATTTACTCACACTATTAAACCTGAAGAGAGAGGTGTGAAGACAGTGTGTTGTGGCATATGCCTGCCCATGTGTATCGCACTATTTTCATAATAGTTAAGATGCAGCGTCAGTCAGCTTAGGTACAAATAAATGAACAGGTAATGACTAAAGAAAACACATTCCTTACATACATAATGGACTATTAGTCATGACCTGCAGCAAAATGCACTGACTAGAAGATATTATATTGAACAACAAGCAAGACTCAGAAAAAAAAAAACAATATTACATGTTCTCTCATATGTGAAAACAAATTTAGAAAATCAATCTGAAAGTAAATTGTAATTACTGGGCCTGAGACATGGGGCAAGAATGGAGTAGGATCGATAGTTAGATATCATCAGATCCATGGTATATGCCATGTCTGTGCAGGAATATATACAATCCCAGAACATAAAACTAACCTATGCCAAAACATTGAAAAGGAGGTCCCACCAAGACGGCTTTGCAGGTGGAGTATGCAGGGATGATGACCTGAGCTCCATTCCCAGATTCCACTCCCACGTGTTGTCCTCTGACCTCCTTCCACATGCGTGTTGGGCCATATGTGAGGACCTCCCCTGAAATAGAAAACAACAGTGAAATTCTGTTTCTTACATTGATGGACCATGTATGGGACCATGTTTCCTATAGGTATATAATGTTGCTAAAATAATGACTTGTGCCTAAGGAACACTGAAGCCATAGTGGTGCTGGAGTAAAAGATGACATGTTTGTGATGATGCCAATGCAAACCCACTACAATGCCAGCCATGAAAGCACAGCACAGAACCAGCTAAGTTCAGCACGCAGGAGAATGAAGCAGAAGGAATCTAAGTTTAAGCTAAAGTGTTTCAAACAAAACACAAACAGCATACCATTGTAGGTACACAGCCTGGGCATGTAGTGGGCTGTACCACACAGGTTTATGTAAATGTTTCCTAGTGCTGGCACAGTAACAGAGCTCTTCTTCAGAGAACATTTCCATCCTTAAGTAATCATTTATGCTTTGAACTGGCAAAACCTGAATGTCCACCACACCATTGGGTGAACAGACACATAAGACAAACCTTTAAAAAGTGGTTAAAAAGACACTACCAGAAAATGTGTGGGTATTAGCGTATTATCCGCTCAGTGTCCCACACACAGCAGGGAAGGCACACACAGCAGCTGGAGCCCATAATGGGCACTCCCTGTGCCCAGAGTGTGCCTCAGTAACTGTGGCTAGGCCATGGTCATCAGAGGTCATCCCTCACTAGGAATCCTCCTCACCTCCATATCAACTGAGGTAGTATTCCTTTGGTCATCCAAAATAGAAGTATCAGCTGGGAACAAGCATTCAAAATAAGAATCTGTGTGGGGAGTATTTCCAATTCAAACTTCAACAGTGTAATTCCATTTTAAGGAAACGCTCAGAAAAGGCAATCCATGGGTAGTACTGGCAGCTGGCAGGGGCTGCTGGGACACAGGGAGTGACTGCTAGTGGACACGGAGTTTCCTTTTGGAGTGGTAGAAGTAGACAGTAGTGATAGTTGTAGATCTTTCTGAATATCCTAGAAGCTATTTAAAATTTTTTTATTCTGCTTACTTATATATGGGTCAGGTGTGAGGGTCAACTTTGTGGCGTAGGTTTTCCTCTTCCTAATGGGTTCCAGAGATCCAACATAAATGGTCAGGCTTGGCCTCAAGGTGAGCACCTTCCAGCTGACTCATTTTACATGCTTGCATGTTCCTGTAAACTATTTTAAAAAGGTAAAAATTACCATAAACTTTATGACATAGAAATTATATTGCAATAAGATATGGCATTATATCTAGCAGCATGAAGACTAGCAGGCGTTTGCTATTTTGTTGCTTGATAATATTGAGAAATTTTTATGTTGGAATGTAAAAACATTTATAAAAAAACCTTTGGCTGGGCAGTGGTGGCACATGCCTTTAATCACAGCACTTGGGAGGCAGAGGCAAGTGGATTTCTGAGTTCAAGGCCAGCCTGGTCTACAGAGTGAGTTCCAGGATAGCCAGGGCTACACAGAGAAACCCTGTCTCAAAACAAAACAAAACAAAACAGACCCCCAAAACAAAAAACCCTCATATTGGGCTGGGTGTGGTGGCATATCTCTTTAATCCCAGCACTGGGGAGGCAGAGGCAAGCAGATCTTGGTGATTTTGAAACCAGATTGATCTACAAAGTGAGTTCCAGGACAGCCAGGGCCATTACACAGAAAAACCCTGTCTTGAAAAACAAAAGGCAAAAAACAAAACAAACAGACAAAACCCTTCATTTAGGGTGCTGGAGAAATGCTCTAGCATAGGCTTTTGGTTCAAGTCCCATCCCAAGGCGTCACTGTATTTTGGTGTAGTGGAATAAATACATCTGTAATCCCAGGAACAGCTCTTTGGGGACTGCAGAAGCAAAGCAGCTGTGCCCCATCCCAGATACCTGGTGGCTGCAGAAAAGACAATAGCCTTTGTAGCCCATCAACTCTACCTGTACTAAACCCCTTTCCCATCCTTAGCTATAAAACCCTCAGCTCAAAGCATGTACTCTATGATCTAAATTCTGCTCATTGAGTGACCGGGTCCCACATCCCCATCATGGTGTGGCCAGAACCAGAGACATTACTTCTCTGACATTAAATAAAGCCTTCTCTAGCTGCTTGAAGTCATCTAAATCTTATCTTTTATTACTCATAAAAATGTATTTCTTATTTATCCTTACACTATCTAGAACATCTTGGTTCACTTGGAGACTACTGTGTGTTATAAATTACAGTATATACGTACATGTAGTTTTTTTTTCTCATATAGAGACATGATAGTTTTTTCGTTGTAGAAGACAAAGATTCTAAATATTTCCCACCTCATGCTTCAGCTTATAAGATTCAGACTATCAGACTTTGGACTCTGCTGTGTTAGAATGTAAGATATTTTATTGTTTTGAAATATACTTTTAAAATGTTCATTTTAGCATGTATGTGTACACTTCTGTTCTCATGTCATGGCATATGGAAGTCAGTTCTCTACTTCTACCATGTGGGTTCTGAAGACTGAACTCTGGGCATCTTGATGCTCCTGGTTGTTTGTTTATTTGTTTGTTTGGGGGGGTCGAGACAGGGTTTCTCTGTATAGCCCTGTCCTGGAACTCACTTTGTAGACCAGGCTGGCCTCGAACTCAGAAATCCACCTGCCTCTGCCTCCCAAGTGCTGAGATTAAAGGCATGTGCCACCACTGCCCAGCGTTTTTTTATTTTTTAAAATAGGGTCTCATGTAGTCTATAATGGTCTTGAACTTTCTTCTACTCCCATGTCCCAAGTGCTGAGATTATACCCGTATATTTTATGTGCCACTGAGAATCAAACCCAGAACTTCACTAGGCAAGTATATATATATATATATATATATATATATATATATATATATATATAAAATCAGCCCAGAATGTTTGATTCTTAAAATCGTTATTTAATACTGCCACCATGAGCCATATTGATATGAATGACCTGTGCTGCCATCTGAAACCATGGTGATATTCAGGTTCTTGCTGCCATCAAGAACCATGTCTGGGTCCATGGTCCTACTGCAGCCTGAGTCTTTGGTGATGTCTGTGTTGCCACCAAAGGCCATGAGGATGTCCATGGTTTATGTTGTAGCCTGAAGCCACGTTGATATCCAGTGCTGCAAACTGAGACCTTGTTGATGTTTGTGGCCTGTGTTGCTACTGAAGGCTATGATGGTGTCTGTAGCCGGTACAGCTGACATAGGTCTGTATTGATTGATGTCTGTGATCTGTACTGCCACCTGAGACCATGCTGAGGGTTGTGACATGTGTTGATGACGGATACCATGTTGATGTCTGTGGTCAAAGAGAATTTGATAAAGATGGTGAAATGTAGTGCTCCATGATTGATGACTTCTGGCTGGGGACAAATGGGAAGGACTCAGTTTCCTTTAAGGAGTCAGCCACCAGGAGTTTGACCATACCCCAGTGAGTATATTTGCAACAAATTCTTTTTGTTTGTTTTGGTTTGTTTGTTTGTTTGTCTGGCAGAGGGGGAGATCCGGGGAGGTCACAAGGATAGGGTCTAGTATCTTGGGCGACTGGGAAGTAAGAGTGCTCAGTGTACATCCATTGTTGGTGGGATTGCAAGCTTGTACAACCACTCTGGAAATCAGTCTGGCGGTTCCTTAGAAAATTGGACATAGCACTACCGGAGGATCCAGCAATACCTCTCCTGGGCATATATCCAGAAGATGTCCGAACTAGTAAGAAAAACACATGCTCCACTATGTTCATAGCAGCCTTATTTATAATAGCCAGAAGCTGTAAAGAACCCAGATACCCCTCAACAGAGGAATGGATACAGAAAATGTGGTACATTTACACAATGGAGTACTACTCAGCTATTAAAAAGAATGAATTTATGAAATTCCTAGCCAAATGGACAGACCTGGAGGGCATCATCCTGAGTGAGGTAACACAATCACAAAGGAACTCACACAATATGTACTCACTGATAAGTGGATATTAGCCCAAAACTTAGGATACCCAAGATATAAGATACAATTTGCTAAACACATGAAACTCAAGAAGAATGAAGACTGAAGTGTGGACACTATGCCCTTCCTTAGAAATGGGAACAAAACACCCAGGGAAGGAGTTACAGAGACAAAGTTTGGAGCTGTGATGAAAGGATGGACTATCTAGAGACTGCCTTATCCAGGGATCCACCCCATAATCAGCTTCCAAATGCTGACACCATTGCATACACTAGCAAGATTTTGCTGAAAGGACCCAAATATAGCTGTCTCTTATGAGACTATGCCGGGGCCTAGCAAACACAGAAGTGGATGCTCACAGTCAGCTATTGGATGGATCACAGGGCTCCCAATGGAGGAGATAGATAAAGTACCCAAGGAGCTAAAGGGATCTGCAACCCTATAGGTGGAACAACATTATGAACTAACCAGTACCCCAGAGCTCTTGACTCTAGCTGCATAGGTATCAAAAGATGGCCTAATCGGCCATCACTGGAAAGAGAGGCCCATTGGACTTGCAAACTTTATATGCCCTAGTACAGGGGAATGCCAGGGCCAAAAAAATGGGAATGGGTGGGTAGGGAAGTGGGGAGGGGAGGGTATGGGGGACTTTTGGGATAGCATTGGAAATGTAATTGAGGAAAATATGTAATAAAAAATATTTTAAAAAAAGAGTGCTCAGTGTATATGATGTGAAATTCCCAAATAATCAATGAAACTATTATGAAAAGTTGCTATTTGAGGGCCAGTTACATGGCTCAGCAGGTAAAAGAACTCGCTGCCAAGTCTGATGACATTCCAGATGTGATCCTAAGAATGTACATGGTGGGAGGAGAGACCTGACTCCTGCAAGTAATCCTCGGACCTCCATAGGCATGCTCTGGGAAACACACACACACACACACACACACACACACACAGAGAGAGAGAGAGAGAGAGAGAGAGAGAGAGAGAGAGAGAGAGAGAGAGAGAGAGAGAGGAGAGAGAGAATTGGTTTTTGGTAGTTTGTTTTAAAACAAAATAGAAAGAGCTGACTTCGAAGAAGTTGACCTCTGACCACACATAGAAACTCAAATACTCTAAGAGTGACAGTGCATATCTTTTTTTTTTTTTAAGATTTATCTTAAGCGAATACATTGTCACAGTCTTGAGACACAGCAGAAGAAGGCATCATATCCCACTACAGATGGTTGTGAGACACCACCATAAGGTTGCTAGGAATTGAACTCAGGACCTCTGTAGGAATAGTCAGTGCTCTTAACTACTGAGTCATCTCTCCAGGCCTTGATAGTACATCTTTAAAAAAGAATATTCTAGCTGGGCGTGGTGGCACATGCCTTTAGTCCCAGCACTCAGGAGGCAGAGGCAGGTGGATTTCTGAGTTCGAGGCCAGCCTGGTCTACAAAATGAGTTCCAGGACAGCCAGGGCTATACAGAGAAACCCTGTCTCGAAAAACAAAAAACCAAAAACAAACAAACAAACAAAAAAAGAATTCTATTTGAGTCTCTGACATTTAACTAACTAAATAATAATACTATTATTATCAATAAATAAGGGGATGAGGAGGTAGGAACATTTATAGAGAACCTGAGTTTGATTCCCAAGATTCTCATGTTGTACTGAGTCACTTGTAACTCTAGCTCTAGATCTGATACCTTTCCTCTGGATTCTGAAGGGACCTGTACTCACATATGCCCATTCTTTTTTTTTTTTTTTTTTTTTTTTTTTTTGTACAGACTTCTTTTTTTTTTTATATATATATTTTTATTACATATTTTCCTCAATTACATTTCCAATACTATCCCAAAAGTCCCCCATAGCGCCCCCCACTTCCCTACCCACCCATTCCCATTCTTTTGGCCCTGGCATTCCCCTATATTGGGGCATATAAAGTTTGCAAGTCCAATGGGCCTCTCTTTCCATTGATGGCCGACTAGGCCATCTTTCGATACATATGCAGCTAGAGACAAGAGCTCCAGGGTTCTGGTTAGTACATCATGTTGTTCCAACAATAGGGTTGCAGATCCCTTTAGCTCCTTGGGTACTTTCTCTAGCTTCTCCATTGGGAGCCCTGTGATACGTCCAATAGCTGACTGTGAACATCCACTCCTGTGTTTGCTAGGCCCCGGCATCGTCTCACAAGAGACAGCTATATTTGGGTCCTTTCAGCAAAATCTTGCTAGTGTATGCAATGGTGTCAGCGTTTAGAAGCTGATTATGGGACGGATCCCTGGATACAGCAGTCTCTAAATGGTCCATCCTTTCATCACAGCTACGAACTTTGTCTCTGTAACTCCTTCCCTGGGTGTTTTGTTCCCAATTCTAAGAAGGTGCACAGTGTCCACACTTTGGTCTTCATTCTTCTTGAGTTTCATGCGTTTATCAAATTGTATCTTATATCTTGGGTATCCTAAGTTTTGGGCTAATATCCACTTATCAATGAATACATATTGTGTGAGTTCTTTTGTGATTGTGTTACTTCACTCAAGATGATGCCCTCCAGGTCCATCCATTTGGCTAGGAATTTCATAAATTCATTCTTTTTAATAGCTGAGTAGTACTCCATTGTGTAAATGTACCATAATTTCTGTATCCATTCCTCTGTTGAGGGACATCTGGGTTCTTTCCAGCTTCTGGCTATTATAAATAGGGCTGCTATGAACATAGTGGAGCATGTGTCCTTTTTACCGGTTGGGACATCTTCTGGATATATGCCCAGGAGAGGTATTGCTGGATCCTCCGGTAGTACTATGTCCAATTTTCTGAGGAACCGCCAGACTGATTTCCAGAGTGGTTGTACAAGCTTGCAATCCCACCAACAATGGAGGAGTGTTCCTCTTTCTCCACATTCTCACCAGCATCTGCTGTCACCTGAATTTTTGATCTTAGCCATTCTGACTGGTGTGAGGTGGAATCTCAGGGTTGTTTTGATTTGCATTTCCCTGATGATTAAGGATGTTGAACATTTTTTCAGGTGCTTCTCTGCCATTCGGTATTCCTCAGGTGAGAATACTTTGTTCAGTTCTGAGCCCCATTTTTTAATGGGGTTATTTGACTTTCTGGAGTCCACCTTCTTGAGTTCTTTATATATATTGGATATTAGTCCCTTATCTGATTTAGGATAGGTGAAGATCCGTTCCCAATCTGTTGGTGGTTTTTTTGTCTTATTGATGGTGTCTTTAGCCTTGCAGAAGCTTTGTAGTTTCATGAGGTCCCACTTGTCAATTCTCGACCTTACAGCACAAGCCATTACTGTTCTATTCAGGAATTTTTCCCCTGTGCCCATATCTTCAAGGCTTTTCCCCACTTTCTCCTCTATAAGTTTCAGTGTCTCTGGTTTTATGTGAAGTTCCTTGATCCACTTAGACTTGACCTTAGTACAAGGAGATAGGAATGGATCGATTCGCATTCTTCTACATGTTAACAACCAGTTGTGCCAGCACCATTTGTTGAAAATGCTGTCTTTCTTCCACTGGATGTTTTTAGCTCCCTTGTCGAAGATCAAGTGACCATAGGTGTGTGGGTTCATTTCTGGGTCTTCAATTCTATTCCATTGGTCTATTTGTCTGTCACTATACCAGTACCATGCAGTTTTTATCACAATTGCTCTGTAGTAGAGCTTTAGGTCCGGCATGGTGATTCCACCAGAGGTTCTTTTATCCTTGAGAAGAGTTTTTGCTATCCTAGGTTTTTTGTTATTCCAGATGAATTTGCAGATTGCACTTTCTAATTCGTTGAAGAATTGATTTGGAATTTTGATGGGGATTGCATTGAATCTGTAGATTGCTTTTGGCAAGATAGCCATTTTTACAATGTTGATCCTGCCAATCCATGAGCATGGGAGATCTTTCCATCTTCTGAGATCTTCTATAATTTCTTTCTTCAGAGACTTGAAGTTTTTATTATACAGATCTTTAACTTCCTTAGTTAGAGTCACGCCAAGATATTTTATATTATTTGTGACTATTGAGAAGGGTGTTGTTTCCCTAATTTCTTTCTCAGCCTGTTTATTCTTTGTGTAGAGAAAGGCCATTGATTTGTTTGAGTTAATTTTATATCCAGCTACTTCACCGAAGCTGTTTATCAGGCTTAGGAGTTCTCTGGTGGAATTTTTAGGGTCACTTATATATACTATCATATCATCTGCAAAAAGTGATATTTTGACTTCATCTTTTCCAATTTGTATCCCTTTGATCTCCTTTTGTTGTCGAATTGCTCTGGCTAGGACTTCAAGTACAATGTTGAATAGGTATGGAGAAAGTGGACAGCCTTGTCTAGTCCCTGATTTTAGAGGGATTGCTTCAAGCTTCTGACCATTTACTTTGATGTTGGCTACTGGTTTGCTGTAGATTGCTTTTATCATGTTTAGGTATGGGCCTTGAATTCCTGATCTTTCCAAGACTTTTATCATGAATGGGTGTTGGATCTTGTCAAATGCTTTTTCCGCATCTAAGGAGATGACCATGTGGTTTTTGTCTTTGAGTTTGTTTATATACTGGATTACGTTGATGGATTTCCATATATTGAACCATCCCTGCATCCCTGGGATGAAACCTACTTGGTCAGGATGGATGATTGTTTTGATGTGTTCTTGGATTCGGTTAGCAAGAACTTTATTGAGGATTTTTGCATCAATATTCATAAGGGATATTGGTCTGAAGTTTTCTATCTTTGTTGGGTCTTTTTGTGGTTTAGGTATCAGAGTAATTGTGGCTTCATAGAATGAGTTGGGTAGAGTACCTTCTGTTTCTATTTTGTGGAATAGTTTGTGAAGAACTGGGATTAGATCTTCTTTGAAGGTCTGATAGAACTCTGCACTAAACCCATCTGGTCCTGGGCTTTTTTTAGTTGGGAGACTATTAATGACTGCTTCTATTTCTTTGGGGGATATAGGGCTGTTTAGATCATTAACCTGATCTTGATTCAACTTTGGTACCTGGTATCTGTCTAGGAACTTCTCCATTTCATCCAGGTTCTCCAGTTTTGTTGAGTATAGCCTTTGGTAGAAGGATCTGATGGTGTTTTGGATGTCTTCAGGATCTGTTGTTATGTCTCCTTTTTCATTTCTGATTTTGTTAATTAGGATGCTTTCCCTGTGCCCTCTAGTGAGTCTGGCTAAGGGTTTATCTATCTTGTTGATTTTCTCAAAGAACCAGCTCCTTGATTGGTTGATTCTTTGAATAGTTTTTCTTGTTTCCACTTGGTTGATTTCACCCCTGAGTTTGATTATTTCCTGCCGTCTGCTCCTCTTGGGTGAATTTGCTTCCTTTTGTTCTAGTGCTTTTAGGTGTGTTGTCAAGCTGCTAATGTGTGCTCTCTCTAGTTTCCTTTTGGAGGCACTCAGAGCTATGAGTTTTCCTCTTAGAAATGCTTTCATTGTGTCCCATAAGTTTGGGTATGTTGTGGCTTCATTTTCATTGAACTCTAAAAAGTCCTTAATTTCTTTCTTTATTCCTTCCTTGACCAAGGTATCATTGAGAAGAGTGTTGTTCAGTTTCCACGTGAAGGTTGGCTTTCTCTTATTTATTTTGTTATTGAAGATCAGCCTTAGGCCATGGTGATCTGATAGGATGCATGGAACAATTTCAATATTTTTATATCTGTTGAGGCCTGCTTTGTGACCAATTATGTGGTCAATTTTGGAGAAGGTACCATGAGGTGCTGAGAAGAAGGTATATCCTTTTATTTTAGGATAGAATGTTCTGTAGATATCTGCCAGATCCATTTGATTCATAATTTCTCTTAGTTTCTCTGTGTCCCTGTTTAGTTTCTGTTTCCATGATCTGTCCATTGGTGAAAGTGGTGTGTTGAAGTCTCCCACTATTATTGTATGAGGTGCAATGTGTGCTTTGAGCTTTACTAAAGTTTCTTTAATGAATGTGGCTGCCTTTGTATTTGGAGCATAGATATTCAGGATTGATAGTTCCTCTTGGAGGATTTTACCTTTGATGAGTATGAAGTGTCCCTCCCTGTCTTTTTTAATGACTTTGGGTTGGAAGTCAATCTTATCAGATATTAGAATGGCTACTCCAGCTTGTTTCTTCATGCCATTTGCTTGGAAAATTGTTTTCCAGCCTTTCATTCTGAGGTAGTGTCTATCCTTTTCTCTGAGATGAGTTTCCTGTAAGCAGCAAAATGTTGGGTCTTGTTTGTGTAGCCAGTTTGTTAGTCTATGTCTTTTTATCGGGGAGTTGAGTCCATTGATATTAAGAGATATTAAGGAAAAGTAATTGTTGTTTCCTGTTATTTTTGTTGTTAAAGTTGTCATTTTGTTCTTGTGGCTGTCTTCTTTTAGGTTTGTTGAGGGATTACCTTCTTGTTGTTTCTAGGGCGTGGTTCCTGTCCTTGTATTGGTTTTTTTCTGTTATTATCCTTTGAAGGGCTGGATTCGTGGAGAGATAATGTGTGAATTTGGTTTTGTCGTGGAATACTTTGGTTTCTCCATCTATGTTAATTGAGAGTTTGGCTGGGTATAGTAGCCTGGGCTGGAATTTGTGTTCTTTTAGTGTCTGTATAACATCCGTCCAGGATCTTCTGGCTTTCATAGTCTCTGGTGAAAAATCTGGTGTAATTCTGATAGGCTTGCCTTTATATGTTACTTGGCCTTTTTCTCTTACTGCTTTTAGTATTCTATCTTTATTTAGAGCATTTGTTGCTCTGATTATTATGTGTCGGGAGGTATTTCTTTTCTGGTCCAGTCTATTTGGAGTTCTGTAGGCTTCTTGTATGTTCATGGGCATCTCTTTCTTTAGATTTGGGAAGTTTTCTTCTATAATTTTGTTGAAGATGTTTGCTGGTCCTTTGAGTTGAAAATCTTCATTCTCATCGACTCCTATTATCCGTAGGTTTGGTCTTCTCATTGCGTCCTGTATTTCTTGGATGTTTTGAGTTAGGATCTTTTTGCATTTTACATTTTCCTTGATTGTTGTGCCGATGTTCTCTATGGAATCTTCTGCACCTGAGATTCTCTCTTCCATCTCTTGTATTCTGTTGCTGATGCTCGTATCTATGGTTCCAGATTTCTTTCCTAGGGTTTCTATCTCCAGTGTTGCCTCATTTTGGGTTTTCTTTATTGTGTCTACTTCCCTTTTTAGGTCTAGTATGGTTTTGTTCATTTCCATCATCTGTTTGGATGTGTTTTCCTGTTTTTCTGTAAGGACTTCTACCTGTTTGATTATGTTATCGTGTTTTTCTTTAAGGATTTGTAACTCTTTAGCAGTGTTCTCCTGCAATTCTTTAAGGGATTTTTGTGCTTTCTCTTTATTGTCTTCTGCCTGTTTAGCAGTGTTCTCCTGCATTTCTTTAAGTGTGTTATTAAAGTCCTTCTTGAAGTTCTCTATCATCATCAGGAGATATGCTTTTAAATCCGTGTCTAGGTTTTCCGGTGTGTTGGGGTGCCCTGGACTGGGCGAAGTGGGGGTGCTGGGTTCTGATGATGGTGAGTGGTCTTGGTTTCTGTTAGTAAGATTATTACGTTTACCTTTCGCCATCTGGTAATCTCTGGGGTTAGTTGTTATCGTTGTCACTGTTTAAAGATTGGAGCTGAAGCTGTGTTCCACTCACCAGCAGTCTCTAAATCCTGCGGCGGGGGTCGTGGGTAGCTGACGGTACCCCGGTGCTGGTCCAGCCGGAAGAGGCCTGTGGTCCTACACAGGCTGTTTTTCTGCTTCCCTAACTAATGCAGTCTCTGGTCCCGCGTGCAATTGGATTGGAGCAGAAGCTGTGTTTCACTCTCCAGAAGTCTTAAGATCCTGTGGTGGGTGTTGTGGGTAGCTGGTGAGTGTCAGCAGACCCTGCGCCCCAGCTGCCCCGGTGCTTTTCTGACCGGAAGAGGGTTGTGGCCCTATGTAGGCCGGATTTCTCTCTCCCCAACCAGAGCAGTCTCAGGTCCCGCGTGATTGGACTGGAACAGAAGCTGTGTTCCACTCACCAGCAGTCCCAAAATCCTGCGGCGGGGGTCGTGGGTAGCTGGCGGGTGTCAGGCAACCCTGCGCTCCCGCTACCCTGGTGCTGATCCGGCTGGATGAGGCCTGTGGCCCTACTCAGGCCGGTTTCTGCTTCCCTAACTAATGCAGTCTCAGGTCCCGCGCAATTGGATTGGAGCAGAAGCTGTGTTCCACTCACCAGCAGTCCCAAAATCCTGAGGCGGGGGTCGTGGGTAGCTGGCGGGTGTCAGGCAACCCTGCGCTCCCGCTACCCCGGCGCTGAACCGGCCGGATGAGGCCTGTGGCCCTACTCAGGCCGGTTTCTGCTTCCCTAACTAATGCAGTCTCAGGTCCCGCGCAATTGGATTGGAGCAGAAGCTGTGCTCCACTCACCAGAAGTCTTAAGATCCTGTGGCGGGTGTTGTGGGTAGCTGGCTAGTGTCAGCAGATCCTGCGCCCCAGCTGCCCCAGTGCTTTTTTTCACATATGCCCATTCTTGTACACACACACACACACACACACGTACACATAACTAAAGCTAAAATATATCTTTTAAATCATTCAATAGCCTGAGGTTAGGACAGAATTCCTAATAATTTCCAAAATGGCCCTAAACACACTCTGATATTTTGCATTCTGCATCTATGCTAGGTGGTATTCTCATTAAGTCTGAAAAAAATTAAGATTTTCTATGTCTTGTAGTATCAAATATTCTGCCAAAATTAATTCTTCATTTAAAAATAAGCATATACAAGCTGAATGATGGTGGTGCATGCCTTTAATCCCAGGCCTAAAGGCAAAGGCTAGTAAATCTTTGAGTTTCTGGTCTACAAAGCCAGTTTCAGGACAGGCAGGGCTACACTGAGAAACCCTGTCTTTAAAACAAATACCAAAACCAAAGACAACAAAAAGCATACCCTTCTCATTAGCATGCAAGTTCTGTTCCATATTTCATTAGTGGTACAATTAAACTACTAACTTAATTATATACTGTGGTACAATTATATACTACACTGATTAAATTTTATTTCCTCAACTTGAAACACACTAGGGTCATCTAGAAAGAGAAAACTTCAATTGAGAATATGTCTCCATCAGATTGGCCCAAAGGTCAGTTTATGGGGGTGTTTTCTTTATGGGTCTATCTTTTAACTGTTTCACTTCTCATTCTTGCTATGCTAGGGACCAAGGTCCTGGTACATGAACCCTAGGCCACACTTAAATGATGCCCAAACTACAGTATCCCCACTGCTGAACACTAAGGAATGCTTACAGTCTTGTACATCTGCATATTTTCCACAATGTCCCAACTGGAAAAAAAATGCACTTTAAAGGTTGTTAAACACATACACACACACGTACAAGCATATAAGATTAAAATTTTCTATTTTAATTCCTGTTAGTCCAATAGTTTTGTGAGACAATGTGTCATTATGTAGCTCAGGTGTGGTGGTATGAAAAGGTTTGGCCCCCATAGACTCATGGTTGAATGCTTGAACCATCGGAAGTGGCACTATTAGGTGTGGCCTTATTGGAGTAAGTGTGGCCTTGTTGGAGTATGTCACTGAGGAGGTGGGCTTAGAGGTCTTAGATATATGTGGGAGCTGCCTGCAGATCAAGATGTAGAACTCTCAGCTCCTTCTCCAGCACGAAACCTGCCTGGATGCTGCCATGCTTCCTGCCATGATAGTTGACTGAACCTCTCAAAATGTAAACCAGCCCCAATGAAATGTTTTCCTTTATAAAAGTTGCCTTGGTCATGGTGTTTCTTCATAGCTGACCTTGAACTATTCTCTGGACTCTGCTGTGCTGGGGTTATAGGGCTATACACCTACACCTGGCTTTTAGCCTTGTGATTTTAATAACAAAAAGTAGTGATTGGGCTGTCAAAAGTCTACCTGGGAATTTCCATCTCACAGGCGTGTGGTGTGAGCAATGATTTATCTAGGGCAGAGGTTTCAGTTTCTAAATGGATGGATGCTACTGAACAAAGAACCAATTCAGGCCATGACAGCAGAGAACGGTGCCTCAAAGCTCTACAAATTGTTCAATGACTGCTTTCTGGAGCAGGGCTGGCCCAGGCAGGTGGGAAGGCTACCATTCCTCTTTGTTCGCTCATCCCTTTATTCCCCAGAGGAAGTACACGTTCCTGTTTAAAACAAGCTCATGGGTTAGGTTGGCTAGAAGAATCTAGATGTTAGTTATAGATGGACTTTTAACACATGTGAACTAACCCCAGTGTACAGCACGCACAGGAGGTTTCTCTGAGCACTGTGATAGAGCCACGTCTCTAGGGTCTCTGCTCTGCTGGAGACAGTAGCTGGAGCAGTTGCTTGGACCCTCAATATGACGCCCCCATACCTACAGTGGCTCACATTGCCTTTTCATTAGTCACCTTACAACCCAACCTCTGGTGAACTCTAAGAAGCCATGTTCTCACAGTGACTGGATTCTGACTGAAAACAGTTGTGGGAGTTTTGTTTTGGGGTTTACTGTGTTTTGGACACGGGATGGCCAGCTGAGAAACACTGAGGTTCATAGTTCAGTTAAAAGGCTGTGGTGATCAGGCTCCTGAAGCAGCTCCCTAAGATGTTGCCTGCCCCTAGGAAGCCCAGTTACCTTCCAAATTATTTCCATTCACGAGGCTGAAGGGACTCTCCTTGGCCTGATGTGGCCTTATTTTTTGATTTTATCTCCTTGCTGACCCTTATTGCCACTCGGAACATTTGATTTCTCCAAGACATGCTGCTCCCTAGTCTTCATTCATGTTGTTCACATAGCTGTGGGGTCCTTGGTGTCTTACAACTTCAACTCCTTCCATGCTAAAACTCACCACCCTTAGGTCCTGGCTTGGGGACCTAACTGTCCCCAGTGAACAGTTGCTACCCCCTAGGAATGTATGCTGGTTCAGGACCCTGGCTCAAAAGTCAGTATGCTCTACCCTCTGGCAAGTGGCAACCTATGGCAGCAAACTATGGCAGCCAGAGATAGTGAGAGCTATCATGCAATATACACAACATAGAGAAAAGAACTCAAGTACTCCACAAGGAAGGCACAACATTATATGCAGCTGAGGGACTCCGTTGATGTCAACAGTAATTTCAAGTGGCCACAGACTGTAAAACATCAGTTTCCTGGGGGAAAATTGAGTCTCTCATACAGTTAAAAGGTTCTCAAAGTTTGTGGCTGCCCAGGACAGGTTTGGAAACACTGAAGCAACTGTGAGACTATTTGACTTTGAGGACATCAGCCAATCAGAGTACCAAAACAAGGTCCCTTCATTCATCTCTACTAAGTGGTGATGAGGTAATACTTTGCCAAGACCTGAAACACAATAAGAGAAATATGCATAAGCTAAGTGAGGATCTCAGTTACTATTTACTACTGTAAATTTACTGTTTCACTTAAAGGCTGCTCTCTAACTCTTACTCCGATCCCATGCTCCTCTTGTGCTTTTGCATGAATGTACATCGAAGAGAAGTTAGCTCCAAAAGAGTTCTTCCTGGAAGAAATAAGCAGCAGCAAGATACACTAGCCTTGTGTATCTTTACTTCACATGGCTCTAACGAAGAAATCCCAGATAATCCTGAATGTGAAATGTAAGACTAAATAAATAACTTCAACACTGTAGAGTTGAACACATGATCTTTCAGGTAAAAGGTTTCTTAAAGAGGATACAGAATCACTGAATGTAGTTGGATAAATGTGACTAGATTAAGAATTTTACTCATGTGCTGAAGAGAAGGCTCAGTGGTTAGAAGGGCATGCTACATTTGAAGAAGACCAGAGTTCAGTTCTCAGCATCCACCTTAGATAACCACCCGGTGACTCCAGCTTTGGGGGACTGGATTCCCTCTTTGTGGACATGGCATTGTGAACACCCACCCCTCAATATGCACATGATTAAAAATAATTAAAAGAAAAAATAACTACTTTTAAGACATTGTGAAGAATGAATCATGGGAAATATTTGTAAAACACAAAATGATAAACAGTATGTAGAACACATACACCCATGTATACTATAGTTGAATGATCTTGTCCTGTTGTGGCAGTATCTCTGGCAGTTGTGCTAGCACTTCTCACGACCACCCCAATATTGTGGATTCTTGAATGAAAGACACACATTTTTAATATTTAATATTTTTAATATGCCCCTAAGCAGATCAAGTGTGGGCCATTCCCACACTTCCACGATGCTAATGTCTCCCTACCAATACTCCTGAACTATTACTTACTAAAATCTAAATTCTACCTTTGTTACCCTAGACTCAAAAGGAGAGAGGGATGGGGACGCTCTTACATGTCTGTATGCTCTCACTTCTTCAGCTCTCAAGCCTGATCTTTCAGATTCCCCATCATAGCAATTCTAAAACCTTTCCATGGTTCCGTTGCCTGGGAGTCCTGCCTTTGTCTCCCTACTCAGCCATTGGCCACAGGCAACTTTATTTACCAATTAGAGCCAACTAAGAGCAGGGACCCTCAGCCTCTTTCAGGCAGATGTTAGGCTTCACTGTGACTTTAGCATTAGCATTTCCCCTGTGACTTAGCATTAGAACCAATCTACAACAATTCACCATTTTCATCTATTAAAAAGGCCTTTTCTCTCTCAGATATACATTGAACAGTTATAACAGTGGTGTAAACTATAAGGTAAGATATACACTAATAACATCCAGTCCATCAATTTTGTCAATTATTTTTTTAAGGCATAAAAGTCTTTTATTAATAATGTGTTAAAGTTAAATATACTCAGAGTATTAAAAAGCCAGAACTTGTTTTGATGAAGCTTATTACAGACAGTAATTATTTTCACACGTGTGTGCGTCTGTGTGTGTGTGTGGTTGGAAAGTTTAAAAGAAATTCACAATCTGAATAATTTAGTACAATATTATAACATCTATTCTATCTTAAGTTTATAATTTTCTACCTGAATGGTTTTGATTTTAACTTGTATTGTCATCCGAAAAAATATCCTTTTAAATCTAGATCACCTTCCTTAGTGCTAAACAACTTAAAGGCCACACTCATACAACCCCAGGAAAGGGACATTTATCTTCTTATTCCATAAACAAGTTGTAATGGAGCCATGGTGCACAGCAAACATACCTGGAATCCTCAGTGTATTGTTTTGAACCTTATCAGTCCAAGTGGAGAAATGGACCACAGGAGTGCAGTTTTCTCCTTCCCTGGCCCTGTCCACGAGTGATTACATGACCAACCTCCTTAGTACTTGCGCAGCATTCCTCAGAGTTCCCCAGACGCTACATAGAGCTCTTTCCGCAGAGGTCACAGCTAGAGAGCGTATGGTGATAAGCAGTATCAGGAGGAAGCTAAACTGGATGTGTAGTCCTTCAGCTCACCTATGCGCTGCTTTCTTGACAAATGAAGAATGCACTGTTGCCCAGTTGTGAAGGCCAGAGATCACACAGACAACACGCAGTTAAGTCTAGGAGATCGACAGCACGTGTGCAAGAGAAACAGGATAATTTTATTATCAGGTTTTCCTTAAAATAAATGTACAATAGAAGCTCTACAGTTCAGTATGACTAGACATGATTTATAACTTGAATATGTTTTAAAAAAACAAATGACAACAGAAAAGAAGCAGCACAAACTACAAAGCCACTAGAGGAAAGAGAAGCTATAGCTTGACTTCCTTAAAAACGATTTTCCAACCACTAAGTACCTCCACCAAGTCACTAATCAAATGCTTTCTAAATTTAGAAAGGGATGATCAAGTGGACTGAAACACGTAATGCACAATCTTGGCTTTCCAGCTATAAAATAACAGTATCTCAATAAAATAAAATACACTTTAAGCAGTTTTCTGAAAACTTCAATGACCTTTTCTGGCTCAGTACCTGACTTGAAATGCTCAAATGTTTATATTGCACAAAAAAGGAACTTTAGCAGCATACTATGTGCATAAGAAGCTGATGGAAAATAAGATTGGAAACCCCCTTAAATTGTGTTCCATATACATGATTTAAATATATAGTTTTCTGTATCTTTAATTAGTATAAGTAAAAAGGTAAATTTCTGAACAGCACAGAAATACAAATGTATTTAGAGTTTTACAAAATATATCCAACCCCTTAGACATGCACAATCTTTTAATTTTGGAGTGTTATACTATACGAGGGAGCCAGTTTCTTCTTCATAATGTAGGTAGGAAGTAATTTTTATGAAGTTTTTTGTATGAAAAAATAAAAACAAAATCCTTTTTTCTGTAAAAAATGTTTTGTGGAATGTTGGAAATTATGGAAAAAGAATTCCAAACTAATGAAGTCAGAAGACTGGGAATGAGAAAACCGTACCGGCACATGATGTTAGGAGGAATGATGGTCATCTCCAAGTGATCCAAGGAGCATTCTGTCAGAGTTAAAGGCTACCAGAAGATGGCGTGGAAAGCCATGAATGCTGGGCCATTTCTCTTTAAAGAACCACAGTGTGCAAATGTTTCAGGGGTCCTAAGCAATACCCCAACACATGAACAGGCCGGTGCAGCTAGCACCACAGGCAGGAGACAGCAGCTTCTGTCCTAACAGGCTGCCCTCTGTGGAGGCTGCAGCAGACACTGCCTGTGGGTATAAATCAGGATGCTGGCCGCAGGACTTCTAAATTTATCAACGTGGAAGGAAGAGAGCCACTGGCTGTTAACTCCCACAAAAGTTTCTCTATAAAATATACAGCTTCAATAATACCTGCCTACCAGCTAAAAGAATGTTATAGCTTCACTTAGAAATGTAAATAGCAGATTACAATTCTAACTTCTGTCTAAACTCATGCCTTTAGTAGGTTAAATACTGATGTCAAAATACTCTCCATTCAGACTTAAGTGCCCTGTTTCTCAGCCATGTAATAGCTTCTCATTTGTGTTTTCCTAATTTGCTTTTTCCTTGAATTTCTAAAGAAAGCTATTCTAAAAATCAGATAACTGCTTAGTACAAAATGTGAAAAGCAGAGAGACCGAGGATGTCCTGTCATGCACTCTACTTTGCTGCCCAAGAAAGCCAACTGTTTCTTACCGCAAAAGGAGAGAACTGTTTTCAGGCTTGTGAGCTAGTGAAGGATTTGGGGGTGGACAATTCATGTTGCTTATAAATCAGATATACATATACAATTGCTCTACATCCTGTTACATGCAGCTTCAGAATTTCTACTCTACTCCAGACTCACAGCTTGTATTCTCTCCCTTATCTGTGCCATTGTCATTACACTACGATCAAAACTACCTGAACAGCAGTGCAGTTACTATCAATGTCTGCCTGCTGGAAACCTGAAAAATGCTGGTTGACTTTCACTCCTGCAGGTCTAGTTACAAACACTCAGTTCTTAAGACACAAGAGCATTGGCAATCACTGGAGAAAGCATCGTTTCCAATAGCCACATCTCCTGGCAATAGTCAAAAGGCCAGGTGTTGACTAAAGGACTACCATGCCAGCACTGGAGGGAGACTATTCATCAGAGTTAGTCTAGCTCATTGGAGCCTAAAATACAGACTTCACGTGTCTGGGCTCACTGGCTGTATCTCCTGTTCTCCATGATACAGGCTACTGCATTAGGTGATGCCCCCAGCAACAAAATGGCCTATGGCCCTTGAGAAGCCAACATTTCTAAGAACCTGAAGGAAGTAGGAGTATGGTCTTTTGACCATTCCAAGATGTTTTATATTCCAAGGTAAGTTATTTTATGCTGACCAGTTTTTTGGTTTTTTTTGTTTTTTGTTTGTTTGTTTGTTTTTTCGAGACAGGGTTTCTCTGTGTACCCCTGGCTGTCCTGGAACTCACTCTAGACCAGGCTGGCCTCGAACTCAGAAATCCGCCTGTCTCTGCCTCCCAAGTGCTGGGATTAAAGGCGTGCGCCACCACGCCCGGCTATGCTGACCAGTTAAGTAACCATTTTAAGAGTTAAGTTTTTAACTACATTAAGAGAAGGTTCAATTAAAATATACACTTAAGCCTGGCACAGTGGTGTGCTCCTATAATTCCAGTTGAGACAAGAGGGAGGAAGTTGGCAAGACTGTGAGACCATACACAGGGGGAACCATACACACTCAAATGGGGAGTGTGAAACAAAAGCAGTTACATTTTGTCCCCAAATATATTTCAAAGTCAATGCTGCATTGCTTTTGTTTAAGTAATAGCAGGCAATTCTGCAAGTCATACAAACCTGGTACAAACTAAAGAATGAATCATTACCTTATGAGCTAACCCAGGCAGGGCTCCTAGCAATGTCAACTACCATGGGTATATCAGCATGCTGCAGCCACATGAAATGGTATCTAACAAGGAATTCTCAATAGTCTCAGCACAACATTAATGTGCCTCTCACAGTTTTGTGTGGCTTTAGTTTCTTCTCTTTTCAAATATTTACTGGCCAAAGAAAATTAATGGTTTTCTCCCATTAAGCAATTAATTTGTCGTCACTGGATTCTCTCAAGTTATTATGCCCAATTTGAAGTAGTTCATATTTTATGGTGTTGTGTGAAAATCCAACTTGCAAAATTTTAAAAATATTGAGTTATGCCCTATCTTCTTTTTATAGTCCTTAGGGAACCTCCTAGAGGATAAATGAAAGATAATCAATGCCTCTTACTTTCCCAATGCTTGTTTAATCATATGTAGATATAATGGTTATTCTACATGCCTTCTGTTACTGAAAAGGTAGACTGTTTCCTGTAAGTATCCCTGAGAAGGTCCCATTCAGGATCCCCTGAAAGGCAAATGACAGTTATACATGACCAACATGAATTAAATGAGGCTGGCAAATTCATGCCTGTGGTAACATGAAGCCAACTGTACTGATTTACCAAACAAGTGACTCCTGGCATGGGTGCGAATTCATTTTCTTGCTTCTTACTGTTCTTTCATTTGAGGTGTCTTTGTGTGTGTGAATATAAGCATGTGCACGACACATGCCTACATGGAGGTGAGAGGACAGTTTTCAAGAGTTGGTTCTTCCTTTCCACATTGTTTTGAGGCAGGGTCCATTGTTCACTCTAGGTTAGCTGGCTGTTGATATTCTATAAGATTCTCCTGACTCTGTTCCCGCCTCATTGTAGGGACACTGGGATTACAGATGTGGCTTTTTATGTAGGTTCCAGGGATCTGGACTCAGGTTGTCATGCTTGCACAGTAAACGCTTTTCCTCACTAAATCATCTCCTTGGCCAACTTCTTGCTTTTCTAAATGTGAACTAAGTCACGGTTTATATTTAACCTTCATTGGTCACTTTGTTTTTCTTTAGAAGATAGCAGACCTGACTAAAGGATTTCCAGTCAGGGAAGTAGGGAGGTCAAGTGCCTTTGAAAAGCTCAATGCAGAACAAGACTAAGAGAAGGCCCGTGGATCTATCCAGATCCAATGGACAACCATTCACAAGAAACAAGGCACATATTTTTGATAACAAAGTGCTGATTAAGACAGCAACATAACTGGAGTCGATCGAGCTAGCATATGGGTTGTCAAAGTACTGCCCTCTAGACATGTGCCAGCCCTTCAGTGCTGCTGAGTCACCACTGCTGCTTCCTTGCACAAGCACTGCCAATAGGAGAAGCACAGGAGCATCTTTGCTGCTTCACACCAACTGTGACAGGAAGACATTCATAAAAAATGACATCTTATCCTCAGCTTTCCATTCTTACTTTCACAGCTCTGGGAAGAAGTGAGCTGGTAAGTATGTTTAAGTGGGTAGAAGGTTTCCTCCAACCCTCTCATAAAAGTCCACCCTAGAGAACTCAGACTGGAATGCATAGTCCCTACCCATTACAAACACATTTTAGGGCTAACTTCAGAGATAGTGAAATAGTAATATAACTTAATTTTAGTCAATATAAATTACAATGACCATCTAAATATTTAAACAGCAAAATAGAACAAAATATACATATGTAAAAATTCTCCTAAGTAAACAAATGTACAGTCTCAGAACTTAAAATTCACTACAAGGTTCATTGTGTACATTAATTAGGCTCAGAATGAAGTAAAAGTAGTCAATTTAACCCCCAACCTGGAAAGCTATTCTGCTACGGCTGTAATTTCGTCCATTCAGCATACTGCAACTTTCATTTAGAGTGCAACCGTCCATGTAAACAGTTTATCATCTTGGTAGAAGAAGAAACCCTGGGAGCAGCAGACGGGGAGGGGGCATTCCACCGCAGAAAACCAAGCAGCTTCTGCTGCTCTGCTGGACTCAGGGCTTCCCGTTGGGTGGCTCAGGAAGACTCTGAGGGGTGGATGTGGTGAAAGTAGATAGCCATGAAGACATAGCTGTCTTTGCACTGGAAAAAGCTCCTCCAACTGATTGGCCTGTGTGAAAAAGAAAAACAAAAGGAAAAATGTATGAAATTAATAAAAGGTTTAAGTTTTCTGCATGCTGGGAATAGAACGTAGGCAGTCCTTAATACTGAACCACATCTCCAGCCTGTATCTAATATTTTGTTAGACAATGAAAACCCAACAAACATGAATAAGGTTAATTCACTGAAACACAGTAAAATAATGTAGTTACTAAGACACCACTTACATTTTTAGTTCAAAAGACTATCTTTCCATTTACATGTCTTAAAGAAAACTGAGTAATGTTTCACCATAGGAGCCCACACTAGGTACTTTATGGGGGCTGATAACATAATTTTATAGCTACAGCGCTAGCAACTCTGACTAGCATCAGAATTATCTGGAGAGCTTAAATAGCTGAATAAACAACTGGAGAGATGCCTCAGGAATTAGGATTGTTTACTGTTCTTTCAGGACCAAGTTCAGTTCCTAGCACCCATATCAAGAGACTCAAAACTGCCTTAAACTCTAGCTCCAGGGGACCCAATGCTTCTGGCCCAATGCATGGGTACCCACACATACATGCAGACAGAACAAACACACATGTTCTCTGAACCTACTTATATTAGAAGAATAGTACTATACTAGAAGAGAGCCTTGTAGGTCTCATCATGTTGTTTTTTTTTTTTTATAGTTACTTTTTTTTTTTTTTTTTTTTAAGATTTATTTATTGATTATATGTAAGTACACTGTAGCTGTCTTCAGACACTTCAGAAGAGGGAGTCAGATCTTGTTACGGATGGTTGTGAGCCACCATGTGGTAGCTGGGATTTTAACTCCGGACCTTTGGAAGAGCAGTCGGGTGCTCTTACCCACTGAGCCATCTCACCAGCCCCATCATGTTGTTTTTAAATAATATTATCTTTGAAGTTGCTGTGAATGTGAGATTATTTGAGTCACTTCTATTAGGGAAAGGGGACTTAGAAGAGACTCATGTTGCAATTTAATTCCAGCAGCAACACTAGAAACCAAATATAGCTGTCCTCTTTGCCTGTGGTTTCAGTTCCTACACTTGAGTTCCCTGTATTCAGGTTATAAATGTTCAATGGAATTATTTTAGAAATAAATCACTTGCAAATTATAAACTTCAGTCTGTTCTAAGTAGTGATGGCCTATCACACAATCCAGTTCTGTCCCTACGCATATTTCCTTTTGTCTAATGTACACATGCTTCTGTTCCTACCAGTCACTTGGTGAACACCTGGTTATCAGGCTCACTCCCATGGTATACAGGTTGGTTTTAATTAACTTGACTCAAGCCTAGACAAATCTGGAAAGAGGGAATCTTAATTGGGAAAATGCTACTAACAGATTGGTATGTAGGTAAATTTATAGGGCATTGTCTTGATTAATGATTAGTGTAGGATGATTCAGCCCACAGTGGTCAAGTGGTCTTGATGATGTAAGAAAGGAGGCTGAGCAAAGCCCTGAGCAAACCAGTAAGTAGAGTTCCGCCACGGTCTCTGCATCAGTTCCTGCCTTGGTTTCTCTCAATGAAGTATGTCCTAGGACATGTAAGCCAAACAAATCCCTTCAACTCCAAGTTGCTTTTGGTCGTAATTATCACAGCAATAGCCCTAACGAAGATACCTGGTAGCGCAGTGTCTATGTTCCAGTAACCCTAAAGGCAAGGGCTGTGGAGCTGGCAACTTGAACATGCCAAAGAAGAGCTGTAAAGTGATTTCTTTAAACAAAAAAGTGAAAAAATCTTGAGTGACAGAACATATTCATATAACTTTTATTAAAATATACTGTTATAACTCTCTCATTCTATTATTGCTGTTAATTTCAGTAGTTAATTTACATGTTAATGTTTTATCAAAGGTTGGATATGCAAGAAAAAAACATGGCATGTGTATAGTTTTGAGTATCCTCTGTGATTCTTTGAATAGATCTCTTTTGGATGCTACTATAGTGATGCATATGTCTTCAAGGAAGCTAACTTTTTCTATTAAATATAAGAATCCAATATAACTATATAGAAACATATATATCAAATTGCATTCCTCTGGCAATAAAATGATCCTAAGTAGGGCTATGTGTTCTGTGTCTTTTAAAAGGAGTCCAGAGTGTCCTTTCACCAACTTTCTACAGGTGTAAGGAATGTTAGTTACAAAGACCATTCTGAGGCATTCTTCTCCTGGGGCTTCTGAGTTTTGCTCAATAAGAGCGAACAGTTATTTCTGTTAAGGTTATCAGAAATGTCCCGCAGGGGCTCACTTTGTCTCTGCATGGCGGTACTGCTTTGGGAGGTTAAGTAACTTTGGGACCTGTGGTCCAGCAGAAGTGAAGTGTTACATGGGTGTCTGAAGCTGTATCTATTTCCAGCTCCAGCTCTCTGCTTCCCGATCTACTAGGATATAAGGAGCACCAGCAGCAACATGCTCACACTGTTATGAATTGCATCATGACTTGCTGACCTGATAAACTGTGCCCTTTAAAACCATAAGCCACCCCTTCTTAGAATTGGGAACAAAACACCCACAGAAAGAGTTACAGAGATAAAGTTTGGAGCTGTGACGAAAGAATGGACCATCTAAAGACTGCCATATCCAGGGATCCATCCCATAATCAGCTTCCAAACGCTGACACCATTGCATACACTAGCAAGATTTTGCTGAAAGGACCCAGATATAGCTGTCTCTTGTGAGACTACGCCGGGGCCTAGCAAACACAGAAGTGGATGCTCACAGTCAGCTATTGGATGGATCACAGGGCCCCCAATGGAGGAGCTAGAAAAAGTACCCAAGGAGCTAAAGGGATCTGCAACCCTATAGGTGGAACAACATTATGAACTAACCAGTACCCCGGAGCTCTCGACTCTAGCTGCATATGTATCAGAAGATGGCCTAGTCGGCCATCACTGGAAAGAGAGGCCCATTGAACTTGCAAACTTTATATGCCCCAGTACAGGGGAATGCCAGGGCCAAAAAGTGGGAGTGGGTGGGTAGGGGAGTGTGGGGGGGGAGTGTATTGGGGACTTTTTGGATAGCATTGGAAATGTAAATGAGGAAAATACCTAAAAAACAAAAACAAAAACCAAAAAAAAAAAAAAAAAAACCAAACAAAAAAACCCACCATAAGCCAAAGCAAAGTTCTTCCTTGAGTTGTTTCTTCAGATATGGTCAAAGTAATAAGAAAGGTAACTAATATGGTTTCTAAGTTTGAAATTGGAACAGTGGTGGTGCACACCTTTATTTCCAGTACTTAGGAGGTAGAGGCAGGCAGATTTTGATTTCAAGACCAGCTTGGTCTATATAATAAGTTCCAGGTTAGCTGGGGCTTCAACAACAAACAAACAAAAGGGGCAGGGGGTGGGGGGGGGAAGAAATAAGATATTTACTCAGACACAACAAAGAATAATCCTCAAAAAATTTTGAGTGAAAAAAATGCTAGGCACAGAATATGTTCATGCTATGATTTACCTGGCTTTGGGTATCTGGTTAATACTGGCCTCATAAAGTGAGTTGGAAAGTATTATCTCATTCATTACTTTATGAAAAGTTTGTATTCAATTTATGTTATTTCTTCCTTAAATATATAATAGAATTTCTTTTTTTTTTAATTTTTAATATTTTTATTACATATTTTCCTCAATTACATTTCCAATGCTATCCCAAAAGTCCCCCATAGCGCCCCCCACTTCCCTACCCACCCATTCCCATTCTTTTGGCCCTGGCATTCCCCTATATTGGGGCATATAAAGTTTGCAAGTCCAATGGGCCTCTCTTTCCAGTGATGGCCGACTAGGTCATCTTTCGATACATATGCAGCTAGAGACAAGAGCTCCGGGGTTCTGGTTAGTACATCATGTTGTTCCAACAATAGGGTTGCAGATCCCTTTAGCTCCTTGGGTACTTTCTCTAGCTTCTCCATTGGGAGCCCTGTGATACATCCAATAGCTGACTGTGAACATCCACTCCTTTGTTTGCTAGGCCCCGGCATCGTCTCACAAGAGACAGCTATATTTGGGTCCTTTCAGCAAAATCTTGCTAGTGTATGCAATGGTGTCAGCGTTTAGAAGCTGATTCTAATAGAATTTCAATGAGAAATTTGTAATCTCAGCATTTGGAATGTTGAGTCAGGAGAATCTGGATTTTGAGGTTAATCTAGACTACAAAGCTAGACACTGTCTTGACAAACCAAAGTAGGGGGTTGAATAAAAGAAAGGAAGAAAGAGAGGCAGGGAGAGAGAAAAGAAAGAGGAAGAAGAGGAGGAAAGAACTCAAGAGCCAAGCCAACATAGATGTTGGTTAAATTAGAAACCCTGCACCAGGTTTTAAGTTCTTCACAGCCGGGCGTGGTGGCGCACGCCTTTAATCCCAGCTCTCGGGAGGCAGAGGCAGGTGGATTTCTGAGTTCGAGGCCAGCCTGGGCTACAAAGTGAGTTCCAGGACAGCCAGGGCTACACAGAGAAACCCTGTCTCGAAAAAACCAAAAAAAAAAAAAAAAAAAGTTCTTCACAGATCTAAAGCTATTCTGATTTTTACTGACTATCTGTAGTCTAATCCTGGTTATCTGTAGTGTCTCTTTTTTTGTCTACTTAGAAAACGTAAATTCCTCTTTTTATTTTAAAACTGAAAACTTTAAAAGCCCCCTTGTATTGCTATGTGATCCAGAAATCTCTATAACTTTATTGTAATGAATTCCACACTGAAGACAGAAAATGAATACATATGACAAGCAGCTCCAGCTGAGGGTGTGCCTTACCAACGGCTTTTCCTGTTTGTACCACATTCCGGCTGGTTGTGACCATGACACTGCCAATTTTTTTGCCACGTTCACTATTCTGAACAGAACTAAAAAAAGAAATACAATTTTTAAAAATATCAAACATTTGAGAACGCCCACAACCAAACCATTCTATTATCATAAGAAAATAAAAAGCAAAATTATTATGAATAAATACTTGAATGTATTTGAAAGAACACAGAAATGAGCTGAGGTGAGGACAGAAAGATTTATGGCTAAATCTTCTTGACAGATAGGATTTCTGAGAGGATATCATCAAAATAAGAATGGCAAGTCCTGTTATTATTTCATACTATTGTGTATGGACAGAGTTTTTATTTTGAAATACATGCTGTTGAGCTACAGAATGTTAAACACACTGGGTTACTATTTGCAACACTAATCTATCAAGTAAACAGAATACCCAATTTGGCAACATATGGCATAGACTCAGAATAATTTCCCCTTATTTTCTCTAAGTACTCACTGTGAGAATCTGAGTTTCATGTCTGACACCGAGTACTGGCCTTGAAAAGGATGGCTGTAAAACAAAGTTTAAGTTTATATTATGAATATATCAATAATGGTGCAAAATGCAGTCACATGAACTGTTAGTAAACTTTTTGGGAGACACAAGAGGACACAGTGCTCTAAAACTGACAGTGGGGACCCATGCATCATTCTGAATATGACCTCTCCAAGTGACTCAACAGTTTTGGGTTCTATCTTCTTTCCTTGTGCAATAAATGAATGTAGCTAAAAGTGGACACGTGTGTACTGGGGACAGAAGTGCTAACACTATTCTGACATAGGAATTACTTCATCTGGGGTAGGGACCAAGCATTAGCCCAACTTAAAATACATCAGGAAATTAGGTGACTAGCTAATTTAGGCCACTGTCACAACTTTACCTTGATGCTGGTCACCCTGTAAATATGTGTCATTGGCCATAAAAATTTGCTAGTAAATCAGCAAAATCTGTAGTTTATTATAAAAGCAACTCAAAATGTAAAACTTAAATTGGCACTGTGGTTTTGTGAGAATTTCTGCCACACCAAAGGAAAAACATTTTATTAAAATCAAAACCAAAATCAACTAAACACATGACTTAAGCATAGTTAAGACTGGAAGAGAGGTCAATAAACAAGTCTTGTCTTAAACTCAGGGATAGTCTATCCTGTGTTATGGAGAAAGAGAAATTCATAGCTACTTATGCTATAGCTATGAATATATAATGCTATAGTTTTGTCAAATGACAGAAAAAATGCTCTGGGTCAAAGTAAGCATATAGAGCAGTTCTTCCTTTTCTGGATCACAGAGCTAACCTGACAAATCATACAAACATGCTGTGCTTGTAGCTGCCTAACATGTTCAAAGTCCCAGGTTCAGTATCAAACACTGCAACATCACAAAAACATCCCTCATCAGTCGTTTCTCCTATTCCCCAAACAACTTGATTTCAGGATAGGGGTGTGTCTGATGCTTGGTAATTTAGAGGATTCCTCTTTAGAAGCTAAAAAAGTATCAGGCAGATTTCAAGGTAATTAGTTTGGGATGTTTCAAATTACACTTCCTGATAATTAATGAAGACCATCGTTCTTTTTTTTTTTCATTTCTTATTTTTAATCTGGAGAAAATGTTTAAAATCTATTGATCATCATGATTTCCTAATTACTACTCTAATGGGCCTCTTCATCCTTGATCTTCTCCCCTTTTTGTTTTAAAAATGTAAAAGCAAAGTATCTTTTTTTCTATATGTACTTTTATAAAAATATTTATTTTTGAAATTAAAATATAACTGCATTGTTTTTCCTCCTTTCTTTCTTCCCTCCAAGCCTTACAACGTAACTCACTTTGCTCTCTCAAATTCATGACATCTATTTCTTTAATTGTTGTTACACACACGCGCGTGCACACACGCAGGCACACACACACACACACCCCTTACCAGTCTCTATAATGTATAATGTTACCTGTATGTATATGATTTCAGGGCTGACCACAATTTGGGGGCTCTTCCCTAGACAGCCTTGTTCTCTCCTGCTTCCTCTGGGCTCTGTATTCCTCAGCTGCCTGTAATTCTTAGTCTGAGTTTGAAGCCCCATGAGATTTCCTTCTTCCATGTTAGTATATATATCTATTGGTATCCTCTTTGTTTATTTGGTTTTTGTTTTGGCCTTCAAACTTACAATTCTCCGACGTTAGCCTCTTGAGTGTGGGATTTCAGGCATGTGCTATCACATTTAGTTATGAGTGCTTTCCAGTCTGCATTTCAACTCCCATAACTTTAGTTTCTTTATATATTTTTTCGTACCTATTTTTAAAGCCCAGCCTAGCTGAACCTATGTACCAGCATTAAGATCTGCAGAGTTGGTTCAGGTTAACAGCCTCAGGTGCAATGATTGAGACAGCTTCACATATTGGAGAGTTGACTAATTAGGGTGACCTAGCTTGTAAGAAGAGCCACTTCACATTTCCCTGGCAAACCAGCTCACATTTCCTTTGTATGCCTCAGCACCCAGACCCTGCAACTGGTGAGGTAGACTATTTTGAACTCTTAGTTCTTTCATTTACTAGCACTAAAATGTAGTCTACTTTTTAATTGTTTTTAATACATTCAGATGGCAATACATGTTTTGCCATAGCCAAAAAAATCCACTGAAGTTAGAGTTGAACCTATCATTTTCTTTGAAAGATAATATAAAGATAATAATAGACTAGTCCACCAAAATGTTCTGAAACCATGTTCCCTATCAAATGCATCTAGAAGTTTATATTGTTTAATGTGTACATCAGAAAGTGTGTGTTTAATCACTTAAATTGCACTTCTACTTTAGCTAAAAACAATAAACAATAGCTCCCTCAATAACACCGTGCTGAATACAAAATTGACTTTGTCCATTTCCACCAAGAAATAAAAGTTCAAAGTACAATAAAAATAGTCAATTTATGCAATTTATGCTTGTATCATTAAAAATAGTATTTAAGGGGGCTGGTGAGATGGCTCAGTGGGTAAGGGCACCCGACTGCTCTTCCAAAGGTCCAGAGTTCAAATCCCAGCAACCACATGGTGGCTCACAACCATCCGTAACGAGATCTGGCTCCCTCTTCTGGAGTGTCTGAAGACAGCTACAGTGTACTTACATATAATCAATAAATAAATCTTTAAAAAAAAAAAAATAGTATTTAAGCAAGGAGTGGTAGTAAACCGTTAATCTACGCACTGGGAAGGCAGAGGCAGGTGGTTCTCAGTTTGAGGCCAGCCTGATCTACACAGTGCGTTCCAGGCTAGGCAGGGGCTGCATACTAAGATTGTCTCAGTAACAGAAAGGCTTTCTTTGTGAAGCAACCATTTTCCACCCCATCACGTCCAGAGGACATGCTTACTTTGGATTTATCTCTGAAAGTGCCGGGTGCTTATTGCTGTTCCATACCCTGTAGTTGTGAGTATTCTTCCAGGCGGCAACAAAAGTTGATCCATAGTCTGATAACATCTTTTCATTATCTGCCAAGAAAATGGTGAAGAAGGCTAAGCTGGATCACAGCCATCTGGGCATGAAGATTAATAACCAACCGTAAAGGGTGAAAGTCCCTTTATGGTTTTAAGTCCCACAGCCACATTGTGGGGACATTGCCTAGATGTAAGCAAATTTGGCTCTAGTCCCAGAAACCCTGTTAAGAAGCTATGAAGCCCTTGGCAAATCACTTAATCATTCAGAACTTCATTTTCTTAACTGGGAAATAAGAGGACTGAGCCCAAGGCTCTCTACGCCAAAATGTTTCCACGTTTTCCTTACTGTTACAAGGATCGTATTATTTATTAAATAAAAAGTACAGACATGGCAGGGAGCAGACATATTAGCTTAAGCATATGATGAGGCAGTTAGAATCTCCTCCCAAATGTTAAAAGAGGTTAAGCACAAGCAAGTAGACTACTTCTTTTACCTATGTTTTCTTTGTTTGGACTTTGTCTCAGTATTTGATGCTTCATTCTTGAATTATTGAAGCACCGTACTGTCAAAAATACTTACAACAACATAGGGTCTTCACATTAATGTTAAGTAGCTCTTTGTTATATTGATACCATGGGGAAATGTCCACGAACATTCCTTTTGCTTGGAAGGACAGACTAGGTCTGGAGAACTGATTCAAGTAGCTATTGCCTCACATTTACCACACATGAAGGTTTGCTATTTTGTTTTTGACACAAAGTCTTGCTATGCACTCAGGCTGGCTTTGAACTCTTGTGACTCTTCTGTCTTGACTTCCTTCTGTCCAGGCAGATGGTATCTGAGGTCTGTGCCACCATGTCTGGCTATGTTCTATGCTTTTAAGGTAAAATGCCAGTAGCTTTTTGTTGCTAGGAAAGGACCAGGAGACACATAGTTCCATTTACAACATAAAGGTATACTTCCCCTGCAGCACAACCTTCTCTGCTGGTCATGTGTAAGAATGGGCTTTTGAACCAGACTGCTGAAGCCTCTCAACCAGATAGATGACCAAGTTACAGTACTCTCTAACTCAATACTTGTTTCCTGTCTTCTGTAAATTGTAATTTCTGGGATTATTACTAAAGCCAAAATGAATTACTAGCTGTAAAGTGTTCAGGTCATGCCTTGCATGCATTAATTTTTTTTTTATTTTAAAAAAGTTGAATGTTGGGCAATTATAGTACTTGCTTTTAATCCCAGTACTTAGGAGGCAGAGGCAGGCAGATCTCTGTCTGAGTTTGAGGCCAGCCTGGTCTACAGAGCGTGTTCCGTGACAGCCAGGGCTACACAGAAAAACTCTGTCTTGAAAACAAAGAATTGATTATTCATGAGGCCAAATAACTAGCAGATATCTGGCCTTCTTTTTAAGATTAGTAAGTAAATTTGGGTTACAAGATTTAATTTTGATGCCTCTGCTGATATATTTGTAGAAATGATAGACATTTAAAAATATCCAACAAATAAGTGAGGACATGATCATTACTTTTTCTTTATAATGAAAACGTCCCTGAGATCTAGATTTCAGACTACCCTGGCAGGCGGAAATAATAATAATGATTTGAAAACAAAAAAAATCCCTGCTGACACAGAAATGCAAATAAGGTGCACAATACTGCAGATGTGCACTTTTATAGACTATTACAAGTAAACTGCATAGTGTACATATTTCATTGCTGTTTTTTTTAAAAGCAGTGTACTTTTTCAGTAACGACAACCAAAAATTATTCTGAAATCTATTTTTGCTACAAGTCTACAAGTATTTGCCAGAGTTCCAAGATAGAAAATGCTTATTGCAAAGCTCCACTTCTAGTTCATACTGTTTTCTAAGTAGAATGAAGTAGTTTTAACCAGGAATGTATTTTCACCTGCCCCATTTAAACCATTTAACAGGAAAAATAATATTTTTTAGAATGGGATAAAACTTTGAAGGTCTAATCACTCAGAATATAATTTGTAATGATTCCTTTAGCTTTTTTTAATAATTTGAAAATATGTAAGCAGCTTTTATAAAGTTACCAAATACTGACATTTCCTTTGATACAAAATAATCAGCAGCCAAGTTGAAGTGAAAACAATCAGTATTGTCTTAACATTTTTATCATAAAGAGTATCAAAAAAAAAAAAAAAAAAAGTCAGGCAGTGGTGGCGCACGCCTTTAATCCCAGCACTTGGGAGGCAGAGGCAGGCGTCTTTCTGAGTTTGAGGCCAGCCTGGTCTACAGAGTGAGTTCCAGGACAGCCAGGATTGCACAGAGAAACCCTGCCTCGAAAAACCAAAAACCAAAAACCAAAACAAAACAAACAAACAAAAAAGAAAGAAAGAGTAATGGTCAGAGCACATGTTCAAGTAGAGTCACTACTGTAAAGACTATCCCAAACCATAAAATCAAAGTCTAAAACCTATGTAAAGAAAAAGGTTTGGAAGGATATAAAGTACAAAATGTCAGAGTCATCATTATGTCTGCATGGATACCAGTGATTTTCTAACGCAACTCAAAACATCCATAAAAAATCAGAACATGACGGTTTATAATTCTTCTTCTTTTTTTAAAGATTTATTTATTATTATATCTAAGTACACTGTAGCTGTCTTCAGATGCACCAGAAGAAGACATTAAATCTCATTACCGATGGTTGTGAGCCACCATGTGGTTGCTGGGATTTGAACTCAGGACCTTCAGAAGTGCAGTCGGTGCTTTTAACCACTGAGCCATCTCTCCAGCACTGGCTGAGTGCTTCTTACCTAACTGCAGTGTAGCAGCCAGCAGAGCGTGGATGTAGACTGCAAACTGGGCCCGGATCCATTCGTCACCACCCTCCCAGCCGGTGCCATCCAGGAAGACATCATCCCGGTTCTCAGTCACGTGCCTCACCAGGTAGTCTGCGAACCTTAGGTCAGCCGTCGTTGGGTTAAGCAGCTTCCTAAGTTCTGGATCATGGATCTGGATCAGTGCTTCTTCCACCTAGAAGAGTGCCCAGGCACAAGTCAGAGTTGGGACACAGATTTCCATGTCATGTTATAAAAAGGAACCACTGGGGAACTGGAACTAGAAATAAAAAATATGAATAACATATTTTCAAAGGATGAATCTAAGAAAGAGGCAGGTGTGTACACTAAGGTTTCTGTATACTTTTTCTTTTTACGGAATAAAGTGCCTGTTCTAATTTTAGAAATTATAGGTAGAGGAGGATAGCTGACTTAGTGGTTAAGAGCACTTGCTACTCTTGGAGATGATCTGTGTTTGCTTCACAGCCTCATACGGTTGCTTATATCCATTCAGTTCCAGAGGATCTTGCACCCTCTTCTGACATCCATGGTTACCGCGTGTGCACACAGTACACACACACATATATGCATGCAGGCAAAATAAGCACACATATAAATAAGTCTTAAGAAAAGACTTACAGAAAAAAATATGTGCAACTAAGAACATGACTTTGAACTATAAAAGTAATTATACTTCTAAAATCTTTGATGGTGTAATTGCTTCGGAAAATTAGATACATACACAATAAAACTTGTCCTTATATTAACATGAAAAAAAATAAACTTAGTTATAATTCCTTCAAATTTTTTGAGGACATACACACTTTGAAATATTTTGAATATTGTGTGCACACACACACACACACACACACACACACACACACACACACAAACATCCTGTATATACTGTATACATACATACATACCTAACTGGCAAGGTTTTGTTTTGTTCTTTGGCTGCTGGTGATTAAAGTTGGGCCCTTATACATACTTAGTAACGGCTGTACAAGTCAACTCATCCCCAAAGGTTAGTTGTAGAGTGAATTAATAAAACATCTATCAATCAACTTCTGAATGCTAAAGCACTTTGTGCTTCTCCCACCTGTACCCTCCTATCTGGTATAAAGTTTCTCCCTCACTTATATTGGGGATAATAATAAATCTGTCAGTAATTATAAAAACATCAGTGCATTAAAAAAAATCCCAATATTTTTCAATTGTGAAATTAAATGAATAATTTAAAATTTTAAATATATTGACACAGTATTGAATAACTGCTATGAAGTTTTTTAACATCAGGAACATATTAAGCAGGATATGTGTTTAAATTATTCTGAAAAAAATTCCACATTTTAATAAGGCATTGAGACCATGATAGGCATGGTTTGCTCAGGCTGGAATCCTTGCTCAAGCATTTATCAGTTGTTTGATAATGGGACAATCACTTAACTTGTGCCCCTCAGCTTATGTATATCCAAAATGTAGATAGCATGTATCTTAGAGGGCTGTTAGGAAAATGAGATCAGTTAATAAATATAAATTGGTTTATAGTGAGGTATGCCTTTAATTCCTTTAATACTTGGGAGGAAGAGGCAGGTGGATCTCTGAGTTCAAGGCTAGCCTGGTCTACAAAGTAAGTTCCAGAACAGTCAGGGCTACATAGAGACCCTGTCTCAAAAACAAAGCAAGCTGGGCATGGTGGCGCACACCTTTAATCCCAGCACTTGGGAGGCAGAGACAGGCGGATTTTTGAGTTCAAGGCCAGCCTGGTCTACAAAGTGAGTTCTAGGACAGCCAGAACTATACAGAGAAATCCTGTCTTGAAAAACAAAACAAAAAAAAAACCCCAAAACAAACAAACAAACAAAAAAAACCACAACAAAAACAAACAAACAAAAAAAAACAAAGCAAAACCCAACCAAATAAACAAACAAACAAACAAATTAATTAAAATGACTAGAATATAGAAAACATTATTTTTCTTATTAATGCTGTTACAATAGGTTCATAATTATATTTAGGAAAGGAATAGTAAACCAGCAGGCCAAATTCATAGATCAGACATAAACATACTTCCACAATGGCATCACTGAGGTGCTTCTGTTGTCGGAAAAGGATGTTAGTAGCTCCAGCCACAAATCCCCGAACAGTGACATCAGAGAGAAGATGATGCTGCTGCAATGCCATGTAAGGCAAACACAGATATCCCTGTGGATTACAAGAGCAACAGAAAATAACAGAAACATGAAAAATAAAAAAAGCCACTCCTCTTTTCATGAAAAAATTGTCCATTCTTCCCTGCCTGCCCATTTAATCTTTGACTCATTAAAATAATATTCACATAGAGCAATGCCTTGCCTTGACTGCAGTAAAGTCCAGTGAGTGGTTAGTTAGCTAATTCTCTTCTCAAATGGCCAAACCTCTGCAAGGCTAGCTTACTTAATCCCTTCATTTTTGGTCCAATTTAAAGCCTGACTTCCTTTTTAATTTAGGGAATTAAACATATTACATCCATTAAAAAGTATGTTGTCTACTAGAAAGCAGTTAAGAATTGTAAAGCATGCATCTTCACACAGCCATCAAGGTGCAATGAGAAGAGAAAAACATCTAGTTTACTGTTAGACACAATACAAAAATATTTCAAAATATTTGCTACAAATTAGTTAAAGCAAAAGTTACATTGGCAGTATCTCTTTAATTTCTATTTGAAAAAGCATTGGCTTAAAATTATAGCTGAATCACTAATCCTCAATAGGCATTTAAGTCTGCAAACCAATCAACCAAAAAAAGCAAGCCCAACCCAGCCCAATCCCCAGAGTTCAGGGTGTGGTCAGTGGTAATGATTTGTGCATAAAGGCAGGACAGAGCTGTTGAATCTCTGATCTGTTTGTAGCCTCAGGTTGTACATGGTTATCACACTTACTGAAAACCTATGCTGATTCAGAATCTTTCAGTAACTGTTTCTATTTTCCTGTGAATATTTCAACGGACCTACTTAAAAAGAACCTTGGCTTGAAAACACACACACACTCTTTACCTAAATTTATCCCACAGATATGCCTGCTCATCTGTTAGTGTATTTTTAAATTATTTAACATAGCACTTTTTATTTATAACTTCATGAAAACTGGAGTAGATACATTTCTAGCCATATAATGGCACATTCTAAAACTATAAAAAGTGATGATGTGCCAGGCGTGGTGGCGCACGCCTATAATCCCAGCACTTGGGAGGCAGAGGCAGGCGGATTTCTGAGTTCCAGGCCAGCCTGGTCTACAAAGTGAGTTCCAGAACAGCCAGAGCTACACAGAGAAACCCTGTCTCGAAAAACCAAAAAAAAAAAAAAAAAAAAAAAAGTGATGAAGTTCAATTCTCAGAAATGTAAATGTGATCAAGGGATAAAGATGGGCACGACTGCTATCATTTGTGTAAAAGGGATAGGGGAAAACCTATGCATTTCCTTAGGCTACAAAAAGATACCACCAGAAGGAAATACAACACTGGCAATGTTCACAGCTATCAGAGAAGACAGAGGGTAGAAGAGATGGATTAGGAAACATTTCTTCCCAGCTCAGGGTTGAATCCAGTGCTGTGTGTATGCTAGGCATGCACTGTACATTCTCAGGCCACAGGAAATTTTATTACAGGTGCTTTGGACTTTTTTACTACTGAACCATGTGGAAATACTACATATTGATACAACTGTTCAAAATAGCTTTAATATGGTGTCTCTACTTTTCTTTTCTTTTTTAAAGACTTATTTATTATATGTAAGTACACTGTAGATGTCTTCAGACACTCCAGAAGAGGGCACCAGGTCTCGTTGCGGATGGTTGTGAGCCACCATGTGGTTGCTGGGATTTGAACTCTGGACCTTTGGAGGAGCAGTCGGGTGCTCTTACCCACTGAGCCATCTCACCAGCCCGTCTCTACTTTTCTTTTCATGATGTTCAACTTAACTAAAAATCCTTGGAAGGTGCCAGAATATGATTATAGAAGAATAGATGTCTTTTTCCAAAAAAGCAGATTTCATATCCAAACCTACTCCTGGCTTCCCACTTAACTAAGACAACTCAACATCCATACTTGAAATGGCACCATATACTGATAAAGAACAAGACAAAAAACAGAGAACAATTATCATGTATGGTAAACATACACTGCCACAGAAATTACACAAATAAAAATTATAAGCAAACATTATTGAAATATTTGCATATCAATATTCTCTGAAGTATTCATAATAGCCAAAAGTTGGAGGCAATGATCAGTTGATGAGTGAATAAAAAAGGAGGGTAGAATATAATGGGATATTATTCATATCCCCTTCAAATATCCAAATACTAAAATAAATTCTATATATTCAGTTACAAGTTGAGAAGCTATATGATTTTTTATTTTCGGAGATATGATTCTCATCTTGGGCTGGCTTCAAACTCAGGATCCTCATGTCTCAGCTACCAAAGTGCTGGATCATAGTTATCATGTGTCATCACCACAAAATTAAATTTCACTAGTTAAAATACCTTGTTTTAAACTGGCATGTAGAAATTAAAACAAAGTTAACTTTTAATCAGTTTTTATGGTACATCAACTGATTTTACTAAATGACTTGTGATTGGAGAGGAAAGCTGACACAGGAAATTGAACAGAAAAGGATCCCCCGTCCTTTCTAGTCATCCCAACACTTAACTATGCCAGTGTGTGCCCAACTCCAGTACTCGATCAGAAGGAAGGCCCTCAATACTGGACTTGCACACCCCAAATGCTATTCCATCTCTCTTTTTCAGTTTATCTCACGCCATCCCCCTTTCAGCGTTCCTCTGCTTACTCATTTGCATGGCAGCAGAGCATGAGTACACAGGAATGATTTGTTTCAATTTTTTTTTTTTCTATTTCTCTTGTTCTGCTGGATAGATGCTTCTAGACTCATCATTTCCTTAGCCCTTTTGTTACTTCTTTAAAAAAAAAAAAAAAAAAAAAAGATTTATGTGAGTACACTGTTGCTGTCTTCAGACACACCAGAAGAGGGCACCAGGTCCCATTACAGATGGTTGTGAGCCACATGTGGTTGCTGAAAATTGAAATCAGGACCTCTGGAAAAGCAATCAGTGCTCTTAACCACTGAGCTGTCTCTCCAGCCCCTTCTGTGTATTTCTTAAATAAGCTCTCAGAAAAAGGTCATACAAATTATTTAACAATCTGGTGTAACCTCTAGGGCTTACATAGTAAACCCGGTCTCTAAGGATGACATGACATCATTCTCATCCAAGTTCAAATACTAAGAGCTGGGGAACTGGCTATGAGATTAAAAGTACAGGGCGAAGCTGGGAGGTGGTGGCACATGCTTTTAATTCCAGCATTTGGGAGGCAGAGGCAGGAGAACCTCTGAATTAGAGGCCAGCTTGGTCTACAAATAGAGTTCCAGGACACACACAAAACCTCCTCAAAACAAAACAAAAGCAAAACCAGAAACAGACCACAGGCTATTAGCTGCACCCACATGGTAGCTCACAACCTTCCGTCACCTGAGCTCCAGAGGATTTGACACGCACTTCTGACCTGATCAGGCACTGTAATGCATACATATACATACAGGCCAAACTTTATACATATAAGATAAAAATAATGAAGTAAAAGAATCCCAAGAGAAAATAGCTTAAAGACAATTTGGTTTTTAGAACATCTAATCTTCCAAAGTTACTGACCCAAAGGATCAGTATTTGTAGTTAGAAATGTGATTAAGCAACACACTGGGTTTTACTCAACACACAATGAAAGA
The DNA here is from genome assembly GCF_978045245.1 of Mus caroli. NCBI lineage: Eukaryota > Metazoa > Chordata > Mammalia > Rodentia > Muridae > Mus > Mus caroli. The sequence continues at coordinate 92,141,700 of NW_028227262.1, forward strand.
TGAAACCAAGGAGAAAAAAGACTTCTTTATCACAGTAGCAGTGGTAAGCCTATCACATATTTAGTACTGGCATAAAGCACATAAATCTAGCAACTAACATGGTTTATTGAAAAGATTCACATTACTCTGAGGAACCTGATCCTCAAAACCAAAATTCTTTTTCAGTCCATTTGCCTCCTGATAAGAAGTGCTCTTAGACATGCAGAAATAATGGCAGTTAAAGAAATTTTGTGGGGCTGGAGAGATGGCTTAGAGGTTAAGAGCACCGACTGCTCTTCCAAAGGTCCTGAGTTCAAATCCCAGCAACCACATGGTGGCTCACAACCACCTGTAATGAGATCTGACGCCCTCTTCTGGCACATCTGAAGACAGCTACAGTGTACTTACATATAATAAATAAATAAATCTTTAAAAAAAAAAAAGAAATTTTATAATTTGGGGTTGGAAGGATGACTCAACTGCTTATAGAACCTGATGCTTTGCAGGGGACCTGGGTCTCATTGCACACTAATGGTAGGTTCCACTTTACAGAGATCTAGTACTCCTTGGACACTAAGTTCACGTGGCATATGTATATATATTTTCTTAGTTAGGGCTTCTATTGCTGTGATAATATACCATGACCAAAAGCAAATTGGAACAGAAGGGGTCTATTTCACTTTACAACTCTCAGGTCACATTCATCACTGAGTGAAACTAGAAATCATGGAGGAAGGTTAGTTACTACTGGCTTATTTCCCATGGCTTGCTCAGCTTGCTCTTAAAACAACCCAAAACCATCCACCCAGAGATGGCAGCAACCATAGGGGGCTGGCTCTCTCACATCAGTGTTTGATCAGGAAAATGCCCTATAGACTTGCCCTTGGCCAATCTTATGGAGGTATTTTCTCAGTTAAGATTTCTTCTTCCCAGGTATGTCAAGGTTCATTTAACCCCTTGTGAACCTCACACAAACACATCACTTATTAATCATAACCTTTCCTTTCTTGTTCATCCCCCAAGATCTCATGTTAATAATTACAATATAAACACAGTAATTTTAAAAGTTCTTTGTCTTTATAATCTTTCAGGTTTTCTTTAAAAGTCCAACATCTTTATCTAACAGCATTATTCATTAGGTATTTCCCAGTTTTCAAGGAGAATTTTAAGACCCAAAAATGTGTTCAAACACATAAAGTTACAATCAATGTCCTCAATAAAGGACAGTCCATTTTACCTTTGTAAAGATGGCCAGAGGCATGCCATATTGGTCTTCTTCCAAACCAGAAATGAGCCCTGGTATCAGCACCACCTGCCTGTTATTAGCTTGAGGCTGTACAGTAATTGGAGGACTGTCCGAGGGCACAGAGTCCTTTTGGAATAAGTGTGTCTGGTCTGACCCCATCTGTTCCCTTTCTTTCAAGCTGGCATCCTCTAAGACACTAGGATCCAACGTTTCCCAGTCACTTTCTGAAGACTCTGGAGATGGACGGGGTGGAAGTTCCAAATATCGGCCAGAATCACTGGGTCCCTGTCCTTTGTTGTTGTTACTTTCTACTTGGAAGTAAGGCTTCTCCGTCTTGGGCACAGCATCTTCTCCATGGTTTACTGCCATGACTCTTGTGACAGTTTCCAAGCTGGTATTTAAGACGTCAGAAGTAGACTCAGAAGTAAAACCATCTGCAGAGGGATTACTTTCCTGAGGTCCAGCATCTTCAGACATACTCTTTCGGGGTCTATACTGAGAACAGTCACTGAGGCCATGCTCAATCATGCCTAAAATATAAAATATTGAAGAACAGCTTGGCTTATAATAATATGGAAGAAAATAAGGTGTAGTTCCTGTTTTATATAGTGGAAATTTCCTATAAAATTTTTTCAAAAGCTGTATTTGCATCTTTTTAAATGAAATTTTTCGTAAAAAAGAAAAAGCTGGGAAAGTTAAGTGTGATAGCATACAAAATAATCCAAGCACTTAAGAGGCAAAGGCAGGTAGTTCTCTGAGTTTGAAGCTAGCCTGGTCTACAAAGTAAGTTATGACAGCTAGGGCTGTGCAGAGGACCCTGTTATAGCTGTCTCTTTTGAGGCTATGCCAGTGCCTGGCAAATATAGAAGTGGATGCTCACAGTCAGGTATTGGATGGAACACAGGGCCCCCAATGGAGGAGCTAGAGAAAGTACTCAAGGAGCTGAAGGGGTCTGCAGCCCTATAGGTGGAACAACAATATGAACTAAAACCAGTACCCCCAGAGCTCGTGTTTCTAGCTGTATATGTAGGACAAGATGGTCTAGTCGGCCATCATTGGGAAGAGAGGCCCCTTGGTCGTACAAACTTTATATGCCCCAGTACAGGGGAACACCAGGGCTAAGAAGTGGGAGTGGGTGGGTATGGGAGCAGGGAGGGGGGAGGGAATAGGGGACTTTCGGGATAGCATTTGAAATGTAAATGAAGAAAATATCTAATAAAAAATTGAAACAAACAAACAAAATGGGAGCTGGCAAGATGGGTAAGGGTGCTTGTTGCCAAGCCAAACCTGACAACCTAGGTTGAATACCACAACACACAATGGAGGGTACACTCTCACAGGTTGTCCTCTGACCACCAGCATGCCACGGCTTACACCATCCCCCTCCCCAATGTTAAAATTAAAATAAGGAAAGAAAACCAGGCTAAAGGAAAAAAAAAAAAAAAAAACTATTGCCAAAAGGAAAATTAAAATGGAAATATTAACCCTGATGAGTTTACTTTTTGTATACTTTTATTATTAAAAGGTCAAAATTTCAATAACAATAAGCAAAAGTAGCAATGGTTATCCTCTTACCTGGAAAAAGGGATAACACAGTCATTAGTGCACCCACCAATCTATTCACTGGAGAAATGTAAAACAGAACCTGAAATGGATGAAAATGAAATTAAACTAGAAAATTCACAAGGCTGTAATAATAAGGGGAGGATTCTTTGCATAAGAATAAGACTTTAAAAAGCCCATGAACAGATGTACAGCTTAGTCTTCATGTGGAATCCCTAACAACTGGAGCAGGGCTGTCTCTGACTCTGCTGCCTGCCTTTGGATCCTTTTCCCGTAACTAGACTGCCTCCTATAGTCTCAGTTGAAGATGCACCTAGTCCTGCTGCAATCTGATATGCCATGGAGGTTGATATCTATGGGAAAGACTAGGAGTAAGAGAAGGAGAAGAAGCTGCTATCAGGATGTAAGGCAAAGTAAATAAATAAATAAATAGATAGATAGATAGTTGTCCTCTGACTTTATATATATATGCTTTGGTGACTGTGGGAATGCAAAAGCACGCACACACACACACACACACACACACACACACACACACACATTGAGTTAACCAGACTTTGGGTTTGGTTAATTTCATGATTTTTTTTTTTTAAATTCAAAGTTCTTTATAATAAAGTTTTAATAAATAAAAATATGTAACTTAAAAAAATACTGCAAACAGACACTAAATGACCATGGAAGATTGTTGGGCAACAGAATAGTCACAACATTTAGATTAATTGTCCCACAAATCATTGGTTAAGGTAGATTGTCGACTTAACCAAATGATCAAAATTCTTATTACCAAGAACCATACAGTGGTGTCACATTCTGAGGTCATATCATCATTGATCTATTGTATCTTGCTAAATATGTTTAAAATGAAAGTAACCACAGGAAAACAATCATATATTTAATTCTGTAATACTTGACTAGATTCTCTTTAAAAGTGCCAATCGCACCCACTTCCACACCACAGATACTAAAATTGGAACTAAATAGAGAAATGACTCCTTGCAAAGATGATGTGCAAATTCATGAAGCATTCCATAATTTAAAAAGTGCCAGTCATGAGGACTGAAGGGCAGGTTCCAATGCCCCCACATAACAAGCTTGTAAATAGCAGCTCTGAGGTGGGCAGAGCCTAGCTGATTGCTGAGGCCTGCTGGTTTCCTGTATAGCTGAAGAAATAATAGTCCCAGGTTAAAAGAGATCCTGACTCAAAATGAATAGGGTGATTGATAGAGGAGGATACCCATTACCTTCTGCTAGCCTCTGCATGCAGGCACAGGTGCACATACCTGTGTATAAGTGTACATACACCCATACAGATAAAGATCAATTAAAAAGTCCCAATGTCATGAAATTCAAGAAGAAATGGGAAAAAGCTGCAGGACTAGGAAGATAGTCAAGTGGTTAAGAAAGTATACTACTTTAGCAGAAGACCTGAGTTAGGTTCCCAGCACCCACATCAGGTGGTCCAAAAATGCTTATAATTCCAGTTCCAGAGGATCCAAAGATCTGGATTTTGGGCATAGCTGCACTCATATACAGAGATACACACAAAAACATACAGTTAAACATAAGATAGATCTTTAAAAAATGAATAAACAAAAGAGTATGAAGTGATGATAGTACAATTTGGCCTGGAGTTAGATGTACTATCGTTGTGCTATAGAGTAATTTGACATTAGCAGGAACTAGAAATGTAATATAGGATTCTTGACTGGTTCCTCGATAAAAAAGAACTGCCTATACATTTTATCTATAAAGTTAATTAGAGACACCCTCATTTATTATCTTTCTATAAAGACATTGAAATCCCAGCCCCTTAACATTCTTTAAGTCTGTAATTTTTATACAAGATAAATTACTAAGAGATTGATGGGGGCTGGAGAGATGGTTCAGCGGTTAAGAACACTGGTCCTGAGTTCAATTCTCAGCAACCACATGGTGGCTCACAACTATCTGTAATGAGATCCGATGCCTTCTTCTGGCATGTTTGAAACAGCAACAGTGTACTCACACATATATAAAATAAATAAAATCTTTAAAAAAAGAAAGAGAGAGATTGATGGGATAGGCCAGATATCAGAGAAATAAATGCAGGCTAAAGTACACCAGAAATAAAATTTAGAGTGTGAAAGTCAGGTAGTTACTGTGCAGCCCAGGCTGTTCTGGAGCCTGCCACAATTCTCCTGCTTTAGCCTTCTAAGGGCTGAGATTACAAGCCTGTGATACTATGTCTGGGTTTCTTTTTGTTCTTTTCTTTTTAAAATAGACCACCAGAATTATTAAAAATTAAATCTTAGTTTCTGTGGTTTTGTCTGCATGAACAATATGTGCTGCTGGGTGCTTGCAGCAAGGCAGAAGAGAACACCAGACACCCTGGTACTGGAATTATAGATGGTGATGAGCTACCATGTGGGTACTGGGAATCAAACCCCATGACTGAAAAAATAGCTAGTGCTCTTAAATGCTGAGTCAGTTCCTATGAGCTAGCCCCTATGCCTGGGTTTTTAATCTCTATTTTCTGTTCATGTTTATGTGTTCATGTACACATCTAAAGGTATGTGGAAGCTAGAGTGAGACATCAGGTATCTTTTCCAATTGCTTCTCCACCTTATTACATTTTAGGACAAAGTCTCTAATTTAAATCTGGAGCTCATGGACTGGCCAGATGGGCTAGCCAGCAAGTGACAGATTTCAACCTCTATTTCTCCAGTGCAGAGATTTCAGCAACATGCTCCTATGCCAGCTTGTCTTCTCACATGGGCACTGGGGATCTGAACTCAGGTGCTTATACTGCATCACAAGCACTTTACTGACTGAGCCACTTCCCCAACCCCTAGTGTCCTAATTAGAGTAAAACTCCATTCTCCTAAGTCCCCACAATGATACTTAACACTTGCATTGACAAAAAAATTCTCTACTTCACATGGTGTATTATAATTACATTATTTCTAGGCAAATAAAATTAACATAAGGAACTAAAAAAAAAAGAAATCAGCTATCAAGGACATTATTATAGCTACAAGTGGCAATGTATGCTTGTAATCCCAGGATTCAGATGTTAGAGGCAACGGGATTATAAGTTTTCAAACAGCCTGGATCACATTAAAGATCCTGTCCCAGCCCCACTCCCCAACCCCCCCCCCAAAAAATGGAAAAAAGAAAGAAAAGGAGGTTAAAACATCTAGGGAAACTTGAAAACAGACTGCATTTTTATTCTATAGCCTTGTTTCAGTGAATCTATATTTGTTTATAAAATAGGATCATAGTTAATAGAACACAGGGCTGGAGAAATGGCTCAGTGATAAACACTTACTGATTCTGCAGATGATCAGGTTCAGTTCCCAGCACCCACACAGCAGTTCACAACCTTATATAACTCCAGTTCCAGGGGATCTGATACCTTTTTCTGTCCTCTGGGGGCACTAAGTACACATGTAGTACATATATACAAATACAGGCAAGACACTCATACTCATTAGGTAAAAATAAATGAACCTAATGTGCCATGAGACATCTTGATAATAAAAAGTATTTGGGAATTTTTATTGTTTGGAGTTAAATGGGACACACAAAATAATTTGCTACTGATTTTTAACTCATTTTAAATGACTCTTTCGGGTAGTTTGCATTCAACCCAGATTAATTGTGAAAAAAAAAATTCTCTATTGAGAGAATTACTGGGGCAAAGGAACAATTCGCTTAAGCCATAATGAGCATAGTGCATGGCTGATCCCTCAACATTCCCTTTACCTTACGTGCGTGCACTTAATACAGTTAATATGGGATATAAAACCAGTTGTATTTCGGGGCTAGCTTCTGATTAGTCTAAAGCATAATTTCAACTTTTTCTACAAAGGGTCAGATACATTTGCTGTGTGAGCCATATAGTCTCTCATTAACTACTCGACTGCTCCTAAAGGGTGAAAACAGCTACAAACAGTAAGTAAACAGTAGGTATGCCTCTTTTCCAGTAAAACTCTTATCATGGGTCAACAGTTAAGAACAGCTATTGCTCTTGCAAAAGACCTGAGTTCAATTCCTAGCACTCACATTAGGTACCCTATAACCACAATTAGAGTATCTGATGTCCTGTTTTCAGCTTCTACAGGAACCTGTAAGCAGATGCACACACCTATACACATACACATAAATACAAATAAAATAAGTCTTAAAAACAACAAACTTCTATAAAAGAAAGTGGTAAGCTGGAATAGGCTATTAGACCTGAGGTCCACAATGATCATGGCAAGCCCATCTCTTTGTAGTACACAGTGGTCTGGAACCCAAGTTTAAGCCAATTAGAACAGGCAGACTTTTGATAACAAATTGATGGAACAAATTCATATTCAATAGCTTGGAAAGTAGTATTATGGGAAGTGGTATTATGTCTGAGGAAGCAAATAGCCAAATTACTGTTGGCAGTTTATTGTATACAAGGGAGATCAGCTCTGGGTAAAACTAGCTGAACTGTAGGACAAGGAGAAAACCCAACATTGTGATACCCTGGAAGCACCAAGTCAACCACCAACCCTGAAGTCTCAGTGAACAAACACATTTCCTTTTCTATAAGTTAGTTTAAACTTATGGTGACAGTACAATTCAATATACTATCAAACTGTCTCCAAAAAGAACACACAAATTTGTATGTGTATGACAGTAAAAAAAGAATTTTGTGTTTCATTTAATAGACAAAATATGTCTTAATAGTTAATCCTTTATTCCCACATTATAATAGTATGTAAAAATGACAATAAAAAAATAAAAAAACCTGTTCTTCCTTTTATCCTTCTGTATCTCACCTTCTTTTCAAGAAGAATTAGCTTAAACAGGATCAAGACCTGCAGAAAAAGAAAGAAATACTATCTTAAAACAAGAACTCAGATCTATTAATAATTTGCTATTTCATTTTTTCAAATATAATCATATAAACAATATTAAATAATTATACGACTTAAGAAACGAGAAACTCTGAACTTGAACTGAGAAATTAAGCATTAGCTATATTCTCTAAAATTGTTAATCACTTAACCTTTGATTGAAATAATCTTTGTTTTGGAAGGAATAGTGTCATCTCCGTTTGAAAATTTTCAAGTTTCTGAAGAGGCAGAGATTTGAGGCTGGGGAATGGCTTAGTTGGTAATGTGTGAGAGCCTGGTGTTCAGATTCCCAGAAACGTAAATTAGGCATGGTGGTGCATACTTGTAATCTCAGCACTGGGAGGTAGAGACAGGAGAGCCACGAATTCAGGGCTATCTTTAGCTACACAGTGAGTTCAAGGCTAGTTTCCGATACATGCATTTACATAGATAGTCAATAAAAGTTTGGTAAATAAGTGACTATGTGTGTGTGTCCTTGGTAACTTATGCTTTAACAATAAAGACCATAATATCTGACACCAAAATGACAACAACAAAAAGAATTAATTCATGTAGAAAAATATTCCACTTTCAGGGAAACACCATACTAAGAACTGCAAAGACTGCAGAATAGAAATCAAAAGCCAACTCTATTGAGCAAGAGGTACTCCCAGACTTTTACCACACAAATACTCTGTCGCCTCCAGCCTTGTATAGTTAAGAAGCTGTCTTAGAAGAGCAAAACCACAATTATGCCGCCAGCTGATTGTGATGCTGCCCACTGAGTTCGCAGGAAAAGGAACACAAGCACAGCCTCTCCCATTTCAGTACATCGCAAGTTGAAGGATATCTATCACACCTTGTGTCGAAAATGAAGGACAAGATCTCGAGGAGACAAACCTACAATGCAAACAGGAGAGCTAAATGTGAAAGAGAATATCTAAAACAGCAAATGAAAATATGTAAATATTCAAGCATTTATGTAGTATTTGGTGAAATACATATATACTAAGAAAGCGTATTGTCTAACAAAATCTTCCCCAAGAATAAAGATGTTTAAAATATTACCTGTCAGACACATTAGCCATGTGGTCACTGAGCACTTAAAATGTGGCTTTTAAATTTTATGTCTATACTATTAGTGGATACAGTTTTAGGCACTGGGTGTAACACTTCTAGTCTACACACATAAACCACATAAATTTAAAAATCATAAAGCTTACACCATAATGGCAGCCCCAGTCTTTTAAATGTGAACGCTGGTCACTGCATTACATATCTACTATTTCTGAATCAGAATGTTTTCCATTCACATATCTCTAACACCCATAGTAAAAGAGAAAACAATGTATAAACACAGTCTCACAGCAGGACGATCTAGCCGACTTTCTAAAACTGCACTAGTAAACCACAACTTGGCTACTTCACCCTGAAATGGAAACTGAGGAAACACAAATTACCATATCATTACAACTCTTTATCACAAAATAGAATGTAATGACTACGTCAGCTGACAATGGATTTTTTTTGTGTGCTGTCAATAGTGTACATTAACAGCCCCCCACCCCACCCCCAAGTTGTAGAATCTCAGTCAAGAGCTAAGCAGCACCTGTGCCCATTCTACTGGAATTGAGCTGATTAGCATTAATGGAAAGAAGTCCAGTACTATTCTAAAAAGCTGAAACTTGCCTCTGCAATACATGTGAATATCACCACCAGTATAAAATAATGATCCATCTCAGGATGAATGCTGGGTATTTAAGGAAGAAGCAAACTTAAGAACTTAGATCCCATACAAAGGTTGTGTGAAATTTATTAGCTGATTAATATTCAATGGAGTACACATATGCTTAACAGTTCTGATCATCAACAGTTACATGCAACTCAGTTTGACAACAGAAAACTTTGAAGATAAAGCTTGACCTGCCAGTTACTTACCAAGATACACCTGTGATCCTTCTAAGGAGGCCCCTCCCAAGGAACTGTTCATATGTTCATAGAGCTCCTGTGGGATGCAGACCAAGTTTAGAACTTTACACTGTCACTTTAGCCACTAAACTCCTAGAACTACGATGACCAGAAAAGAACTGTGTAGGCAGTCTTAGTCTAGATGGTTGTGAGCCATCCAATGTGGATGCTAGGAACCAAACTTGGGTCCTCTGCAAGAGCTCTTAAGCACTGAACCATCTCAGGCCCGAGCAAATGGACTTTCATGCAATGTTTCTCTTAAACTATCAGGACTATCCTTCATAGTACTGCCACAAAAGCCATTTGACTCATTAAGCTACCATTCACCAAAATACATCAGTATGGAAATTAGTTACCTTTAGAATGGAAATTTGGGAAAAATCTTTTTCTTCAAAGTATGCATGTGTAATGAGTTGGAGTTTTGCTTGAAGTAAGCCATAAAGAGGCTAAAGAAAAAGAGAAACCATCATTAGGTTGAACATAGTAAACAAGAGCAGTAAACAAATTCCTACAGCTTTTAATTTGAAGATATTAGGGATAAAGTTATTAACTACCAACTGTAGGGCCCATATTCAGAACCAGAAGCTGTGAAATCACCTAGTCCCACTCTTTGGCAGCAGGTGAAAGCTATCTTGGCAAGGCTGCTCCATCTTTCAGCCTGTTTAATTAAATGTCCTTAACTTCTTCATACCTCCTCACCAGGCTGACCCTGTATACCAAAAGGTGCAGCTTCTATGGCTGTGTTTAGGATTACGTAAAGCACTTAAGAGAGTCTTTGACACATAATGACACAAGAATGTCAATGGCTACTGCATTTCACTCTATTGTGGTAACATTTAATCATGCTTAAGCAGTCTGGTTCTTACACCAAGTTGAACACTCATGATTTGATTTAAGCTCACATCCTTTTCCATTATCTGTGTATGGTTGGTCCTCTTTTTGTATATTTGAACAAAGTTACTCCTCAATTCCTATTTTTCCTACCTAAGATAGATCATATACACCCTTTTATTTACATTTGCGACATTTTCTCATTTATTTCTCCCTTTTAGAATGCAAGTAATTAATACTGGACTAGTAATTAGTAATTAGTACCCATCCTGGTGAATAGATGACTGTTATCATTAAGTACAATATCATTATATTTTCATATCCACTACAATGCACTATGAACAAGTGAACCTTTCTAAGTAAGCTGTTTTCATTCCTTAGTTTTAGATATGACAAAATTATATTTTTATCCTATTTTCCATGTTTAGTAGTCTCATATGAGAATTAGATATTGTTACTCTAAAATATGAGTATTTGTAAAATGAGACTAACAAAGATATCTCAACATTGTTAGGAAAATAAAAATGACAATGTTATATAAAATGTCTGGTAAGAATTAATACCAGACACACAGAAAACTCAGTTTCTGTTATCAAAATTGCCCTTTGAAGGGTGACTACTCTGGTAGCCTCTCGGCATGTATCTACTTACATATGTGATATTATTCCTATGTTATGGATAACTGGCCTCATGTACAAATTAACTGGGGAGTATTTTTCAAGTCATTCTTCTAAAAATCTGTGTTATTGTTATAAATTATGATTAGAGTTATTATGATATGGGATGGCATGGTGATGCACACCTTTAATCCTGGTATTCATGAGACAGAGGCAAGTGGATAGATGTGAGTTCAAGGCCAGCTAGAGGTACAATAGTGAGACTCTGTTTGCCCATGCCAAAAAAGGTCTATATTGTTGTAAATTATTGTTTGAAGTTTCTCTCCATCCATTTCTCTATCCCTTTTCCCTCTTCCTTCTCCTCTTATTCTTTTTGGCTAGCAATAAAATCACAAATAAATCATATCTTTCAAACTTCGATTGACATTATACAAAGCTTTTTGTTTGTTTTGAGCCAGGGTCTCCCTATGTAACTCTGATTGCCGAAACTCACTACATAGACCAACCAGGTCTTAAACTCACAGAGATCTGCTTGCCTCTGCTTCAAGTACTGAGATTAAAAGTGTGTGCTATCACTTTGTATAGCTATACAAAGACTATTTAAACTGTCTGTAGATAAGGAAATTAGATAAGTACCCAAGAAATAATCAGACAAAACATACATATATCCTGTAATTGGACCAATAAAATATTTTCAGTTTTGATTTGGAGCAACTACAGAATGGCTAAGACAGTAATCATAAAATATAGGTAATTAATATGATATAGACTATTCCTTATAATCTTTTGGGGGGGTCAATAAATTTTACTATAGAATTAGGCATTTAATGCAAAGGTGTCAATATTCCCTTCATTATCAATAGACATCAAATATTGTAAATTATTCAACTGAGGGCTATGAAAACCAACAATATCACTGTATACAGTATTTCCTTCCTCTCCCCAACTCTCCCATTGTGGTGCTGGGGATCAAAACTAGGATTTGCATATGATAGACTAATGCCCTAGCCATGTATTTCTTGAAAAAATAAAAACAAGCTGAACGTGATCATACACACATGTAATTCTAGAAGTGGAGGCAGAGGATCAGGAGTTCAAGGTCTTAGCTATACAAAGAGTTCCAGGCCAACCTGAGCCATATAGGACCCTGTTTAAAGACAAAATAATGTTAAAATAGGGGCCATGGCATTGGCTCCGCTGATAGAGCCTTGATGAGTTTGATCCCTGGAACACAGATAAAGTCAGAGGGCGAGAAGTAACACCACAATGTTGTCCGATGACCTGCACATGTGCACTCCTTTCCCTTCTCTAGAGTACAAATTAAGAAATGGCATACATGCTTTAAATGTGCGATTGTTAATGTCAACTTGAAGACTATGCACCAAGAAGAAACACAGCTCTGAAATTCTGTTTTAGTATAGTTTTACCATGTCATTGGCTTTTCTCAAACATCCTAAAATTTAAAGTACATGTTGAGGCTAAATTTCTTCACTGCTATAGTCATGAACTTCTGTATTATCAATAAAATTGAAGCAGTTATGATTTCTTTTAAAGTTGTTAAAAGAACAGTTATTCAAAGTCTTAGGAACAAACAAAAATCGATAAATGAAATGTAACAGTTGTCTTATTTGGGTCAAATGTCAACTTGCTAATCTTAGACTCTTCAGCAGAATAGAAATGAGAGCATGTTGCTGGATGCAGAGGCTACAAGAGCATATTAGTAAGCGCTTAACTAATTTTAGCAATTCTCACACATCTCTTACTCAAAATAAGTTCTGCTTTGAATGTTAATAGGTAAGTTAGTTTTAGGTCTCTTACCAGCTTGCTTAAAACACAGACACTTTTCTGAACAGTCTCTCTGGTGATGTCGGCTTGCCTCACTTTTAATGCCTATTATAAGCAAACAGTTATGTATTAGAAATACTTTATAGCAGCATTTACAAAACAGTTTTCAATAAGAACATAACAAAAAGTGTGCATTTGGTTAAAATATGTCACAGTGAATCTCAGATAATACTAGTTGAGCGAGTGTAACCTGCCAGCCTTGTACTGAATGTCAGAAGCTAGGCCCTGGGTAGAACAGTGAAGGGACAATCCCTACTCTCCCAGAATTTACTGGCTGATGGAAACTGCTTTATGTACAAGTCACATACCAGGCCAGCCACTTAGTGAGAACCAACCAACAAAAACTAACTGGATTTAAAAACAAGACTTGCTATCTCTTAGAAAAACATACCTGTCAGACATCCAAAAACTGAGAGTCACAGAATGGAAATCAACCTACCAACAAATGGGAGTCTTAAAAAAAGAAAACCTAATGTTGCTAGAGTCATAGTTGCTAAAGCAGACTTCAAAACTAGTCAGGAGAGGTAAAGAAGGCCACCATAGTGTGGTTTTAGGGACTGACACTCAAATTTACTATGGATGGATTTCCTTTTTTCATTAGTAATGCTACCAAAATGCTGTAACATTTTGTTTTTGTACATTTCTATACATTTAACTACTATTGAATTTAATTTTTAATGTAATTTTATGCCTTCCATCTTTCACTAGTTCTCATTATGTAAATTTTAATATGCTAGTAAAAATAATGCATGACAAAAAAATCGTAACAAATACTGGTACCTATATGAAGAAAGAAAAACCCCTAATCACTGCTAATAAGGATACAAACTGTTACAGCCATTATAGAAACCAGTATGGAGATTCCTCAAAAGCCTACAAATTAGTAGCTGGAACAATGACTGAGCAGTTAGGGGTACACACTGCTCTGGCAGAGGATCCCAGTTCTGTTTCAAGAACCCATGTCAGGTGAGTCGTGACTATCTATCACTCCAACTCTATGGGACGGAACACCCTCTTCTTGCCTATGCACACATGTACTACATGAAAGCTAAAGACTGTGATTCCCCAAAGGACCAACACCCAAGAACGGGTTGGAGGAGCTTTTTCCTGCTGCTGTTCATCATCAACCATCATACCTTGGCTTCAATTTGTCGATAACAAGAGATACCATATACTGTGGCTCCATTTCCATTTCTGGGTGGCAAGTGAAAAAACACAGTATCTAAGAGATACACAGAAAAATGTAAGTAGTGATATTAGTTACTCATTGCTGAACAACCAAATTATAATGCAGTCAATAACACAAACATGACAACAACACATCCAGGAACCATGTGATACTTATTTTGACATCAGACTTTTTCCCAATCCTTATAGTACATGTCTGCCACAAAACCTAAGAGTATCAAAGATAACAGATCAAATTGACTATACAATTACAGAAAATATATACAGGGACTGTTCCAGACTAAAGGAAAATCAATCATAAAAACTGATGGCGACATGTGAATTCTTAAAATTTTCTGAGTGGACTCAAGAAATTATGGGAAAGACTGGGGAAATTTGAACACAGACTGGATATGAGATATTATAAAATTACTGCTAAATTGTTTAGCTATGATAATACAACTGGATGCTGAGGAATGATTACATTCTTAGAGGGTGCATGTACTTAAATATTTAGAAGTCAAGTGTCTGTCGTTATTCCAAATGACTTTAGAATAAAAAGTAACAAAAGTGACAATATGTACAAACAAAGAAAACTTGCAAAATAGTCCCTATAATCTTAATTTAATTTTTCCACTAGGTTGAAAGCATCCATAAGAAAAAATTAGGAAGAAACATTTCTGAGGTTACAAATTCTGTAATAAAACTTATTTAAACTGCATGGTAACATCTGATTTATTTTTTAAAGGAAGTATTAAATAATGCACGAGGAAAACAAGTACTCAAATGATGATTAATCTGGTTTAACCAAGGTAGAATAGTCCTTTATCAGGTGTGACGAAGCATTCCCATATGATGAGAGAAGACTCAGTGAAACTGTCAGCACATTCTTTTCTGAGGACACAAACATTCTCATGTAAGTAAGAAAGCACAGGGCAGTGGTGGTGCACGCCTTTAATCCCAGCACTTGGGAGGCAGAGGCAGGCGGATTTCTGAGTTCGAGGCCAGCCTGGTCTCCAGAGTGAGTTCCAGGACAGCCAGGGCTACACAGAAAAACCCTGTTTCAAAAAAACTAAAAAAAAAAGAAAGAAAGAAAGAAAGAAAGAAAGAAAGAAAGAAAGAAAGAAAGAAAGAAAGAAAGAGAAAGTAAGTACAGGGCTGCAGCAATGGCTACAGAGCAAAAGAAACAATCTCCACTGTATCCAGGTGGGCATTAGAGGATGATGGTTGAGTAACTCTGAAACCAGAGCTTTCCAGACCATGTACAGCTAATGCAGGCAACTCTTCATTTCTGCCACTGAGTTCAGTCTCAAGCATAATATAATTGAAGGCACACCCATCAGCAGCTGCCCTGCTCTGGCTATATCTAAGAGCTCTGGGCAGGAGGGAGCCAAGGGTTACTAACCAAGGAAATAGGCCTGAAGCTTCTCTTGTGCATGTCTCACCCCCAACACATATACATTTTATAAGTAATCACAACAGGTCCAAAGGCTTTCATTTATCCAAAGTATTCAAGACCGCTATGAGAAAATTTCCTAAATTGCACTTAGTAATTGGTCTTCCTTTAATGACATACCTTCCTGATAGTTATGTGCACCATCTGGTAAGGCAAGGAAAGGCAAGTACTTCCATTCTTCAGGTAAACTGTGGCTATCATGTCCATCTCCTGGAATTAGTGGTGGGTAAGAGAATTCAACCTAAAATGGAAAAGAATGTTAGCCAAACAGTGATCAAAGAAAGGGTCTTACACTGATGAACTGTAATGCGCTTAAACCCTGAATGTTGCTATTGAAGATTATCAACAAACTCAAAAGCAGAAGTGGAGAAAGATGGGAAGGTTTATAGACTATTCCCAGCTGATGTAAAGGGTCTAGTTGTAACTCAAAGTTTAAATAGAGTTGAGTATGTTTAAATAGAGTTTAGGTGCTAAACATACTCAAGAATTCTGTAAGTGAAATTAAGACTGTGTCAGGATGAATTGGGTTCACGGTGTCTGTAACACAGTTTCCTTGGGAAAATGTGGTCCAGGCTTTAAATAGCCAACTCTGGAAACACAATTCATCCATAAATTGTAGACTGCCTACCTTATGTTGGTAGTTTTAGAATTCTTGTCTCCTGCTGGTAAAATTACTACAATTAGAACTTGTACTTAAAAATTAGATGAGTTTGCTAATTGATTTCAAAACAGTTAACCTCCTTTCTACATGGACACTCACAATTTTTTTCTTTTTTTTTTTTTTAGGTTTATTTTTATTTATTATATGTAAGTACACTGTAGCTGTCTTCAGACACTCCAGAAGGGGCATGAGATCTCATTATGGATGGTTGTGAGTCACCATGTCGTTGCTAGGATTTGAACTCAGGATCTTCGGAAGAGCAGTCAGTGCTCTTAACCACTGAGCCATCTCTCCAGCCCAACACTCACAATTTTAATAGCTACACAGTACTACTACTTATTTGTTTCATCAATCCTCTTGTTATATTAGGAGGTTTTTAACTGCTTTATAAACTAGTTGTTATTCAAATGGGCATAATAAAAATACTACTGATTCCTTCAACAAAGATGCAAAACCCTTGAAACTTCCTGAGTCATAAATTATTTGTAATCAGCCCCAATATACGCTAACTTATACTTAAGCTATCTTTAGAATAAGGGATAGTCACCAGAAAGTCCATGCCTTGAGTAGGAAGACAGAACTTTCAAGCTTGTCCTTTGACCCTAGGAGAGAGTCTGGAGATTGAATTCAATCAGCAAATAGCCAATGTGTTAATTAATCACACCCATGTAATGAAATTTAAATCCCTTAACAGTGGAGTTCAGAGAGCTCCTGGGTTGCTAAATACATGAAGATGAATGGATGCTCCAGATTTCTCCTTCATATCCTGCTTTATAGAGCACTCTCTTCATTTGGCTATCCTTGAGCTGAGGGTTGTGGGAACCTTTGAATTTGGGGTTAAATTGAACAGTAGTTCAGGTGGCCTGGGACCTTGGCACCTATAACTGGCTTTGTAATAAGTCTTATGGATCCAAGCCCTTAAATTATGGGGTTTAATTTTAACTCTGGGTAGTTCATAATAGGTCTGAAGATTAGGTAAGAATCTGAGCTCAAACACGCAATAAGCTTCCAGAGATTAAGAAACACTTATTCTGATTATTATCTACTACTAAGTAGTTCATGCACTAAAATCTAAGTAAAATTTAAGGATCAAAAACCACGGTGCAGCATTATGTCCCCCAAAAGGATAAAGCTAAAACCAAGAAAATTTCAAGTATCTCTCTTTAAAGAACCAATTCATGTGGGCAGATCTACCCTGATTCTAATTGTTTTACATATTTATTATGAAGTGGTAACAGGAGGAAAGAAGACAATGGCTGACTTATAAAAAGTGGAAGTAATAACGATGCTCTAAATAACAAGGAATGATTTTTTTCTTTATTTTATGTAAATAGGTGTTTTGCCTTCATCTACGTAAGAACACCATGTGGGTGCCTTTTTCTAGTAGTTACCAAAGAAACACAATCTGGGGTCCAAAGCTGAGCAAGAGGCAGGGATCCATCCTCAGTAGCCTCCAACCTTGTTAATTCTTTTTTAGGTACCTAACAGGAAACATCACAGCTGCCACTTAAGAGTTTAAAATAATACATGAAAAGGTAAACGCTATGTTGAGGCCCATTAAGGGAAAGCTACTGTGTCTGGGTCAAAAAAAAAAAAAAAAAGGAATCTTAATCATGCCTTTTGTTCTAGGAGGAAGCATGACATTCTGATAGGCTCCAAAGATTAGAACATAACATACTATTCTCTTAAGAATTAATCCTGGGCCAGTAAAATAGCACAGTGGGTAATGGTCCTTGCAGTCACTTCTAAAAACGTAAAATTCAATCCCTGCAGTCGTTGTAGTGGAAGGAGAAAAGTGTCTCCCCCAACTGGTCTTCTAACCCCCACTGTGTGCCTTCTCTGTCAATTACCCGACCAGAAGACTTCTCCTTAGGAAAGCTGCTTCTCCTGAAGGCATTATGGAGATGGAGAAAATGATCCTCTGAATGAGATCATGCACTCATCTCCCAGAAGCCCCACTCCCGAAAAGCTGCTTAAGCTTTTCCATTAAGCAGTAGTACTAAGTCTGCCAACATTTCCTTTTCTATCTTTCTATTTTTTCCTTGGATAGAATCCAAAACACTAAGGACACATGCTCGTGCTTTTTTACTTTCTATGAAGACTCCTCCACCTCCATTTATAGCTGTTTACTGACTTCCAGGGCTGAACCCTCCTGGTTTATTGGACTCTAATTTGAAAGGCATGATTTTCAGGGCCTATGAAATAGCTCAGAGGGTTAAAGTCATCATGTCTGGAGTTTCCTTTCCAGAACTCCCACAGTGCAAGGAGAGAACTATTTCCAATTTGTTTCCTTTAAAATTTGCCTGAAATTAGACTGTTTGACATGAAATGATTTATGTATATATTTCTACAGTAAGTTTGCTAGTTATAGATCCCAGATTTTTATTTGTTCCAGTATATAAAGTATAACTGTCAGATTGCTATTTAAAAAAAAAAAAACTATGATTTATTTTTGAGACAGCATCTCCTATGTAGTCTTGGCTGGCTGGAACTTACTATGTAGATCAGATTGGCCTTGGAATCAGAGCTCTGCTTGCCTCAGCCTCCTAAATGCTGAAATTAAAGTTACGTGCCACCATGCCCAGCTCTTTTGTTCTTTTAATGTCATGCATGAGTATTGTATTTACATAATTTCCACCTTCTCTCTCCACTCCAACTCCATGTCCTTCCCTCTCAGGATTTTGTCTTTATTACTGTTATACACACAGACACATACACACAAATGTTCATATAAATAAAACCTGCTGAGTCGATTTACTGCTGCTAGTGCATGCGTGCGCGTATGAGTGTGCGCGTGTTTTGGGCTGAGCACTTGAAATGATTAACCCATCAGGGGCTTATCTCTGGAGAACACTCAGTCTTTCTAAGCATCCATTAATTGGTTGTGACTCTTCATAGTAAAAGAAAAGTAAAATTTCCATGCCCATACAAAATAAAATTAAAAGGTAGTTAAAAAACAAGTGATGACTTCTTTTCTTTCTCTTCTCCATCTCTCCATCCTGGCAGATGCCAAATTTTAACTTGTTGATTCTGTTGTGTGTGTGTGTGTTTTGGTTTGATTTGTTTTTTTATTTTTTGAGACCAGGTTTCTCTATGTAGTCTTGCTGAAACTGCTCTGTAGACCAGGCTGTCCTAGAACTCAGAGTTACATCTGCCTCTGTCTCCTGAGTGCTGGGACTAAAGGTGTCACTACCACCATCTGGCTCTTAGTTTTGTTTTTGTTTGTTTTGTTTTATCAAGTGACCCTTAAACTTCTTTCTGTGTCAGTTTCTAAATTGTTAGGAAATCCCACTTTCCCTGGTGAAGTTCCAACTGTCTTACAATTCTGCCTTTTCTTCCCAGGAAATACAAAGTGGGGCTGGAGAGAAAGCTCAGAGGTTAGAGTACTTGTTGCTCTTGCAAAGAGTTCAGTTTCAATTTCTAACATGTACTTTGAGAAGCTCACACTGCCTGTAACTACAATCCCAGGAAATATAACACCCTCTTCTGGATTCCACAGGTACCTGCATATACATATGGTGAACATATATACACTCAGGCACACACATATACACAAAACAAACAAACAAACAAATAAATCTCAGAGAAAAAAAAAGAAGAGAAATAGAGTTTAGATTTGAGATCCAGACTAGCTTGGTTTACAGACTGAGTTCCAGGATACCAAGGGCTACCCAGAGAAACTCTGTCCCCCCAAAAAACCAAAACCAAAAAACAAACAAAACAAAAGAAAGAGAGTCGTGGGGAGAGTCATAAGGTCCCACATACCTCTGAAGAACTATTAGTATAGTTGCTAGGGGATGGGAACGGATCATTTTCCTTAGTGGTGTAGCCATTAAGGTGCCAAAGTTCCAGTGACTAATTTCCCCATCCATGTTTGTGCAGTGGGTCACACAACAATAACAACAACCAAAACAAAACAAAACAAACATGAAAATAGAAGAAGACTTGTTGAGTAGAAAGGGTTCAGTAGGAGTGAAGGGCATGAAAAAGAGTAATGAGAGATGAAAATGACCCAAAGACTTTACATACTTGTATGATACTGTCAACGCACAATAAAGAAAGAAAAGAAATAGTTTGGTAAAAAAACAAGAAAACAAAAACAAAGAAACAGTTTATTCAAGAATTAGAGCTAGCTATGTATACAAACCAGGAATTTATCAGAAAAGAGGCCAAAAGCAAAAATTTAGAGTGGTGAGATGGCCTAGTGGATAAAGGTGCCTGCAGCCTGACAATGTAAGCATAAAGACCCTAATTCATGTAAATGTTGAAGGAGAGAAGCAACACCAGCACATCATACTCACAATAAATAATAATGTTATTATTATTATTATTTTAAGGTTTGGAAAATAATTGTTCTCTATTGAACATTTAAAAATTTAAAACTATGAACAAAATCAAATAGCTTGCCTGATACATACTTGACTATTTTACAAAAGATTATGGCAATCTGATTTGTGGGTTGGCCCAGCCTAGTAAGTATTGCTGCTCTTACTCCTCAAAGATTTTTTTTCTTCATAGAAATCTACAACTGTTCAAAATGCAGAGGACAACTGACCATGAGGTACCCAACCCAAGTAGATGATACATCTATAACACAATTCCTATACCTAATGCTCAGAGAACATGGTAGAAGTGGGGGTGGAAAGATTCTAGGAGTCAGAGGACAAGATATTATCTGTGAGATAATATCTTCTAGATAGAACAGGAAAGCTGTACACATGAACTCTCAGCAATATGGTTTTCTAAACAAGACCTACACAATGACGTCAGTAGCTATGGCAAAGCAGATAGGGGAAATCTCACAAGGGCCCCAAACCTTGATGAAGAGCTCTAGGCAACTCATTGAGCTGATATAGAGACTCAGCCTTCTCCAGGGACATGTCTCTGATGGTTATCTATTCCAAGTAGTCAACCCTAAACGCATACACACCAGCAACATTAAATATTAGCAACACTAAATACTCAGTAGGTTAAATTTATATGTGTGTATGCACACATGCTTGCATGTGTGTAACAAAGATGAAATGAAAAATTTGAGGAGAGGGAGGGACACAAGAGGGATTGGAAGAGGTGTAAAAATATGTAACTAAGTATTCATGCATGACCAAAAAAATGAGCAGAGCATGACAGCAGATAAATCTTTGTTTTAAGATAGGATCTTTCTGCCGGGCGTGGTGGCGCACGCCTTTAATCCCAGCACTTGGGAGGCAGAGGCAGGCGGATTTCTGAGTTCGAGGCCAGCCTGGTCTACAAAGTGAGTTCCAGGACAGCCAGGGCTATACAGAGAAACCCTGTCTCGAAAAACCAAAACCAGAAAAAAAAAAAAAAAGATAGGATCTTTCTATTGTATACCCCTTATTGTCCTGGAACTCAGTCTGTGGACCAGGCTGGCCTTGAATTCAAAGATCTACCTTCTGTACTTATTAGGCTACCACTGAGCTACCTACATTCCCCAGTCTAGGATTAGGTTCTTAGTGCTTTGTTTCTTCAATACCCTAGGTAGGTATAATTTTAAAAAGATCAATGATTAATCAAGCTACTTTAGGCATCAATTGGGGAAAACTCAACTAGGACTTGTTTGCTTCATTGTAATTATACATTATCTGACAAAAGAAATTAAGAAGGGAAAATTAGGAAGCTTTGGATTTGCTGGTCTTAAGAGTAACCTAATACAGGCCTCCTGCTTCTGGCACAGAACTTAGTTTACAAAAGCAGACACTTTTACCTGCATGCTGAAACCAAAAGGCAAAGGCAAAAAATGAGATAGCATGCAGGCTGCTCTTGTATCTTTGTTTTTAAACAGTTCTCTGTTCTCTAATATTTATGCAACACTATACAGTTTCCCTTATTGAAATCTATACTATTAATAAAACCAGTAAGAGAGGCAGAAACATAATAATCTTGACTTTCAAATGACAGCAAGAATCAGAAGACTACCCTATCTCTGATCAACTCTGATGTTTTCCAGTTTCCTTCCCAGAGCTCCCTCCATTCAGTGTAGTTCTGAATCAAGCTTCCACGATGACTATACTACCACACACAAGAACACCCATGGCACAGGATGCAAAGTTACAACTTCTGACTGATTCCGGGGCTGTTTTTCATAACAGTATAATCTCAGCAATCTTTTATTTTTTTTTCAGTATGATTTTTGTTACTTTACTCCTAGCTTATAAAGCAACTAGTTAGTTCAAAGGCTGTAATCAGGAAGTACTAAAAAAAATCTTCTTAATATACACAATAGTGCTACTTTCTCTTTAGTGTTATTCCACATCTTTCTGAGGATAAGCGAATATAACATCTTAAAATAATAGTTTCTTTTTTTGAGGCAGGGTCTAAGTACCCTGTGTAATTTAAGATAATTCTCTTGCCCCAAGCCTCCCATTTGCTGGATGTATGCCATGTGCCACCACGCCTAGATTGAAGGTAACAGTCGACACACACCTGTACACTGACACACACACACTCCCAGCTATCACTTCTCCACTCCCTTCACTACTTTTGTTATCTTCTAACGAACTGAACTTCTGTAAATCAATCTTCTAATGTTACATTCTCTGTGAAAGAAACCAAGTGCTTCGTTTTCTGCTAGAAGCAATCAATCCCTTTTTCTCAACACCTTAAGTATTCAATATATATATTCACTAGCACATTATGACATCATTGCCTTCCAGTGTTTGTTTAGGCTAAACAAACCTATTTTGCTCCTTTGCCTTCAACACAAAGCACACGCTAGGTTCAGACGGTAGGGTGAAGAGTCAGCTAAGAAGCTGGCTCCATTTGCACTATCTGTTTGACAAATTACGTTTTTACTTACTGCAAGCGATTTGGAGGGCTAACCTAACCAAAAGAATAGCTCTGGGCCGGATCAAATCTGAAATGGCACAAAGAGAAGGGGGCGGGGCCGGTCGCTAACCCGAAACTACAGATTCCAAGGCTCGCAAGAGATAAACAAAGGAAGCGGAGCGGAGCTTACAAGTGCGTCAGTCTACTTGAGCATTCGTGTGGAAACCCACAGCTGGTAACGTGCCGGCGTCCAAACGCCGAGTTTTCCTCAAGATCTCCTTTATGGGTAGACACCCAGCAGGTTGGTGGAGACTGACAGGGAACAACACAAGGCTCGCCCGTCATTCTTCCGCTAAACCCGAACCCCCGCGGCTCGTCGCGCAGTCCCCGGAGGCACACCGCGAGGAAGGCCGCGGGGCGCCGAGAAGGCGCGGGCCGGTCCTCACCTGGCAGCCCTTCTTGTGGTGAAAGCCGACCACCACGATGTGCAGGACAGGCCCGCAGGGGGCGCCGTCACTCTCACGCCCAGCCTTCTCCATGGACGCCCGCCGGAGGCCCGCGCCGCGACTCCAAACGCCGAGGCCCGGCCGCACGACCCAGAGCGGCGGCCTTCGGATGTCAGCCTGAGCGCCGCATACGCGCTGCGCCACGAGCTCCGGGGCCGCCGACCAGCTCCCTCACCTCTGCGGAGCCCCACCGGGCCTCCACCTCTCAGCTTCATCCGCTTCCGCAGCTTCCGGGCTGTCACCTGACGCTACAGCCTCCTCCGGCAGCGCGGGGCGGTACCCTGAGGCCCCTGTCCCGGCTGGGTCTGAGGCGGCATGGGCGGAGCCTGACCAGGGGGCGGGTCTAAAGGACAAGGAGGCGGAGAGGGGAGGGGCTGTATAACAGGAGAGGCGGGGCCTGCTCGAGAGCTGGCCTGGAGGAAGAGGACCCTCAGCTGAAGGCGCGGCCTACAGGACCGGTGGGGCGGGGCGGGGCGGGGCGGAGCGGGACGGGGCGGGGCAGGACAAGGTAGGGCAGACGCAGACCCTGTGCAGTGGTGGGGTGGAGTGGTGTGTACAGGGGATTGATTTGGCTGACTCTTAAACCTGCTCCTTTCTCCCTATGATCTTTGTCAAATCACTTCCTTCTAAAATCTATTTTTCCTTCTTGAAATATCGTTACTCCTCCTCCTTTTTACCAGTTTTACTTATTTATAAACGTATTTCCTCTTCACTCTTTAAGTCTTTCGTGGGATCTCTCAGCCTTGAATTTTAAATGTTTAACAAGGAGGCATATTCATGAGGTTTGGTATCTCATGATTCAACGATGAAGTTAAGTTTCTTGCTTCCTCAAGTTTTACTTTCACTCTAGAATTTTTTTCATTTAAATTTTTTACGTACAGTTTTTTTATGCAAGTGTGTAATGCCACAACTTGAGGGGCTGAAGTAAGAGGTTTGCAAGTTTCAGGCCAACTGTGGGTTGCATAGTGTTAGAAATATGCTCACAGAGCTGGAGAAATGGCTCAGCGGTTAAGAATACCTACTGCTCTTTCAGAGGTCCTGAGTTCAATTCCCACCAACCAACCACATGGTATGTAATGGATCATCTGTAATGGGATCTGATGCTCTCTTCTGGTGTGTCTGAAGACAGCTACAGAGTACTCATATAAATAAAATAAATCTGAGAGAGAGAGAGAGAAATGTGTTCACAAGGTAAAATGACCCAGTAAAGCTTTATAACTTTCAAATTAGTCGAGGCTTGGTAGTACACACCTTTAACCCAAGCACTCCAGAGGCAGGCAGATGTCTGAGTTTGAGGCCAGCCTAGTCTACAGAGCAAGTTCCAGGACAGCCAGGACTACACAGAATCCCTGTCTCGAAAAATGACAACAACAACGACAATAGATGATGATGATGATGATGAGGGTCATAGTCCAAAATAACCACAAGAGCAAGCACACCTGTTCAGGATGGCCAGGTGGTGGTGGTAATGGTGATGGTTGGTTTTTCCGTTTTAGCTGAGGTCCTAACTCATGCTGATTTAGGATGTGGCTGGAAAAGACCAACCAGTGCAGAGCAGGCAATGTTTAAACTGAGTACATCTGGCTAAACTAATGAGGGACCTGAGACGGGGAGAGGAGATAAAGAAGGCATATGGTTATTAAAACTGTAAGAAAAGACAAACTTTTCACATTGGAGAGTGTGATGGCTATTCCTGGCTGTCAACTGGACTACATCTGGAATGAACTACAATCCAGAAATGATAGTCAGGCACATCAGTGATCGAGTTTTTGAGGCTGGAAGACATAGGCTTCTGACCTGGATCTTGACATGGGATGACATACACTTTTGATCCAGATCTTGAGGCATAGTGGCTATGAAAAGCTTAGGCCCAGGATGTAGCCTCCCCTCCTCCAGCCTGAAACCTGCCTGCTCAGGTTCCACTGTTTACATCGGGACGGAGTTTGCTGCTCAATCGTTCTGCCACACCCTCTGCTAGAACCTGCAGCTTTGCTGTTCCGGAGCCATACACGTGGTCACCCTGCTACTGGACCCCAGGATTATTTGATGGGAATCGGGCCCCTCCCCCTCCTTCATAACTTGAGTGTCGGAAATAAAAAATTGAGCTTTGATCAGAATTGTTTTGATTTAGCTACATCTTTTTCTCGAGCCGCCTAGCCCCTCTTCTCTTCCAGGTTTCCAAGATGTCTTTCCAGACTAGAACCCAGACATGTGAGTCACTGGCCGGACACAACACTAGCCAATGTAGTACACACCTGAAAACCCAACAGATTGGGGCAAGCAGATCTCTGAGTTCAAGGCCAGCCTGGGACAGAACAAGTTCCAAATCCAGGTATGGTGGTACACACCTTTAATCTGAGCTATACTTTCTGCTGGAGGCTTGCATAAGGACAATGGAAGAAGGAAGGCTTCCTTCTTCTCCACTTGCTTGCCCTTACATGTCAGCACATCTATTGGAACCTGCTTCTTCACGATTCCAGCCTATACAGAAGACCAGCTGAAACACCTAGCCTCTTTGGATTGAGAAACTACTAGATGATTGGACTTTCCATTCACAGCTGCACGTTGTTGGGTTAGTTGGACTGCAGACTGTAAGTTGGACCAATAATTTCCCTTAATATATAGAGACATCCCATAAATTCTGTGACTCTAGAGAACCCTGGCTAATACAAAGTTTAAAGTCATTCTAGGCAAATGGGATCCTTCTCAGACTTGCAAAAATAGATACATAGATTATATAGTAGATTTTGGAAGCAATTTAAGCCTTGAATCATAATATCTTCACCAATAAAAACTTAAATTGTACCTAGCAAATGTTTATTCCAGTGCTGTGATTAAAATATACTTACGTACAGTTTCAGTACATCTTCTGGGGTTTACTCTAGTTGGCACAAAATAGGTTTGTTATTCCTAGAATTTTCAAATCCTTTACTGAACGTGCTACAGTTTCAAAAAGTAAATTGTTTAAGTGCTTCTAAAACTACTCTGCTGCAGCTGGGCATGGTGGCGCACACCTTTAATCCCAGCACTCCGGAGGCAGAGGCAGGCAGATTTCTGAGTTCGAGGCCAGCCTGGTCTACAGAGTGAGTTCCAGGACAGCCAGGGCTACACAGAGAAGCCCTGTCTCGAAAAACAAACAAACAAAAAACTACTCAGCTACTACTCAGTAACATGCTTAAATATGTTACTAACATACCGTTCTTATATAATGGGATTCTAGGCAGTTGTCATGGCTTCAGGACAAGTATACAATTTCCAGTATGCACAGTACTTTTAACACTTTTTCACTTTACCCTTTTATGTTAACTATTTGATTTTTACTATTTTCTTGATGTAACCTGTGTTAATATTTTCCACAGTTGGCATAGCTAAGATGACTTAAGTCTGACTTCACACATTTGTTTGAAATGTGTGGCTAGATCTCTGTCTCCTGTTAGCATCGGTATTTAATTCACTGTCCAGGAGACGTAGCTCTGCCTTTAGAGGTATGTGTCGCTTTGCATCCTAGAACTATGAGGTGAGACTAGATTATCTCTAACTATTATATTTAAATGCTTTTAAAAATGTATCATTTAAAGTCATGCTGTATTTAATTTCTATCAGGCATGAAGTGACCTAAAGGAGAAAGGATTTATTGCAGTGCATGGGGTTGAGAATGCACAAAAGAAGGGAGAGACACAGATGACTTCATGGTCCTTAAACTGGTTCATTTATTAGCACCTCCCTTATATTATTTTTTGTGTGTGTATGTGCATGTTTATGTTTGTGTATGCTTGTGGATGCCAAACATATCTTTCTTCAATTGTTTTTCTTTTATTTATTTATTTTTTTGGCTTTTCGAGACAGGGTTTCTCTGTATAGCTCTGGCTGTCCTGGATCTCACTTTGTAGACCAGGCTGGCCTCGAACTCAGAAATCCGCCTGCCTCTGCCTCCCAAGTGCTGGGATTAAAGGCGTGCGCCACCACGCCCGGCTTTTCAATTGTTTTTCTATTTATTGACAGGGTCTTTCACTGAACCTGGAGATGACCAATTTGGCTATAGTAGAAGACCAGCAAGCGTGGCCTTATTAAACTTAATAATGGGGGGGGGGGGAGAGGTTGGAGACCGTACTGTCAGAAGGGCAAGCCCTTTACAGCCTCCCACTGTAAAAAAGCCATTTGGCCTTATACTATGGAGCCGGTCATACCCCTCCTCCCTGTTTCCCGCCTGTCATCCAATAATGCGGAAGAATATCAACGCAGTGTTATTCTTAATAAAGTGCATTTCAAATTTGTACAGTCAAACTTCACCAGAGATCCAAGGCCCTACTTAAAATTCAACTAGGAAGTTACCTATTCAGTACTAATTAACATTATAAAGTCAGAGCCTACAGCCCAGGGCTATTCTGTTAGTTGTTTACTAGGGCAGAAAAGACAGTTTTATCCAGACCATAAGAAAAGTTAGGGAATCCCATGGAGACAGGTTTTTTTCTTTAGCCCTAAAAATTCAGGCAGAACTATTGAGCATAGATAAATTTTTTGCCTCAGGCCAGCCTTTTCTTATTTTTTTATTTTTTTATTAACAACAGGGAGGAGATGTAGTCTCCCCTCCCCCAGCCTGAAACCTGCTTGATCAGGGGTGGAGCTTCCCGCTCAATCGTTCTGCCACGCCCACTGCTGGAGCCCGCTGCTTTGCTGTTCCGAAAGCCATCACGTGTTCACCTGCAACCTTACTCCAAGATTATTTGGCGGGAATCGGGTCCCTCCTTGTCCTTCATAACTGAGTGTCGGAAATAAAAAATTGAGCTTTGATCAGAATGCCTGTCTTAGCTGCATCTTTTCTCACCCGCCTAGCCCTTCTTCTCTTTCAGGTCTCCAAAATGCCTTTCCAGGCTAGAACCCAGGCTGTGATCTGCTGGCCAAACACAACACCTTAGGAATCCTCCTATCTCTGCTTCCCCAACACTGGGACTGCAAACATGAGTCACTGGTCCCAACTTCTTCCTTCCTTCCTTCCTTTTCTTCCTCTCTCTCTCTCTCCTGTCTCTCTCTCTCTCTCTCTCTCTCTCTCTCTCTCTCTCTCTCTCTTTCTCTCTTGGGTTTTTCAAGACAGGGTTTCTCTCTGGCTGTCCTGGAATTCACTCTGTAGACCAGGCTGGGTTCAAACTCAGAAATCCTCCTGCCTCTGCTTCCCAAGTGCTGGGATTAAAGGTGTGCACCACCACCGCCCAGCCCAACTTTTTTTTTTTAACTTAGGTGCTAGGTAATGAACTCAGATGCTTTAGTGATAGACACTTTACCAACTAAGCCATTTTTTACAGATTCTGCATTAATTTTTAAGTGAATTGCATCACTATAGAATACATTCATTAACAGGATATTATTGACAGGGACAGATGTCTTACTGAAAAAAAATTCTCTTATTTTTCAAAGTATTGGAGAGGGGGTCCCAAGACTGTGAAGAAAAGTTAGTTTGAGATAACCAAGTCCAAGTATGCTCTGTACCTTATCTTGAAAGGAAAGTTTGGTTGTGCTCATATAATGTCATTTAACTTAAGAGGAAATTTAAATTGCTTTTCTGAATATATAACATCTTGAAAGGCTTTTTCTAGATACATATACTTTATAATGATTCATAAATTCCATTTATACTTGGTCTGAAGGAAGCACCAAAGTGGGGCAGGTACACTTTGAGACAAGAAGCTCTGGTACCTTTCCAACTCAGTGAAATTGTAGCTAGAATTGGCTGGTTGCTCCTGGCTGGTTTTTGCCTCAGGAAAGAACATGTGGAATAGAACTGCTCCCATCTAGAAATCTTGTTCTTTCTACTGTGCAGATACTAAGTTTGTTTTTTAGAGTATGAAAATATTTTATTCTTTTTTTTGTGGCATTAAAAATTACTACTGTTGCTGAGTCCAGTGGTACAGACCTTTAAGTCCAGCTACTTGGAAGACTGAGGCAGGAGAGGAGAAAGTTCAAGCACTGCCTGGGCTCCAGAGTGAGTTCAAGGCCAGCCTGAGTAGCTTAGTGACAGCCTATCTCAAACAAACAAACAAACAAACAAACAAAACAAAACAAAATAGAAACAACAAAATCAAAACAAGACAAGACACTTCTGGTATGCATGAGGTCCCTGCTTTCAGCCCCAGCACTGCAAAAAGAAAGTTGCTAGCATTCATATTGTTCATTCATGGGAGACTTAAAGCATCGACTATATTATTCTTTTTCTGGTGAAAATAAAGCAGGAATACAGATAGAAAAGAAAAGCCAGAAAAGAAGGGGACGTCATAAACGAGTTTGGTCTTACTCTGTATTTAAAGCCTTACAAATATGGTAATGGCAAATACAATATTATTTTAATTAATTAATTATGTATATGGATGTTTTGTTTGCATGTATGCCTGTCTTTGTGACTTTTCTATTGCTGTGAAGAGACATCATGACCAAGGTGCCAACGGGCATAAATGAGATATAAGAAATTCAAAGAGCATTGATTAGACCCTATAGTACATCTGGGAATGTGGTAGTTTTAGTGCACCAAGGCAGATAAATTGTTGCTTTAATGTGGTTTATGGTTATAAAATAACCTTTCTTTTACATCTATTTTGCCTGTTGGAGTACCTGTATGGGAATGGGACTACAGTTTTTGGGAGTTGATTTACTTCTTCACCTTGTGAGTTCCAAGTTTGAACTCAGCTTATCCAGCTTGGCAACATTCATCTTTAGCATCTCTGAGCCGTCTCACAAGCCCCCTCTAATAACATATATTTGTAAAAACTAATAATGCTACCCGTGTGCTGCCTCTACCCTAAGACATTGTATTATGTTAGTATTAGGAAACAAAGATCAATAAGTAACAATACATCACACAGAATACCGATTGCTGTGTACTGGATCTTGTCCTAACCAATTTTCATAGTTTATTTCATTTAATCATTAAAATAATATTTTAAGTTGGTGAGGGAGATAGTTCCATGGTTAAGAGCATTGGCTCCTCTTCTAGGAGACCTGGGTTTGATTCCCATCATCTGCATGGGATTCATAACTGTGACTTAAGTCCCAGGGGATCTGGTGCCCTCTCTGGCCTCCATGGACACCAGACACATATATTGTGCACAGACAATAAGCTGGTTTGCATAAAAATGAACTCCATAGGTGTCTTAGTTAGGGTTTTACTGCTGTGAACAGACACCATGACCAAGGCAAGTCTTATAAAAAACAACATACACTTGGGGCTGGTTAACAGGTTCAGAGGTTCAGTCCATTATCATCAAGGTGGGAGCATGGCAGTATCCAGGCTGTCATGGCACAGGAGACACTGAGAGTTCTATGTCTTCATCCAAAGGCTGCTAGTGGAAGGATCTTATACCCACACCCACAGTGACACACCCATTCCAACCAGGTCACACATATTCCAACAAGGCCACACCTTCAGATGGTGCCACTCCCTGGTCCAAGGATATACAAACCATCACAATAGGCTCATGTATTTGAATGTTTAATTTCCAGTGTTTGGAACTGTTTAAAAAGATTAGAAGGATTAGTAGGTGTGGCCTTATTACAGTAGGTGTGACTTTAGAGGAAGTATGTCACTGGAAGCAGGGGGTGGGGCTTTGAGGTTATCAAAAGCCATGACAGGACTAATCTTTTTCTCTTGGCCTGTGGATCAGGATGTAGCTCTCAGCTACTGCTCCAGTGCAATGGATGCTGCTATTCCCCCCTCCCCCCAAGAATGATAATGATCTGCAACTTAAAGCAAGTTCCCAGTTGATGTTTAAGTGCTGCCTTGGTCATGGTGTCCCTTCACGTCAATAGAAAAGTCACAAAGACAGACATACATGCAAACGAAACACCCATATAATTAATTAATTAATTAAAAATAATACTGTGTTTGCCATTACCATCAGTGCTTCTAATAGATAAACTGAGATTTAAAAAGCTTAAATAATGTACACATAAGAAAAAATAATTAGTAGAAACTGTGTTGGAGTTAGTGAGATGGCTCTAGGTAAAGGTGTTTTCTGCCATGCTTGTTGACCAGAGTTTGAGCCCCGGAACACACATGATAGAAGGAAAGAACACATTCCTGCAAATTTTCTTCTATTACATATGTGTGTGCACTCATATGGTGCACACAATTCAATGTAATTTTAAAAACAGTTTTAAAAGCTTTTAAAAACTGTGAAGTTTGGATTTGACTAAAAGTCACTAAATTCAGAACCAATGGATTTAATCACTATACTATGTCCCAGTGTTCTTAGTCTTGAGGAACTCAGTTTTTTGAAGGGTAGCTAACTTTGTTGAATAATTATATTAAAAAATACATTCAAGTAATCCTGACAGCTATTGACACTGCTGACAGCCAGCATCGGTCTCCAACAATACTACACAAGTCAGGATAGGTGATCATCTCTGGCCAGGGTCTTGAAAACTGAACATCTTTACCAGGACATTGAGGAGTACCATGAAGTTAAATAGAAAAAAATGAGTGAAGACTGGGATTATTCAGGAAATAGATTTGAAAAGGCAAGTGTTTGATGCTAAATGTGGGAGAAATGTGTCTGGTTTAAAGACAAGATCAACCAGAGAAGCTTGGAGTGACACATATCCACTGCACACAATGTCTCCTCTTCTCAGAATGCTGCTTTTGCCTCTTCTCTCCTTACCCATTCTTAGTCACTGTGTGAGAAGACTCCCAACAACTCCTCAGTTCTTCAAGCTGTGGCCAAGGGACAGTGTTTTAACTTGTTTTAAGCACAAGGAACTTAATCCTGACTCTTGCCTCAAAAAGATGGCTGTCAACTGTGTTTGTAATTGCCTTGGGACCTAGTAGATCTGTAAGACTTATGGATTGGGCGTGGAGGAAAAGCCACCACTGGCTTGGAATTGAGAATGGAGCTGAGTTTTCATTGCTTTCCATATTAAATCCCATAGTGCTGTGCACATGAAATGTACTATTTGTCCTCCTTCGCACTCTCTTGGTTGAAGACTTTTCTGAACACTGTTTTATGTATCCAGTAAGCTGCTAGTCAAACAGTATTCCACTGATATGTTTTTTTCAATGGAGGAATGAAGGGTGCTTATCTCTCATATTTAGACTGTTTGGTTTTAAGTCTGTCACATGAGATGGACAAAGGTAAAGAATTTATCTGCTTTAACAACAACAACAACAACAACAAAACAAGCAAGCAAACGAACAAACAAAAAATACTAGGGCCCAAACTCCGGGCCTCATGAATGCTAGGAAAGCACCCTATAGCCAAGCTACCCGCTAGCCCTTGTTAGTTTTAATTTCTTATTTTGTGTCAGGGTCTAAGAGGGCCATGCCTGCAACTGGTGCCTCCTTTTGTCTCTCAAGTGTTGGGTTTACTGGCCACTCCACGTTAAAAGGGGTCTTTTAAATCTTTTCCAAAGCAGAAGTGTGATAGCAAGATTTCCAAACATGATGTATGTTGATACAGAGTGACATCTTACGGTTGCCTGCAAATCGAAAACTGATAGTGACTTTAACGCCTGTAATAAACCAGACACCTAGAAACGACAAGAAGAAATTAAATAAGTAGTAAAAGTTTTTTTTTTTTTTTAAAGCGTGTGAAAAATGCTGCTTTATAGACTTTCAGTCCTCTGGCCTTAAAAGTACCATATTCCTTAAAAAAAAAAATGAGTAGTTGTTGAGGAACATGCAGAACGAGTTTATAGTAGGAAATATAAATTGATTTTATTGCTCCGAAGAAAGATACAGGCTTGAAATGCAACCTTCTAGAGGAAAATTAGCCGACTCAGAGATCTCGTATGCTGGTCTTCCGGCGGCAAACTCTCTGAAGTTTAGCAAAACTTGGGGGTACCCTAGGTGCCTGTTGGGTTGGTGGCACGGATAGAGATCCGAACCTCTATCGAATCTATCTGCGATCCATTGGGATCCTCCGGATCTCAAGATCGGCTTTTGATTAGTCTTGTCTGAACCAGCTGTGGAAAAGGGCGGAAGCGCGCAATTTTAAAGTCTGCGCCGGTGTCCTTAGCCACTTCCGGCGTGGCCATGGCGGCTAACGCGACCACGAACCCGTCCCAACTCCTGCCACTAGGTAAAAGTCTTGCTTGGGGAGCGGTCGGGTTGCTGCAGTTCCACGCTGGGGGCCGAGGCTGGGGCGCCGTCCCTCCCGGCCCGGCTGTCCCGCCCTTGGCGTCGCTGGGCAGACGGACAGACCATTTTGCCTGTCGGTGGTCGGTGAGGGTCCCACTTAGTGAAGGACGTGCTCGGCCTTTTTGAGCTCGCCAGTAAGATGTCGTGAGTCGCGCAGTCCCAGTTCTCAGCTAGGCCTTCTTGGTCTCCAGATCAGGTAGACCCTGTATTGTATCAGCTTGGGTAAGGAGTGCACCACGGCATACAATGAATCTTACAATAGAAATCTGGAAACTAGCCGTCATTCATTAATTCAACAAGCAGTTCCCGCGCTGTGCCAGAGAACTGTTGAATAATGAACTTGAATTACAGCCATTGCTTTCAAGTTCGCACACCGGCACACATCGTGCTGAGCAATTCTAAGATGCTGAGATGAACAGGTTGGCCCCGGAGCACAGAGAGTTAAGGATAAGTGAGAGAAGGAGTGACGGGAGAGCCGGTGTCTGTAATAATGCTTCTCCCTTGTCATGTTTTGGGGCTGGTGAGCTTAGTGAATGTGTCTGTGATTGAAAGTTTTTGCAGTGTTAGATATTGTTTATCGGTATAAACACTGATGAAGAAAAACAGTCATGGTCTCCATCCACCTCATGGTGTGTGTTTTCATACATTAATCAAATAATCTAAAAAAATCACAGTCCTATTAATTGCAAATAAAGAGTTAAGTGAAAGCTAATGATTAAACAGAGATTTGTGTAAGATGTAAAATTACCGAATGGTTCCAGATACATATGTAGGAGAGGATGGCCTTTTTGACATCAGTGGGAGGGGAGGCTCTTGATCCTGTGGAGTTTGATGCCCCAGCATAAGGAGAATGCTGGAGTGGGTGGGGGAGCACCCTCATAGAGGCAATTGAGGGGGGGGGGGAGAAGGTAGATAAGGGAGGGGTGTTGTGGAGGAGTAACCAGGAAGGGGGAATATCATTTGAGATGTAAACGGATGAAATGATTAATAAAAGTAAGTAAATAAATAAATAGCAAAAATATTGAATGTTTTTGCTTATCTTTAATGATAAAAAAATAATAAGTGAAGTAGACATTCAAATGTTGGTTGATCTAATAAGTAGGTAAAACTACCCTTTTCCTTCCACAGAGCTTGTGGACAAGTGTATAGGATCAAGAATTCACATTGTGATGAAGAGTGATAAAGAAATTGTTGGTACACTTCTAGGATTTGATGACTTTGTCAGTATCCTTTTTAAAAGCGGTAATGGTGTAGGTTTCTAAAGATGTATTAATATAAGTAAGAACTATAGACGACCGAATAATTTCTGGTTATTACATTAAGAATAATTTTGTTTTCCAGGAACTTGGTAGTATTTTAAGAGGTGTGTTTGCTGACAGACGATAGGGCTCTTGCCAACAACAAACCTTTTGAATTTGCACTATCATAGTGTTGAACATATTTTAAACCAAACAAAAACATACACCTGAATAAATTCAACCTTATTTATTTTCTTAACATTAAATTCAGATATGGTGTTGGAAGATGTCACAGAATTGTGAGTAGTATTAAAAAATTAAAGAATTTGGGAGGGGGGGGAGGAAATCTCTTTTTAATTAAAGATGGTGCCTTGATTACTTTTTTCTATTAATGTGAAGTGACAGCATGACAAAGGTATCTTATGAAAGAATGTGTTTAACTGGGGGCTTGCTTACAGTTTCAGATGGTTAGAGTCCCTGACTGTCCTAGCTAAGAGCTTATATGTTAGACAATAACCGAGAGAGAGAGAGAGAGAGAGAGAGAGAGAGAGAGAGAGAGAGAGCGAGAGCGCACTAACTGGGTATAATTTAGGTTTTTGAAATCTCAAAGCCTAACGGGGTGATACACCTCCTCCAAGAAAGGCCCCACCTCCTAATCATTTCCAGTTTGCCAACAGAGGACTAAGTGGAGGCCATTCTCCTTGAAACCTCCATAGCAGCTTTAGTATGGTTGATATAAAAAAAACATTACTTGTTGGAAAATACCTTAATACTGAAACGTTATTTACTGGTGTTTGTGAGGTCCAGTTCAAGGATTATTATCTTCATATTATTCCTGAATTTGTAAGAAATGAGTGTGAACAAGCTTTATGGTGAATTATATTTACATGAATATTATCCAGTGGGCAGTTTGTACTCTGTATATATTTACTGTAATTATATGCGTTCACATTCAATCATGTGTAAGAATAACAGCTTTGGTACTCGGGATTGAACCCAGGGCCTGGTGTATGTGCTCTGCCACCAAGCTATTCTCCTTACCCCAGAAGTACTTTTAGGGAGGGAAAGTGTTTCCAATACTGCCTTTGATTACTTGTTTATCCGGACTCCACTTTAATCTATTTATTTAGTGAAATTACACCAGAAGGAAGAAGAATTACAAAATTAGATCAAATTCTACTAAATGGAAATAATATAACAATGGTAAGACATTAAAACTTTCCTCTTGAAATTATCTTACTTTTGTAGTGAGTGTAGGGATTATGGAACTGACTATTTCGTGGGCAATGTTCACAGCACTGAGATAGACACACTGAGGATGGGAAGGGAGCCTTGGTGATCTTTGCCTCAGGGCAGCTGTTGAAAGTGCTTTGGTCCTTGTCTTAGTCAGGGGTTCTATTCTTGCACAAACATCATGACCAAGAAGCAAATTGGGGAGGAAAGGGTTTATTCGGCTTACACTTCCATACTGCTGTTCACCACCAAAGGAAGTCAGGACTGGAACTCAAGCAGGTCAGGAAGCAGGAGCTGATGCAGAGGCCATGGAGGGATGTTCCTTACTGGCTTGCTTCCCCTGGCTTGCTCAGCCTGCTCTCTGATAGAACCCAAGACTACCAGCCCAGAGATGGTCCCACCCACAAGGGGCCTTTCCCTCTTGATCACTAATTGAGAAAATGCCCCAAAGCTGGATCTCATGGAGGCATTTCCCCAACTGAAGCTCCTTTCTCTGTGATAGCTCCAGCCTGTGTCAAGTTGACACAAAACCATCCAGTACAGTCCTTAAGATTAGTTTGCTTATTAATCTTTGTCGACTTCTAGCTCATCCGGCATCATTAAGAACTTAAACATCAGCTAGTGATGTAGGGATTACTAACAGATGGAGAGGGCTTGGAGAAGATGGGATGTGAAGGATGGGGGAGAGGCAAAGCTGGTTTTGGTCCATGAGGGACACTCTGGGTTTTTTAGGTGGTGTGGTGGTGTTATTAATAAACTCTTTTTCTCCAATGCAGCTGGTTCCCGGAGGAGAAGGGCCTGAAGTATGAATGGATTTCCTCGACTTTGTTTTCAAACCTTTAACACTTAGAGTCTATAAATGAAGTTTCCGTTAAAGGGAAACTCTTTGAAGATATACATCCATTTTTCTAAGCTAATCATGGTTATTTTGGGAAAAGAAGAGTTTTGTTTTGTCTTTTTTTTTTAAAGACTAAAAAAAATAAAGATGTTTTTGGTTAACTGTGATTTGATTTATTATGTCAAAGTAGCTCGTGAAGCAAATATAGTTTCTTGATAATTAGTTTCATATTGATTTCTGTTTATTTTCTCCCTCATTTGCATTAATTTGATTGGGGCAGGGGTAATTTTACTCAGTGGCTTGAGGGTAGGGTGGAGCAGAAGAGATCTGTCTAAAGTGATGTCCTCCAATGGCTGTTCTTCCTGGCCTCTTTGCTAAAAGTGAACTTAGTTCTTGTTTTTTCAAAGAGATTTTGTTTATTTTTATTGTATGTGTATGCGTATTTTCTCTGCATGTAGGCCTACTTCATATGCAGTGTCTGCGGAGACGAGAAGAGGTGGTTGGATCCCAGGTACTGGAGTTACTGTGGGTTATAACCTGTGCAGGGTGGGGCTGGGAATTAAACCTGGGTTCTCTGTATGAGGAACTTGTGCTCTTAACCACTGAGCCATCTCTCCAGCTCCTCAACTGAACTCTGAAACAGCATTCATTCCAAAACAAAATGAACTTTGAGTTTGAATGTATCATTTAAAAAACCTTAATGATCCCTTAAGAAAATTCAGTTCAAACTCTATTTCATAATGATGCTTTTCACATTGAATTCAGTTTTTATTAATTCCTATTATAAACAAAGACCATGTGTGCTGTATTGTACAAGTGCAGGTAAGTCAAAAGTAGTAATCACATCTTATATTTTCCTAGCTTGAAAAAACATTGATTTTATTTTATTTTTTATTTATTTTTTATTTATTTTTTTTTTTTTGGTTTTTTGAGACAGGGTTTCTCTGTATAGCCCTGGCTGTCCTGGAACTCACTTTGTAGACCAGGCTGGCCTCGAACTCAGAAATCCGCCTGCCTCTGCCTCCCGAGTGCTGGGATTAAAGGTGTGCGCCACCACGCCCGGCTCTGATTTTATTTTTTAATGTGTATGAGTGCCTGCTTGTATGTTTGTGTATCGCATACCTGCTTTGTACCCTTGGAGTCCAGAAGATGGTGTTGGATCCCCTGGCACTGGAGTCCAGAAGATGGTGTTGGATCCCCTGGCACTGGAATTACAAGGGGTTGTGAACCTTATATGGATGCTGGGAATGAACTGGGGTCATGTGCAAGACCAACAAGTGTTTTTAATTGCTGAGCCGTCTCTCCAGCTCCATCTTTTCCTATACTTAAACCAACAGCAACAACAATAAGCATTTACTTACTTTGGATGTGAGTGTGCCCTGTGGGTGTGTGAGTGCCACGGAACACGTATGGAGGTCAGAGGACAACCTGCAGGAGTCAATCCTTCTCTTCTCTCACATGGGTCCTGGATATTGAATTTAGGCTATTAGCCTGAATAGCAAGTGCCTTTCCCGGCCGAGCCATCTCACCCACTCCTGTCAGAGGCTTTTTGAGTGTGTACGTTTAATCAAAAATTTGCTTATCCTAAATTTTAGACTCCATGCTAAGTACAATTTTAAAGAAGGTTAAATGATGAGTATTTTTCTGTGTCAAATATTTCAGCAGTAATATCTATAAAATTTTGTTAAGTCTTTACTATAAATTATTTCAACTA
This sequence comes from Mus caroli, assembly GCF_978045245.1. Lineage (NCBI taxonomy): Eukaryota > Metazoa > Chordata > Mammalia > Rodentia > Muridae > Mus > Mus caroli. Next base: position 92,180,318 of record NW_028227262.1, read on the forward strand.
TGCTTATTGGCTATAGTCATTTAAATAAATCTTTATAGTTTTTGTTTTTCTTAGAGTAAATTCATAAAGCACATATTTCATATTGCCAACAGGAAGTTTATTTCATGCTACTTTTGCCTGTTTTTCCAGTCCCCTTACACCCTTTCAACATTCAACTATGCTGTAATTGTCTCTTCCATGTGCTAAGCAAAACCTGATTTAAAAACTTTTAGAAACTTACTTTGGACTTACTTGTATTTTTGAGTTATTCGAGGTCTTCTCATCCAAGTTCTTTTTGGAGGCACTCCCTTCCAGGCTGGCCTTGAACTTGCAATCCTGCCTCAGTGCCCCAGCACTAGGGTTATAGGCAGGTTCTACCACATTAGAGTTATATAAAGTAGGCCTGGTGAGATGGCTCACTGGTTAAGAACACTGGCTGCTCACTCAGAGGTTCTGAGTTCAGTTCCCAGCAACCACAGGGTGTCTCATGGCCATCTGTCAAAGGGATCTGATGTTCTCTTTTGGCATGCAGGTGTACCCGCAGACAGAGCATAACAAATAAATCTTTTTTTTTTTTTTTTTTTTTTTTTTTTTGGTTTTTCGAGACAGGGTTTCTCTGTATAGCCCTGGCTGACCTGGAACTCACTTTGTAGACCAGGCTGGCCTCGAACTCAGAAATCCACCTGCCTCTGCCTCCCGAGTGCTGGGATTAAAGGCGTGTGCCACCACGCCCTGCTACAAATAAATCTTTAAAAAAAAATGTTTATATCAAGCTTTGGCCTATGTGTTTTAAACAATTTGCAAAAACTTTTGTGAAATTATTTTACTCTTCTTGTTGCTGCAACAAAATACTTGACAAAAGCAACATAAGGAACAAAGGCGTTGCCTTCCCTTGTAACTCCAGGACAGGAAAGTGAGCATCGAAAGGAAGGCATGGCGGTAGGAGCGTGGGGCAGCTGGTCACACAGTATCCACAGCTAGGAAGCAGAGGGTCATAAATGCTACTAGTCAGCTCCCTGTGTCCCTTCTATTCAATCTAGGACCCCAGCTATGGGATGATTGCCACCTCAACTTTAAAAGAATCCCCTACAGACATGCCCAGGGGTTTGTTTCCATGGTGATTCGAATTCCCATCAGATTGAAAATTAGGATGAATAATCAAATTATTTTTGTCACATATTTTGCAAATAACATTCCCAGCCTATAGTTTTGCTTTTAGTGGTATTTTTAATATAATGTACTTTTATGAAATTATGTTTACCTAGGCTGCATTTTCATCTGGCACAAATTGATCAGAAGGTTCATTACTCTGTGTGTTTGTGTGTGTAGGGGAAATATATATTTAATATTATATTAAATAATATGATATTAAGTATATATAATATATTATTTAATATATTAAATATTTTAGTGTTTCTGCTTTTAAAAGCAATCTTTTAATTTCCAGAACAAAGTTACTTTCTTGTAATATTGTTTGACTTATTTGGTATAAATATTACTTCATTGCCTAATTTCAGGATAACTATGATTTGGTTGCTTGCTTGGTTTTTCCTTTTGGAACAAGCTTAATGATGCAGTGGTGGTCATTGCAACTCTCTTTTTTTTTTTTCTGAGGACCTAGTACTCTGCAGGGAGCACATGTTCTTAACTTTAGTATGCTGTAAGTTTTATGGCCACATGGATGAATCCACTTGCCTGCAGTCAAACCAGGTCTCCTAGTCTGTTCTCAGCGCTGAGAATCAAATCCAGAGTACTGTACATGTCAGGAAGGCACTCCTCACTGAGCTGCCTTCTCAGCTCCCAATCTGTTCTGTAACAGTAATAAAAATGACACAATTCCCTTCTCTTTACACTTCTATCCTCTATTTATTTAGCATAGATACTATGCTGAATTTTTCAACCTTGGCAGTGTCAGGCTCTCTAGCCATGAAATACGAGTCGACTACCCCTTTGTTTTCCACCTATAACTGCCCAGATACTGCCAAATATCTTGAGTAAATAATCACTCTACACCATCGGGGTAAGTAGGTGTTATTTATCAAGCTCTCCCAAGTCATACTTACTTAGTCCCAAGTCAATACTTACTTAGCCAAGGAACAGGATCACTGGCGTTAGATAACTAAAAACTGTGGGAGAAAATGCTGTAGTAGAGGGCCCATTTGGGCAAGATGGGTGGGTTTAAGCTGGAAGGATGTTGAGTTGGGTGCTAGTTCATACATGATTTTTCACTTTGGCAGGTTGGTAGCCCCTGGCAAGATGGTGACACATTAAAGCTGTACTTGAGCTCCCTGCCCATCTTGTAGGCAGTGTCCACTGGAATTGCTCACTTCCAGGGACTGTTTACTGCTTTCTAACCTTGAGGAGGGGCTCTGTGAATCTTGTAACTTATAGGAATTTTCTGAGCGTTTGGAATCTCAGGTACCTCTCTCCATGAAGAAATGCTGTAATTCAGAGGAAGTAGCTATGCAACAGAAGCAGGAGTGTGACCAGGTCTTAATGAAAGAAGCAGGAGCACACACACAAACGGATTAGAATGAACCTGGACAAGGGCCACTTTGCAGAAATAGATGTAGCACAAGGAAAGGCTGCTTCAGGCCTGGGGCATCTGAAGTAAGGTCTTGACAGATTCCAGTTCTCAGTGGGCCTATAGGAGCTCATCTTCAGAATTTACACTGGTCAGGCCTTTATTTGCACCCATCATATTCAGAGTCTGTGCTGTGACTTTGTCAGTGTTAGGTTTCAGGCTCTAGGACATTTTTACTTGATAGAATCATGAACTGTAGTCTGGGATGAGTTGTTTTCTAAATTGAGTGTTGGGACTGGTGATAATCTTTGGTATCTTTGGTCCCATTAAAAAGTGAATTGTGGGCCTGGGAAGATGGCTCAGCAGTTAAGAACACTTGATGCTCTTTCAGAAAACTCTACTCTTGGTTCCCAGCACCCACATCAAGTGACTCAAAACTGCCTGTGACTCCAACTTAGAGGTATCAGATGCTCTCTTCTGGCCTCCACTAACCCACAAACACATTGCTGACACACACATACAGGTAAACAAAAATCATTTATAAAAATGAAAAGAAGTAAAGCATGAGTAACAAAAGTGAATTGGATGTCTCTAAAATGAAAAAAATTCCGAAGTAATGGCATGCATCTATAATCCCAGCACCTGTACTGAAGCAGGAAGGTTGCTGTAAGTTTGAGGCCAGCCTGGTACATGTATTGAGTAAGGACAAGGCCAGGCAGGGCTACAAAACAATTCAAACAACTTTCACCTCAAGAAGTGAAAAGAAGATCCACAGGGCAGGATAGAGTATTTGTCACTCAAATAGAAAGAAAAGGTATTGACTTAGGACCACCAAGACCAAGTTCTCAGCACAAAGATTTATTTGCCCCAGAGGGACAGAGGGCAGGGATATGGGACAAAAATAGGAAATAGAGGAAGACAGGAAGATGGATGGAAGAAAGGAAGGGAACAAAGGAGAGGGGAGAAGGGGCAGAGGAGAGGGGTAAGTGGTATGGTGGTTTATAAAAGCACAAGGGGAAACAAGGGGTTTTTAATTTTTTAAATTGGGCATGTTAATTAGGTGACCCAAAGGGTGCTTTTGATTGCTGAACTTCTATCCGTTAATAATTGGACCTTGGTAGTCAGAAAACAGAAAAGCAAAAAATGTTGAGAAATGGTACAAATTTAACTCTAGTGATTTCTGGGGTAAAGAAGATGTAGCCGCAGTTGGAAACAGTTTGACAGATCCACAGAGTTAAGTAGTGAATGCCATAGCAGTCCCACTGCTGGGCTACACCTTCAGCAGAACTAGCTGACAGTCCAGCTACATGGCTGTCCATAGCAGCATTAATTATAATCCCCCTTCCAAGCTGTGTGAACAATCTCCATCCATACCATCACCAGCCATAAAAAAGATGAAGTACTAACAAGCAATAACTCATCTTGAGAAACTGAGCTCATCTGTGTGAAGTTTCCAGAGCAGGCAAATCCATAAGAGGTAAAGAGTAGTTAGTTGCTAAGGCTGGGTAGAGAAAGGGAAAGTGATTGTTAAAGGGTACAGTGTTTCTTTTTGGGTGGTACAAACATGGAGTTAATGATGACAGCCTGCAGAACTTTGCGAATATATAAAAACTCACTGTACTCAGGTGATTTTGATACCCAGATTATATCTCTTTTTTAAAACTCAGGAAGATGTGAGATCTATAACTTAATGAAACTTAAGAATCTCCATAAGTGTCACTCAGTCTGTGACTGAAATAACTCTTACTGGACATCAAAGTCTCTTGGTGAGATGCCTCAGTAGGCAGAGGCACTGGCTGGTAAGCCTGACCTGAATCTGATCCTTGGGACCCACCCATGTGGTAAGAAGGAAAGAACCAACTTTTGTAAGTTGTCCTCTGCCCTCCACACCCATGTATACAATAACTGGTTAAATAAACAAGTGGATAGATAGATAGATAGATAGATAGATAGATAGATAGATAGATAGATAGAAGTATTTTTGGTTAAGATAAATTAAGAATTCAAGGAATATCATTTTGGGCCATTAGCCTAAGAATGTTGAACTCTTTATTTTTTTAAACTTATGGAATCAGGATGGACAAGGTTCACTTATTTGGCCTTGGAATTTTCTACATAGACAAGGTTGGGCTTGAACTCAAAGAGGTCTGTCTGCCTTTGCCTCCAGAGTGCTGAGATTAAAGGTACAAGCCACCACACCAGGCAGAATGTTAGACTTTTTTTTTTTTAATATTTATTTATTTATTATATGTAAGCACACTGTAGCTGTCTTCAGACACTCCAGAAGAGGGCATCAGATTTTTTGTTACAGATGGTTGTGACCCACCATGTGGTTGCTGGGATTTGAACTCAGGACCTTTGGAAGAGCAGTCGGTGCTCTTAACCGCTGAGCCATCTCTCCAGCCCCAGAATGTTAGACTTTTAACTCACTGAGAAAAGGCAGTTTCAGTTAGATTTTTTACATTTTGTTAAATTTAACATTTTTGTATTTTGCTTTTCCATGTTCAACTTTTAAATTTTCCTTATAAACTTGATAATGAGAGGCTTTTATTTATTTATTTTTATTAGATATTTTCTTTATTTACATTTCAATATATATACCCTCCCCCCAACCCCCTGCTCCCCTACTCACCCACTCCCACTTCTTGGCCCTGGTGTTCCCCTGTACTAGGGTATATAAAGTTTGCAAGACCAAGGGGCCTCTTTCCAATGATGGCCGACTAGGCCATCTTCTGATACATATGCAGCTAGAGACACGAGCTCTGGGGGGTACTGGTTAGTTCATATTGTTGTTCCACCTATAGGGTTGCAGATCCCTTCAGCTCCTTGGGTGCTTGATGAGAGGCTTTTTTACATTGGGGATATTATCATTAGTAATGGTTCCAAGTCCTCATATATGCCAGTTTAAATCAGGAGCTAGCTGGGCATAACCCAGCATGGGAAATTGAATGAATTTTTAGACTTGGGATTTGGCCAACAGGTCAAAAGCAGAAAAAAGAGAGAAGAAAGGGAGGAATGCTGTTTTGCCACTTCTGGCACTTTCTTTTGTGTGCGGGGAGATTAGTTTGCACACCTGGTGCTGTCTGCTCTCACGGACTAATTTCATTCACTATGGGGTTGAATTGCTTGGATGGAATATGTATTCCTTTTTGTTTTGTGGCTATCTGCTTCTACACAAGAATCTGAAGTTGGGTAAATCTCGGAAATTCTAAACTTCATACAAAGAAGTTAAACATAGTTCACTGATTAAAGCCACCAAGTCTATGTGTTCCTGTAAGCCTCCAGTAGCCCTCATCTCTGCTGCACTGGTACGACAGCCTTCTCTGGCTCCCGGCTGTCCCCTTACCTTACCATATATGTCTCTCACAGCCCCCAGCCACAGGGATGATTGCTCTCACATGGCTATAAATCCCTCAGGAACCCACCATCTAGAAATGAACCCAAGCTTTCCAACAGGATTCTAAGACCTGTTTACCCACTAACAGAAGTTCCTGGCTCTTGCTCCCTGGTTTGGTTAAGCCTCTGGGTGAATGACTGTAGTATTCTATCCTCTAGGAAGTCCTTCAAGGCCCCTTACCATCACCACTCACAGCTTACATGGACGCATCATAGCGACTTTAAAGGCTTTCCCAATCTTGTACAGCTGTTCACTTCTGGGAAAGTAGCATCTAGTATGGATGCCATGCATAGTCCTGGTTTCAAGGGAGATGAATCTTATTCCCTGTTTAGGTTAGAATTCAGAATTTAAGCTGTTTTTAACAGCACCAGCACTTGCATAGTTTGCTGGCGTGGTTGACAGACCATCAGTGCAGGGAGGCACAGTTATCAAGATTGTGCTACTGGGGTTTACTAAAGACCAGGAAGTCAGTTCTTGTGCTCTGCGGACCCCACTTTAGAAAGACAGTGTCTGATGTCTCCAAGTAGTGATCTCAGGGTAGTTTGATACCTAGTTAATGTCCTGTAGACCCAGTCTCAAGGACTGTGAGGTCAGGGTACATTTACTGGAAAAGATGGACGGAAAGCAGATTAAATCTACTTATCCAAGGGTGACAGTGACAGAATCTGGTTATCAAGGTTTCATTTTCAGCTTTAAGAAAATTCTTGTAGCCAAGCACAGTGATGGTGGTTCCTGCCCCTAATTCCAGCACTCAGGAGGTTGAGACAAAAATGAATTTTACATAGTGAGTTCCAGGCTAGTGAGCTCCTATCTCAAAAAAAAAAAAAATACAGAACAAAAGCGTTCTTGATTCCAACTGACCACCAGAGGGCACTGTGGGACCAGCCTGTTAGGTGCTGGAGCCTGTGACTTTTCACTCCCTGTAGCTCCTGGAGAACTTGGTTTCTGGTTACCTACTCTGCAGTACTTACTGCTGGATCACAAGATAAGGCCAGGGAGAGTTTTAACTCATGCTATTGTTTTGTCCCCAACCCCCACCTTTTTTTTTTTTTTTTCTTTCTGTTCAGGGTCTCACTATGTAGACCAGCCTGGCCCCGAACTCAGAGTTCTATCTCCCGAGTTCTGGTGTTAAAGGCACTCACAATCCATGCCCTGCATATACTTTTATAAAAAGGAAATCAATTTTGGGAACTAGAGCTCAGAGGTTACACACACTGGGTGTTCTTCCAGAGGACCCGGGTTCAATTCCCAGCACCCACATGGCAGCTTACAACGGTCTGTAACTCTTGTTCCAGGGGATCGGACACCCTCATACAAACACATGTAGTCAAAAACACCAATGTAAATAAATTATTTTAAGCAGGAAACAAATTTTCATTTGTGAGGAATAATGTGCTTTCCCTGGACTCTGCCTCATGGCTGCTAGGGAAGTGCTCTACCCACTGAGCTACATTCTATAGTTTGAAATTAAGGACAGGAGATCCCTAAGTCAGGCTAGTCTTGAGTTCACTTTTTTTTTTTTTTTTTTTTTTTGGTTTTTTCGAGACAGGGTTTCTTTGTAGCCCTGGCTGTCCTGGAACTCACTTTGTAGACCAGGCTGGCCTCGAACTCAGAAATCCGCCTGCCTCTGCCTCCCAAGTGCTGGGATCAAAGGCGTGCGCCACCACGCCCGGCATTGAGTTCACTTTTTATTTCAAGCTGGTTCTGAGCTTTGAATTGCTCTGCTTCAGCCTGAATGCGGTGTTGTGAATACAAATATGAGCTGTAGGCTTAGATTCACCCAGGACTGTAATCTTAACCTTGGCCAGCTGTTTGACTTTGGACAGACTACACACTTAACCTTGTTGGCTTTGATTTCCTAACTTGTTTACTTGGAGGCAGGGGTAGCTACCATTCAAGCTTGTGAAGATTAATAGAGACCATATATATATAACATCCGCAATAGCTTAGATATATAGCAAACTCAGGGAATGGAGGCCTTTTACTGCTGAAGAGCCTTTTTTTTTTTTTTTTAATTAAAACGTAGCTTTATGCTTTAGTTAGAGTAACATATACAATAGAGTAACAGCTCTCCTTATGGCGTTTTCAAACACACTTAGTTTTGGTTGATCTCCCCAACACCTGCCTCTCTTGCTTTCCCCACCCTATCCACTCTGGCACAACACTGATGCGGTTTAGGAGGTCAGGTTACTGACCTGATTCCACACCTCCCATCCTGCATGTAAACGAATGATTTCTCACTTCTGAAAAATGAGACATTTTTACAGATCAAAGGTTCCTCCTTCCCTGTCCTAAAAGATTCACCACCTCCTTACCTGACTGAGTTCTGGCAGTTGCTGTGAGGTCTGTGAGCAGGCACTCCTCACACAAGGTGTCTCACTCCCACCACCCAGCTTCTGTTGGTTCCCTGCTGGCCTGGGCGGTTCACTTACTGGATGCTGCAGGTGCTCAGCAGCAGAAGCTGGCTTCTCTGCTGACAGTGTCCTGGGGGGCTGCTGTTCTTCTATAGCAGCCAAGTACAAGTGGCTTTGGTTCAGCTCTAAGCACTGGGGCCATTTTCTCAGCCAATTTTCTTAACAAGTAGTGGACAATCTTCCAGCTGATGTGTCCACTGGCATTTATTATGGCGGCCCACTGTTGGGAGTAGAGATGTCCATAATATGATGAAGAGCAATAGACCTATGCTACATAAATGTGAAAAAGTCCATGGGGATCCAGATCATATACCCTTGAAAGGGGACTTCTATGGAAAAATTTGCAATGTGGCAGAAAGAACCTTAAGTTTTTCATTTATTTATTTATTTATTTATTCATTTATTTATTTACTTTCCATCTCAATCACAACTTCCCCACCTTCCTTTTCTCCTCCCCTCCCCTATGCCTGCCTCTCCTTCTCCTCAGAGAAGAGGAGACCTCTCATGGGTATCAACCCACCTTGACATATCAAGTTGTAGTAGGACAGTGTGCATCTTCTGCTATTGAGGTTAGACAAGGCCATCCAGTTAGGGGAGAGGGATCCAAAGTCAGGCAACAGAGTCTGAGACAGCCCTTGCTCCAGCTGTTAGAGGTACCACGTGAGGACCAAGGCATATGTCTGTTACATATGTGTAAAGGACTAGATCTGTCTCATGCATGCTCTCTGGTTGGTGATTCAGTCTCTGTGAGCCACTATGTGACCAGGTTAGTTGATTCTCTGTTTTCTTGTGGTGTCTTTGACCTCTCTGGCTCTTTCAATCCTTGTTCCCTGTCTTCCTCAAGATTCCTTGACCTCCACCTAATTCTTGGCTGTAAGTCTCTGCATCATGAGCTGTTGGGTGAAGCCAATTTGTCAGTGTCTCAGAAATTGGAAATGATTCTTCCCCAAGACCAAGCTATGCCACTCCTGGACATATACCTAAAAGATGTTCCACCATCCCACAAGGACACTTGCTCAACTATGTTCATGGCATCTTTATTTGTAATAGCCAGAAACTGGAAACAACTTAGATGTCCTTCAATGGATAAAGAAAATATGGTACATTTATACAATGCAATATTTATTACTCAGCTGTTAAAAACAATAACATCATGAAATTTGCAGGCAAATAGATGGAACTAGAAAAGATCATCCTGAGTGAGGTAACCCAGATCCAAAAAACCAAACATGGTATGTACTCATGTATAAGTGGATATTAGCCATAAAATACCATGCCACAATCCACAGACCCAATGAAACTAAGTAACAAGTAGGGCCCAAGGAAGGATGCTTGAATCTCACTGGGAAGGGGAAATAAAATAGACATCTGGGGAGGGAGAGTTAGGGCAGAAGGGAACAGGAGGCATCAAGTGAGGGGAGGAGAGTGGGAAAGAGAACTAGAATCAGTTGGAGGGTATCTCTGGGACAAGCTAGAAATCTAGGACAATGGAAACTCCTAGGAATCTATGAGGTGACCCTAGCTAAGACTCCCAGCAATAGTGATACGGAACATGAACTGGTCACCTCCTGTAACCAGGCAAGACTTCCAATGAAGGGCTGGGGATACCGACTCAGCAACAAAACCTTCGCCCCTCAGTTTCCCCTGCCTATAAGAGGTGGTGGGATAAAGAGGGAACAGAAAGCGAGGGAGTGGCTATAACTTGAGTCCCATGCCATGAGAGAGAGCCCACCCCAGACACTATTAATATTAATAATATTCTGCTATCCTTTCCGTCAGGAAGCTAGCACAACAGCCATCTGAGTGGCTTCACCCAGCAACTGAAAGCAAGGACCTTGATTCTTTAGACTCACTTACTACAGTGATCCAAGGTGATACGTAGAAAGGGAAAACAAACAAACAAATCAAAATTTGAATTTGAATTTGAAGCCAATTTCTTCCACGTTTTGTCCTTTTTTCCCCAGAGCTGAGGACCAAACCCAGGGCCTTGCACTTGCTAGGCAAGCACTCTACCACTGAGCTAAATCCTCAACCCCCTTCTTCCACATTTGTAAAGGCAATTTTGTGAATGGCCACTGACGAAAGGTACCTTATTTATCCATCCACTGCAGTGTTCCACTGCTCACGGTACAGTTTCCTCTCAGTTGTATTTTAGGTTGAACACTTTCCAGTAGTTGTGAATTAGTTTGACACTACAACGCAACAATCCTATTAAGATTCAGCTACTAAATCCATCATTTACAGTACTAAAAATATTCGGAAATCAAGATTCTTTTACGTAATGTTAATTAGTGTGAACCACTAGAAAGACAGTGTCTTAAAATGGAAATGAAATCTGTGAGTGTGGGCAGAAGAGGAAGCCACTGGAGCGAAATAAGGATATCAGTTCTGTCGTTAGAACCTTGCGTGCTGGTGAGCGTTCTCTGCCAAACAGAGAGGGCTTTCACAGGAAACCATCACACATCCAAGGAGGAAAATCCATACCACAGTTGTATTGTTTTGTGCATCAATATATTTTATAGATATAAAAATATATGAGCTTTTGTGAGCTTTGCCATCCTACTCATCGTTGTGTGAATGGAGGTCATGTGTAGATCTGTATTGCATTTTTAGAAAAAACAAAACAAGAAACTCGTATCAGTAGGCTTCTATGGGACTGAAGGGGGAGCACAGTTATTCATTTGTACCCCTCCCTCCCTCCCTCCCTCCCTCCCTCCCTCCCTCCCTCCCTCCCTCCCTTCCTTCCTTCCTTCCTTCCTTCCTTCCTTCCTTCCTTCCTTCTTTTTTAGACAGAGTTTCATTATGTAGCCCTAGATTTCTTCAAATTCATAGAGATCTACTTATCTTGGCTACTGCTATGCCTGGTTATACAAGTTTTTGTTTGTTTGTTTTTGTTTTTGATCTTTTAAAGAAAACCAACAAAATACTTGTTTTCCCATTAGGAAAATTATTTAATAAATAAATGTTGAAGTAGAAGTATTTGTTTTTTTGATGTGGTCCTTTGTTCTGAAAACAAATGACGCCTGTTTAGCCCTGTATATACAGGTACTTAAATATAATCTAATGCCCTTCTAAAGGGTCCTTGTAACTTCATAAACATTTTCCCGTCTAAAGGAAAATGCAGGGAGAAAAAATGGAGCAGAGACTGAAGGAAAGGCCATCCTGGGACTGCCCCACCTTGGGTTTACCTCATGCGCAGACACATAACTCTGACACTATTGCTGATGTCATGAAGTGCTTGCAGACAGATGCCTGGTATGACTGTCCTCTGAGAGACTCTGCCAGCACCTGACAAAGACAGATGCAGATACTCACAGCCAACTATTGGTCTGAGCCTGGGGACCCCAATGGTAGAGTTAGGGGAAGGACTGAAGGAGCTGAAGGGGATTGCAACCCCATAGGAAGAATAATAATGTCAACTAACCAGAACCCATAGAGCTCCCAGGGAGTAAACCACCAACCAGAGTATACATGAGAGGTCCATGGCCCGATACTTATGTAGCAGAGGATTGCCTTATCTGGCATCAGTGGGAAGAGAGGCACTTGGTCCTTTGGAAGCTTAATGCCCCAGTGTAGGAGGATGCTAGAAGGGTGAGGCAGGAGTGGGTGGGTGGGTGGGGGAGCACCCTCTTACAGGCAAAGGGGAGAGGGGATGGGATAGGAGATTTTTGGAGGGAAGACTGGGAAATGAGACATTTGAAACGCAAATAAAATAATTTTAAAAAATAGTACTGTTTTTATTAGATTGAATGTTTTCAAGGGCCTTGAAATAAATTTTGACTATATGATTAAAAAAACAAAACATAAAAGACAAAGCAAGAACAACAATAACAAACCACCACCAACAAAATCCCAGAGCCACTAGATCCTGCTCCTGGAGTGATGTGATTACAGCCCTTTTGACTTTAAAGTCTCTCCCCTGCCTGGGAGGGGAGTTTTGTGACAAGAGTTCTTTGTGTCAGGAGCCTGCTTGCTCAGTCACTGGTTTTCTGGATAAAGGACTCTTTATATTCCTAATTGTCTTAATTAGCATGGTGGTCTCTAACTTTCTCCAGTGTTCTAAAACAACACACACTCTATTGCCCTTCCCACTGGCTCCTTTAAGCCTCTTCGTTCCCCTGGTTCATGGACCCCTTTCTAGTTTCCTGACCTCTACCTACACTCATTCTCACACAAAAGCACATATTCCATGATTTATTTGTGTGTGGGAGTATGTAGGAGTCAGTTCTCTCCATTCTGTCCAGCCCTGGTACAGAGCCCACGAGCTCAGGCTTAGTGGCACTCACTGTCACCTGCTGAGCCATCATGTGTGTACAATTAGAAACCTAGGCCTGCATCTGAGAGAACATGCAATCCTTGTTTTCCTATACCTGTCTTAACTATACATTTCCAAGTGCATTAATTTTTCTACAAATTTCACTTTTCCTTATTAGTGAAAACAATTCTGTTGTATATACAGGTCTCATTTTCATTCCATTACTCTACTGAGGCTATGTAGACTGACCCCTTCCTCTTGTTACTGTGTAGGGCAGCAATAAACCTGGTCAGGCACCTGTCTCTGGGAGGACACAGAGTCCTTTATACATCCAGAAATGCTGCAGCCAGTGAGGGTGGGGCCAGCTTTGCACAGCCCTGTAATGGCAGTATGGTTCCAGGCAGCAGACCAGAGACATCCGCATGACTTTTGGTGGTAACATGGGCCACAGACTTTGTCACAGAACCTGGCTGCTGAGTGGCCACACAGCTGAGACTTCACTATGACCTCAGGTGTCAGGGCTCTTTGGTCTCCAGCTCTAACTCTTCATAGTGCTCAAACCGTTCTGTTTCCCTCCACCACACATTTCACACTGTAGTGGCACCCGCGGAGGGCAGGTCATGTAGTGGTGGGAGGGCCTCTGGGTGTCTTCTGCCTGCCTGTGCCTTGTGGTGGTGGGCAGGCCTCTGGGTCCTCAGAGTAGTTTAAATTTATAGTTATAGAGATTAAACATCTAAAAAATATGTATTGGTCATATGCCTTTCTTTCTTTTCTTTCCTTTTTTCTTTTTTAGACTGACTGCTCAGTTCACTGCCCCACTTATTAACTGGCAGTTTTATACATTTGATATACAATTTTTGCAGTTCTTCATATTTTCAAAATATAAACTCTTTATCTGAGATATAGCTGGTGAAGATTTTCTGTAAATATAGGTTGTCTGTTTACTCTCATGACAGTTTATCTTGCTGCGAAGAGGCGTTTTTAAAAGATTTATTTATTTATTTATTTATTTTCTGTATTGTTTTGTCTCCTTCTGCATACCAGAAGAGGGCATCAGATCCTATTCTACATCAGATGGTTGTGAGCAGCCATGTGAGTGCTGGGAATTGAACTTGGAACCTCTAAAAGAGCAAAATTACCCAACCTCTGAGTCATCTCTCCAGCCCCATAAAGAAGCATTTTGATTTCACGTACCTTTATTTATTCTTGAAGCATGATCCTGTGTTGCTGGGCTTCTAGCTAGAAAGTTCTTGACTATAGTTTGAAACTGCTGGAGGAAACACTTTGTGATATAAATATAGGTCTTATAGGTGATTCATGTCTGAAGTTGTCTGATCCATTTTCAGTTGACTTTTATGTGAAATCAAAGAGATTTTTCTGTGGGTGGATATATGATTTTGCTGTTATCAGTTATTTGAATAGGCTTTTCCCAGTGTATATTTTTGAAACATTTGTCAAATATTAGGTGTCCATACTGTATTGGTTGATTTTTTTGTGACTTCTATTATCTTGCATTGGTCTGGGTGTGTTTCTATATTACTGACTTTGTCACTATGGCTCTGTGGTATAGTTTGAGGATAGGTAATGTGATCCAGCTACAGTGTTTTGTTTTGTTTTTGTTTTTGTTTTTGTTCTTTTGTTTTTTGTTTTTTGTTTGTTTTTTCCTTTTCTGCTTAGCACTGCTTTGGTTAAATGTGGCCTTTCCTATTTTTGTATGAAAGAGTGTCAGTTTCACTCACAGTGACTATTACAGTGTAATGGAGATTCCAGTACCAAGGGATGGCGACCGAGGACAGTGGTAGATGTGAGTCAGCCTGCCCTGATCCCATGAGGCAAGCTATGAATGCCACGCATAGTAGAACATGAGATGTGACGCTCTCCAAGTCCTTTGGAGCGCAGAAGATCCTGTGAGTCCCAGACTTCAGACAAGGGTTTGATTTATGCTGTTAGGCATTTATTTTGGTTTGATGTACTTACAACTATACCTTGGTTCTTCCTTCTTGAAACAAGTATGTAACTTGCTGAATGTTACACCTTTATTTGCAGCACCCAGGAGACAGAGGCAGATGAATCTTTATATGTTTCAGGTTGGTTTGTTCTACATAATGAGTTCCAGGCCAGTCAGGGCTACATAGTGAGACCCTATCTCAAAGATAATTATGTAACTTGTTTTCTTAGTTAGGGTTTTACTGCTGTGACTAGACATTATGACCAAGGCAAGTCTTATAAGGACATTTAATTGGGACTGGCTTACAGGTTCAGAGGTTCAGTCCATTACCATCAAGGCAGGAACATGGTAACATTTAGGCAAGCATAGTACATAAGGCGCTGAGAGTTCTACATCTTCATCTGAAGGATGCTAGCAGAATAATGGCTTCCAGGCAACACAGATGAGGGTCTTAAAGTCCACACCCACAGGGACACACCTACTCTAACAAGGCCACATCTACTCTAACAGGGCCACAACTTCTAATTAGTGCCACTCCTTGGGCCGAGCATATACAAACCATAACACTTGTTTTTAGGGGCCCACAGCTGAAATACATTGAGCTTTTAAAGAGATGCTGGACATTCTAAATAGACAGAACTTAAAAGTGTTCATATTTTTAAAAAAGAGCACGGGAATTTTAAAGTTGTACTGTTTTATATTGTGATATTAATATGATATCTTGGGGACAAATATGAAACAAAAGGTTATGATTTAATAGCAATATGCTTGTGTATCAAATTGACAAGGGAGACTGAGATAGTTTTTTTTTTTTTAACTTGACTCAAATTAGGACCATCTTGGAAGAGAAAACAGTACTGCTTAACACAGAGCATAACCCAGGGAGATGACTCAGGATGTAAAAGAGGTTGCTGGGAAGATCTAACAACCTGAGTTTGATCCCATATAAAAAGCCAGAGGGTGTATCTGTAATCCAAGTACTCCTAGAGTGAGCTTGGCAGTGGATTCAGGACAATGTCCCAGAAGCTCAACAGCCAGCTAGTGTAGACCATGCTACAGAGCGCCAGAGAAAGAGACCCTGCCTTAACAAGGTGGAAAGCTGCCTTCTAACCTAGACACATGTACTGGGCATGCTTACAGCAACACACACACACACACACACACACACACACTTTAAGAAGTGTGTGGTGCCATGTATCTATAATTAAAGCATTTTAGAGGTAGGGGCAAGAGGATCAGAAGTTAAAGGTCACTCTTGGCTACATAAATAGGGTTTGAGGCTAGCTTAAGCTACTTGAGATCCTGTTTAAAGTAGAGACAGCATATATAGAGAGAAGCAAAACAGAAAACTTAGATCTCAAAGATCCAGAAATGCAGAAATGTAAGAACATGAAGTGTGTTATTTGATTTAAGGCAATGTCTTTTCCCGTTTAAGAAAGATAGATGGTAGAGGGAGGTCAGCTGGGATAACTTCAGTTTTCCAAAGGCCTTCTTTGATTTGCTGAGAAGTAGAGCAGAATTTATTTTCCTCACTTAAGTTACTCCTTTGATACCACAACAGGTTAGATAACAGGTTTCTTCATACAGGTTTTCCATTTCTGATAAGGATAAGTGGCTCTCTGCCATCAGCCTACATCTATGAGTTTCTGATGAGGTATTATAGTTCCAAGCAGTGCTCCAGATGAGAAGTCAAGAGAATTTTCAAAAAAAAAAAATTCAACTACACACCTTCTAGTTTCCTCCAAGAGTCTCTGATTCTCCTTACAGGTAGGACCAAGTATGAGCCCTTCCATCCCTTGGCCAAATCTCTTTGCATCCAGCCTATATTGGAGCTAGACAGTGTCATAGTTACATGTTTGCTATTTTTAATTTGGGATCAGATTTATTCAAATTCTTGCTGCCTTGTAGTAGGGGGTCCCAGGAGAACTGAATTTCCTAGGAGAAAGACAAGGCGTGGAGGACCTCTGAAACAGGGGAGGTTTAATTGGAGCCTTACCACCAATTAGTGGAAAGCAACAATAACTTTCGTGTAAAACATTTTGGACTTACTCTTAGCCTTGTTCCCCAGTCTCACTCCACTCTGTTTATGGTTGCCTGCATTTCTGTGGAGGATAAAATCAACTAAGATCCCGAGGTGCAAGGAATAAAGGGATGATGATGAAGAAGGGCACCTCTTACCCTCAAGGTCAAGCATGCTATTCCTTCTACCCATTGGTCTTCCATCACTCGTTATGCTGTGTTTTCAATCTACCCCACTAGGGTCTTGAAAATGTTTTCATGTATCTGTAGATTGCTACACAATGTTCTGTGGGAATAGAGCTGCCCTTGGCCTAATATTTTAAAATGGCGTTTTACTACTGTTTATCACCTTTTATGCTCTGTTTCATAGTAAGAAACATGAAAACCATCAGAGTGGAGACAATTTCAATAGAAACAATGGTCTGGTATATTGTTTGTAGACCTAATGTGTCCAGACAAGCCATTGCTTCTCTTTAGGTGTGATTTCCTCATTTTTAAAGCCTCTCCTACTCCACAATGATCTACAGGACTCAGATTGTAACATTTTAATTTGTGTTGCTCTTATACAAAGCAGATATGGTGGCATTGTCCTGTAATCACCACCACACCAGGGAGGCACAAGTAGTGTTCTTAAAATGTGCCTAAGTCACAGCTGGTCACCCATCTTGAATAGCCAATTAAGAGACCCAAATTAAAGGTAGAAAACAGATTTATTCATTGTGGTTACATGGAGAAGAGGGACAAAGAGATCTGGAGAACCCCCGAATCTATCTTGAGGTAAGATCAAAGTTTAAGTAGAGAGTCAAAGATATGCACAGCTAAGCAGTCTCAGTCAAGGTGTGATCCTCACAGTATAGATCCACCATTATCTGAGCTTCAGGCTTATTCTATAAGGTAGTCTGCCAAGTTGCTAGAACTGTGTGAAATGTCTTTCAGAAAGACAAGATCCCTTTCTGGATGTTACCCTTCCCTTCTCCCAGCATGATATTCCTGGGGGGGGGTGGAATTCCCATTTTATGGGGGTCCATTGTTCAAATAGTCTGATTGAGATATGTGAGTATCTCTTTAGAGTATCTTCATTTCTGTCATACTGGTTATAATAGGAGTATCATCAGAGTTCAGACCATCCTGAGCTGCTTAATGAATCCAAGTCAACCTGTACTCCACAGGCTCATTAATGCTTCATTAAAAAACCCTGTGATTTGTCATTGGTTTTAACTAGTTTTATGGTCAGCATCTCATGAGGGCAGTGAGAAATGAGAAGGGCCTTATTTATTCTTCTACAGAATTGCCTGGAGAGTTCTCTTGGTAATTGCAGTTGGAAGTGTGATATTTAATTAGTAGGGAACATTGAGTCAGACAATAGACATTTGTGTCATGAACAGAATGAGAAAGGGTTAGGGTTCAGGTGTGTTATAGACTCAGAATGACTTTGCACATTATCAAAGCAGTGACTGTAGAAGTGAATAAAAGGCCACCTGCAGACACATAATTTCTTTTGTACACTTGACATCTGGGAAGGTAAATGGTAAGTCAGAGAGGAATACCTTACCCAAGGAAGCCTGGCTTCTGATATCCTAGTGACTAGGGCTTGAGGACTTTATCATTTGTTCAGGGTTATCTAGAGGAACAAAATCAGTAGAGCAAATGAACATATTATTAAAAGGTTTTTTATCATATATGCTGGGTAATCTAACAATGGATGCATGCTGGTGAAACAGAGAATCAGACTGCCTACTCCAAGAAGGTGGATTCCTCAGTAGTCCAACTATAGCATTTGCTGTAGGATTGGGGATTCTTTGGAGAGTTGCCAATACTGAGCACATGCTGAGAGACTGAAGAAGGGAGTGTTTGACATCACTAATTGATGGTGGCACAGGGACAGACACACTCACTGAGAAGAGGGAACAACTTCCTCCAATTTCTTTTCATCGATATGTCAGCCTGGTGAAAGAGACACCCACAGTCAGAGTGTTCTTCTCCTCCCCCTTCACTGTACCACAGACAAATGTTTCTTGCAGTGTCCTCACAGACACACAGAAATGTGTCTCACCATTCCTAGGTGTCCTTTAATCCAGCCAGGTTGACACCCAGGACCAAGCACAGCACACTGGACCTGTAGCTTCTGGAGCAGAGAGGAGTATGATGCGTTGAAGGGAGCTCATTACAACTTGATGTCCAGTTTTTTACTTTATAGATAAGAGGCCAGAAAGGGCTTTTGACTTGCTGAAGGAATTCATGGTTTGCACTGTACCATTGCTGAGGTCATTGGAAAATCCTATTCAATCCTCTCTATGATTGAGTTGCCTGGAGAGTGTCTACTGGTAATGGCAGTGTGGTTGGTAGTGACTGAAGTGCCCTAGAGAAAATGATCTCTTCTTTTCCAGCAACTGACTGAAGCCACTTGTGTCTGAGAGCAATTATGTTACTCTATGGAATCCTAGAGATGCACTTACAGTTTATTTCCAAAAGAGCCTTCTCTTCCCCAAAGGTGCAATTTTCTTTGGAGTGATGTCTCTTTTATCCTTGAGCTCTTGGCACTTTGAGAAAAGTTGGTGCTTTGGAGCCAAAGGGAATTGGAAGAGAAGGAGGAGGGAGGAGGAAGAGGAGGGAGGAGGAGGAGGAGCTTAGCTTGGATAGATTGCCAGAAATAAAGAAGGCCTAGGCAGGAATTTAAGTGGGTGGAATGGGGCTCTGGCTTCAGGTTCTTGCTCTTTTTCTTATCAGTGGTGTGATTTTAAAGTTATTTAATGTTTCTAAGCCTTAATATTTTCTCTCTGCAGCAGAACTATGACATGTGCTTTAAGCCTACGTGGGGAAGAGATGGGATAATGTATTTGCAGGGGTGCATACCCACATTCTGAGGTCTAGACAGTCTTGGTGAAAGAGCACCAATAGGGACCAATAAATGCCACCAATAAAGTGACATTAAAGTAACACTTTATTTTTGTAGGAAGCCCTGAAAAATGATTTTACGTTTGATCAATCAATTTATTCTAAGTGGTCCCAGGAAGTGTGCATACACAGAAGATAACAAAAGTCCTATTATTTCTTGGGCATGGACACAATAATGATTGGTTGCCCCAGGTTTTTACTCTCTTTTTACACTGTTGTTCAGCTAAAGATTTCTTTATTCTTTATTTAATTTCTTTTATTTTTTTTTCTTTCTTTGAGATAAGGTCACATGGAGCTCAGTTTGGCCTTGAACTCACTATGTATCTAAGAACTGTGTATCTAAGGATGACCTTGAATTCCTAATCCTTCTGTTTCTAGGTCCTAATTATTAAATAACTGATTTTTGCCTCTGTGTCTGGTTAAAATTGAGAATTAAGCCCAGGGCTAGAAAAGTACTCTACCAAATGAAATTCACCTCCTAGCCTTTCCTCCCCTCCCTGTCCACTTCCCTTCCTGCTTTGCTTTTTCTTCTTCTTCTTCCTCTCTCTCTCTCTCTCTCTCTCTCTCTCTCTCATTTGTCAAAAAGTTCATCAGATTAGCCTTGGTTTTCCGGGCTCAGTTGATATACCTGCTTTCTTCCTGGGTAGCTGCAACTAAAAGGTCATTACTGGGTACCACACCAAGGCTACATATCTAAGCCTCTGTGTCTTAGTTAGGGTTTCTGTTGCTGTGAAGAGACAACATGACCAAGGCAACCCTCATAAGGGACAACATTTAACTGGGGCTGGCTTACTGATTCTGAGGTTTAATCCATTATAATACTGGCAGGAAACATGGTAGCATCCAAGCAGGTCTGGCACTGGAGAAGGAGCCTGAGAGTTCTACATCTTGTTCTGAAGGCAAACAGGAGAAAACTAACTTCCAAGAAGCTAGGAGGAGAGTCTCAAAGTCTACTCCCACAATGACACATTTCCTCCAACAAGGCCACACCTACAAAAACAAGGCCACACCTACTCAAACAAGGCCACACCTCTTAATAGAGCCACTCCCTGGGTCAAGCATATTCAAATCACCACACTTTGTTTCAGCCAAATGTGGTGTTTATGTATTACATCACAAGATTCTGGTCAATTCAGTTTAATTTTATAGAGTTTTTTTTTTTTTTTGGTTGTTTTAAGATTTATTTATTTCATGTATGTGAGTGAACTGTTGCTATCTTCAGACACACCAGAAGAGAGGATTGGATCCCATTACAGATGGTTGTGAGCTACCATGTGATTGCTGGGAATTGAATTCAGGACCTCTGGAAGAGCATCCAGTGCTCTTAACCGCTGAGCCATCTCTCCAGCCCCACCTGATGCTTTTCATAAGGCTGGGAGGAGTGTGAATGGGTGTAAACTGAAACTGTAGCAACTGCTAATTCTAGAACCTTCTTAGGTAGGGAAGTGACTTTATGATATGAAGGCTCCTTTATCTTCTAGGACCTGAAAGAATGTTGCCCAAGAAAAGGAGGCAAGGAGTCTTCTCCAGAGAGTGGATCATTGGGGAAATCACCTGAGGAGATTGTGCTAAAATTATCTAGCTCTTTAGTGCAACATTACTTGAGTTCACTGCCTCATATAACATAGCTTAGAACTTACTTCTCTGATAGCGAAACACAAGATCTGAGTTCTTTATCCTCAGCCCTGGGAAAAGTTCCTGAGATGAGAGCTAACATGTAAAGGCTTTTCCTAGTGGTTTGTTTCACATCTCACTCTCATCAGATAAACTCAAAGCAGCAAAATTATCTGGTCTATTGTGCAAAGGGCTTTGTGGTAGGCAAATATATCAAGGCACTGAGAAGTCAGTTACAAACAGGTTTGTTTCAGTCATTAGTAAAATATACTCTATCAAACTGTCAGATTTATCTCATTCTGTATGTTCAGGAGGACCTGGCCTGTCTGAGTTCCTTATGAACTTCCTAACCTTGTGTGTTTCAATTTAATGGAATAGTCTTGGCAGCTGGTGAAGATGCAGTGCCTTCTCTTCATGTGTTAAGAAAGAGTTTGGGGCTTTGAATTTAACTGTGCACTTGATTAAGTCTTGGTGATGTTCCTAGATGTCTGAGAGAGTAGTGTGCTGCTTTCTCCAGCTCTCAGCTTCCATATGTCTTATAAGGTGAGACCCGGTAAGGGCACTGGTAGGTCCATTGGGTGTGAGGATCTAAACTACTGGGGAGAAGGAGGAAATTAGGCCACTGATCATGTCTGGGAGCCTCTGTTTTTTGTTTTTGTTTCTTTTTTCTTTTCCTCCCCCCCCCCACCCTTTGTAACCAGCACAACTGAGGGACATTGTCTGCCGCAGAGATTTCCACACGGTAACAGCATGCAGGCTACTTAGCATTGAAGTTGTTGTCTTGCGCTCAGTGAGTAATTTGCATTTCCAGTTGTGTATTGGTCAGGGTTTGATGGAGCCAAACTGAAGAGCCCCCAGCCTGGTGATGGGAAGGGAAGGGAGTATATTCATTTGGGGTCTGAAACAGCCCTTATTGAAGACACCCCTATTCCTGTCTCCCCAGAAACATCCAGATCTGTACCATCTAAATCACTGTGGGTGAAAGTAGATCTATAAGCAAGGCAATGGCCTTATAGAGTACCAGGAAATAATACCAGAAGTTCTGAGGCTGGACCAGTGAAATAGAGCTACTTCCCCATTCATAGGTTACACTTGGAGTCTCTGTGTTCTGACCAGCATGAGAGGTTGATTCTGGGGTGTGTCCAAGGCTGACAGAGAAGACAAGGATCTTTCTCATCTTCTGTGGGAATAAGGGTGGGAAATGGAACCCTGCCTCCTGCCTTCCTGTCTCTGGGTAAAGGCGATGCATCCCTTTGGCTTGAGTCTTTTGCTACCTTCCCCCGTGAGCATTGTAAGACTGCTCTGAGCATGAAATAAGATATGCATACCATATGACTTGTGGTAGGTCATACATACATGCAAGTCCCCTCCATTCCAAATGCCTTGCTGGAGACAGCTGAGTGTATACTGTGGAGAACCTGCTCCTTATCTGCTGGAGCTTGCATCAAGGTAGCATCTAGGTAAGGCAGACATCAGGGCACACAAAAAGCAAGGAGAATATGTTGAAGGCATGGAAACTAAGGGGTCTGTCTGTGGAGCGGGTTCTGGGAATGATAGTGGATACTGTCATTGTTTCCTATCATATTTTTATGGTCCACCCTGTATTCCACTTATGCCTTGTGTGGACTGCTGCCTTAAGTGTACTGTTCTGTTTAAAGCTTTTCTCTGGCCTTGTAAGCATGTTATGCCTGAAATTCTATGGAATTAATATCCCTAGGAGCAACATCTAAGGAGTTGATGGATAAGGAGTCTAACATTGTTTCTTTATGAAGGTTGGCTCTAAGTTGCACATTGCCCAGTCTCATATACAAATTCTAGTCATACTGAGCCTCAGTTGTCCATAGCCTCGGCGTGTTTATTGCTTACTGTTGTTTTGGGGTGAGGGATTCATTAGCAGAGTTCTTACTGTCATAGAAGGACAGCATGGTGGGACTTTGTGGAGAACTCTGACCCATAAGGCAACATGGAGTTTCCTCTCTTCCAGGCTTCAGAGAAAGGGTAGAGAGTCTCTGTTATCTGGTTTATGAAAAGCCCATATTACATGCTTACAATGCATTCTTTCCCTGTAGTATATGCTTGTATTATAACCAGCATTTTTATATGGGTTCTGGTAACTGAACTCAGATATTCATGTTTGCAAAGCTATTGTCCTAGCCCCTGGTACCTCCAGAATCTCCAGAATAGAAAAGTCCAAACTTAAAAAGCAACCTAGAGGTTGTAAGGAGAAAGGGTCAGGGGTTATGAGGAATGGCTATTTAACAGGTACAGGATATTTTTATGGGGCTATGAAAAAAGTTGAAACTGGAGAAGTTGATGGTTATATATCATAAAAACATGAACTACCATAGAATTGTACACACATAAATGATTATGTGATTGTTATCTCAATGGAAGAAAAAAACACCATCACCACCAAAACTAGGAATGTTTTTTTAAACCTGATCTCACATCCACAGCTCCACATTCTGACTTGCCTGTTGGAGGATGCACTGCCTGCTTCATTACGTAGGTGCAAAGTGACTTACCTGACTTGGTAGTCACCTGACTCGTTACCATTTACTAAGCAACTTATGGGCTTGAAAGCAGTGCATTTCGGGATGTGCTGATTATTTCTTTGGTAGTTTCAATGGTGAGCTTGTGAGTGGCAAGAAATATCATCTGATTAGAGCAGAGCTATTACTCTTTAAAAAAGCATCATTATTTTTGAAAGCTTGTGTCCTGAACTACATGGCAAAGTAGAGACAAATTAGGGCACTGTCTAGAGGAAAATGAAGTAGACTTGCCCTCCTCAGGATGGAAACCTGATGTCCTTTGTTCTAAGCAGTTGATCTGGCTGTGAGGGAGTGTGTGCATGTGCGTGGTGGGCTTCAAAGAAGGTGGGGGCAGAGGGAAGTTGGTGGTAGGGGTCCTGAGGTTTTTATCAATGCTCCTTCAAACAGCTTCAGGGATTTGCTGTTTTGTTTCTTCTGTGATAAAAGGACTCCATGTTTCCTGTTTGTCACAGAGCCCTTCTGGGGCCTAATTAATCCTGTGGAAAGAGGGAGGAACATTTCCAGCAGATCTGGCTCCTAGAGTCTGCTCTGGGATCCAGGGTGCCCAACCAGAGTGCACTGCTTTTGCTGGATCTTGTTTTCAGTAAATCAAAGCAAAGCAAGATCTTCTCACAGCCCTTTTGGCATTAGATTCTGAAATGCAAATTCCATTTTTAATTTAATTTTTGATCACTTAAGGCATATATATATAATTATGTAAACATAAAGTAACATGATTCTATATGACTTTTTAAAAAATCCTTAATGTTATTTGTCCCCTTTCTTCTTTCCTTCTTTATTATTCTACCTCCTTTGCCTCAGCTGAAGTCCCCTCCCCCTTTCTTCCCCTCCATAGCATCTGTGTCCTACTATCTCCTCTCTAGAACTTCTCTCCCACATTTCTCTTTACTTTCCTGGTCCAGGTTGTATGTTTATATCTAAAGATTTGGAGCTAGGATCCTCAAGTAAAAAAAGAATATTTAGTGTTTTAGGTTCAAACACTTGGACAATATAATACAGGTTCGTATACAGCCAAGACTACTGGTCTCCAATTTGTTATTCAGCTGAAGATGACCTTGAATTCCTAATCTTACATCTGCTTCCCGAGTGCTGGGATTAGAGGAACGCAACACCACATGTGGTTGGTGCTGTTCTTTTATTTTTCTATTCCTGAAATCTCACTAAAGTAGATACTAAAATAAAGGGCAACACAACTCTACCCCCTAAACAAATGAAGCAAACAAAGACCAATCAATTGAAGAAACCACCTCCCCCCAAACCAAATCTTAATAGCTAATGGATACCAGGAGAAATGTATCATGATTGTCTGTGTAATCGTCATTGTCCAGGCAAAAGCTGTTGTGTCTTTTAAGCTTATCATGGTGCATGCTGAACACATAGTATGCAGTAGGCTCTGTGCCATGTTTTTTCACAAAGCTTATGTCACTGGGTGACACTCAGGTTTTCAGTGTTCCTGCTTTCCGAATCAGAAAATTAAAGTCCAAAGAAATAGGCTGATATGCTCTAAATTCACAGCCAGGATTTGAGTGCAAGTATCCTGTTTGTTGTTTGGAATATGTCCTCAAGTAGCCCAAGCTGGACTGGAACTTGTTAGATCAGTCTGGCCTATAACTCCTAGAGCTCTATCCATCTGGGCTGCCGGAATGCTAGGTTTAAATGTGTGCACCACCATGACTGGTAACTAATTAATGTAAGTCGACGCTCATTGTCAGTTTCAGATTTCTACTGACTTGGAGAGCCATTAGTCTGCAGGGTTCAATGTTCTGCTTCAGGGAAAAATAAGTAAAGCAATTAGTGCTTGAAGGCCATGATAGACAAGTATAGTGAAGCCCTAGTGAAGCCCTTGTAAACTTGCCTCCATATTGGCAACATGACCTATTTTGGCTAATGGGACATTAGTAGACAGGCCACTGTACAACTATAGGCTCAGCCTATAGTCTACTATAACAAACTGGCTGGAGCCAAATCACCATGCTATCATGAAGTCTTGGTTATCTTACTGGAGAGAGATCAAAAGAAAAAGCCGGATATGGAGACAGAAGATAAAGAAAGACTGCAGTAAGGAAAATTTGAGGCTCTAGTTGAATATCTTGTGGGATATAAATGTCTTGATTGAAACAGCCAACAAAGCATGGAGCAGAAGAACCCACAGGCAGGGATTCCCTGGGTGTTCTTCTGCTCCATCACCAAATATTGAAGTTGCAATGTTTTGGTTTGTGTGTGTGTGTGTGTGTGTGTGTGTATGTGTGTATGCAAAAGTTGCAACGTTTTGGTTTGTGTGTTTGTGTGTGTGTTCCCTGTGGGTTCTTTTTCTCCATCACCAAAAATTGAAGTTGCAACGTTTTGGTTTGTGTGTTTGTGTGTGTTTCATACAACAGCAGAAAGCAGAAATGCGGGGTGGGAGCACTTGGCCTGAGAAGGAGGTTTGGGGGAAGAGCAGGAGGAATACCTGTGAGAGCTTACTTTCCAAACCTCCCAGCCAGTGCTACCGAAGCTGCCATCTACCCCCACTGCCTGGCTCTGGGAGCACGTGCTCCATCTGTGTGAGTTGCCTCTGGGCCAGCTCTCAGCACACTGTGCTAGTGAGTCCTTGAGGGCTTCATTTATTTTATTCACTGCTTGTTCAGGCCAGATCTCAATGGAGATATGGGCAGCACAGAAAGCCCCCAAGAACAGCAGATCCTAAAATAATGCCAACATCTGCCTCAGAAGCAATGGTTTCACTTAAGCAACATCTCACAAGGCTTAAGGCATTGGGTCTGTTCTGCCAACTAGTTTGATAGCTAATACTCATATCCATATGTACAACCTTATAGAAAAAAATGAACATGAAATTAGAGCTGATGAAAATAGGATCTGCTGAGCCAAAATTATTTCATCCTTTCTTCTTGCTTTAGGTGCATTTAAAAATTTAAAATTATATCAATTTTTTCTCTTTCTCCCTCCTTTTCTCTCTCCTTTTCTCTCTCCCTAACCCTCTCTTCCCTCTCCCTCTCTTTCCTCTTCTTCTCTCTACCCCGTCTCCTCTCATCCTCCCTCTCAATCCCAGAGACACAAGGCTTTTATTTTTAAATGTTATTTGCCTCTTGAGTAACCTCAAAATGGATGCCCATCCAAAGGTGTAGCATTCAACTATCCCCTTGCCGTATTCTCTATTGGAAACTGCTTCTTCAGTATCTATTTTCATCTTTGGCTTTCCTACTTATCTATCAGATGATAATTTTAGCTGTGTTGCTTGAGGGAATATTTGGCTACAGATCCACGAAGTGCTCTTGGGTCTTTGCTTGGATGAGTGGGCCGAGTAAGCTGATGGCAAGGGCAGATTAATCAGGGCAATTTTTTGTGAAGGATGAGTAAAGGAGGTGGTGAATCAGGAGAATAAATCTGAAGGTTTGTTGGAGGGCCATGTGTTGGAAGTCCTTACTTCTTTGTCTTCATGTCTATGGAATTTTCAGTTAAGGATCTTTAACTGGTAACTTTATTCATTTTTTCCATGTATTCAGTATTGAGTGCTGGATGTGAGTGGTAGGAGATGTTCCATGGAGAACCACACTTCCTGCATTCTGTTGGTAGTGTTTGTGGTAAGTGTATATGATAAATCAAAAACCAAATTCATGGGGAGGGGGATAGGGGTAGGCAACAGGTGGGGGGCTGTTATCACCCACTTAATCCTCTTTAGAGATGTCAAATTTGTTTGTTTGGGAATTACCATCTACCAGAGAGAAACTGGGATTGTCTTTAACTACTCAGGGGATTCCATTGTTCTTTGCCAGTATCCCTAACCAGGGATCCAGGGATGGAATATTTTTTTTTTCAAAAAGATTTATTTATTTATTATGTACAATGTAGCTGTCTTCAGACACACCAGAAGAGGGCATCAGGTTTCATTACATATGGTTGTGAGCCACCATGTACTTGCTAGGATTTGAACTCAGGATCTCTGGAAGAGCAGTCAGTGCTCTTAACCACTGAGCCATCTCTCCAGCCCCAGGGATATTCTTATCCAGAACCAGAGCATATGATCTGGCTCTGGCTGGTAAGATGTAAAGACAGATTTTTCTGCAGGGTGAGTTCTAGAGAATAGTTGTATTTAGCAGAGAGACCTGTCCTAAGAAATGTGTCTTCTTATCACTGGTGACCCCCCCCCCCCCCCCACACACACCATTTCTCTTTATAGTTTCTTTCTTTTTTTTTCAGCTCTTTCTTTTTTTTTTCACAATTTTTTTTATTATGTATTTTCCTCAATTACATTTCCAATGCTATCCCAAAAGTCCCCCATACTCCCCCCCCCCCCCACTTCCCTACCTACCCATTCCCATTCTTTTGGCCCTGGTATTCCCCTGTATTGGGGCATATAAAGTTTGCAAGTCCAATGGGCCTCTCTTTCCAGTGATGGCCGACTAGGCCATCTTTCAATACATATGCAGCTAGAGACAAGAGCTCCAGTGTACTGGTTAGTTCATCATGTTGTTCCAACAATAGGGTTGCAGATCCCTTTAGCTCCTTGGGTACTTTCTCTAGCTTCTCCATTGGGAGCCCTGTGATCCATCCAATAGCTGACTGTGAGCATCCACTTCTGAGTTTGCTAGGCCCCGGCATAGTCTCACAAGAGACAGCTATATCTGGGTCCTTTCAGCAAAATCTTGCTAGTGTATGCAATGGTGTCAGTGTTTGGAAGCTGATTATGGGATGGATCCCTGGATATGGCAGTCTCTAGATGGTCCATCCTTTCATCACAGCTCCAAACTTTGTCTCTGTACTCTTGATAGTTTCTTGTGGCATAACTTCTATTTTGAATTAGTAGCTTTCAGACATATTAGGAAAAAAGTTTTTAAAAGGTTAAAAAGCAGACAAAACAAGAGGAATAGATAACCCTGTCATTTTCAAAATGCTACAGACTTGATAAATGGTGGGAGGTTAGCTTGGCACTGTGAGTAAGAACATGCGTGGGTCTCAGTCAGAAAGACCTGGGTTTGAACCCATGTCAACTTGGACAGGCAGCAGAACCTTCTTCAATGTGTTTTCTTATTTTGAATGAGGTTAACTCATACTGACCTCACTGTGCTATAGTGGTAGCATATGCTCTATCTGTTCAAACTCATGTCAGGGGTAACAACAAAAGGGATGACAGTAAGCTCCTGTAGGACACTGCTCTAGACAATCGTAAGACAGAGAGAGACTCTTGGGATTCCAGACAAAGAAACACTAAGCACCAGGGTGACCATTACCATCCTCGAGTTATCAGAAGTTATCACATAGAGCAGCTGTTTCCCATACTGGATGGTGAGACCCAGAATGCACTGCTGAGGCTTGTCTATGATGAGGGGGTATGCGGATAAAATTCACATTGGTGTTTCAAGTATTTGGTTCAAGGCTTGCACTAATTTCTGTCAGTGATTAGGTCATAATCTAAACATCGTAACCAGTATTTTGGAATGTTCAGAGGTCCAACTTTGGTTGAGGCCCATAGGGAAACCTGACACATGGATTGCTTCACTGAAGACCAAGAAAAATACAGGAATTGGAGATTCTATAAGAGGAAATGAGCTGTGTATAACTTTAATTTTTTTCAAATCCTACTTTTTTTGCGTTTCTTTTTTTTTTTTTATTATTACATATTTTCCTCAATTACATTTCCAATGTTATCCCAAAAGTCCCCCATACCGCCCCCCACTTCCCTACCCTCCCATTCCCATTCTTTTGGCCCTGGCATTCCCCTATATTGGGGCATATAAAGTTTGCAAGTCCAATGGGCCTCTCTTTCCATTGATGGCCGACTAGGCCATCTTTCGATACATATGCAGCTAGAGACAAGAGCTCCGGGGTTCTGGTTAGTACATCATGTTGTTCCAACAATAGGGTTGCAGATCCCTTTAGCTCCTTGGGTACTTTCTCTAGCTTCTCCATTGGGAGCCCTGTGATACATCCAATAGCTGACTGTGAACATCCACTCCTGTGTTTGCTAGGCCCCTGCAAAGTCTCACAAGAGACAGCTATCTTTGGGTCCTTTCAGCAAAATCTTGCTAGTGTATGCAATGGTGTCAGCGTTTAGAAGCTGCTTATAGGATGGATCCCTGGATACGGCAGTCTCTAGATGGTCCATCCTTTCATCACAGCTCCAAACTTTGTCTCTGTAACTCCTTCCATGGGTGTTTTGTTCCCAATTCTAAGAAGGGGCACAGTGTCCACATTTTGGTCTTCATTCTTCTTGAGTTTCATGCGTTTAGCAAATTGTATCTTATATCTTGGGTATCCTAAGTTTTGGGCTAATATCCACTTATCAGTGAATACATATTGTGTGAGTTCCTTTGTGATTGTGTTACCTCACTCAAGATGATGCCCTCCAGGTCCATCCATTTGGCTAGGAATTTCATAAATTCATTCTTTTTAATAGCTGAGTAGTACTCCATTGTGTAAATGTACCATAATTTCTGTATCCATTCCTCTGTTGAGGGACATCTGGGTTCTTTGCAGCTTCTGGCTATTATAAATAGGGCTGCTATGAACATAGTGGAGCATGTGTCCTTCTTACCGGTTGGGACATCTTCTGGATATATGCCCAGAAGAGGTATTGCTGGATCCTCCGGTAGTACTATGTCCAATTTTCTGAGGAACCGCCAGACTGATTTCCAGAGTGGTTGTACAAGCTTGCAATCCCACCAACAATGGAGGAGTGTTCCTCTTTCTCCACATCCTCGCCAGCATCTGCTGTCACCTGAATTTTTGATCTTAGCCATTCTGACTGGTGTGAGGTGGAATCTCAGGGTTGGTTTTTTTTTTTTTTTTTTTTTTTTTTGGTTTTTCGAGACAGGGTTTCTCTGTGTAGCCTTGGCTGTACTGGAACTCACTTTGTAGACCAGGCTGGCCTCGAACTCAGAAATCCTACTGCCTCTGCCTCCCGAGTGCTGGGATTAAAGGCGTGCGCCACCACGCCCGGCTTCTCAGGGTTGTTTTGATTTGCATTTCCCTGATGATTAAGGATGTTGAACATTTTTTCAGGTGCTTCTCTGCCATTTGGTATTCTTCAGGTGAGAATTCTTTGTTCAATTCTGAGCCCCATTTTTTAATGGGGTTATTTGACTTTCTGGAGTCCACCTTCTTGAGTTCCTTATATATATTGGATATTAGACCCTTATCTGATTTAGGATAGGTAAAGATCCTTTCCCAATCTGTTGGTGGTTTTTTTGTCTTATTGATGGTGTCTTTTGCCTTGCATAAGCTTTGCAGTTTCATGAGGTCCCACTTGTCAATTCTCGATCTTACAGCACAAGCCATTGCTGTTCTATTCAAGAATTTTTCCCCTGTGCCCATATCTTCAAGGCTTTTCCCCACTTTCTCCTCTATAAGTTTCAGTGTCTCTGGTTTTATGTGAAGTTCCTTGATCCACTTAGACTTGACCTTAGTACAAGGAGATAGGAATGGATCCATTCGCATTCTTCTACATGTTAACAACCAGTTGTGCCAGCACCATTTGTTGAAAATGCTGTCTTTCTTCCACTGGATGGTTTTAGCTCCCTTGTCGAAGATCAAGTGACCGTAGGTGTGTGGGTTCATTTCTGGGTCTTCAATTCTATTCCATTGGTCTATTTGTCTGTCACTATACCAGTACCATGCAGTTTTTATCACAATTGCTCTGTAGTAAAGCTTTAGGTCCGGCATGGTGATTCCACCAGAGGTTCTTTTATCCTTGAGAAGAGTTTTTGCTATCCTAGGTTTTTTGTTATTCCAGATGAATTTGCAGATTGCACTTTCTAATTCGTTGAAGAATTGAGTTGGAATTTTGATGGGGATTGCATTGAATCTGTAGATTGCTTTTGGCAAGATAGCCATTTTTACAATGTTGATCCTGCCAATCCATGAGCATGGAAGATCTTTCCATCTTCTGAGATCTTCTAGAATTTCTTTCTTCAGAGACTTGAAGTTCTTTTTTTTTTTAATTTTTAATATTTTTATTACATATTTTCCTCAATTACATTTCCAATGTTATCCCAAAAGTCCCCTATAGCGCCCCCCACTTCCCTACCCACCCATTCCCATTCTTTTGGCCCTGGCATTCCCCTATATTGGGGCATATAAAGTTTGCAAGTCCAATGGGCCTCTCTTTCCATTGATGGCCGACTAGGCCATCTTTCGATACATATGCAGCTAGAGACAAGAGCTCCGGGGTTCTGGTTAGTACATCATGTTGTTCCAACAATAGGGTTGCAGATCCCTTTAGCTCCTTGGGTACTTTCTCTAGCTTCTACATTGGGAGCCCTGTGATACATCCAATAGCTGACTGTGAACATCCACTCCTGTGTTTGCTAGGCCCCGGCATCGTCTCACAAGAGACAGCTATCTTTGGGTCCTTTCAGCAAAATCTTGCTAGTGTATGCAATGGTGTCAGCGTTTAGAAGCTGCTTATGGGATGGATCCCTGGATACGGCAGTCTCTAAATGGTCCATCCTTTCATCACAGCTACGAACTTTGTCTCTGTAACTCCTTCCTGGGTGTTTTGTTCCCAATTCTAAGAAGGGGCACAGTGTCCACACTTTGGTCTTCATTCTTCTTGAGTTTCATGCGTTTAGCAAATTGTATCTCATATCTTGGGTATCCTAAGTTTTGGGCTAATATCCACTTATCAGTGAATACATATTGTGTGAGTTCTTTTGTGATTGTGTTACTTCAATCAAGATGATGCCCTCCAGGTCCATCCATTTGGCTAGGAATTTCATAAATTCATTCTTTTTAATAGCTGAGTAGTACTCCATTGTGTAAATGTACCATAATTTCTGTATCCATTCCTCTGTTGAGGGACATCTGGGTTCTTTCCAGCTTCTGGCTATTATAAATAGGGCTGCTATGAACATAGTGGAGCATGTGTCCTTTTTACCAGTTGGGACATCTTCTGGATATATGCCCAGGAGAGGTATTGCTGGATCCTCCTGTAGTACTATGTCCAATTTTCTGAGGAACCGCCAGACTGATTTCCAGAGTGGTTGTACAAGCTTGCAATCCCACCAACAATGGAGGAGTGTTCCTCTTTCTCCACATCCTCGCCAGCATCTGCTGTCACCTGAATTTTTGATCTTAGCCATTCTGACTGGTGTGAGGTGGAATCTCAGGGTTGTTTTGATTTGCATTTCCCTGATGATTAAGGATGTTGAACATTTTTTCAGGTGCTTCTCTGCCATTCGGTATTCCTCAGGTGAGAATTCTTTGTTCAGTTCTGAGCCCCATTTTTTAATGGGGTTATTTGACTTTCTGGAGTCCACCTTCTTGAGTTCTTTATATATATTGGATATTAGTCCCTTATCTGATTTAGGATAGGTGAAGATCCTTTCCCAATCTGTTGGTGGTTTTTTTGTCTTATTGATGGTGTCTTTAGCCTTGCAGAAGCTTTGCAGTTTCATGAGGTCCCACTTGTCAATTCTCGATCTTACAGCACAAGCCATTACTGTTCTATTCAGGAATTTTTCCCCTGTGCCCATATCTTCAAGGCTTTTCCCCACTTTCTCCTCTATAAGTTTCAGTGTCTCTGGTTTTATGTGAAGTTCCTTGATCCACTTAGACTTGACCTTAGTACAAGGAGATAGGAATGGATCCATTCGCATTCTTCTACATGTTAACAACCAGTTGTGCCAGCACCATTTGTTGAAAATGCTGTCTTTCTTCCACTGGATGGTTTTAGCTCCCTTGTCGAAGATCAAGTGACCGTAGGTGTGTGGGTTCATTTCTGGGTCTTCAATTCTATTCCATTGGTCTATTTGTCTGTCACTATACCAGTACCATGCAGTTTTTATCACAATTGCTCTGTAGTAAAGCTTTAGGTCTGGCATGGTGATTCCACCAGAGGTTCTTTTATCCTTGAGAAGAGTTTTTCCTATCCTAGGTTTTTTGTTATTCCAGATGAATTTGCAGATTGCACTTTCTAATTCGTTGAAGAATTGATTTGGAATTTTGATGGGGATTGCATTGAATCTGTAGATTGCTTTTGGCAAGATAGCCATTTTTACAATGTTGATCCTGCCAATCCATGAGCATGGGAGATCTTTCCATCTTCTGAGATCTTCTAGAATTTCTTTCTTCAGAGACTTGAAGTTTTTATTATACAGATCTTTCACTTCCTTAGTTAGAGTCACGCCAAGATATTTTATATTATTTGTGACTATTGAGAAGGGTGTTGTTTCCCTAATTTCTTTCTCAGCCTGTTTATTCTTTGTGTAGAGAAAGGCCATTGATTTGTTTGAGTTAATTTTATATCCAGCTACTTCACCGAAGCTGTTTATCAGGTTTAGGAGTTCTCTGGTGGAATTTTTAGGGTCACTTATATATACTATCATATCATCTGCAAAAAGTGATATTTTGACTTCATCTTTTCCAATTTGTATCCCTTTGATCTCCTTTTGTTGTCGAATTGCTCTGGCTAGGACTTCAAGTACTATGTTGAATAGGTATGGAGAAAGTGGACAGCCTTGTCTCGTCCCTGATTTTAGAGGGATTGCTTCAAGCTTCTCACCATTTACTTTGATGTTGGCTACTGGTTTGCTGTATATTGCTTTTATCATGTTTAGGTATGGTCCTTGAATTCCTGATCTTTCCAAGACTTTTATCATGAATGGGTGTTGGATTTTGTCAAATGCTTTTTCTGCATCTAACGAGATGACCATGTGGTTTTTGTCTTTGAGTTTGTTTATATACTGGATTACGTTGATGGATTTCCGTATATTGAACCATCCCTGCATCCCTGGGATGAAACCTACTTGGTCAGGATGGATGATTGTTTTGATGTGTTCTTGGATATCAAGATAGCAAGAACTTTATTGAGTATTTTTGCATCAATATTCATAAGGGATATTGGTCTGAAGTTTTCTATCTTTGTTGGGTCTTTTTGTGGTTTAGGTATCAGAGTAATTGTGGCTTCATAGAAGGAGTTGGGTAGAGTACCTTCTGTTTCTATTTTGTGGAATAGTTTGTGAAGAACTGGGATTAGATCTTCTTTGAAGGTCTGATAGAACTCTGCACTAAACCCATCTGGTCCTGGGCTTTTTTTAGTTGGGAGACTATTAATGACTGCTTCTATTTCTTTGGGGGATATAGGGCTGTTTAGATCATTAACCTGATCTTGGTTCAACTTTGGTACCTGGTATCTGTCTAGGAACTTCTCCATTTCATCCAGGTTCTCCAGTTTTGTTGAGTATAGCCTTTGGTAGAAGGATCTGATGGTGTTTTGGATGTCTTCAGGATCTGTTGTTATGTCTCCTTTTTCATTTCTGATTTTGTTAATTAGAATGCTTTCCCTGTGCCCTCTAGTGAGTCTGGCTAAGGGTTTATCTATCTTGTTGATTTTCTCAAAGAACCAGCTCCTTGATTGGTTGATTCTTTGAATAGTTCTTCTTGTTTCCAGTTGATTGATTTCGCCCCTGAGTTTGATTATTTCCTGCCGTCTACTCCTCTTGGGTGAATTTGCTTCCTTTTGTTCTAGTGCTTTTGGGTATGTTGTCAAGCTGCTAATGTGTGCTCTCTCTAGTTTCCTTTTGGAGGCACTCAGAGCTATGAGTTTTCCTCTTAGAAATGCTTTCATTGCGTCCCATAAGTTTGGGTATGTTGTGGCTTCATTTTCATTGAACTCTAAAAAGTCCTTGATTTCTTTCTTTATTCCTTCCTTGACCAAGGTATCATTGAGAAGAGTGTTGTTCAGTTTCCACGTGAATGTTGGCTTTCTATTATTTATTTTGTTATTGAAGATCAGCCTTAGTCCATGGTGATCTGATAGGATGCATGGGACAATTTCAATATTTTTGTATCTGTTGAGTCCTGTTTTGTGCCCAATTACGTGGTCAATTTTGGAGAAGGTACCATGAGGTGCTGAGAAGAAGGTGTATCCTTTTGTTTTAGGGTAAAATGTTCTGTAGATATCTGCCAGATCCATTTGATCCATAACTTCTGTTAGTTTCACTGTGTCCCTGTTTAGTTTCTGTTTCCATGATCTGTCCATTGGTGAAAGTGGTGTGTTGAAGTCTCCCACTATTATTGTATGAGGTGCAATGTGTGCTTTGAGATTTACTAAAGTTTCTTTAATGAATGAGGCTGCCTTTGTATTTGGAGCATAGATATTCAGGATTGATAGTTCCTCTTGGAGGATTTTACCTTTGATGAGTATGAAGTGCCCCTCCCTGTCTTTTTTGATGACTTTGGGTTGGAAGTCAATCTTATCAGATATTAGAATGGTTACTCCAGCTTGTTTCTTCATACCATTTGCTTGGAAAATTGTTTTCCAGCCTTTCATTCTGAGGTAGTGTCTATCTTTTTCTCTGAGATGAGTTTCCTGCAAGCAGCAAAATGTTGGGTCTTGTTTGTGTAGCCAGTTTGTTAGTCTATGTCTTTTTATCGGGGAGTAGAGTCCATTGATATTAAGAGATATTAAGGAAAAGTAATTGTCGTTTCCTGTTATTTTTGTTGTTAAAGTTGGCATTCTGTTCTTGTGGCTGTCTTCTTTTAGGTTTGTTGAGGGATTACCTTCTTGTTGTTTCTAGGGCGTGGTTCCCGTCCTTGTATTGTTTTTTTTCTGTTATTATCCTTTGAAGGGCTGGATTCGTGGAGAGATAATGTGTGAATTTGGTTTTGTCGTGGAATACTTTGGTTTCTCCATCTATGTTAATTGAGAGTTTGACTGGGTATAGTAGCCTGGGCTGGTATTTGTGATCTTTTAGTTTCTGTATAACATCTGTCCAGGATCTTCTGGCTTTCATAGTCTCTGGTGAAAAATCTGGTGTAATTCTGATAGGCTTGCCTTTATATGTTACTTGGCCTTTTTCTCTTACTGCTTTTAGTATTCTATCTTTATTTAGTGCATTTGTTGTTCTGATTATTATGTGTCGGGAGGTATTTCTTTTCTGGTCCAGCCTATTTGGAGTTCTGTAGGCTTCTTGTATGTTCATGGGCATCTCTTTCTTTAGATTTGGGAAGTTTTCTTCTATAATTTTGTTGAAGATGTTTGCTGGTCCTTTGAGTTCAAAATCTTCATTCTCATCCACTCCTATTATCCGTAGGTTTGGTCTTCTCATTGTGTCCTGTATTTCCTCAAATCCTACTTTTAACGATGGTTCTTAAATGCTTTAACTTCCCTTTTAGCCCACCACCCACCAGACGTAGTGGAAAAGAAAGAAGACGGGGAAGTGGACCTGTTTAAGATAGAAATGGTTTCTTTGGAGCAACTCCTGTCTATGTTGTCTGGAAATCAGCAGTATAGTTCACAGGTTCCCAGAGGCAGCTCTACATGCAAACACTTCATGGATTCACCAGCAGTCCAGTTTGGTCAAGTCAGGACAGCATACACAAATCAACAGCAGTGGCACTACCTAGCAGAGACAGCCAGGCCTTAGCCTCGGCATGAGTCAGCAGAAGGGACCTGGAAGGACTCCAGGAAAAGTTCTCAGCTGTGCCTCTCTCAGCAATGCAAAAATCAGCGAAGACTTGAGACCAACAAGCATTGTACAGCTACCTTTATAAGCAAACCTAACTCAGCTTCTGTCATTGTCTATCCAGTTCTGTTTATGCAAACGTCCAAATGTCAAGTGTCCTCCATGTGTCTTGCCTCAGTACAAGTGTCTGTCTCAGCTGACATCACTCTGACAATCAGCCCCAGTCTGCAGAAGCCCCAAGAAGCTGCCAACACACCACCAGCAGTGTTTTGGTGCATTTCTCTCTACGGAGTCCTGACAAATGCAGCAATGTAAGGTGGATCAATACATGTGTGTCATTAGCAAAGAATCTTTCATCACGTGTCCTTTCATGTGTTTGCTTTAGTAGAACATCATCCAACACAAAGGACAAAGAACCCTTAACTTTCCACCTCAGCAGTGTGTTAACATTTGTGGATATTCATAGGGATGAACCTTTTTTGGAGTCAGTGTGGGGTGGGGCTAGCTCAGCACAGCTCTTGGAGATCAATATGATCCCAGGTGGCAGCTCAGACCAGGGACATCCACATGGTCTTTAGTGCTAATATCTCACAATAACTGCCTGTAGTACATGGACACAGTCCTTATTGTCTGTCTTGTCATCTGTTACAACAGCCATCAGTTCGTGGCACAGTTCTTACAGCCTGCCTTGTCAGAGGTCACAAAAACAGCCTGTAGTTCTTCATGGGCACAATCCTTACTGTCTCCCTTCTCAGCTTGACAGGAGAACAGCCTGTCGGCCATGGCACAGTCCTCACTCTCTGCCTTCCTGACAGTATTTTACTGTTGTGAGCTTCACCAAAATTACTCATTCAGATTTGTTCATAACATCCCAAACTTTTTCTACCATATTTCTTCAAACTTTTCTAAATTCATCCCAAAAACCAATTCTAAAGACTTACAAACCCACATAGTCACAACAGCGAACCCACTTCTATATTACTTTTCTGTGATTTAAAAAGATTAGTGTTGTAGCTTACATGTAGCAGTAGAGGACAACTCCTGGTTTCCGGTTCTCTCCTTTTGATCACATAGGTTCTGGGGATAAAACTCAGGTCATCAGCTTTGATGGCATGCACATTTAGCTGCTGAACCATCTTGCTGGCCCTTGCATTTGTTACGTTTACATTGCTATAACCAAACAACTAAGGGAGGAAGGGCTTCTTTTAATTCATAGTTTGAGAGGGTTTGGCCCATGGTTTCTCAGCTCATGCACTTGGGCAGAACACCACAGTAGTGGAAACATGTGGAGGAGGAGAATATTTACCCCATAGAGGATAAGATGCCTACAGAAACAAGGGGCCAGAGGGAAGATAGTACTTTTAAGGACATGCCTTCATGACCTACTTTGCTTAGCCAGGCCACCAACATATGGCCACCAGCCAAGGAGCAAGTGTTGAACACTTGAACCTGTGGAGATAGTTCATATACAAATCATAACATAAAGAGATTGTTTTATGTTCAT
This sequence comes from Mus caroli, assembly GCF_978045245.1. Lineage (NCBI taxonomy): Eukaryota > Metazoa > Chordata > Mammalia > Rodentia > Muridae > Mus > Mus caroli. Next base: position 92,218,822 of record NW_028227262.1, read on the forward strand.
GGGGGAAAGCCTTTATTTCCTGTGGAAAGATAGGTGCTGCCTGTGTGTTCTCCTTTATCATCTTTCCACGTTTTCCTGGTAACCATATTTGCTTTCTTGTTAGGTCCCTCCCACTCTTGATAAAAGCTTGAACAGAAGCTGCTTGCTAAAGGCCTGTCTTTGCCTGCTCTCTCTCTCTCTCTCTCTCTCTCTCTCTCTCTCTCTCTCTCTCTCTGTCTCTGCCTCTGTCTCTCTCCCCCACCCCTTCTCTCTCAGGGCTGGCTGATGGGCTTCTTCTGGCCATTGTTGGGTATTTTTCTCTGAGTTTCTGTTCTACTGTGCAACTGGATGGTTGAGACTTTGACAACCATCTCTGAATAAGTAAATGCATTTATATATGTTATTCTTAATTACTTTCTCATGAATCAGCCCATTTAATATTTACAGTTATCAATTCTAATCCTTACTCTTTTACCTTTAAACTTTTACTTTGAAATGATCCCAATTTGAGGTATGAAGTTTCTTTTAGCTGTGCAAATGGGAGCAGAGAGAAATGCTGTTCTTTTTTCCCTGACTTCAAGAATATTTATACCTTCTAGAAAACAAAAGATGTAATTTCATTACCAGAGCAATGTGATTAAGATGATCAAGTAAACTTTAGAGACCCAAGACGTGAGTTTATTTAAGCTAGGCATCATGGTGCCCAGTCACTTGTTCCATTTCTTCAGCTTTCCATGTGTCTGTGGCCTGCTTCTCTGATGCTAGAAGGAGACCCCCACACATTCTCTTGACTTCAGCATGCATTACCTCCAAATAAAAATTTAATAATACTTTTTAAAAATCAACAAACTGGCTATGGGAAAGTGCTTCATCTTGGTTTAATTTAACTTCTGTAGTTTATTTTTTTTTTAATTTTTTCCACTCGTAGAAGCAGAAACAGCAGTAAACCAAAGAAAATTATTGCTTTGACATTAAAAAAAATGACAGTGTATGCTGGTATATGACTAAAATGATAACAACTTTCAACCTCACTGAATGGGACGAGACCAGGTTAGGCATTATAGCAAGATCTGTCCACAATAAAAGAAATTAGATTATCATTTTGCTTAGTAAGCTCAAAGAGCACTGCTCGACAAGACAGCAAAGGGGGCTAGAGATATGACTGCTCTTGCAAAGGACCTGGGTTTGGAGCACACACATGTGCTCACAACCATCTGTTATTTCAGTTACAGGCACCCAATACCCACTTGTGTTGTCAATGGGTACCAATAGTTAGGATTACTATTGATGTGGGGAAACACTATGAGCAAAGAAACCTGGGGAGGAAAGGGATTATTCAACTTCTACATCACAGGTCATTATCAAAGGAAGTCAGGGCAGAAACTCAAGCAAGGCAGGAACCTGGAGCAGGGGCTGCTGCAGAAGCGATTTGGAGTGCTGCTTACTGGCTTATCTACCGTGGTTTGCTTCATCTGCTTTCTTGTAGAAGCCAGGACCACTAGCCCAGGGATGGCACAATGGGCTGGGCCCTATCCCATTAATAATTTAAAAAATGCCCCATAACTAATCTTATGTAACCACTTTCTCAGTTGAAGTTTCCTCTTTCAGATAACTCTAGCTTGTGTCAAGGTATAGATATATAAATGACATAATACTATCCAGGACAGGCACCACACATGCATGTGGACATACATACATGGAGGGGAAACACTCACACACATAAAATAAATAAATCTAAAATTAAATGAAATCAAGATAGGTATAAAACTATTTCCTAAATCTAAGGGCCTGGTGTTCCCTTTGGAAAACAGTAAAGTCACTTTTAGGGACTACAGGATGATCAACTCTTTCTGTAGAAAATTTGATACCATCTCTGCCCTGTAGACTTTTACATTTTTATTTATTTTGGTTCTTTGAGAATTTTATATAGGCATATTATATTTATATCACTTCCATCTCCTCTTCCACCTCCTCTCCCTCCTCCTCTAACTCCTCCCATGTGCCCTCCACTGCCTCTGAATTCAATTTCATGGCCTCTTCTAGCATTATTCCTGTTACATATATCACCCACTGAATCCAGTTAGTGCTGGTCATATATGTATGTACTTAGGGTTGACCACTTGAGATTAGATAATCTACCAGGCAGATAAGCTATCTTCCTGCAGAACATTTATTCTTCCTCTTTTAGCAGTCATCGACTCTTCATCTGGGGATGGAGCCTTGTCAAATTACCCCATTGGCATTGGCAAGTCAACTGGTATTGTTACTATGCAGGTCTTTAGGCAGTCATATTGTTGAGATTTTGTGACAGCAGCTTCTTCCCTGCCATGTCTAGAAAACACTATTGTGCAGCAGAAATCTTGGTCCCATGATCCTTAAAATGTTTGCACCCCCCTCTCTCATGGTATTTTTTGAGGCTTAGGTGTAGGGGCTGGATTTAGATATGCCAACTAAGTGGACAGTCGGCAGGCACTTATGTTTTACATTTTCACCAGTTGTGGATTTCTGTATTAATCTCTATCTATTCCAAAAAGAAAATTCTTTGATGGAGGGTGAGAGCTATACTTACTTACCAGTGGATATAAGGATATGTATTTAGAATACAGTTAGGAACACGGCAATAGTATGTTCTCATCTTAGGCTGTGACTTCTCAAGCCATGGGTAGTTGGCTAGGTTTACCTAACTGGGCTGCCTTATCTGCCTCAGTGGGAGAGGATGTACCTAGTCCAGCAGTGACTTGAGGTACCAAGGAGGGTTGGTACCCTGTTGGGACCTCCCCCTTCTCAGAGGTGAAGGGAAGGGGAGCATGAGGGCTACGTAAGGGACTGGGAGGAGTTGGGGTGCTGTGATTAGGATGTAAAGTGAATACATTAGTTAATGAAAAATAGCACTACTAACATTTCCTCTCTCTTTTGGTTTGCTTTAGGATTGTTTCCTGCCCTTAGTACAAACTCTTGCTCAACAGCAGCTGGACAGGATCAGTGTGGCACACACAGCTGTCCTTTACGTTGTTCTGAATTATAGACATTAGGTTTCCTTTTCTGGCATTATTTCCTACTACGTGGTAGTGACAATTTAGAGCAATTAAACTAGTCTTTCTTATAGCCTTTAGGTTTCAAGCACAGGACTTTGGCGGAAAGCTAATCACAGTAAAACACATGGGGTCTTGTGGGCAGACAATGGCTAGAGCTCGACCTAAGCCTTCCAGCATACATATGTGGCTCCATCTCCTTGACTAGCATCTTTACTTCATCACCATACTCTTTCCTGCTCTGCCTGGACGTACATCAGGAAATGTGTTAAAAGAACGGTTCTGTGTGACAGATGCAGTGGCATCCTCCTGCAATCCCAGCTTTCAGGAGACAGGGCAGGAGCATGGTGCGTTTAAGACCTACCTTGTTTATCTATAGACTTTGAAGCCCATCTGGCCTACATATTGAAACTCTATTTCAAAACCCAAACAAGCAAAACCTCAAACATCTGCCATGAACAACCAGCCAAGCCAAGCAAGAACCCAACAGGTTGTAGGAGAGTCAGCTACTAGCCAGAGATGATGGCGTGCTACATGAAATGATTTTGCCCTATCTGTTGTATTTTAGGCTAGAGGTGACAAAGGCTGCTGAGGCTTTTACAGTCACTTCATGTCCCAGTGCAAAATCAAGCCTGGAGTTGGTCAACACTGTTCCAGAGACTAGACTTGCCATGAAATGAAGTAAGAGCAATGGCAGCACGCTATCAAGAGTCACTTTTGTTACAGAAAACTGAACGTACACATAAAAGCAGGAAACGGGATGGTTACCATTGAGGAACACGTTGCTTCCCTTTACCCACTCATGACCCACCTTCCTTATTCTAGTTCCCTCATCCTTACCTGTTTATTCCACAGCCAATTTCAACCATATTGTATAATGTGTAAAAATTTTAATAAGCATCCTTAAGGATTATATACCAAATATGAGTGCAGTACCTATTTTGTCTAAAAAAAAAATAGTAAAAAAATTCCTTAATTTTCTGAAATACTCAGTTTTTATAGTTTCCCAATCACATCATTAATGTTTCTGGTAATTTCCTTGAATGGAAAGCTAAATAAAATTAATATGTTATAATTGGTTGATATGTTTTCCTGTTTTTCTCTGTCTCATTTGTCTGTTTTTTTTCTCAATCCCTCTCTCCCTCCCCCCTCTATCTCTATCTGTCCAACTCCCCGCCTCTGTCCCTCTGTCTCTGTCTCTGTCTCTGTCTCTGTCTCTGTCTCTCTCTGTGTGTGTGTGTGTGTACATGGATGCCAGAACAGGACATCTTGATCTTAATTGGGCTTATTGCTTTTTTTTTTTTTTTTTTTTTTTGGTTTTTCGAGACAAGGTTTTTTTGTATAGCCCTGGCTGTCCTGGAACTCACTTTGTAGACCAGGCTGGCCTCGAACTCAGAAATCCGCCTGCCTCTGCCTCAGTGCTGGGATTAAAGGCGTGCGCCACCACACCCGGCGGGCTTATTGCTTTGAGAGAGGTCTCTCACTGAACCGGATGTTCGCTGTTTCAGCTAGGTTAGGTGGCTAGAGAACTCTCAGGATCCACCTCTCACTGTTCTCCAAGGCTGTTTTTACAGGAATACACAGCAGTGCTGAGCTTTTTACATAGGGGCTGGCATCTGAACTCAGTATTTCAGGCCTGCTGAGCAAGTGTTCTTACCCACTAAGCCATACACCCAGCTACTGGTTGAGTTTATGCAAATAGCTCATCTAAGATTCCCACTGCCCCTTTCTCAGCATGCTTGCAATTTATTTATTGAAAAAAATTCATTGCTCGTCTGTCTTACAATTTCACAATCAATCCTGTACATTCAACCAGCAACAAAACCATTTCTCAAAGTCAAAAGATTGGACACAGTTGGTGTATCTCACTTGAGGCCCATTAGCTTCACAAGCTGCATGTGGCCTCCATGTGTTCCCTGGTTGGCTTGTCTCTATGTTATTTTAGGGGTCATTGATAGTCATTGGCCAGAACAAGTAAGAAGAGCTAAAAGAAATCTCCCATCCCCAAACCAGGGACATAAAACAGGCCCAAGGCTTTAAAAAAATTCTACTGCCCATGATAAGCCCCATCACACACTCTGGAGCCCTGGCATAACAAAAATAAACAATATGATTTGTCTCTCACCATTCAGTTAAAACAAAACAAAACAAAACAAAACAAAACAAAACAAAACAAAACAAAACAAAACAAAACAAAACAAGTTTATCCAGAAAAGCAGTTTCTTAGGTCCTCCCCTTTCCCAGCTCCCCAACTCCTACTCTGTCCCCCTCTGCTCTCCATTCTCCACTACAAAAACTGATTCCAAGACTTTGCATGTTGCATTCTACCTAGGCCTCAAATACTGAGTTTCTAAGTTTGGGGAGGCCAAGCTCTTAGGACACTTAAAGTCCACTCTCAACATTTTGAGAAGTTTCAGGTTAGTGAGAGATCCTGTCTCAAGGACACAACATTTTGAGGTTAAATTGAGTCTTTTCTAGTTTCCTTTGCTGACTTTTTTTTTTAACAAGAACACCTTTAAAAAGTAATTCTCCTGATTTATAAGTGACTACTGAATGTAATGAGAAGAATCAACTTTTATTTCCTTTAGATTATTTGGTGAAACAGAATATATTTCAAATATGACCTCAGTCTTTGAGGGATATGGTCATCAAGAGTAAATCTAGGGGCTGAGAATATAGCTCCATCAGTAAAGTGTTTGCATGAACCAGAGTTTGATCCCCAGAACCCATGTTAAAAAGTGGGTGTAGCAGTGTTCACTTGTAATTCCAGTTTTGGGGAGACAGAGACAGGTTCATTTTGGGTTCTATGGCTAGTCAATTTAGTCTACTTTGAGAAGTTTCAGGTTAGTGAGAGATCCTGTCTCAAGGACACAAAGCAAAAAAAAAAAAAAAAAAAAAAAAAAAACCAAACAATAATTATAAACAGCATAGAGGTTGTTTTCTGGTCTCCATTCTCATGTGCATATATGCACATGTACCTCTCACACACACATGTGCACACACACAGGCACTTAGAAAGTTGTGCACATAAGAAGAGTGAAGCCCTAGTTCTGGGATCTAATTTTTGTTTTCTGATATTTGAGAGTCAAGAAACCTCTACAGAACTGATAAAACCAAAGTTGGCTGTAGAAACAGAGCTTTCCTTCCTCAGGATAGCCGAAGGAGAATGTTAGAAACAAACCATGCTTCCTTTAGACAGGAGCCCTTCTGGGTTAAAAAACCCAGACACTATTGCAGATGCCAAGAAGTGCTTGCTGACAGGAGCCTGTTACAGCTGCCTCTTGAGAGGCTCTACCAGAGCCTGACAAATACAGAGGCAGATGCTCACAACCATTGGGCTGAACACAAGGACTCCAATGGAGGAGTTAGAGAAAGGACTGAAGGAGTTGAAGAGGTTTGCAATCCCATAGGAAGAACAGCAGTATCAACCAACCAGACCCTATCTCCCAGAAGTCCCAGGGATTAAACAACCAACCAGAGTACACATGGAGGGACCCATGGCTGCAGCCGCATATATAGCAGAGGATGGCATTGTCTGGCATCAGTAGAAGGAGAGGCAGTTGGTCCTGTGAAGGCTCGATTCCCCAGTGTAGGGGAATGTCAGGGCAGCGAAGTGAGAGTGGGTGCGTCGTAGGTGGAACACCCTCATAGAAGTAGGGGGTGGTGGGATGGGATAGGGGAGTTCTGGAGTGCAAACTGGGGAAGGGGATAACATTTGAAATGTAGATATATAAAATACCCAATAAAAAAAGAAAGAAAGAAACCATACTCAGAATCAATGTTTGCGACTTTGAGTTTGTCTCCTCTCATTCCTGAATCTAAACAATGTACTCCACAGTTCCACTTTGTAATTTTAATTATAAAAGGAAATTCTTTCAGTTAAGAAACACACACACACACACATACAAAAACCAGTTCAGGTATCTTTTTATTTAAATTTAAAACTGCTTAACCTGTTAACCTTTTGGAAATTACATCTTTTAAATAATTGTAACTTACACACACACACACACACACACACACACACACACACACACACACACACAAAGACGTAAGTCTGCCTCTCCTCTCTCCTTCCCCCTCTTTGTCTGTCACATTTAAATTTGAGACACCCACTATCCCCTATTTCAACTTGATAAGCCAGACTTTGTTCACATTCCAACTCTCCTGAGATTCTGTTCTCTTGTGTAGTCTAGGACCTGGCTTTACCTGAGTGAGGGTCCCTAGGTAGATGGGGCACTCCTCCAGCTACTTGCAGCTGCACCAGGCTGATTCTCTCTAAGAATTTGAAAAACATATGAAACTCAAGAAGAACGAAGATCAAAGTGTGGACACTTTGCCCCTTCTTAGAATTGGGAACAAAACACCCATGGAAGGAGTTACAGAGACAAAGTTTGGAGCTGAGATGAAAGGATGGACCATCTAGAGACTGCCATACCCGGGGATCCATCCCATAATCAGCCTCCAAACGCTGACACCATTGCATACACCAGCAAGATTTTGCTGAAAGGACCCTGATATAGTGGTCTCTTGTGAGGCTATGCCGGGGCCTGGCAAACACAGAAGTGGATGCTCACAGTTAGCTATTGGATGGAACACAGAGCCCCCAATGGAGGAGCTAGAGAAAGTACCCAAAGAGCTAAAGGGATCTGCAACCCTATAGGTGGAACAACAATATGAACTAACCAGTACGCCCACCCCTCCCCCCCCAGCTCGTGTCTCTAGCTGCATATGTATCAGAAGAGGCCTAGTCGGCCATCATTGGGAAGAGAGGCCCCTCGGTCGTGCAAACTTTATATGCCTCAGTACCGGGGAATGCCAGGGCCAAGAAGTGGGAGTGGGTGGGTAAGGGAGTGGGGGCGGGGAGGATCTGGGGGACTTTTGGGATACCATTTGAAATGTACATGAAGGAAATACCTAATTAAAAAAAAAAGAATGTAACACGCTGCTTGTGGCAGCTATCCTTTCTCAGATACTGACATCGCAGACAGGATTTTTCACCCGGGAAGCAAGTTAGCACCAAAACACCTTGATTCTAAGGTGTTAAGATCTTGGTGCCAGGCTCATCCCACTCCCCATCTGATTCTCTGTCTCCTGCCTGGGAATCCTAGAGCCTGATGCTGGTTTGTGGTGTGAAACCCTCCCCCATCCCCAGAAAAGTATAATACCAGACCCCAGCTCTGCCACAGAGGCTCCGACTCTCTTCAGAGGCTCACCATGCAGGTTTCTCTGATGCTGGGTTATGAACTCTGCTTGTCCCACTGCTGTCCCTCTGTCTGTCTGCCCATGTTGTTAATTACTCTGTAATAAGCCCAGTATTTCTCAGCAATCCATCTCAGACCTCTTGAAACACCCACTCTACATCTAACACCTAGCACCATTGACAGTAAATGTTCATTGTTTATGCTTTTCTGTAGTTATTGAATTTGTACCCTCTAGTTTTATATTATTTCATTATATCTTGTTTAATAAAAAGATAATAAAAATTAAAAAGAATGTATATATTTTTAAAAAGGTGGACTCATCCTAGGCATTAATTATAGGTTACAAATGTCAATTTTACTATTTTTTTGTTAGAGATTTAGCAGACGTCCCATACTGGATAGAAAATTAGAGTCTTAACTCCTTAGTCCATTTTTTTTCAGTGTGTATGTATGTGTGTATTATAATTGAAGATAATGTTTTTTTTATAATAGTTTGAACAGTGGTTAGCTCAGAACTTGACAGCTCATCACTTAAGCTAGGACAATTTATTTTAGTCTTAATTTTGTTACACTAAGAAGCGAGAAAACTAACACATTTAACCTTTCTAATCCACAGGGATATGTCAAAGAAAAATTAAACCATGGAGCATTTATCAGAGAAACATCCTGTGTGCCATTAGTCCCCTGTAGTTTTAGTCCCCTGTAGTTTGTGTCGAGCAACACCTGTGATGTTTATCCTTAGTGTATCCCAGAAAATTACAGTAATGCTCCTTGGTGCAAATCCTCTCCTTCCCAGGCTGCCTTCTGCCAATTTCTCCCCCTGTCATCAGTGCCTGTGCTCACTCTTGCACTCCAAGCACACATTTTCCACTGGGTAGGAACCACCTCTAGTTCTGCACTTGGCCAATCACAGAGAGGCTTCGGTGGTCAATCAATGCTTCATGATCCCTGTGGAGGCCAAGTCTTTGCTCCTGTGTTTTGGTGTAGTCAGCAAACTATATCAGAAACGCAGACAGAACGTTTGTGTCACCACCAATGGCAGAATTTATTGAACAGCAATAAATCCACAACGTCTGGCGGTATCTCTGGCAGTGACTGAGCAGACACTTCTGCCTTTCTCAATAGCCCTGGTGGAGGCGTTCGAAGCTCCTCTTGTTCCACACTTTCAGCTTGCACGTCACATATTACATGGTAAGTTTATCTATGTGTGGATGTATAGGTAGGTTAAGGGTGATGTAAGACCATTCTTAATAAGAGTTAACGAGGAAAAGAGTTTCAAAAAGACACAAGAAGCCAGAGCTGGGAAATGGATGAAAATGTAGTTTCCCTGGGAATGAGATAATTCACCAGCTGAAGGGTAGAAACACTGAGAAGCGACTCCTGCTGTTGGCAGAGGCAGGACACAAGGCCAGAGTTCAACTGTTAGAGTGATGCAGAAAGACAGGACTGGATCAGAACAGACAGATGTACGGCAAATCCAGACAGGTGAACAGATGGCACCTGGGGACTGAGATGAGCTGAAGCCATTGGGACAGTTGGCAGTTCTCTGTCCCCTGGTCCTCTGACACACATGTGGGTTGGTTAGGTGACCTGGGACTGGGAACTGTTACCATTGCAGCATTGAATGTCTTCCTTTTTCACAGGGCACAGGTGAGGGGGTTGCACTCTTTCCTTAGTCTGCTGTGTTTGATAAGTCATTGTGCCTGTTTTTCCTGATATTATCTTAGTGTAATAATGTGCTTACAGACCCAGTTCACCCTTTCTACTTTTAATAGGAATGGGTCATTTATCAGTTTGCTCTATGTGGATGATGCTATGATGCTAGACAGATGACAGTGATTATTTATGAACCCAAGTACAGCGTCATTCTTAAAGTGGAGTCTCTCAGGACAAAGCAATCAGGATAGACTCTATTTTATACAAATGGAGTAACTTAGGACAGACTACAACTTCAATCTTAACATTTTACAAGGTTTCATTACCTGGGTTGGGCCTTTCCAGGCGTCCTCAGAGCTGCCCTCAGTAGAAGACATCTGACAAGACAAGGATGAGGAGCTGGGGCAGGGGAATGCTAGCTGTGGTTATGTCCAAGATGGATCCTGGAGTGAGAGCTGGGCTCTATTCTGAACTTTGCTGCTGTCACTAGCATGCTCCAGTCTCTCCAAAGTCCTTTGGCAGCCATTGTTTGTATTGAACCTGTTGATGCAAAAACACAGCTGTAATAAGAATAAGAGAGTAAGGAATAAGAGAGTTTATTTTGGATCTACATATGAATGGCTATGGCCCAGGAACATAGATTCACGTCATCTCACATTACATGTTTCAATGCAATAATAGCTGTAGAATGAAAGAAAGTCATAATCAAGGTAGCTTTCAGATCAATCGATTGATGGGAACATCAGGTAGGTAGGTTATGGCAAAGCACTGGACATCTCTGCTGTAGGTCTCAGATATTATGACATTTTAAACTTTTGGGCTGGTGGAAGATCGTACCCTGTTGATACATCCCAAATGGAACTACCTGTTAGTCATAAGAATATTATGTCAGACACAGAGGTGGCCAATGAATGACTATTAATGCGGGCTAAAGAAATTCCAAGATAACCTTGCTCTGTATTTGCAACACTTGAATTCTCCACAGGTCAGTGTTGATGGAAGATTCAGTGATTCATTTACAATTAATGAATAGAGAGGAGGGTCTATGTCTAGCCTTATTATAGGTGACATTCATAATGACTCTAAGTAAGAAGGGAGAAGGTATTATTTTCCTCTGGTAAGTGGTTTTCTAGAATACGACTATGTAGAATGCTATGCACTGACTATGTTGCCCCCAAACTCATTAGTTGAAACTTTAATCCCCAGAGTAGTGATATCTCCAGGTAGGATCCTTGAGAGCTACCTAGGGTTGGGTTAGGCTGTGAAGCTAGAAGCCCACTAATGGGATTATTGCTTTTTATGGAAGGAAAAGATGACATTGTTGAAAGAAGGTGAAGGAAGACACAGGAGGGGAAAGGTCCTCACTCAATCCACAACTATGCTGACCTCCTAGTTTTAGATCCCCAGCCTCTGAACCATGAGGAACAAACATTACATAAACCACTGACTCTGTAGTGCTTCTTGTTTCAGAGCAGCCTGGATTGACTAAGAATAATGGGGGAGGTATTAAGATCCATCATTTTCCAGAAGCACAGAGCTCAGGTAAAGTTCAACACTGTCATTTAAAAAAACCATCAGTATCCAAAAAAATTTGTTCCGTATTGATGACGTTCTGTTTCTAGTGGGATGTTGGCAGGTGAGTCAGATCTTTACCGTCTTTCTCAGTGCAGAACTCTGCTGAGCTGGTGCAATGCTTCCTGCCCTTGCTGGATGAAGTCACAAGCATGGGAAGAGACACTGCAGGTCCAGAAAAATGAAATCACCTATAGCCAGTAAGTTCCCTGACAGCTTCTACAGCCAAGCTTTAGCTGCCCATATACAGACTTCTGTCTAAAATGCAAATGGAAAACAAAGATGAGGACAATTGTTTCATTTTTCCAACTTGCTGTTCAAGCACAGAGTGGGAGAACATCATCGTCGTTGTCGTCGTTGTTGTCATCATCATCATCATCATCATCATCTGTGTATACAAACACACAGGCACATAGTTTGTTTTTTGCATTTGATTTTGATTTTGCATATGAAAGAAAATGTGATGTTTTCTGGGTCTCACTTATTTTACATAACATAATGATCGCCCGTTCCACCCATTTTCCTGAAAAATCTCAGTTTCATTCTTCACTATAGTAGAATAAAATTCTATTGTGCGCATATATACCACATTTTCTACATCCACTCATTTGTTGATGGACATCTGGGAGAGCTCTGCTTCCTAGGTATTCTGAATAGTGCAGCAATAAACATGGGTATACAAATATCTCATAGCCGTTCAGAGTATAGTTAGCTACTCTCATAACAGGCATCCCTCTATTGCATCAGTGGACAAACTTTTCCTGGCAAATTGGTATTGTAACCAGAAAGATCTACTGTTAGGGAAGGTTGCCGAGGACTTTGGTAATCTCCTATATCATTTTAGGAATCTCTGGGTATTCCTTGTCCAAAAACTCATAGTAAGGTATTCCACATCTGGAACCGAGATTTTTGTTTAATAACTGGTAGTGTTGACAGGGAAGTGTCCCACGTACTCTTGGGCATCTGAATACTTGGTCTCTACTTGGTGGTACTGTTTAAGGAGGCTTAGAAGGTGTGGCTTGATGGAGGACGTATAATACTGGGGGCATACTTTAAGATCATAAAGACTTGTGCTATTTGAGTTTGTTCTCCGCTTCCTATTTGTGGTGTGAGATATGAGCTCTTTGCTGCTGCTCCAGCATCATGTCTTCTACCTGCTGCTATGCTGTCCCTAACACTGTGAATCTTAACTTCCTTGAACCATGAGCCTTCCTCAAACCTTTCTGTTTATAAATTGTCTTGGTCATAGTGTTTGATCACAAGGAGAGAAAATTAACTAATCCAGTAACTTATGGATTCTGGGAGCAATATTATTCACTCATGCAGGGGACCTCCATTCAAATTCATAAATTGTAAAGTCGAGGGTTTTCAATTTGGTGGTGGTTGTTTGTTTTTGTGGGATAGGTTCTTACTAAGTAGCCATGGTGGGCCTGGAGCTTACTGTATAGACCAGGCTAGCCTTGAACTCACAAAGATCTGCCTGCCTCTGCTTCTCAAGTGCTGGGATTGAAGGCATGCACTACCATGCCCAGGTCATAGGACTTTTCATATTATGCATATTTTTTTCTGAATTAAAACAATTTTTTTCCAAAAGAGAGAGAAGAAAACTCTCTAAACCCAGGAGATAAATAAAGGTCACATGTTTGGAATAGTGGAAAACTGGAAGATTCTTGAAAGCCCCTCCCCAGATTTATAAAGGGAGAACGAAGCTGGTGAACAGTAAGACTGAGCAGCTAAGCTACTGGGAACAGAGACTTCGCAGAGTGAGCTGCCTGTAAACTGTTCAGAGAGCTCTAAGATTGCAGCTTTCTTGAGTCATCATCCTTGTGGCTGGGATTCCTGGACACCCAGCTCCCTTTCTGAATCAGTACCACTCCTATAACTAATCCCGCAGCCACATTCCTGTTGGTACCACAACAAAAACTCATTGGACTTTAGCTCACAGTTCTAAAGGGATAATGTTCACAGCAGAGAAACAAGTCTGTAAGTCGAAGGCATGGCAGAAGGAACCGATGCTGAGAGCTCACATCTTGAACTTCAAGCACTAAATGAAGAGGACAAACTCAAACTAGACAGGCTTTTTAAATTTTAAAGCCCACCTCCAGTGACATCCTTCTTTCAGAAAGGATGTAGCATCTAAGCCTCATCACCATTCAAATGCCTAAGACTGCAAGGGAACATTTTTCATTAAAAACACCACATTCCACTGCCTTTCCCAAATAGACTTGTGGCCATATCATAACACAAAATGCATCTTATACAACAGTACACATCCCCATAGTCTTTCACAGTTTCAGCACTGTTTAAAAGCTTGAAGTCTAAAGTTCTTCTTAGACTCAAAGAGATCACTTAATTGCAAGCTCCTGCTTTTTTTTTTTAAAAAAAGATCATATACTTCTAACATAAAATGCCACAGGATATACATCACCATTCCAAAAAGGGAGGATGGGGCATAGTGGGGGAAATAATGGACCAGAGAAAGTCCCTTCCCAGTGGGACTTCCCATGCATTCCCCCTTAAATTCCCCCCTTGTTTCTTAGCTCTTCTGGGTCTGTGAATTGCAGTATGATTATCATTTACTCAACAGCCAATATCCACTTATAAGTGAGTATATAGCAAAACCAAACGTTTGGTGGTTAAACTATGTCTGAACCTGGTTCACAGGAAAACCAGATCAAGTGCCAGAGTAAGACGTGCATATCTAGAAACTCTGCTTCCTACAGGTGCCTTCCAGAGTGAGGATTTACAACAGGGCTACAGATCTCGGGCTAGCCAGGAAAGGAAAAAATGGGATCAAAGAGTTAAAAAGCAATTCATGTAGCTGCAATGGCAGGATTAGTCTTATATGTTGACTGGTGGAGCCATGGAAGGCCCAGGTATTTGGTTAAATGTTATTCTAGGAGTGTCTGTGAGGTTAAGATTATGTTTGACTTGGTGGACTCATTAAAGCGGACTATCCCTGCCGTGGGGGCTGGGGCTTACTCAAGCCATTGGCTTGACCAGAACGAAAAGGTTCAGTAAGGAGAATGTGCTTGTACATCTCAGCAGGGATACTGGCTGTCCTGCTTCTGACTCAGACTCACACTTTCAGAGTTGATCTCATCAGCTCTGCCACTTCTTAGACCTTGGAGCTGAACTGGAACGTCAGGCAACCTCTTCCGGATCTTCAATTTGCTAACTGCAGGTCATGAGGCATGTCACTCTCCATATTCACCTCTATCTGAGCCAGTTTCCTACACTCACTACAGTTACTCTGTATCTACACATTTCTCTGTCCTGGAGATGGACCCTGTAACATTCTTTTGGCTTGCCCTGAGAAGATGGGCCCTTGAGATTGGCTGAGTAAAAAGACACTACTCTAGCTCTTGCAAGGTAAAAGGAGCCAGGTAACAGCCTGTGTGGGCCAATTAGTTGGAGTCTCATGAGTAACACTGTGGCTCAAGCATTATGATTTTGGCATTTTTTCTTCACCTATGTGAAACAAGTCGAAAGAGAGAAAGGGTATGTGTCCTGTAGGTGTCCTGTCTTGGCTGATCCTCTGATGTGCCTCTAAATACCAATTGAAGATTCTAAAACCCCTTTCTCCTCCCATCTATTGATCTGATTGCTTTTGGACTCCACCACTGTGATGATATTATTTTATATTTACTAGTGAGCATGGCAATTTAAAGATGAGTGCTAAGAGCCATAGTGTAATGCCATAAAGAGTGCTGGACTCTGTAGAGGGAGGTCTGCCTCCCTTTACACAATGTAATCTCAAATATACTGTATATTGAACAAGTAATTGTCTTGCTTCACATTCCAGTGCTTAAAAATCTTTAGAACAGGCACAGAATGGATAGGAAACTCGATTTAGAAAGAGGAGTCCCATAGAGTCCACTTCTATAACTACTTGGTTGTGTACCTTGGGCAGTACCTAAAACCCCTTTGAACAACATATTTTAGCTAGAGCACCATCCCAGGTTCCCCTTTCCACTCCTGCATCCCACACCACTATCTTCTTACTGCTGGCAGAGCAGGATGGAGCCAAAGGCCTCACCACAGGCAGAAAAGCAGGCTATTAACAGAGCCCAGGTTGCTCTGGTGTAATGCCTTGGGAGTTGTCAGGGCTGGCGCCTCCTCGCTGGCTCTCAAGAACAGAACTAGCTGAGATGACTCTTTCTCTACTTCCACTTTCCTTCCTGGGCTCAACCTCTGAAAAAGAAGAATAGGCAGTCTTGACAGCCACAACGGGGGCAATGCCCAGGCTGAGGGGCACAGAGAAAACACATGAGGGAGGTTGACAAGCTAGGCACAGGGACCGAACTGAACAGGGTGTCATCAACGAATCACAGTCTAGGTAGAGAAGCGACATTAACTTTCAGAGGTTATTGGTGAGATTCTCATGCTCTCGTTAGTGGTCAGCCCCGCATCCATGAACATATGAACAGCACTGAACTTAGTGGGTTATTTAAAGAAAGACACGAAATTGGGAGCTCAAAGTGTGTATGGGGAATTTGAAAGAAGTTGGGGGGGGGAGGAAAATGTGGAATAGATGTGATCATATTTCATTGTATTACGTGCAGGGTACTACCAAGAATATGGTGCGTGGGGGATGAAAACAATGCAGGCTCCTTCTCCATCTTTGGTAGAGGTTTCATCCTCTCTGGGGACTGTACTGGAGAGGAAGGATGCGCCATAGCTTTGGCCCCAGGTGAACCAAGTGCAGAGTGGAGGAAAAAGTACTCCTCTCTTACCGCCACGCCCTTTCCTCCAGTAATGCCTCAGAACATCTGAATCAACAAACTTCCATCCCCCTGTGCCCCTATCCGCTCTGGTCAGCCAGACAGGCAGACACCAACCAGATTATTTCAGTCCACCTCCGGTGGGAGCATTTAATTCTCCCTGCACCCTGCTCAGCTGCCTTCGTGTCAGAGGAGGCGCAGTCCACCAGGGGCGCCCGGGGTGGGAAGGGAGCCAGCCTTTGGCTGCCAAGGGGTGCGGATCCCCGAGGATCTCGACCTGGCCCGCTGGGATGGGTTCTGTCTCCTCCGTGCTGGCGCGGTCCCGCAACACCGTCGTGCAGCCGGGATCGTCGCCGCCTCAGCAAGAAGTGCCGCTCGCTGCTCCCGCGTCTCTCAAAGACTCTAGAACCCAGCGTCGGGTACTCGGGCATCAAGGCTCTTTCAGACCTTCCCCAGCCTGGGAACCGCCGCCGGCCAAGCACAGCCAGCAGATTTCAAAGTTTGAGAGCACGGAGCTGTCCCCGGTGCTGAGGCGTTTGCCAGCTATGTCCCAGTCCTCCCCCAGCGACAGCCCAGGAGGTGAGTTTTGACCGCTGCGCCTGCCTGGAGACCCGCGGAAGTGCTCTCTGGTTCTTGTCTTTGGGGAGAAGGGATGATGAGAGGCTCTGTCTTCCAACCTTATTTCACTTTTCTTGTCTTCATACCCATGGCTTTTTTAGAGTTAAGATGCATTTATGATTCAGTAACGGTTATTTCAAGACTGTCATTCGTTCATAGGGGTTTAAGTGCAGAGGGGAACTATACAGACACACCCTAAAGACCCCCTTTGCTAACTTTGCACCTGTATCTGCACCATGAGGAGAGATCTTTATTCTCACAGACAGGACAAAAGAAGAATTAAGCATTCCTTCCTGTCTTCTTCCAGGGAAATCAGGAAGTGATAAGGAAATTTCTGCAGGTCTAAGACCACTTTCCACGGGTGAAGAATGCAAGTGTTCTGGGGTGTGTGTGTGTGTGTGTGTGTGTGTGTGTGTGTGTGTGACTTTTCTTGGATAGGAAGTGTGCTAGAAGTGAAAAGCTCACACAAAATCTGAACTAAGGTGTGAATCTAAGCTTCCTCCCATGTTTTTCTTGTGATTTTGAGTCAGACACGTGGCTGAGTATCAGTTTATTCATCTGTGGTATGGGGCTGACAGCAGTACTTATTTCACTAGTTTGTTGAACTACAATGCAAGTAGAATCTTGTTTGTAAATGGTAGAATACTATGCAAATATTGAGTATTATACAGGCACTAAACCTTTCCACCTTCTCAAGGCAGAAAAGAGGAAAACCTACTTGGGCATTTTTAGTTTTAGATATTCATAGGATCTATTGAATCTATCAGGCTTTTTTTTTTAATTTTGTGGAACTGGAAGTAAATTTCTTAATTTATTAGTAAAACAGTAACTAACAAAGCATTCATTGGCCTGCCCTTTGGTTATGAATGCTCAATAAGGTTGCTTGTCATGTTTAAAGGACTCAGTAGATTAGGTGTGTAATATTGGTTTTGTTAACAAACAAGAGACTGACTGAGGCTAGTGGACAGGAACCTGGCTTACATTTCAACCCGCTGAGAGCTAAGGATACCTCCATGTTCGTGTCCTTAAGCATTTTCTTATGAAATATTTTCAATGTCCACCTCAGCTTTTGTCTTTTTTAAAACAACTTTTCCACTGAAAGATGACACACAATTTTCTGAAGGGAGGATTTACCACTGTAAAATGTTATTTTTAAGGATATTTTCTCCATCTAGAGGATATGTATTGGTGTACTCCTGGAAAGAAGACTAGAATAGGAGTCATGTGTTCTGCTAAGATCAGCATTTCAGATCTGTTTGTATTGTTTCCTACGCAGTGAAAACTCAAAGGAAGTATTAGAGGGAAAATGGTCAGGAGAATATCCATATTGTGCAAGAGTGAGGCACTACTAAGGTATTTAGAGGTCATTTCTAACATGTGAACATACACTTAGCTTTTATACAGTGTGTCCTGCTCTGTGGCCTAATTATATAAGATGAAGTCTGGGCTTTCCTTGTGGAACTCTTCATTACTAGCTTTTGGTGGTTTCAGTTGAATTACAAACATACACATCCCTGATGTGGAGTAGTTGTTTGGGTGTTATAATTAATTTGTATAATTTATAGTTGCATAAAGCAAATTTCTAGTAGTTTGCATTGAATTAATTTTTGTTCTAGAGGTCATGAGTACACCCTGGAAGTACTTTCCACTTTAACTTTTTTATTGCTTACGAATAGTTTTGTCAATCCTTCCATTTGCATTTCATGCTTTTATGTCCATTTGAAATTATGTTTTGAGTTTTAGATCACCTAAGATTCTTAAGCAGAAGCAAAAAGGTTTCTGAATTTTGTTCTTTCTAAAGAAAGCTACAGGCTGGGTATGTCATGTCTTGTCCTTCCTTCCTTCCTTCCTTCCTTCCTTCCTTCCTTCCTTCCTTCCTTCCTTCCTTCCTCTCTCCCTCCCTCCCTCCTTTCCTCCCTCCCTCCCTCCCTCCCTCCCTCCCTCCCTCTCTCTTTTTCTTCTCTCATTTTTCTATCTTTTTATCTTTTTGAAATAGGGTCTCACTGTACAGACTAGGCTCTCTGAAACTCACAGATATCTGCCTGCCTATCTCCTCAATGCTGGGATCAGAGACACATGCTATCAAGCCCAGCAGCATATACCTTTAATTGCAGATCACAGGAGATAGAGACAGGCAGTTCTTTGTGAGTTCCAGGACAGCCTGGAATACATAGCAATGCAGCAAGTTTTAGGCTTACAAGGGCAACATAGTAAGACCTTGACTAAAAAGGAATAAAAAGAATAAAAGAAAAAGAGAAAGAGGAGGAAGAGGAGGAGGAAGAGGAAGAGGAGGGAGAAAAGGTCATATTTTAGACCTACAGTTGGTTTAGATAACTAGGCTTGTGAGCCAAGTTCATTTTTACTTTCTGTAAGAAGAGGATGAACTGCTCCCACAATATTAGGTTGCCTTTGGCTGAACTGCATCGGATTTCATTATAAATTTATGTTATCAGACAAAATAGCACAGAATTTGTGAACTCCAGGAGCACATTAGCTTGGTATGCTGAATCCTAAGTGTTTATTGTACAAGCCAACCGGACAAGTTCTGAGTGAGATTGCCACATGAAAATTGGTATCACCATTTTACAGAGGAAGACAGCAAGGCACAGGGAGCTAACTGCTCATGTAGCAAACTCAAGAATCTGGTCTCAGGAAGTCTCCTGAGATGCAGACTCATTTCTCCACGCGTCTGTATTAGATTCTGCGTGCTTAGTTCTCATTTATAACTCCTGTAGTTTCTCGCTTAGTGGCATGCTTTGAAAGTTTTGTCTTAGCTCTGGGGAAGGGAAGCAATGGAAAGTTCTGCAAGGAGAGTGTCAGAGCTTTAATGGAGAAAGGATCACCTTGGGTATTACTGAGGTGGTAGTTAAAGTCAAGGACCTTAGGGGAACACCAAACTCAGGGTCTACAGTCAGCTGTATCTTCTCATAAAAATTTAAATTCTTCGAGCCTCTGAGATTTATTGCATCGAGGATAGTGATGGTCCCCTGCTCTTATTTTGCAGTAGAAATTCAGTGAGATAAGATGTCAAAGTTCAAATGGGGACCTGACATACAATAAAGAGAGGTGTTTACTGTATGTATGTATGTATGTATGTATGTATGTATGTATGTATGTATGTATGTTGTATGTGGTGTATGTGCTCATTTGTGTCCATGAAGAGGGCAAAGCAGGATGTCTAGAGTCTTCCTCTATTGCTCTTGATCTTATGGCCTTGAGACAAGGTCTCTTGGTGAAGCAGAAGCTCACTGTTTGAGCTAAACTGGTTGCCTTTGCCTCCTTCAGTGTTAGGGATGTGTCAGGAAGCTACTGGCATGTCTAACTTTGTTCATGGGCTCATGGGGATTTGAACTCAGTGCCTCATGCTTGTAGAGTACTTCTTTTACCCACTGAGCCCCAAACACAGGTGTTTTATATATTTATTTGTTTTCATAGTTTTGAGATCAAAGCTTAATCAATTTTCAATGAAAATCTAACTCAGAATAAACAACAAACAAGTGAAAAAAAAAACCCCTTCCCACAGCTGTTTATGTATAGCCCAACTATCTATGGAAGATTATCAGTGGCTCCTAGCTTTTATTAGAGACCTTTCTGAATGAGTAGGTATTTATTTTGATACTGTTGGTGAAACTCATTTCATTAAGGCTAACAGTCTATATATTAGCCATTTGGAAGCCTTTTAAGGTTTTATTATTTCTACCTGACATTGTTTTGGCCTTGTTTTAACATTTTCATGTACTATTAGTGCTAAATCTCTCATTGTTCCATGTCTCTCTCCTTCCTACCCTCAGTTCCTTCCTGGATGGGACCTTCATGTCTGACAAGTGTTCTACCACTAAATTACACCTCCAATCTCTAAGCATTGATTTAAAATAAAAGTATAACCAAGGGGTCGGGGAAATGACTCAATGGATAAGAGCACTTTCTTTGCAAGAATTAGGGCCTGAGTTAGAATCCCCAGCAGCCATAAGTTGGGCATGGTTGTATATGCCTGCAACCTCAATATTGTGGTGGAGACAGATGGGTCTGAAGAGTTCTTTGGCCAACTAGCCTAGCTGAAAAGTTAAGCTTTCTGTTTGTTACAAGACCAGTGGTCTTTTGTGAAGGTAATAAGGCAGAGAATGATAGAGCAAAGCATCCAAGGTCCTGTTCTGATTGTGTATGCACATATGCCCACATACCTGTGTGTGTACTCAATAGTAACACATGCATACACAGGCATATAGAAGCTAACAGATACACAGACATAGATTCACACACACAGACACACACACACATACAGTGTCCAATCAATACTTTTTAAACTGCAGTCTTGAAGCACTGTGCTATAGAGGTTCTGATTGCTTCCTGGCTTCCCTGTCTGTCTTATATGACAACTTAAAAAAAATTACTCCTATATGCTTCTGTGTAGGTTCTCTCAGGCATTAAGATCAGTGGTTTTCACCTGGAAAGACAATTCCAGAAGTCCAGACTGGTGGTTATGGGACAGGGACTGGGGTACTAGTGTATGAATCAACTTTCTCAGGTGATTGTGTTCCCATCTAAGGGTGTCTTACAGTCACTTGGTAACTCAGATTTTTTGTTTGAAAACCAGATGAGCTACCAAGAATCTATATGTCTGACAAGTTCCAGATGTTTCTACTGCCACTGCTCAAATGGTCACACTTTAAAGAACAGCCATAGAAGTGACCTGAAGGGCAGCATTAGCCAGGAATGTGGTGTTAGAGGCATGGCTCCCCTCTGTTAGGTCTGGGTAGATGCTCTGGGGTCAGGGAAGACATTTTCATTCCTTCACCTCCCCAGTCCCTTAGCAACCACTCTCACACCAGTTTCTAATATGTCAAAGTAATTATAAACCTTTACCAGTCAAGCTTTTAACTTGGGATTAAATTTTTTTTTTGGTAATTTTCATCTGAATTAAAAAGACTGACTAATGTGAAAAATAGAACAGGATGCCCATCATCCTAAAAAAGTGGGTGGATAGGTAGGTGGCTACATCTAAGCACTTTCATCTTCAACACTCAGGGCATCTCTTGATGTGTGTCCCTACTCTGAGCTAATTTAAACAGACAGGAGTAAACTTCTAAGGCTTAGGCTAGAGACAGGCAATACTGATGAGGCCTGGAGGAACAAGGACATGTGATGAGTAAGTGCTAGGCTCTTGGATGGAGCAGTCACCTCCAGGGGCTGCCCTCCTAACTCTCTTCCTTCACCCAGGGAGTTGGGGATGGGGAAGCTGTCCTTGACTCTGAGTCCTCTCACAGCTGAGAAGTCACATAACCATTTTCCTTTGATTCTCTCCCGTGGTAATTACGAGTCATTTTTCTTTTCTAGAGTCAGATTTAACTTATAGCAGAGGGCACCAAGCTCCTCGGCCAAATGCATCTCCAGGCACAAGAGATGCATTTGTTCTTGCTGGTGAACGACTTGATGGAAAGAATGCTTATGATCTCCACTGTACTAATAGTATAAGAGACACAGAGAGGTCTCTTTATTATCCCATCTTCATAGTTTTCTCAATGGATGAAGAAGCCAATGGCTGTTGTCCTGGCTATATTTTGTTAGTTTGACACAACCTAGTGCTGTCTGGAAAGAAAAACTTCAGTCAAATAAATGCTGCCATCAATTAGGTGACTTGTAGGCAATCTGAAGGGCACTTTCTTAATTAATGATTGATGTGGGAGAGCCTAGCTCATTGTGGGTGGTACCAACCCTGAGCAGGTGGTCTTGGGTTGTATAAGAAAGCAGGCTGAACAAGCCACAAGGAACAATCAAGTAAGCAGAATTCCTCAATGGCTCCACCTTCAGTTCCTGCCACCAACTTCCTGCTTTGAGTTCCTGCCCTAACTTCTTTTGCTGATGGACTATAAACTGAAATGAACCTTTTCTTTTCCAACTTGCTTTTTGTCAGTGCTTTATCACAGGAACAGAAGCTAAGGCATCTGTAGTTTCCCCTTCAATACAGGGGATATAAGTAATTAATTTTTGGAGATTATTCATTACATGCTCCTAGACCACTTGTAAGCTAGTTAGACTTTCAGGAGTCTTCTTACTAATTCTTTCTCACAGGGACGAAATCTCTGGAAGCTTATCTGGAATTATGGAGGCTCGGATATTCCCTAGTTCTAAGTACCAAATGCTTTGAGTCTTTATCTGGGAAGTGGAAATGGTATGTATGGACTTCACCTAAACAAGTTATATATTTGTGCTTGGCCCCCTGCCATTGGCATGGCCATCACTTCATGTAATTTTGCTATGAAGACTCTTCAGTGGGAATCAAGCAGTAAGCAGAATGAGGAAACCAGGCAAGGGCACAGAGAAAGTCAAGGCAGAGGTAGACAAGGAACAAACAGAAGCTGTGTAGGTTGTTGGGGGTGTGGTCTCCATCACTTACTTCTGAGGTCAAGATCTCCAATCCTACACATGTATGTCATCCTTGAAAATATGTGTATTATATATCTAAATTAGCCAACTTAGATTGCAATGTGTGTTGATTTAATCTGCCTCCTGGGGAGAGAAGTTAACTGATGGTAATATTTAATTAAAATACTCAACATATAGTGAATTATTATATTTGTGGCTATTCTCCAACTATATTTGGTCATATTAAAAGTTTCTAAAATCAATAAATGAAAAATTAGAAATACTTTTCAGTGGTGAAGTAAGTGATGTTTAAAATATGTCAACTGTTCAAAATCTTCTCAGGCCATTCTGCCATTGAATATCTGGGATGTAAGAATTTGATGTGTCAAGCCACTTATGCTGGCTCCTGTGGTCCCATTTCCATCCACACCTGCCCAGTGGTAATGCTGAATCCATGTGTGCCTTTCCGCCTTTCCCCGTGGTTCCTATTCGGCAGTCCCAGCTGAATGCTATTGGCAGACGATTTTAAGACTTGCCCTTGCTTACATGGCTGACTGGCTCTCTTGGCATGTGATAGATAGTCTCACCTAGGCACAAGATGTTGAGAATGTGTGATCAGGAAGAGAGACAGAAAGATAAATATTTTGCACATTGGCCATTAGCACATTTTAGAGTCTATTTTTTATATTTCACATGTAGGAGACAGGCTCATAAAGGTCAAATAACTTGCTTGAAACTACAGACCTAGTAAACAGCAAAGCTGGGATTCATATTGGTAATTTGGGTAGAGAGATGATAAGTTTAAGTTAAATAAAGGTAAGTAGTGCAAGGTGAAGCCTGGTTCTGTAAATTGCAAGCACTCTCTTCTTTCAAAGGGTGCTGGAAAACTCCTGCCCCAGAATGACTTGGATTCTTGTTAAAATGCATCCTCTCAAGACCCCTCAGATGGAGTGAATCAGAGTCTGTAGAGGTGAATACCAGAAATCTACACTGTAAACCACAAAGTGAGGTGAATTGTATTCATGTTGGGAGGAACTGAAACTAATGAACAAATATTCCAGGAAACCAAGGTGTGCTCTGCTTAAATAAATACTTCTTAGACATCATCTCCATTTTCTACAAGCTGAACCTAAGCGAAATTTAGAAAAAGTGCTAATGCGCTCCTAAGTTTGGTTTACTTATTTAAAAAAACAATTTAGCTTTGCAGTTACTTTTCTTATTATTTGAACAATTGCAATTTGCTTGAACTTCACACCAAACTGTCGAGATGGTACTGTTCTGATCCTACTTTATTTATTTATTTAATTGGATATTTATTTCATTTACATTTCCAATGCTATCCCAAAAGTCCCCCACACGCTCCCCCACCCACTCCCCCACCCACCCACTCCCACTTCTTGGCCCTGTTGTTCCCCTGTACTGAGACATATAAAGTTTGCAGGACCAATGGGCCTCTCTTTCCACTGATGGCCGACTAGGCCATCTTCTGATACATATGCAGCTAGAGACACGAGCTCTGGGGGGTACTGGTTAGTTCATAATGTTGTTCCACCTATAGGGTTGCAGATTCCCCCAGCTCTTTGGGTACTTTCTCTAGTTCCTCCATTGGGGACCCTGTGTTCCATCCAATAGCTGACTGTGAGCATCCACTTCTGTGTTTGCTAGGCCCCAGCATAGTCTCACAGGAGACAGCTCTATCTGGGTTCTTTCAGCAAAATCGTGCTAGTGTATGCAATAGTGTCAGCGTTTGGAAGCTGATTATGGGATGGATCCCCGGATATGGCAGTCTCTAGATGATCCATCCTTTCGTCACAGCTCCAAACTTTGTCTCTGTAACTCCTTCCATGGGTGTTTTGTTCCCAATTCTAAGAACGGGCAAAGTGTCCACACTTTGGTCTTCATTCTTCTTGAGTTTCATGTGTTTAGCAAATTGTATCTTATATCTTGGGTATCCTAAGTTTCTGGGCTAATATCCACTTATCAGTGAGTACATATTGTGCGAGTTCCTTTGTGATTGGGTTACCTCACTCAGGATGATGCCCTCCAGGTCCATCCATTTGCCTAGGAATTTCATAAATTCATTCTTTTTAATAGCTGAGTAGTACTCCATTGTGTAAATGTACCACATTTCTGTATCCATTCCTCTGTTGAGGGGCATCTGGGTTCTTTTCAGCTTCTGGCTATTATAAATAAGGCTGCTATGAACATAGTGGAGCATGTGTCCTTCTTACCGGTTGGGACATCTTCTGGGTATATGCCCAGGAGAGGTATTGCTGGATCCTCCGGTAGTACTATGTCCAATTTTCTGAGGAACCGCCAGACTGATTTCCAGAGTGGTTGTACAAGCTTGCAATCCCACCAACAATGGAGGAGTGTTCCTCTTTCTCCACATCCTCGCCAGCATTTGCTGTCACTTGAATTTTTGCTGATCCTACTTTATTAATGAGGAACTTAAAGTGGGAATTAGCTGAGATTGCACAGAGGTAATTATGAGCTAGGATTAGCATCCACATTCCTTATGTATGCTCTGCACTGGCTGTCAGTATAAGCATCCTTCTAGGATGTGAGTTTTCAGTTTGAAAGATGCGTATTGCAAGTATGTTTGTAAGTGGTAAAGACCAAGTTTTTGTTTGTTTTGTTTGCTTGTTTTTCAGTAAAGAGAAGCTGGTGGTTTGAATAAGAATGGCCTCCATAGGCTCATATATTTAAATGCTTAGTTCATAGGGGGTGCAATCATTTGCAAGAATTAGAAGGATTTGGAAGTGTGATCTTTTTGGAGTAGGTATGGCCTTGTTGGAGGAAGTTGTGTCACTGGGGCTGGGATTTAAGGTTTCAAAAGTCCAAGCCAAGCTGGTCTCTCTCTGCCTGCTGCCTATGAATCAGTATGTAGAGCATCATGTCTGCCTGTGTTCTGCCATGCTCCCTACCATGATATAATGGACAAACCCTCTGAAACTGTAATCAAGCCTTTAATTAAATGCTTCCTTTCATAAGAGTTGCTTTGGTCAGGGTATCTTTTCACAGCAATAGAACAGTGACTAAGATAACAAATTACTAAGTATTTTTCCAGATGGAAGGAGCCGAATCCCAGAGTTAACTGTTGTCAGAAAGGTTGGGGATATTCTTTGGTCCTGTCTATACTGGTGGAGAGTCTAGAATGGCATTTGAAAGCATCAGAGTAGAGAAGGTCACACCTCCTAATCCTAGTTCTTTTTTTTTTTTTAATTAAGTATTTTCTTCATTTACATTTCCAATGCTATCCCAAAGGTCCCCCATCCCCTCCCCCCTCGCTCCCCACCCACTTCCACTTTTTGGCCCTGGAGTTCCCCTGTACTGGGGCATATAAAGTTTGCAGGACCAATAGGCCTCTCTTTCCAATGATGGCCGACTAGGCCATCTTCTTCTTCTTTTTTTTAATATATTTTTTATTAGGTATTTTCCTCATTTACATTTCCAATGCTATCCCAAAAGTCCCCCCATACCCTACCCACCCAATCCCACTTTTTGGCCCTGGAGTTCCCATGTACTGGGGCATATAAAGTTTGCAAGTCCAATGGGCCTCTCTTTCCAGTGATGGCCGACTAGGCCATCTTTTGATACATATGCAGCTAGAGTCAAGAGTTCTGGGGTACTGGTTAGTTCATAATGTTGTTCCACCTATAGGGTTGGAGACCCCTTTAGCTCCTTGGGTACTTTCTCTAGCTCCTCCACTGGGGGCCCTGTGATCCATCCAATAGCTGACTGTGAGCATCCACTTCTGTGTTTACTAGGTCCTGGCATAGCTAATCCTAATTCTTGCAAAGAGTTGCAGTTCCTGGTAACTACGCATTCAAACATACAGGCCTATGGGGCCATTTTTATTCAAACCACTGTACTTGGCCACATTTTTTTTTCTTTACTGAAAAGAAAAGAAACAGACATCTGTGTACCTCCAGTTTACATGCATGTTTCCTCAGATGGGGGGATGTGTGTGAAGCGGTCAGTGTTCATCCCCTCACGTTTGGAGTGCTTACTCTTTTGATGGATCTCGAATGATCTTGGGACGATCATCTCTGCAGCTGGAAGGGCTGCTCTTTGAACCTTCTCTACCAATTTTTCTGCATTTACTGTTTTTCAGAAATCCTTAGTTACCTATATGTTAACTAAATGCTCTAGAATGTAACAGAAAGATGTTAATTTAGACATATGAATTTTCAAGGTGAATGAAGAGTCCTCCACTATGTGAATGTTCATTGGGCTGAGCTGACAATAGGAAAAAAAATAGAAGGAAGTTAACAATTTTATTTCACATGAGAGGGAACAGTCACAGAAACGTGATTACTCAGTAGCCCAGTGAGAACTAGACACTTTTATACACCTCCTCATAGATAGAGGCGCATGGGGGCTATGGCAAGTTTGAGGGGGTAGCAAATGATCTTAGGTGAATGAATGGGCCCAAACTCTACAATGGTAAATGATTATCTTTGGGAAATGAGTGATGCTTAGCAGAGGGAAAACAGTTTATAACCAATTTACTTTGATAAAGTCCCTTATACAGTGCTTCAGGTGCTAGAAAAGGCATATGATATTTCCCTTTTTGTTTAAAGACCCACCTAAGAAACAGTTAAAGTTAGCCTTGGTCCCTTGTCTGAGTTTTCATGAACTAAATTTGTATCTATTGGCAGGAATATTAAAACATGTAAGTGCCCTTAATTAAAGATATGTTCTAGGGTACAATATTTTAGGGTATTTTTTGAGCCCCAATAAATTATATTAGAAGTTCAGATTCAGTGTCAAGATCTTTTCTCCATAGTTACTTCTCAATACCCCTCAACCCCCACTTGGAAATTCCAGGAATATTCAATCACATTGTCATTTGCCCTGCCAATGAGCTAGATAACCTCCGTGATCTCAGAGATTGCTAATAAACTCCAAGAAACTAAAACAAGGAGCAGTTGGATCAGCCAGATATGGTTCATTAAGTCCTTCTTGGAATCTCAGTAGGTTTGGCTTGTAGCCCAGTTACTTCAAGAGTTGAGCAGCCCTTATTTTCATGTTCTAAAAAAAAATTTACACATCAGGGCTCTTGAGAGTTTCTCCAGCTCCGTCTGGCAGTTGTTTGTGACTTTATTATTCTTCTTCCCTGTCGACATCCTAATAACTGGGCATCTTCTTCCAGCCCAGGAGACAAAGAATATTGTACTAGACTCCCAAGTTAGTTACCTTTCCAGTTCCTGTGGTAAATGTATCTGACAAAATGCATCTGAAAGATGCCTTTAAAGTGGCTAATAGTCTGCAGGGACACTGTGCAGCATGTGGGGAAGGCAGGCAGGCAGTAGGCGTAAGAGAAGACTGTTTCAAGTCATCCTCAGTTAAGAAGCAAAGAAAGATGGATTTACTCAGCTCACTTACTCATTTTAGTTCAGCCTACGACCAAAGCCCATGGGGTGGTCCCCACATTCAGGGTGGATCTTTCCTACTCAATTAAACTTTTCTGAAAACACGCTCACCAATAAACTTAGAAGTGAGTTCCCATGGTGATTATTAATCTTGTCAAGTGGACAGGGAAGCTGTTATAGGCCCCTCTCCCACAACCCCCACATCCCATAGTAGAGACCTCTGATGACTCTTACTTCTAGAACATGTGTGTTGTTTTGTCTTTTTCTGTTAACCTTACTATGTGATAGTAATACTTGGAGGTTACATTTATCTTTTATTTTTTATTTTTGAGATAGAGCCTATGTAATCTAGGCTGGCCTTGACTTTGAAATCCTTCTGCTTTAGCCTTCTGAAGTATTTACTTCATGCCCTTGATTAAAAAATACATTAATTAATTATTTTACTGTGTGTGTGCTAATATATGTGGGTGTGCATGCATAACACACATATGTGTGGAGGTTAGAGAACAACTTTAGAGAGTCAGTTCTCTCTTACCACATGGATTCTGGGGATGGCATTCAGGTGTCAGGTTCCCAAGGGTGCCTTTGCCAGAGAACCATCTCACCAGCCCTTGACTTCCCTTTAACGATTAGAAAAGTACAACTAATCAAATAACTGTATTTGTAGGGACAAAATGTTAGCTTTTACCAACAAGCACTTACAGGCCAGGCACTGATTGCTGTAGCACATCCTGTCAGGTGAGTTCCATTGTTATCCGTTTCTCATAGTCAGAGACACCGAGGCATTGAGCATCATCTGATGTCACATGCCTATCAAGTGGCAAGATACAAACTCAGGGCTTAAGCACTGTGCTGAATTGCTTGAGGCATTAAAGCTCGAATCTGATGAAAGAAAGTTCATCAATTTGGTCAGAAAGACAAATATTAGATGTTTCTCTCATTTGTAGAACATATAAATAAATACAATCTATATAGGTATATATGATCATATCACACATATACACACATACATACACATATTATTATTATCATTATTATTATTATTATTTTGGTTTTGTTTTTTTGAGACAGGGTTTCTCTGTGCAGCCCTGGCTGGCCTGGAACTCACTCTGTAGACCAGGCTGGCCTCGAACTCAGAAATCCTCCTGACTCTGCCTCCCAAGTGCTGGGATTAAAGGCGTGCGCCACCACTGCCAGGCCACACATATTATAAAAGTAGAAAAGAAACCATCTACAGTTTGTATCTGAGGGAGACAGAAAGGACAAATAGGAAGAGAGAAGGAAGAGAAAAGCAGGGGAGAAACATGGTCAAATTACAGCATATTCCTTGTGAAAATGTTCTTATAGGGCTATAAGATGCTTAGCAGGAGAAGCTGACTGAAGCACAAGCCTTGAGACCCAAGTTCAAACCCCCGAACCCATGCCAAGATGGAAGGAGAGAACTTATTTCACAAAGTTTTCCTCTGACTTGCACATGTATGTGTACTGTTATAGTCACACCTTTGCCTCCTCACACATCATGTATGTATGGCACACACACACTGATACATTTTGAAACAAGAAAATGTTCTTATGAAAACCATTATCATATGTGTAATATATATATATATATGCCAATAAAATTAGCTAGTTGGCTGAGTACAATCTAAATACACTATGTATATGTGAGAAAGAAACCCATTAACGTATACTCACTGGCAAGAGATTGGCTAACTACTGTCGCTGAAGGCAGCAGTGCCCAAGGTGCTGTGCTGTGGAAGATAGGCATCTGTACAGGTACATTTCTGGGATGGCCCAGTGGATAAAAGTACAAGTGTGAGGGAGAAATGGAGTTCAGATTTCTGGAACTCATGTGACAGCTTGGCAGGGGCGATGGCCACCTGTATTTCTAGCCTCCAGAAGCCAGAGGCAGGAGATTCCCAGGACATGCTGGTTACCTAGACTAGGCAGAATTGGTAAGCTGTGGGTTCAGTCATAGATCTTGCCTCACTAAACAAAGCATAACACATGCAAAAAGTACATATTATAATTATTTTCATGTATGTGACCTGAATAAGGTG
Organism: Mus caroli; assembly: GCF_978045245.1. NCBI lineage: Eukaryota > Metazoa > Chordata > Mammalia > Rodentia > Muridae > Mus > Mus caroli. The sequence goes on from NW_028227262.1 coordinate 92,249,408, forward strand.
TAAACACACTGACAGGTGGATGACAAGTAACATTCAATTACTCTTGAGTCAGATTGTTTTTATTTCATGAAGATTGAAGAATAAAATAGTATAACTAATAAAAATCAAGAAAAAGGTAAAGAAAAAAATTCCTAAGACACAATCTCTCTTATAGAACAGGGGTTTTTCCATGTATGTATAATCCTCTCACTTTTTGTTTAGGTAAGCAATAGCAGTAGTGTCTCTACCTAGTTGAAATTATGGCATAAAAATATCAAGATTGTTCTCTGGGAATTCATACTAAGAAGGAGGAGCCAAGCTCTGGAATGAGACATGAAGAATATGGGTTTTATCTTCATTAACTGTGCAGGTTTCTCTGTGTTAGTCTCTTAGAGCCAGATCTCTCACCTGTTAAATGGGGATTTTTATCAATAGTGAAATTATACTGTTGTATATGGGTTTAGTATGATTTTCTTAGTACAGGGTTAGGTTCAGGCATCCTGCTCATTCAATATTTTTGTTACTAGATGTATAATTTTTTTTTACCAGTAGTAATGTCTGTTTTTTTTTATTACATCTTTTCCTCAATTACATTTCCAATGCTATCCCAAAAGTCCCCGATACCCTCCCCCCTACTTCCCTACCCACCCATTCCCATTTTTTTGGCCCTGGCGTTCCCCTGTACTGGGGCATATAAAGTTTGCATGTCTAATGGGCCTCTCTTTCCAGTGATGGCCGATTAGGCCATCTTTTGATACATATGCAGCTAGAGTCAAGAGCTCCGGGGTACTGGTTAGTTCATAATGTTGTTCCACCTATAGGGTTGCAGTTCCCTTTAGCTCCTTGGGTACTTTCTCTAGCTCCTCCATTGGGAGCCCTGTGATCCATTCACTAGCTGACTGTGAGTATCCACTTCTGTGTTTGCCAGGCCCCGGCATAGTCTCACAAGAGACAGCTATATCAGGGTCCTTTCAGCAAAATCTTGCTAGTGTATGCAATGGTGTCAGCGTTTGGATGCTGATCATGGGATGGATCCCTGGATATGGCAGTCTCTAGATGGTGTAATGTCTGTTTTAATATGGATTTCTGACACCTGAAATGGCTGAGCAATGGTGGCTCAGTGGGTAAAGAGGGCTTAGTGGGTATAAAGGTGACTGCCATCAAACCTGACATTAGTTCAAGCCCTAGTACATACATGGTAGAAGGCAGGATCAAATTTCCATAAAGTGTCCTCTGATTTGTGTGTGTGTTTACATGCACACAATAAATAATCCATCGCTGCTTGCTAAGAGTCCAGTTAGAACTAAGATTTAACTTTGCCTGGGTTTCTGCTGTGCACAGCCTTGCTAGTCGCCTTTGGGTTTTCCTGATGCTTGTGACAAAAAACTGGCAATGTCCACCTGGAGCCCCTGTTTTAAGATAGACTGGAATCAAGAAATCCCCAGATATGCATGGTGCTTTGTTCCTGGTGACATTTACAGTTCATTAGAGATAGAGCCTTTGTTTTTCCACATACAGGCAGGCTCAGTCTGCACCAAGGGAGGAGCAACATTTAAAAATACTCTTGTTCCCCAGAACACTGCTAGTGTGTTGGTGGTGGAGCATTGCTAGTGTCTTGGTTGTGACAGCCAGGCATAAGGTGAGGTGGGGGATTGAAGCTAGCTCTCTCCTGTGTTTCTTGATCACCTTGGCCACTAGACCCTTGGTCTCTGCCAGGTGCACCCTCTGTGGTTCTTCATTCCTCTTCCTCTTCTACACTCAAAACTATTCTTATGCACAGAAGCAGTTTCTGAGTGGATATTTTAATGTGTCCCTTCTCTAAGCAGTTTGTGTTTTCCAAGACTGTCCAGACTCCATCCAAGCCTAAACTGCCCTGTTTTGTACCTTCCCTGCTTCCCATTGGTCTCACTCATTTCCCCAACCTGTCTCTCATCCCATGTCATCTACTGATACACTGAAAGGAAAATGTAGCCTGGGTGAGGACCAGGGATGGGTGAGCAGTCAAGGATGAGGCTAGCTGAAGAAATGAGATGTATTGTTTAAAATATTGTAAGTGATGGGTCACATCAAACAACCATGTCAATAGCTGTTGGGATGTCCACAGTTTCTAAGGTACATACAAGGGAGGAGGTATTTAGAAGCCCTTAACTTTCCTGAGTATAAATACTTAGGTTAATCTAGAGTACACTATGAGATCTTCATCCCATAAAGAGACTGAAAGGTGGTTTCTGGGAGAGCCCCCTACCTCAGATCAAAAATATTCAATGTAACCTTCTGGCAAGGAAACTGGCTCCTGTCACGTCACAGTGCCTGGCTACTTACATCCTGGACCAACTCTCAGGCTCTGTTTGACGGCATGGTCAAACAATACAGCATCTGGAATCTCCTGGCTAGGAGAGTTAAGGGCATTCTGGCCTGTCCATCCTGGGGCTGGGCACTCTGCACTGCTCCCCTAAGAGATAGCTCGCCCACATTAGAGTGGAAGAATTTTATCTGCGGTAGGGATTTATACCCATCTCATGACCTTGGAGATGCCAAGACTGAACGTTGGCTGACTTGAGTTCTTGCTTTTTCCACTCTGTCACATTTTCCACAGCCATACTAATTCATACTAATTGTGAGTTCTCCTGGGAGAAGGGAAGCCAAAGCCGGCAGCTGTGTTCCCAGCTCTGTTCTGGCCTATAGGACTTGCTTTGTTGTTATCAATAGTGGGCTTCAGGCTCCCCAGGGTCAGGCAATGGGGAAGCATAGGAGAGCAGGGAGCCTCAGGACTGACTCAATGCTGCTTTTTAACCCCAATGGAAGGACCCACATATAACATGGGTCTCATTTGTGCCCTTTGAGAAAATTCTTCAAAAATATAAATATTTTAAAGATATAGTCTTGCTATGTAACACAAGTTGACATTGTACCCATAATCTTTGCCCCTAAGGTTCTGATTGCTGGATTGATCTCAAGCTGTGGTCTTTTTTTTTTTTTTTTTTTAAGTTGTTGTTTTTTGCCTACTTGACTATATAAATCTTGAGGAGACTAAAAAATATACATGGATATTCTCTATTTTATGTCTTTTCTTACAAGTATTTAGTGACCAAATCAGCTGAGTCAGTCAACAGGTTCTTCAGGGCAGCAGCGAGGATTAAAAAGAAAAAAGACAATTAGACAACACTGTAGCATGACCCCAGCCAGTTCTGAGACTGAAGCAGGTTTATTTTTTTTCCAGTCTGCTTTTATACCATTTTAAGTACATGCAAAATAATAAGATCAGTTTTGGGTCAAGGAACAAGCAAGGCAATAAACAAAATCCCATAAACACCTTTCTAGGGGCTACCCAGGATGACCAAGACAAAAGGAATGCCACACATGCCTCAGCTGAGCCTACTCTGAGCTTTGCATTAACTCAAATATGAATGTTCTTAATCTGAGCCTATTTCCTGAGTCCTAGCCCACAGTTACCTGGCAACATCTTACTGTGTGTTACTTACATTGTGATTATATTTATTTACCCATTGCTCTTCACTCACCTTATTTTGGCATCTTTAACATCAAATTCAGATAGTATAAATGTCCTTCAAAGAGCCCACATTCTTGTGTTTATAAAAAGATAAAGAGAGGTGGGGTATATTCCATAGAGGTGTAGTCAGGTATGGGGGAAGGGGGTACATCGGCAAGCCCTTGCTAAGGCATCTGTTCTCCCTGAGGGACCAGCCACACGATGGTATAGTATAAAATAGAGTTTATTCAGGGCATGGGGAGGGGAGTTAAGAGGGTAGTAGATGCAGAGAAAGGCAGAGAGAGAGAGAGAGAGAGAGAGAGAGAGAGAGAGAGAGAGAGAGAGAGAGAGAGAGAGAGAGAGAGAGAGAAGTAGAGGAGTAGAGACCAGCCATGAGCACATGGAGACAGAGGAGGGAAGGGAAAGGAAGAGCAAGACAAAGCAAGCGAGCAAGAAGGGTGCAAGCAGCCCCTTTTATAATGTGTCAGGCAGTTGCTAGGTAACTGTGGGGGCAGAGTGTAGACAGAATGCTAACATTCCCCATTTTGGTTCAATTAAAAAAGAAAAATTAGAAAGGGGTGATGGTAAAGCAGGATTAGGGTCCTCATGATATCTGACTACTTCATGCTGGCATTGGGAGTGATGTGCCTTTAGTAAACCTAGAGGAATGGGCATGGGGATATTTATCCAGTCTTAGGAGAGTTGGCAGTTTCCTTGCTGTCCAGGATCTATGGATCAGTCTGTGGATAGATCAGAAGGAACAAGTCCAGTAGAAGCATCTGTGTCTGTGAGAGGAGATTAGAGCATCTGGGGGTTGCTTCTCTGGAGCTGTCCTAGATGTAGTAAAGGCCTAGACGTGACAAGATGCTGAAACACACATATATATTTATTATAGATAGAGATTAAGTATGTTTGGACGAAAGAAATTTTTTTTTCTTAAAACACAGAAGAATCCTGTCCTCTGGAATAGACAGTGAGTAGGAACTTAGGGAGATGTACTAATCAGGGTGGAGTCTATTTGGTCCATAAGAGGTAGATCTGAATGGGTTTCTTGTAGCTTGTCAGTTTACAAAAGTGATAACAACATGAGTTAACAACATGTACAGTCTTTAGGAACTCAGATAACGTTAGGACAGTGGCATAGCAAGAAGAGGGAATATGAAGCATCTAAGCAATGGAACCCAAGTTTAGGTAAGGAAGCAACTTACATCTGGGAAAGCTTTTTCTAGCTGTCAAACTACAGTCACCTTAGCTGTCAATGTAGTCAGAAATCTGAGAAAGAATAAACAATAATCTAGCAGTCATATATCAATTAAAAAATGACAGAGTCCACTAGCCAACAGTTCACTGTGGTCTCTATGGACTCCATGGCAACTTGGGCAGAGCCAGTCTGGCTTTCACAGATGTAGGGCTTTTTATTTTCTCCATTGAATGGACATGTGTGACATAAGAAATGACTTACCTTGATTTAGACAATATAAGTTATTTGACTCAGGGTATCCAGTTTTGTCCACTATGTTTTTCAGTGGTTATCATAACACAATCCAAGCAGTATCTTGTAGTTGTGCCCAAATCTTCTGAGACCTTGTGGGAGTGAACTGTTAAAGGCTTTGGGAAATTCTGTCTGTCATAAACTTAAATATATTAATAATTAGCAGACTTCTGACAAGATTGAGAGCTATATAGATTGGTTATATCTGAATAGAGTATACCATAATTTAATGGCAGTAGCAAAATAATTTTTTATTGAGACAGGATAGGAATAAAAATCTTAAGTAACTTTGACAGGTTGTGTAAGTAGAGAAAAAACACATTTTGCATCATCAGAGAAACATTTGGCTAGGACCAGAATAAGAGAACTGGCAGCAGTGGCTTGAGATTGTGCTGATAAAGTGAGTTTGTCCAGGTGGGTTCAGGCCTATGACACTAATTGAGCACACAAGCCATGAGAACAGGTCAGGGGTGTGGCAGTGTGGCAATATGTATGAAGAACCCTTAAAATAATTGGATCTAGTGTGCCATTAAGTGGCCATTTGGAGTCATTGTTTAATGGGTACTGAATCCAGACCTTATTGCAGAGGTGTACTAGTTTTGATGCCCTCAAGTCAGGAGTTAACTTCAGAGATTTGAGATTTTCCAGGAGATATCCCAGTGGGGAGCCTAGAGATACGCTTGAAGACAATGAAGTACCTATTGGGGAATTATTGGATTATTTTCACCTCAGTCCTCAGAATAATTCAATAACAAAAAATTTCAGCCAGTCCAGATGCCTAATTTGTCACCTAGGCCCCTAGAGGCTATATGGTGAATCCTGGACTCAGCAGAAAGTGTCTCACCCTAGGCCTAGGGATTCCTAAATGGCTGCAGGAGCCTCGAGGGGGAGAGGTTCCAGGTGGGAGAGCTCTTTCAAGGGGGTAGTCACCCAAGGGTCAAGTCCTATCTTGTATGTCAGCTAGGAGGCTGATCATAAGGACTGTGGCTGTGAAACATCAACCCCTTAGCCCATAAAGGCTGACCAGGCCCTATCTGGGAAATCAGGGTCCTTCCTGACAACTGGGGAAAAAAAAGCCTTACCAATTGTGATGGTTTGTATATTCTTGGACCAGGGAGAGGCACCATTTGGAGGTGTGGCCTTGTTGGAATAGGTGTGACCTGGTTGGAGTAGGTGTGTCACTGTGGGTGTGGGCTTAAGACTCTCACCCCAGTTGCCTGGAAGTCAGTCTTCCACTAGCAGCCTTTGGATAAAGACATAGAACTCTCAGCTCTGCCTGTGCCATGACAGCCTGGATGCTGCCATGCTCCCACCTTGATAATAATGGACTGAACCTGTGAACCTGTAAGGCAGCCCCAATTAAATGTTGTTTTTTATAAGACTTGCCTTGATCATGGTGTCTGTTCACAGCAGTAAAACCCTAACTAAGACACCAATATATTAATGTTTGTGAGAGAATTTTAGCGGTCTGGTAGCAGGAAACGTGAATCTGTATGGTTGGTGTGGGCCCGTCTGACTGAGTAACCCATGTGGCAGTAGTTAGCCCCACATGGTAGACTGTGGTGGCAGCAGCTCATGTGAAAGAAGACTGTGAGTCCCTCAGTGGCAGGCAGTGATGGTCTGTAGCTGTGGTGACAGAAACCCACGTGGTGGCATCGGTGGCTGTAGCTGTGGTGCTGCTCGGCCAAGTGGGTCTCAGTAGTGTCTGAGGCAGTGGCAGTCCACGAATGATTCCTGGGTTTCAGTAGCAATGTTGTGTTTATAAAATGATAAGGGGAGGGGGTATGTTCTATGGAGGTGTGTATTCAGGTATCCCAGAAGGGGGTCCCTCAGCAGGCCCATGCTAAAGATGCCTTCCTCTTGAGGGACCAGCCACATGACGGTATACTATAGAAAAGAGTTTATTAAGGGCATGGGAAGGGGAGTTAGGAGAGTGGTAGAGGTAGAGAAAGGCAGAGAGCGAGAACGAGAGTGAGAGAGAGAGAGAAAGAGAGAGAGAGAGAGAGAGAGAGAGAGAGAGAGAGAGAGAGAGAGAGAGAGAGAGAGAGAGAGAGATATTCTCTTATAGGCAGTGTTTTTCACAAGAAGGGTAAGGTAACTACACCCCAAAACACAGGAAATAGATAATTTCACACCAGCAACACTGAAAGAAGAGAAGCACACACACACAACTCACACACACACACACACACACCTGTACACATGTTGAAGCCTGAACTGGAAGTCAGATGTCATCCTTGATTGCTTTCCATTTTCTTACTTAAGACCAGAGCTTGCCAATTCAGTCTAGTCTAGGTAGCCAGCTGCTCTAGGATCCCCTAGGGGATCTGAACTCTAATCCTTATGCCTGGGTATAAGCAAGCTATCTCTCCAGTTATACAAAACTCACCAAACCATCCCCAATTTATATGTTTCTCTTCAGTTTTTATTTTCATTTCTTCTCATGTCTAGTTACATATACAGTTGCCTTCCTCTCATCTCTGGGACTAGGTAACATGGTAATAACAAGAGTAAGGCTTATTATTTGTGACTTTATTAAAATGCTATATGCGTGAATGTACATGCATACATGTGGAAAAGAATATGTACTCTATGTTAAGGGATATAGTACCATGTAAAGAATATATATATGTCTGTTTAATATGTCTTTATATACCTCATAATAGATACTTAAGGAATTTTTATTAGATATTTTCTTCATTTACATTTAAAATGCTATCCCCAAAGTCCCCTATACCCTCCCCCTGCCCTGCTCCCCTACCCAATCACTCCCACTTCTTGGCCCTGGCATTTCCCTGTACTGGGGCATATAAAGTTTGCTAGACCAAGGGGTCTCTCTTCCCAATGATGGCCGGCTAGGCCATCTTCTGCTACATATGCAGCTAGAGACACGAGCTCTGGGGGTATTGACTAGTTCATATTGTTGTTCCACCTATAGGATTGCAGAGGCATGGATAAGAAAATGTGGTACATTTACACAATGGAGTACTACTCAGCTATTAAAAACAATGAATTTATGAAATTCTAGGGCAAATGGATGTATCTGGAGGGTATCATCCTGAGTGAGGTAATCCAATCACAAAAGAAGTCACTTGATATGCACTCACTGATAAGTGGATATTAGTCCAGAAACCTAGAATACCCAAGATACAACTTCCAAAACACTTAAGGAATTTTTTAACGACTCCTATTTTGGTTGATTTTTTTTTTTACATCAAAATTAGGGCTGCAGTTTATAAAAGGTTCTTTTTGTCTCTAAGAGGTCAGTATGACTTTTCCCCTTTGATAATAAATATGAATGAATGATTAGAACTCCTAGCATTTCAATATCTCTGACTCCAGAATGAGCTTTAGTCACATGATGTATTATTGCTTTAATGCACTGTTGTCATCTGCTAGTTAATGTTTTATTTAGGAGTTTTGTATTGACCTTCCTAAGTGAGATTTGCCTATAGAGTTTACCATGCACGAAATACTTGTGAGATGTTATTATTAATGTAATACCACCAAAATAAATTAGACATTCTTTTTTTCTTTTCATATTCTAGAAAAGTATAAAAATCATTGAACTATCTGATCTTTGAACATTTATGTAAATATTCTAGGAAACTGTAGGGCTTAATGCTTTTTTTTTTTAACTGTAGTTGTGTTGTGTTGTTTTTTGTTTTGTTTTGTTTGCTTTTGTTTTTAAGTTTTTAACCTCTGAGAATTCGGAATATTTATATTTTGTTTTTTTTCTTAAGGAATATTAGTGAAATTCTGTTTTCCTAGAAAATTGTCTATTCCATTCTGATTGTAAAATTGGTCTTGCAGAGTTCAGTAATTTCTAAGGCCTCGTTTAATTTTGTTTAATGTTTAGTCAGATTGAAATCAAGCTGCCTTCCCTAGTGTGAGTCTGAGAACCAACTAAATTATTTCTCCTTGTCACCCCTTGGTTCTGGTGTTAGACTCTGACTCCTTTTGCGTTTCGGCATCCTCATTGTAAAATGCCTTAGTTATGTGATGTCATTGGCTCCTCCTGGCAAGTGTAGTAGTGGCTCACAAAAGTTTTAGAGATGTAGGGGGGAGGTGCCATGGAGTTCTGAGCAGTCATAAATGGTCTTTTTTGGGCGGAGACAGTGTATGTGGAGAGAGAGAGAGAGACAGGGTCTTATCATGTAGCCCATTCTGGTCTGGGACTTGTGGTCTTCCTGCTTCAGCTTCTTTCGTGCTAGGATTACAAGCATGTTTCAGCATGCCAGTTTAATAGCCTCAAATACCATGTTAAACCTTGTTCTCCATCTAGTCTTGTGCACAGCTTGAGACTCTACTCTTTTTCTTGTTTAGCATCCTCTTCCCCACTCTTCAAACTGCCCATGAAGAGTTTCCCTATGAGGTGTTCTGTTAGTCAGACTGCTTTTCTTCCAGTTCATAATCTACGAATTCCTCCCATAATTAAATATAAAACCCATATATAATGGTGTTCTGGAATGTTGGAATTCAAATTCAGCACATCTGTCGACATTTGCCTGCCTTTGCTCAGCTGTTTTTAAATTCCAGCAATTCCTGTGGTTGTGAAAGAACAAAGGTAAGGAAGGGACTCTGTTGCCTTCATCTGGAACATTCTCAGCCTCACATAAAGCATGGCAGACTCTCATTAGATCACTGTCTGTCTTCCTAGGGGAGGAGACCACAGTACTCTCAACTTACTATGTATGGAGGAAGCTGTACTCTGCCATCCTGGCCCTTCTCAATGTCTTCCCATCCAGGTGACCCCTCTCCCTACCCCACAGACTGCATCTTCCTGCTTCCCTAGCTCAGCCAAGAAAAGCCAAACAGCTCTAAGGAACATCCCACACATGTATGTTATACAGTAACTGGGAACCCTTCTGAAAAAAAAAATCACCCTTTATTAACTTTCCAATAAACAACATCAGCATTTTATTTCATTGGATTTTTTTTTACTTCTACTTTTATATGATAGTTTTTTTTTTTAAAAATCAGTATAGACATCAATATATTTTGCTGAGCAAAAGGGAGTTTGTAGCCAGCTTTAAACAGTATTGATCAACCCTATAATATATTATATATAAAGGTTGTCAGTGACATCTAGGCTAATTAACTACTCCTTTCCCCAATTTTCTACATTTTGGGTTGTACCTGAGCATTCTTATATCAAAAGGTTTTTACCTCCCACCTCATTTCTTCCCACAAACCTGGACCCTTTAGCAGGGACCTTGTTTTCTTGATGGTTTTGGGTGTTCGACACTAGGTCTGACTCAATGTAGAAACTGAAGTATGGAAGAAGAATTGTAGAAGGATCATGCTGACGTAGGCAACCAAAGTACAGAAAACTCAAGAAGCTGGTCCTGATTACATTTATACTTTATTTTTTGCCCTGTAGGTAAGGCACTAATATATATGGACATATATTCCTTCCTTATAACATGATGATATTAATACTTATTCTTCTTACCTCTGAGTTCACACAAAATGGTGATGGGCACAAAAGCACTTTTGAAAGTACTCTGGAAGTAGATGGGGTGAAGACTTATGTTCTAGTGCACAAAGGACTAGGGAGGGTCTAACGGATTCCAACTATACAAATAGACCTCTAACCTCCTTCAGATCTTTAAGAAAGATTTATTTATGCTTATTTTATGTGTGTGAGTATCACCTGCATGCATTATGTTCTCTGCGTGTGCCTGGTTCTCTTAGAGCCAGAAATAGATGTCAAATCTGCTGGTACTGGGAACTGAATCTTGGTCCTCTACAAAGGCAGCAAATGCTCCTAATTGATGAGCTATTGCTTCAGCTTCTTCCAGATCTTTACAGTGGACTAGACATCATAGGGAAAAACATCTGACAGGTTCCTAGAATCCTAATCATTTCTCTAAAAGCAGAGTTGAGTTTTCATGAAATTAAGCTTCTCTTGGGGACCAAAGATTGTGTGTGTGTGCGTGTGTGTGCATGTGCCTGTGTGAGTATATCTGTACATTTGTGTGCATCTATATGTGCATCTCTGTGTGCCTGTGTCTGTGTGCATACACTGCTTATCTGCATGACTAGGTTTTAACTGTTCTGGAGGACAATAGATAATGCTTTAGTCATGAGTTTACTGGGGGAGATGGGATTGAAGCCCTGTGGTGGTTTCAATATGCTTGGTGCATAGAGAGTGGTACTGTTAGGAGGTGTGGCTTTGTTGAAGGCAGTGTGTCACTGTGGGGATGGGCTTTGAAGGTCTCCTCCTATGCTCAGGCTGCACCTTCAGGATTTCAGAAGAGAGCTTCTTCCTAGCTGACTTAGGATGCCAGTATATTCTGATTGCCTTCGAATCAGGATGTAGAACTCTCAGCTCCTTCTCCAGCATCATGTCTGCCTGTACTGCCATGCTTCCTGCTATAATGATAGTGGACTAAACCTCTGAATTAGTAAGATGCCGCAATTAAATGTTTGCCTTTATAAGAGTTGCCTTGGTCATGGTGTCTTTTCATAGCAGTGGTAACCCTTACTAAGACAAGCCCCTACATGAAAGTGAGACCCCTCTCAAGGGAAAGTAGTGTCTGTCACTTGGGAGGCACAGACCATTGAGAAGTGTTAAATATTTTGCTTACCAGCTTTAGAACTAAAAGCTATGATTACTTACCGTTCTTCTGCATTTAGGTGGTAGAAATAAAGTCTTTTTTTTTTTTAAAGACTTTATGTTTGCTTGCTTAGTTGTGTCTTGGGCTCCAGGCAGAGGAAATGGGAATGTCTTTGGAGAGATGAAGCCTCAACCCAGCTTACTCAGTTTTCAGATAAAGTCTTAATGAAATGAAGTGCCATATAAAACTATAAAGTTCTGTGAAGACAAATAATCTTTGGTGATTTTTAAGTGAGAAAAGCAATAGATAGAGTAATGTGTATAATACACTCTTATTTTAAAGCAGCAACTTTTGATCCCTTAGGTATGTGAGCTCATTCCTCAGCATCTTCAGGTGTTTGGATCTGGAGCCCCTCTTAGATAATTTTATAGTTTTATTTCTGTTACTATGATAAAAATACTCTGACAAAAAGCAACCTAGATGAGAAAGGGTTCATTTTTAGTTCATAATTACAGGTTAAAGTCCATCATAGCAAGAAAATCATAGCATAAAGAGGTTGAAAGAGCTGATTATGTTATATCCATGTCGAAAGAAGAGAGAAATAAACGCATGCATGTTCACTCACTTACTTGTGACCAGTTGGAATTTGCTACTCACACAGTTCATAGCTGTCTCAACACAGAAGTGGATGCTCACAGTCAGCTATTGGATGGATCACAGGGCCCCCAATGGAGGAGCTAGAGAAAGTACCCAAGGAGCTAAAGGGGTCTGCAACCCTATAGGTGGAACAACAATATGAACTAACCAGTACCCCCTGGATCTAACCAGTACCCTCATGTATCTATCTGCATATGTATCAGAAGATGGCCTAGTCGGCCATCAGTGGAAAGAGAGGCCCATTGGTCTTGCAAACTTTATATGCCTCAGTACAGTGTGTCACTTTGACACAGAAGTGGGAATGGGTGGGTAAGGGGGTTGGGGGGGAGGGAATGGGGAACTTTCGGGATAGCATTTGAAATTTGAAATGTATATAAAGAAAATATCTAATAAAATATATTTTTAGAGTTAAAAAAAAAAGAACTAGCCTAGGGAATGGTGCCACCTTTAGTGAGCTGGGTCTTTCTAATCAGTTAACTTAGTTAAGACCATCCCCAACACACATGCTTATAGGCAAACCAATGTGAAGACCATCACTGAAACCCTCTTCCAGGGGATCCTAGCTAGTGTCAAGTCAACAATTAAAGCTATTACAGACACAAAATTACATATGCTCAACTCCCTTACACAAAAAGCATAGAGCATCTTTTTATATACTCCTAATCACTTCTGGATAACTTATCACAGCCAATAAAATATAAATGTTCTGTGATTAGTGGCTATACTACATTGTTTAGAGAATAATGTCAGGAAAATATTCTGTGCATGTTTATGGTAGGTACAATTTTTTTTGAATATCCCAACGCATCATTTGTTGAACCTACCAGTGTGGAACTCATGGGCATGGAGGACCAACTGGACTTCTTTTATTTCTCTTTGAATCTGGTACATCATCAACTGACACTATGCTCACATGGCTTATCTAACAGGGATTATCGCAAGAAGTGGCAAAGAACATACAAAGGTACAGAGGTCTATGTAGTACAAATCTGCTTTTCCTCTTAACCTAGTTATACCACCTCATATAGTGTTTTAATGGGAGAATGCTTTCATTTCCTTATCTTACTTGTCTTAGGCAAGGTTCTAGTGCTACAACAAAGGCAACTCTCATAAAAATAAGCATAATTGGGGCTTGCTTAAAGTTTCAGAGGTTAGACCTTTATCATCATAGTGGGGAGCATGAAGGTTTGCAGCCAGACATGCTGGGGAACTAGCTCGAGAATTCTACGTCTGGATTCGCAGGCAGCAGGCAGAGAGGAAGAACATTGTGGCTGTCTTGGGTTTTTGAAACCCCAAAGCTTACCCTGAGTGACACACTTCCTCTAACAATGCCATATCTACTCCATAAGGCCATACCCACTCCAGAAAGTCCAGAAAATCCATACCTCCTAAGGCTTCTCCCTAAGCATTCATATATATGAGCCTATGGGGCCATTCTTATTCAAAGCACCACATCACTGAAGAATCAAGGCACTTCAAGGAGTCCTCTGGACTCCATGGGTATATGAAACACACAGGCTCAAAGAATCTGAAGAGCCTTCCATTGTACAAAATGAATAACAGCTGTAGAAAATTAATCACTAGCATGCCATAACTAATAGTGCTCCTTTATTTGTTGCTTACTGTGTGGTAGGCATTTTCTAAAGGCTTTTTCATCCTTTAGCCCTTGTGACAACCCTTTGGAGAGGGAGCTCTTATCAAAATCTCCATGAGAAAGGACAGGCACTGAAAGCATGAACTCAGGCCCAGCTGCTCTTCCAGGGAATCCAAAACATGGACTCAGAACTCTATTTCTTACCACAGGCAAGAGGCACTTGGAGGAGTGAAGTGTTGTGCTGGGGGTGGGAGCCCAGACAACCTTTAAATCATTGTTCTGTTACTATCTATCTATCTATCTATCTATCTATCTATCTATCTATCTATCTCTTGTTATATTTTCAGGAGGAAATTTAAAAAAAAAAAGGGAATCCTTTAGTTTTTGCCATCCCATTTCTCCTCTCTTCATTATCTAACACTGAGTGGTACTAAGATAATTACTGCTGGAATGTTAAAATAGAGAAAGTATGATTAGTAAGATTTAGGTAGGGCCACACTCTAGTGTTAGGGTGTAAGATGTCCTCAGTAAATTGAATCTTACTGAGTCCTGGAGCAGGTTCTAGTTCATTGGTGAAGGACAGATTGAAGCCAGGCTTTTTTATATTTAGAGGAGGGTGTGCTTGGTACAACCTTTAGATGTCTGTTCCTTAGGTCCTGTTTAGTGATTACAGTGACAGTGATTTTAGTGATATGAATATTTTACATTTATGACTGGCTTCTCCTTTCTCATTGTCTTAACATACCTCACCTGACTCTCACTGCTCAGGAATCAGTACTGATTATTTCTTTTGATAAAAAGTGGTGGGTAGCCTTATTTGCCAAAGTCTTATTTTACCTTTATTTGAAAAGGCCTGAGGATTTTAGAAACTTTATGAACTAGAAGTCCACAGAGAAGAAGGGTGGGGATATTTTAAGGTTACAGAGCCAGCCAGGAAGCATGGTTTGTAATATATCCTCCAAACTTCAGCTTGTAAAGCTAAGTCTATGTATGGATTAGTTTAGTAGTCTGTAATAACAGTAAGTGAATTCTGTCTTACATGGAGAAAATAAAATATTATCAGAAACTGGAGTGATCACCATGGGGTGTACTTGATGACTTCATAGCCAGGAGTCAGGAGACTGGGATGTTCCCAAGCCTCTGTGGGGAGGGGGTGGTTATTCACAATAGTCTTAGACTCTCTTCTGAGCTTGGTTATGGGCTAGGGCTAGACAATGTGTGCCTCCTTGGCAGGTCCTTAAAGTCTTTATCTTAATCTCTCTCTCTTTCTTAATCTCTCTCTCTCTCTCTCTCTCTCTCTCTGTATTATTTGTGTTTGTGTGCATATGTTAATAGTAGGTGATTTCTCCAACAGACAGGTCGTTCAGGAAAAAAAAAGAAGAGAAATATTAAAATTAATTGACATCATATACTAAATCTAGTTATTAAGTATCTACTGACTATTCCACCCAAACACCAAAGAATATACATTTTACTCAGAAACTCATGGAAGTATCTCTAAAACAGACCACATCCTGGGACACAAAACAAATCTTAACAAATTTAGAAACATTGAAATAACTAAGTGTATCCTATCTGATTATAATATAATCAAACTTAAAATCCATAGTAAACAAATCTTCTAGTAAGTACACAAAATAATAGAGATTAAACAAGTAGTTGAAGAAGAAATAAAAAAAAAAGTTTCTTAGAATGAAGCAAAACGTACTGGTATAGCGACAGACAAATAGACCAATGGAATAGAATTGAAGACCCAGAAATGAACCCACACACCTATGGTCACTCACTTGATCTTCGACAAGGGAGCTAAAACCATCCAGTGGAAAAAAGACAGCATTTTCAACTAATGGTGCTGGCACAACTGGTGGTTATCATGTAGAAGAATGTGAATTGATCCATTCCAATCTCCTTGTACTAAGGTCAAATCTAAGTGGATCAAGGAACTCCACATAAAACCAGAGACAGTGAAACTTATAGAAGAGAAAGTGGGGAAAAGCCTCGAAGATATGGGCACAGGGGAAAAATTCTTGAATAGAACAGCAATGGCTTGTGCTGTAAGATCGAGAATCAATAAATGGGACCTCATAAAATTGCAAAGCTTCTGCAAGGCAAAAAACACCGTCAATAAGACAAAAAGACCACCAACAGATTGGGAAAGGATCTTTACCTATCCTAAATCAGATAGGGGACTAATATCCAATATATATAAAGAACTCAAGAAGGTGGACTCCAGAAAATCAAATAACCCCATTAAAAAATGGGGCTCAGAGCTGAACAAAGAATTCTCACCTGAGGAATACTGAATGCCAGAGAAGCACCTGAAAAAATGTTCAACATCCTTAATCATCAGGGAAATGCAAATCAAAACAACCCTGAGATTCCACCTCACACCAGTCAGAATGGCTAAGGGATTTTTGTGCTTCCTCTTTATTGTCTTCTGCCTTTTTATCAGTGTTCTCCTGCATTTCTTTAAGTGTGTTATTAAAGTCCTTCTTGAAGTCCTCTATCATCATCAGGAGATATGCTTTTAAATCCGTGTCTAGCTTTTCCGGTGTGTTGGGGTGCCCTGGACTGGGCGAAGTGGGGGTGCTGGGTTCTGATGATGGTGAGTGGTCTTGGTTCCTGTTAGTAAGATTATTACGTTTACCTTTCGCCATCTGGTAATCTCTGGGGTTAGTTGTTATCGTTGTCACTATTTAAAGATTGGAGCAGAAGCTGTGTTCCACTCACCAGCAGTCTCTAAATCCTGCGGCGGGGGTCGTGGGTAGCTGACGGTACCCCGGTGCTGGTCCAGCCGGAAGAGGCCTGTGGTCCTACTCAGGCCGTTTTTCTGCTTCCCTAACTAATGCAGTCTCTGGTCCCGCGTGCAATTGGATTGGAGCAGAAGCTGTGTTCCACTCTCCAGAAGTCTTAAGATCCTGTGGTGGGTGTTGTGGGTAGCTGGTGAGTGTCAGCTGACCCTGCGCCCCAGCTGCCCAGGTGCTTTTCTGACCGGAAGAGGGTTGTGGCCCTATGTAGGCCGGATTTCTCTCTCCCCAACCAGAGCAGTCTCAGGTCCCGCGTGATTGGACTGGAGCAGAAGCTGTGTTCCACTCACCAGCAGTCCCAAAATCCTGCGGCGGGGGTCTTGGGTAGCTGGCGGGTGTCAGGCAACCCTGCGCTCCCGCTACCCTGGCGCTGATCCGGCCGGGTGAGGCCTGTGGCCCTACTCAGGCCGGTTTCTGCTTCCCTAACTAATGCAGTCTCAGGTCCCGCGCAATTGGATTGGAGCAGAAGCTGTGTTCCACTCACCAGCAGTCCCAAAATCCTGCGTCGGGGGTCGTGGGTAGCTGGCGGGTGTCAGGCAACCCTGCGCTCCCGCTACCCCGGCGCTGATCCAGCCGGATGAGGCCTGTGGTCCTACTCAGGCCGGTTTCTGCTTCCCTAACTAATGCAGTCTCAGGTCTCGCGCAATTGGATTGGAGCAGAAGCTGTGTTCCACTCACCAGCAGTCCCAAAATCCTGCGTCGGAGGTCGTGGGTAGCTGGCGGGTGTCAGGCAACCCTGCGCTCCCGCTACCCCAGCGCTGATCCCGAAATGACATGTTGTTGGAGAGATTTCCTAACAGAGCTGTGAGATGTCACAGCCTGGCCACTGAGGGAATAGACCGATGAGGTGGGACAAGGAGAGCAAGGGGAAACCTTCCCTGTTACTGCAGTCAAACAGGCCAGAGAAAGGAGTGGCTTAGAGTTGAGAAGAGTTGGTGGGATAAGAAGTCTTCATCTACCTGTGTTTTGATGGTGGAATAGACAGAAAGTAAGAATGAAAGGGGAAATCCTGAGAGCAGGTGAACTGGTGCTGCCCCTCCCCCACTGCTGCACTCTGGAGAACAGGCTCTATACCTCACCTGGGCCCTAGAGTAGGGCTGGTCCTTGTGGAGGGGGCATAGGTGAGCCAGCCCCAGTTGGAAGATGGAAGGTGAGCTGGTCCTGCCATTTATCTGCCATGAGGTGGTGTGAGTATGAGAGCTATGCCCTTCCCCCTGGATACCTATGGTAGTAAGAAGTGCTGGCCCCAAGGAGACAAGAGTGGGAGATAGCCCTGCTCCCTCACTCCCTAAAGCACTTGGGAGAGCATTTGAGCAGCACAGTGGGGCTGGCCCAGATGATGAAGGAATGGATGAACGAGCCCCAAGGATTCAAGAGCAGGAGAGCTGTCCCAACCACTCACAAGTTATAGCACTTGGCAGTATGGGCCCTGCACATTGACTGGGCAGTACAGGTGAGCTGGCTCTGGAGGCATGAATGCAGTGAACTGGCCTCAAGGGTCTGAAAGCAGGAAAGCTGACTCTGCTTCCTGCAGATGGCAGCATTGGGTAGCCTTGCCAGAGCAGTGCTGGAAAGCTTGCCCAGGTAGTGCAGATAAGGGAGACCTGGTGTGCTGACCAGCTCAGCTACCACCCAGGCCCAGATCTGGGGCTCTTTGGGCTCAGGCCCAAAAATCTATATTATCTGCAAATGGTTGGGACACATGAAAGGATCAGACCTGCTGATCAAAAGCTGCAGGATCTCCATGACACAGGGCAAAAACAAGGGTGGGAGTGGGGGAGTCCTGGTGAAGATTCAATATTGATGGTATCACAGAAGCCAGAGAGACCTTGAAACAGACTCATTGCAATGGACATTTGCAAGTGAAGATGTGAGGACAGAGAGGTATACTGCAGGACTCATTAGGACATACTACAGCTTCTACATTGAGATGTTTTTCTATGCTTTGGGGTCTCTTGTATTTTGTTTTGTTTTGTTTTGGGTTTCTTGTTTGTATGTGTGTGTTATTTTTATTTTGGGGGGCAGATAGCAAAAGGCAGAAATGAATTGATGGGGAGATGAGCAGGACTGGGGTATATGATGTGAAACTCACAGAATTAAAAAAAAAAAAAAAAGAATGAAACGGGAGCCAAAACTGATTCTAGCACATTTGGTGTAAGCAACTTGAAATGTGGGGTTGTCATTTTGATATGAAGGAGATTGGAGTAGAGGGTGATGTGGGCTTGTTTAAGCCTCTGCTGTGGATGTGTCACACTTGAGATACCTAAGGGATTTCTAATTGCATTTGCCAGGAAGCCATCCATCAGAGACTCAGTGTAACATAGCGCTATCAGAGCGAGGATGCTGTGATGTGGTGCTCTTGTACCGGGGCAAGGTCACCTGGGAAGACTCACCTGGGTCAGAAGTCACAGAGATATGAGAAATGTTGTGATCCTTACAGGAGGTTGGGAAGAGGTGACCAGGAAACTGGGGGAGGGGCGGAGTCCAGGAGCTGGAATATGTACTTCCCAAGAAGACAGCGATCTCGTGGCTGCAGATGGCGCCACTGACCTGGAGAAAGGCAGCAAGCACCCTCGGACCTGGGATGAAAAGCAGAACAGGTCAGATGAGGAAGTATGGAAAGAGGAGGAAAGGCAGAAGCCACTTTTGTAAAAGGACATGCAGACAAATGAGAATAACTTTTTTTTTAAGAAAGAAATAAAAATGTTGTGTGCTAATGGGAATAATCCACTAGAGAGGCAACACTCATATGTATGAGGTGAGAGGCAACAGGAAACCGTTGGAAAACACAGCAGAGATGGTTCGACAGGACCCAGAGAGGGCAGGCTCGGCACAGGGGTCCTTGGCACTCCTATGTCTTCCTTGGGAAAAGGACAGAGGTGGCACAGAGCCTTCTGCAGGGTTTGTTGGAAGGCTCACTCCAGGAAGGAAAGCTGAGACCTTCCGGCTTTAGATTTCTGGACTTGGAATTAAAGTGAGTTTGATGAACTTAAACACAGAAGCCAGACAGGGTCGTCACTAAGAGCAGCTGGAGGAAATTCTTGGCCTCCAAATTATGCAGCTGTCCATCAAGGGCTCAATTCAGGCAGCAGCAGGGCCTCAGCTGTGTTTGTTATTTCAGCGGCTCAGAGAGAAACCACAGGAAAATGAATGAGAGGAGATTCCCAGCTGCTAGGAGCCGGAAGTGAGGGAGGGGCTCAGGATGGCCTCTCCACTAATCACACTCTCCCACTATTCTTAGGCTGCTGGCCTACTTTTAAGCCCAGGGTATAAGGGTTTTTTTTTGTTTGGTTTGGTTTTTTTTTCTCTTCTAATTTTCTTTTTTCTTCTGTTTTTAATTTTTTGGCAGTCTTCTGGCTGCCAACTCTCGGTCTGATTTGCAGGCTAACAGGGTGGTAGCTGAGACTATATTTGACCCCTAAGGAACTTTCCCTGGTTTTCTGGATCAGCCTCCAATTGGTCCAGAGACTTGTACTCTTGGCCAAGCCTTTGCTAGGCAGCGGGACTCAGATGAACTTCTGGGCATATTTGCGGGCAGCGTGGGCATCCTTTGGGGCATCAAAGGGAGATCAGTCACAGCAGAGACGTGAAGGGGTGCTAGCCACATTCTTTACTTATGGAACTTCATGAACTTCACTTGAGTTGGTCCGGGAAGTAGAAGATCACAGGAGGCGTTGCTAAGACACTTTAAGTAGTTTAGGCTTTATAGGACTGCAGGGAACCACGGAGAGTTTAAGATGTTAGTTACAGGCCTAACAAACAGAAATGTCTCAAGTGATCTCTGCCTCTGCCTGAGCCAGAGACAGGCAGAGCGTCATGGAGTGGGACAGACATCAGAGTAAACACTCTAAGCAGGAAGCACTCCCAGCTCTGCAGTTGAACACAACAGTCCCATAAACCCACATTCTCTCTGTTCTCATGCAGACCCCTTACTCCCTCAAGTGTGTGGGCCAGCACAGTGCAACTTCCAGTGCTCTGCTCCATCTCTCCCCTCCTCCAGACAGGGCAATGGGCTTTTCTTTCTGTGTTCTGAGCCAGAAATCACAGTTCTAGTCTACCGGCTACTGAGAAGAAGCAGAAACTGGTATGGAGCATGCTGTTTCTGATTTTTCTTCTTCTGATGCTTCGGTTGGTGACAGGTTGTACAATTCAATGGTGGCGAGTGTGAATTATGCAACTACATTTGCCTTGACTTGAATTCCGACTTTAACATTTATCAAGTATTTCCTTCTCCTTCCTCAATTTCCCAATTCCTAAAATGGGGCTATTATAGCAGCAACCTGTCATGGTTGCCAACTACTTCGAATAGGGTTTGGCCATATTAAGACATATGATGTCACAGCTATTGGAGATTGGTGACTAAAAATGTGGGCATGGCAAGGCAGAAAAACAATGCTTTTTTTTTTTTTAATTGACAAGATGAAGTCGCTATAAATTTACTAAGAGTTCTTTCCCAACTGGGATGCAAAATAGGCAGCGATGGGGCCATGTGCTGCTTTAATATAGCGACTGTGAACAGTGATCTAAGACCAGAGCTGTAGGTCAGCGCATACAATGCATTGTAGCTCATGTTGTGACATGAACAAAGTGTTGTGAGGAACAGACAGAGCTCCCCCTTTGCTTTTTGGAGGGGGGGGGAAGGGGAGGAAGGATGATAACTGTTGGGTTCCCTTTAGGCACCTGTTACTCGGCTATTAGGGTCACAGCCCAATCTTTTGCATTTTATTCTCTGTAGATCAACCCAAGGGCAGCAACTGTCCTTTCTGGGGTTAGGAGGCTCTGTGACTGAAGACTACAAACTAACCCACTCAATTACCCAATGGAGCAAGCCAGAGAATTTGAAAAAGAATGATATGAAATATTAACAAAATCTTGCTTTATACATGAAATTAATGTGATTCTCCCAAGTATATAAATCCAGCAGGAATCATATAATTTCAAAGCTGTCACACAGACGGAGCTACAAATGGTATTTATGTCTATGCCGTAAGGCAGCATGGGGTCAGCTCTAGGCAGAACTTCTTGCTATTGTTTGTCGAGATTGACTTTGAATTGTTCAAGGTTTAAATGGCCAGATTTTCAAGAATACATTTTTTGCACATAGAATAATGGTTTTGTGTCATTTCAGTCCTAAAATAATGGATAGGTGAGAGGCTCAGGGAAGGTAATATCACTGGCCCAGGTACAAGCTTTTAGCATGTGAGCAAAAGCCAAAGCCAAATTGTAGTACCAGGGCTTTCTAAGAGCATCCTATAGTAGGATTTTCCAACCTGGGGATATGGACATTTGAGATAGAGTCTTGGCTGTTGCAGCTACTGTGAGCACTGGTGAATAGATAGAAACATGTCTTTTTCTCTGCCCATTAGATTCTGGAGCAACCCTCCCTGCTTCCTGATAGGACTAAGAGATGCAAACATCTGGGAAACTTGTCTCCTGAGAACTCAGTGCCTCTTGTTTAGTGTCAAGGGTACTCACCATTTTGCCTGCTTTGTGAGTGAGGGGCATGAGATAAGCTGATGACCTGTAGGGAACTTGAGTTTCTGTGATGTCAGGGATTCAGAACAATTTTAATTTTGAGCAAGATTTTTAAGCTTCCCTTTATCACTGTTTAGTTAGATAAGAAAGTACCCCAAAACTTAATAGCTCAAAGCAGCTACCACTCTGTGATTCAGTGGATGTGAAATTGGGCAGGCAGTGCAGGGATAATTTATTTTTTTCTGTGATGTTCAGGGCATCTTCTGTGGTATGAGATTTGGGTGACTTCTGTTTTGGGACTGGAACCCTCTACTGCACCCACACTTCTACACCTGCTGCCTGACTGTGAAGACTAGGAGTTATGCCCCCTTTTCCTGTGGGTTGAGTTCCTTCTGGGTACATAGCCCTCATCTAGACAAACACAGGATAGCACATGAAAGTGTTCCAACAGGCAGCCTTTTATGTAGCCTTGGAAGCCACATTCTGACACTCTCTTGCTTGAATGCATCACAGATCCACCCAGATTCAAGCAGAAAGAACACAGGTTTCAATTTTTGAGGCAAAGAATGCCAAGGAATTTTGCCTAGAAGTTAGTGTTTCTGTACATTGAAGATGGTCTCAGCCATCACCACAATCAGGATCAGGACATTTCTAGCATCACACTCAGGATCAAGACATTTTTAGCACCTCAAAAGGAAATTCCTCAAGCCTGCTTTCACCATTTCCTTTCAACATTTTTCTTGCCCCCGTTCTAGTCAAACAATGATTGACTTTCTATCCGTTTAGATTTCTTTGTTGTGGAATTTATTTTATCATTAATGAAGTGACCTTTCACCCATCCTTTGTGTAATGTTTTCAAGTCTTCATTTTATATCAGTATTTCGTTCTTTTGCTTGGCTAATTACGACCCCTTTGAATGGCTGTATCATTATTACATTATCTAGTCAACAGTTCACCCACACTTTTTGCTTTAGATTCTTTTGAATTAAGCTGTTGTTATCATTTTTAATAATGTGTGTGTGTGTGTGTGTGTGAGAGAGAGAGAGAGAGAGAGAGAGCACAAGAGAGAGAATGTTTGAATTTGTCTTGAATGTATCAAGAAATGGGATTGATGAGTCACATGGTAACTGTGTTTAAAGTTTGAAAAGCTACAAGACTGAATTCTAAGGTAGCTGTGGCAGTTTATATTCTTCTTAGTAGGGTTTTAACACTTTGGTATTCCACACCCTCTCCTGCACTTGGAATGGTTATTCTTGTTAACTTTATATATTCTAACTGATGTGGCATTGTCTCATATTATTGTTTTGATTTGTATTTCCCTAATGACTAACAGTGTTGAACATATTGTGCTAGGGTGGCTCAGTAAGCCCCACTTACATCATTCAACTTCTTTTCTGATGCAAAGTACTAAAGTTTTTCACATTCCTCCAAAAAAAAAAAATCAGTAAGGTCAGGTCTGTCATAGCAAAAACTTACTTTATAATTAATGTCAACTTCTGCATTAATTATTTTTCTATTGATGTAATAAAACACATACCCAAGCCACTTATAAAAGAAAGTGTTTCTTTGAAATTAAGGTTTCAGATAGTTAGTCCATGATGGCGGTATAAAGGCATGGCAGCAGGAACAGATGAGAGATCACATTTTGATCTAAGAGCAAGAGGCAGAGAGAGAACACTGGGAATAGTGGAAGTCATTTGAAGCCTCAGAATCCACCCACAATGACACAGCTCCTCCAATAAGGCCACACCTTCTCATCCTCCACAAATAGTTCCATCAACTATGGCTGTATTATTCAAGCATCTGAGTCTATGCAAGCTGTTTTCAGGCAGCCCACCACACTGAGTAAGACTTTACAGTGTGTTTGTACCGAGCTTCTTTTATTCTGCATCTTCTGATAGATGCCCAGGATTGTTTCATAACAGTGCAGCATTTAATGTTCTCATACCAACCAGGATATAGAATAGAAAAGTAGTATTTACCCTTCCAAGTACAGTGAAGAGTTTTAAAAAGATTGGCAATTGCTAATGGAACTATAAACAGGCACAGCCACTTTACAAATTATTCTGAAGTGCCTTAAGTCTTAAATAGAGTTACCAGAGACTCAGCAGCCCCACTCCTGCATATTCTTTGGTGGCATGGAGATTGAAATCCTTATCCATATTTAATTCCACTGTCTTTTTGCCAATGATTTTAAAGGTTCTAATATTCTAGTAGTCTATTATTAATATTTGATTTGTAAATACTTTCTTTAAAAAATGTATTATTTGGGTATTGTGTGCGTGTTTTGACTGCATGGATGTCTGCACTACATCCACACAGTGCCAAAGGAGATCAGAAGAGTGCATCGGATCCCTCAAATGAAGTTACAGATGGCTGTGAGCTACCCTGAAGATGGTGGTAGTCAAACTTGGGTTTTCTGGAAGAGTAGCTAGTGATTTTTACCACTGAGCAACCCTTCTAGCTCCTCATTAATTGTGTGTGTGTGTTTAACTTTTCATTGTTCTTTGTGAACTTCACATCATAGATCCCAACTTCACTTATCCCCCTCTTCCTTCACACCCACCTTCTAGCCTTGCAACTCTGTCCCCCCCCACAACAGAGAAAAAGTGGAATCTGTTGTGTATCCTACTGTATCCCACAGTATACCCTTTGTCCACGTTTCTTTGCTCGCAAATGTTCATTCCAATGACTTCTTGGTCAGGTTCGAGGATTTTGCCTTTTGTTACTCTATCTATACTGGAACTTCACTGGGACTCCTCTCAGATATGCTGTTGTTGCCCTGTGTCATGGAGATCCTGTTTTGGAAATGTAGGACAGGCCACTTCATGTACTACAGCAGTTTGCCGATGAAACTGATGTTGGAGTGGGCCACTTCAAAGCCCTAGGCCTAAAATGTATCAGAGTTGGTCAGCACCTAGCTCTTCCACTCTCATGCCTTTGGGGTTGGGTTACCAGGAACCCCCGAAGCCAAGGCCAGCTCTACCCTACTGCCCAGGAGAGGTGCAGGCCCAGTACCAAGAGTATTGCAGTTGCTAAGGGACATGGCCAGTTCTTCCACTTTCATGACTTCATGGGCAGCTCACCTACCTGCCCTAAATGACAAGGGACAAGGGAGAGGAGGATGACATATTTTCCTCATCCAGACCACTGTCCAGAAGACAAGAGGCAGAGACAGCTCTTCTGCACTTATCCTTTTGGGGCTGGCTCACCCACAACCACCATAACCAGCATAAGCTCTACCCTGCTGTCCAGGTGAGGTACAGCGCCTGCACGCTTGAGTGATGTAACAGGTGAGGGGCAGGGATAGCTCTCCTGCTCTGATGACCTTGAGGACAGCTCTCCTGTCTGCTTTGTAGGTGGCAAGGGGTGGTGTGGAAGAGTATCTCTTTCTTGCCCATGTTATCAGAAGACAATTGTGTGTGTGTGTGTGTGTGTGTATGTGTGTGGCTCTACCATGCTCATGCACTTGGGGCTATCTCCCCTACTCCTCTTTTACTGGGGTCAGTTCTACTGTGCTGCCTAGGTGAGGTGCCTGCTCTCCCAAGTGCTGCAGCTGGTGAGGTGCAGGACTAGTTCTTCTGTTTTCTTGACCCCAGGGCCAGGGCTCCCACCTGCTGCAGGTGATGATGGGTAAGGAGGATATCTCTTTCTCATCCACACCATCACATGGGAGGATAAGTGGTAGGGCTGGCTCTTCCACAACCATATCCTCAGGGCAGGGTCATCCACAACTCTGGCAATAGCTGCTCACCCAAGTACTGAAGCTGGCTAGGGGTGGGGTCAGAGTTCACTTGCTCTCATGCCTCCAGGGCCGGCCCTCCCATGATGCCCAGGTAAGGGGTGAGGACAGTTCTGCACAGTCTTCAGGCACCAACACGCCCTAGGTGGCAGCCCAGACCAGGGATGCCATCTGGCCTTTGGTGGTAACAAACCCCTGCTGCTGTAGTCATGACTACTCATATCAGGCCATTCCTCACTATGTTTGAGTCTCCAGTTCTGCCCCTCTTTACTGTGCCCACATCCTTCTGCTTCTCTTTCTCTTCCATTTCTCCACCATTTACTTGCTCCTCTTAGAGGTGATCAGGGTCTCTAAGTATCTAGCATCATCTCAGGAGTGGTCTCAGGAGTGCTATGCCTCACCCATGCATTACAGAACTGGGAAGTGGTCATCTTAGGCAGGGTCTGCATCCCAAAGCCTGAATAGTGCTTGGCTAGTGGCCATCTCAGGCTAGTTCCCTGTCTGGGCCTCATGTCACCAGTCTGGTGGTTGTCTCAGGCTTGCTCCTCATTTGGCTTGCTGGAATGGCCCCTTGCGAGGATCAGACTCACTCTCACCTGAGACCATAGTCCCAGGTGCGGTTCAGTTTCTGAACAGAAAGAAGGGTCCAACTCAAGGGACACAATGCCTGGGGCAGCTCCTTTCCTGAAGGAAACGTGCAGCCACTTCTCAGCTGCAGTTGCATTCAGACACCTCTGGCCTCTGACAGTTAGCGTGCTTGTTCAAAGGCCCTGTGGGCTGTGTGGAGATGAATGTTATGCCCCTAAACATCTAATCCTTGTCAGATTTGGGAAAGGGCCAAAGAGGTTACAGGCTGGGGCTTAGATTGGGGATTTTTTTCTCATGCAATTACCTGTGGTGGAATCTGTAAGTGTGTATCCCATTTCCAGGCTAAACAAAACATGTTAACTGTGTGGCCTAGAATACCAGATGAAACTGGATGTAAAAGTAAGAAAAGGTTTGGGAGAAAATAGTTATGGCTTCTTTTATGTTGACTGAAATTGTCAAGTATGTGACCAGAGCCATTGAGAAATTCAGGGCTAACCTACAAAGGAGGGTACAGAGTCCAATGCCAATGGACATTTCTTTTTTATTTTATTTTATTTTATTATTAGGTATTTTCCTCATTTACATTTCCAATGCTATCCCAAAAGTCCCCCATACCCTCCCCCCCACTCCCCTACCCACCCACTCCCACTTTTTGGCCCTGGCGTTCCCCTGTCCTGGGGCATATAAAGTTTGCAGGACCAATGGGCCTCTTTCCAGTGATGGCCGACTAGGCCATCTTATGATACATATGCAGCTAGAGTCAAGAGCTCCGGGGTACTGGTTAGTTCATAATGTTGTTCCACCTATAGGGTTGCAGATCCCTTCAGCTCCTTGGGTACTTTCTCTAGCTCCTCCATTGGGACCATTGATCCCAATGGACATTTCTAACAGGGCAGATGCAGAATCATCATCCTCTGTCGTCTGTGCTCCTTACTGACCTCAGCGTTTCCCAACTTGATAATCAATGCCATCCAGTTTTGGCTCCTCTGGTTAATGAAGACCCTGCCTCTTGATGGGCTATCACTTAAGTTCACCCAGGAGCAGCTACTTTCCATTCTCCCCAGCATTTGAAGGCAACATTAAGTTTCAGACCCGCTGAGACATTTCAGGATACATGCTGATATATTTGGCTAAAACCACTCTGGTGAGAGCAGGATAAGCCTGTTAATTCATTTTGGGGATGTGTCTTAGGGTGTGGACTTGTGTTAGACTGACATTGGAAGTGGACAGACACAGTCCAAGAAGGGTAGGAGGAATAAAGCAACTGAAATAAAACAAAATGAAAGTTAAAATTAAAAGTCCTCTGTGCATTTTCTTTTGGTGAGGTAATAGCATTCAGCTTTTCTTGCGCGCACCCGACTGGCCAGCAAGAATGACGCTGCAACAGGATCCTTCCGCACACGTTTATTGGGAGAGCTTGATTGCAGAGGCAAAGTGACCCCAATCCCAGAACTGGTGCTGCTTATATAGGCCTAGGAGAGGCGTGTCTCACACCCGAACTGGTTGTGCTTGGGTTATGCTTACCACCTCATTTGCATGCCTACATCTGATTGGTTAACTTCTCTCTCATCTGATTGGTTAACTTCTCTCTCATCTGATTGGTTAACTTCTCTTTCATCTGATTGGTTAATTTTGGTTAATTCTCAAAACCTCATCTTGGCAAAAAACTTTACTGCCTATGTATGCGTGGTGGCCAGCAGAAGCCAGCACCACCCTGCAATGGCACATGTGGCTTCCCACAAGCTTTGAGGAGCACAGTCAGAGGACTGCTAATGACGTTACTGTCCTCCTCATATGGGTACTTCGGTGCAGGTCAGAAAGCCTTAAAATTGTAAACTTTAAACATAAAGCACAAATTTCTGAGAGCATTAAAACATGTATAGAACTAGGTGCTTTCAACATCATGTACTTAGGGATATTTTTACCATCCATTTAATTACTAGGACCAAGTATTTGAGGCAGAGTTACTTTATAAAGAAAAAGGGTTGTTTTTGCTTATTGTTCTGGAGATGCAAGGTTGAGGGGTTAAATCTGTGATGCTCTTCTTGCTGGCAGACCTCCCAGGTAACAGAGAGTGTTATAGGCTCTTACAAAGCAAACTGCAGGGAGTGTGTGAATATTCTATTCCCCTTTCTTTTCCAAAGCCACTAGAATTTAATCACAAGGACACCACCCTGGTGACTTTATTTAATCCTGACCTTTCCCCACAGGTTCCAACTCTAAATACTGTCATCCAATCACATTTCCTTTCTTTTAACCCTTCGAAGGGACATTAAATTTTAATGCTGGAAATGTTGGAGATACATTTTCCAGCATTTGCACTACAACAATGCACGCCTCTCCAGCCAGATAGGATACAAAATCTAGACCTCTGCCTACCTGTGTCAATCCTTTACAGCACCACTGCTGGCTCCTGTGAGCTACACATTGTGGCAGAGAGAGCATATGACCACCAGATGGCGGTGTTGATACAGAAAAACCTGCATCAGATCTCAAAAGAACTAGGCACTTAGGAGTTTGAAGGGCAGAAAACTGGGCACCCAAGCTAGTCCTCCAATTCTAGGTGAATATCTCCTTTCTAAATCTCCCCTGACAATTTAACCCCATGTAGCTTCTCTTTGTTGTTTTTTGGGTTCTTCTTTTTCCTACCCTTTGTGTCCCTGGTTTTGCCCCCTAATACTAATTAGGAGAGAAACAAGGATAGAAAGAAGAGGAGAGGAATTAGGGAAAAAAAAAATCCCTGAATCTAATTTCTTTCCTTTTGTTTCTTCTTTGATCACAGCTACTAACAAACCGCAACCAGCCTCCCTAAACATCAAACAGCCACCCTTCACCTCTTGGGGCCCTGCCATTTATGAACCCTCTGCAAAGTTTCCAGAATTGCAAATGTCACACAATTGCAGAAACTGTTCGCAGCTGGCAAAACCATGTCAGCTGCTGCGAACAGTCTGAAGCAACCCTACATCCCCACACCTGGGATTAAAATGAAAACACATTCTTATAATATTTCTGTGTTTAAAAAAATCTACCAAAATTCCAAAATTGTCATTATAACCTTGCCTCAGATCTAGGAGATGGACTTTTCTCTGACAATATTTCCATTCTGAAGTCAGAGTCCAGAACACCACAAAACATAATTTAAGAAGGTGGATTAAGATTAAGTTCCAACACGTTTCATTTGGCATTTTCTCGGAATTGTTCACTGTTGAGCAGCAGTAGGTCCCTAAGTTTCTTATACACAAATTATATGGTCACCGTGAATACTGACTTGCCAGATGGTGACAGATGTTCCGAGTGCAGATCTTGACAAAGGGAAGTGTCATCCCTTCAGCACAGGCCTTCCTGGGCAGAACTCTAGATTCTGTGAGTGTCTGCCAAATAAACCATAGTAAAATTCATTTTAAAGCAATTCTTTTGTATAATATGATGTTGCCATTTCTTCAAGATAGAATCAAAATTGCAGACTGAGATGGACATGTTTATTAATCTTCATGTAAAGAATTAGCTCCTGGATGTAGGCTATGGCTCTGGAGGACAGGGAGCCTCTTTAACTTTTGTCAGAACTGACAGACATTTTTGATGCTGTTGTTAGTGCAAAAACACAGCTCTCACTTCAAAGGCAATAAGAGGGAGTTTATTTCTGGAGCCAAACGAATGACCACGGCTTGAAAATGTGAAGCCGGATTATTCCGCGTTCTATGTTCCCCCATAGAAGCAGTTTTCTGAAGTTGTATAGTAGCAGGATGAAGAAAGTCCTAAATCAAGCATTTACAAGTTACATTGATGAAAAGGAACATCAGGGAAGTGGGTTACAGCTAGGCAGATTGGCCTCAGATGCTATCTGATGGGATTCTTAGTCCTTTGATGAGCAGATAACAGGATTTTTATTTTATTTATTTTTAAATTTTTAAACAATTTTTATTAGATGTTTTCTTCATTTGCATTTCAAATGCTATCCCGAAAGTCCCATATACCCTCCCCCAGCACTGCTCCCCAACCCACCAACTCCCGCTTCCTGGCCCTGGCATTCCCCTGAATGGCATATAATCTTTGCAAGACCAAGGGCCTCTCCTCCCAATGATGGCCAACTAGGTCATCTTCTGCTACATTTGCAGCTAGAGACAGGAGCTTGGGGGGTACTGGTTAGTTCCTATTGTTGCTAACAGGATTTTTATTAAGTCAATACATTCCAAAGGTTTTAATCTATCAGAAGTTAGGTCAGTCAAAGAAGTAGGCAAGCAATTACTTTTTAGGGAGCTAAAGATAGCACAAGAGAAATTGCCATCAGACTCTAGGCCTGCTACATTCTAAACTCTCCGCAGCCAGTGAAGTTTTAATTAGCCTTCTTCAACACTGCTTCTTTTTAGGAATTCTCCTTCACACGAAGCAGACCAATTGTCATAATATATTGTATAAAATCAAAAGTCTGGTTAGGATCAGTTTAGAAATTGCTTGAAACTCTGTCCTAATCCCAAGTCAAAATTCATTTATTAATTGTTTTAGATGAAACTTAAGCCAGCAACTCAAATAGAATTCTGGAAGCAAGCCCACATTTTCTTTTTTTTTTTTTTTGATTTTTAATATTTTTATTACATATTTTCCTCAATTACATTTCCAATGCTATCCTAAAAGTCCCCCATAGCGCCCCCCACTTCCCTACCCACCCACTCCCATTCTTTTGGCTCTGGCATTCCCCTATACTGGGGCATACAAAGTTTGCAAGTCCAATGAAGCCCACATTTTCTAATGTTATAATCCAAAGTATACTTATTAGATATACACCAAGGAATGACAGAAAGAAAAAAATAATCAAAGTCTTTGTTTTCTGCAATTAAAATATTATGTCTCTGTAAGAGCAGAAAGGTTTGTATGTACAGTGATAACTCTGTAGCTTATAACTTATAGTAAGTCTCAACTCTGAGCTGAGGTGTTTAAGATAGTATTGTTGGTGCTGTATCGCACATGGTGTGTGCAGTTCAAAGTGAAGGATACACCATGATGCAACATGGGAAAACACTACTAGAAATATCCAGGATTCATTATGGTTTTGATTTTGAATTAGTATTTGGTTGATGTGCAACAGACAAAAGTATTTTTGATCCTACATTCAGTTATGCAACCCATATGAGGCCATGGATCACAGTTTAAGAATTTGCTGTCCGTCTGATTATGAACACAAACCCAAGGGAGTGCAGATGAGGGAAGCTGGTGGGTAGTAACCACCTAGATTATGAAACACAGGGAGAAGTTGATTGAAATGGTGAAGAGGGAGCGAAGAGGTTTTGGAAAGCTATGATGCTTTAAGGAGTGAGTACCAAGATCCAGATCATTTGGTCCCAGTCAATGTCCTCTCAGCTACCAAGGGAGGAGCTAAGGCCTTACATGTGCCTTACTGGCATGTGCTTCCTGTTCACTTCCAGTCTATGGTGAGGTTGAGGGAGGCCTAGCTGCCTCAGTACTGAGGTAGGTTCTGGAAAGTTTTCCACTAATGGCAGGTACATTGCTCATGTGTGTGGACTCAACTTTTATACTTGGTGGTGCTGAGGCAAGGCATTTGGCATCCAGCTTCTGGAATGGGAAGTCAGAGAAAGTCTGGGCTCGTTCCTGTTAGTGAGCAAGTACTGACGTTCTGCAACAAGAGGGAGGCCCTGCGTGTGGAAATGCTCTCTGAAACCAGACTTTAGTTTGCCAAGAAAGTTTGTCATTTAAAAGCACCTTAAAGAGATGTGGGGCCCTTGAGTACTGGTGGGGGGTCTTTAACCAGAGAGAGTAGCTTTCCATCTTGCATGCTTGTGAGTGGACTACTGGTAGTGGCCTGAAAGTCTGCATTAAGGATGCCTCTGCATTAATGGAACAGTCCTGTGTGAAATCTTGTGACAAATGAGAGACGATGATGGAGTAAGGATCTGCATCTTCCAATTCCCTGGCAGAACTTTAGGACAGGTTATGTGCCTACCCTGACCCTGTGGGTATGAGCTTCTTCCCTGAGAAGATTCAACGTCAGAGTGTTGGAGAATACAGAGGTGCCTATGGTACTTGGGCAACAGCATCTGAACAACTGTAATTGGAGAAGGAAGGAAAGATTTCCCAAGTTGTACCTAGTTAGGTACCTGAAAAATCAAAGCTCTAAGGACATGACCTGGAATCCAGTGCATTATGGTTTTTTTTTTGTTTTGTTTTGTTTTGTTTTGTTTTTTTTGGATAAGTTTGGATGCATAATGATGCATCAGGATTCTGAATCAAGCTATGATGAGGACCAAGGAAGCCAAAGAGAAGAAGACAGGAAGATGTGAATAGTATGTACCTGCTGATGCCTGTCCTGAACATTGTTTCTTTGGTTTCCTTCCTCTGGGGTCCAACTTCGAGGGTCTGAGGAGGTTGTGCTGAAGTCAAGCATCTAGGAAACAGAGATATGGATGTCCCTAACTCAACTCTAAAATGCACATTGCTAAAGTTAGATGAATGTAAAAAATCTATGGTATCATTTTATAAACTCCAAGCTTGAACTCTTCTCACACAAGTTCACCCAACTTTATTGGCTGTAATGATCTGACCTAGAATGGGCAAGCCTGCCATCATGTTCTGCAACAGTTCCTAGCTCTTTGCATCATGAGCTTCCTCATCATGCTGACTTACTTCATCAAGGCTGCAAGGAAAACCCCCAACTTTGGGGAGGGGGTGCTGGGGCTCTCACCTACTTAAGTAAAGTACATTCCTGATAACTTCCCTCTCAATGGACTCTAAACCAAAGATGTAGAGCCTCAGTCATACATGGAAATCACCTTTACCTTCCTTAATCTTAAGCTCACTATTAAGCAAGTCACAGGATGGCTATGATGAAATGGGATGAGATTATGCAGGGTGTGTCCATCAGGGGCATGGGTTCATCTTAGAAATATACCTATTCCAGGATTGTTCTGTTCCTGAGTGGCTTTGCTGTGTAGCACAGGCTGGTCTGGAGTTCAAGGGCTTCTGTTTCAGGTTTGTGAGATGTGGGATGGAAGGTGTAAGGTGCCACCATATGAGGTTATGTTGGTTTGAAAGGAAATGGCCCACATAGGCTCAGAGGAAGTAGTGCTATTAGGAAGTGTGGCCTTGTTGGAGTAGGTGTGGCCTTGTTGGAAGAACCGTGTCACTAGGGGTGGGCTTTGAGGCTTCAGTGGCTCATTCTTCCTTCCTGCTGCCTGAGAATCCAGATGTAGAACTATCGGCCGCTCTCCAACACCATCATGCCAGCAATGATGATGATGAACTAAACTTCTGAACACTAAGCCAGCCCCAGTGAAATGTCTATTTTTATTTTAATAAGAGTTGGTGTGTCCATAGTATTTCTTCGTTGCAACAGAAACTCAACCAAGACAAAAGTACAAGATTTCTTATTCTAGTAATACAGAAACAGCAGGGTCCATACTAGAGACTGGCCACTAGACTTCTACCTTTTCATAATTTCTCAAGAAAGTCAGTATTAACATCCTTCTCTGGTGTTAGCACCATCATCTCAGCCTGACTGTCCCTGGCTATAGTTCCCTGTGCTTTTCTTTTATGCCTCTGTGAGCTGACCAGGCTAAGTGGAGTGGAGTATTGAGAAGAGCAGTAAGAACTTTTGACTTCTTTCTTTTTCTTTTGTTTTAAGATTTATTTTATTCTAAGTCTTTGTGTGTGTGTGTGTGTGTGTGTGTGTGTATGTATGTATGTATGTATGTATGTATGTATGTGGCTGTGTGCATATGAGTGCAAGCATCCGCAGAGGCCAGAGACTTTGGATACTCTGGAATTGGAGTCACAGGTAGTTGTCATCTGCCTGATGTAAGTGCTGAGAACCTGTCTTAGGATTTCCAGTGCTGTGCATGCTCAATACCATGACTAAAAGCACCTTGGGGTAAAAAAAAGGGGGTTTATTTTAGTTTGCAACTCTCAAGTCACTCTCCATTACTGAGTGAACCCGGGGCAGGAACCTGGAGCCAGGAACTGAGGCAGAGGCTGTAGAGGAACACGGCTTACTGACTTGCTCTCCACGCCTTATTCATCGTCCTTTTCCCATAACACTCGGAACTACCAGGCCAGGGGTGGAATACTCGCATCAGTGGACCCTCTCACATCAGACAAACAAACAAAAAAACAAACAAACAAACCCTGCAGACATGCTGAGAGGCCAGTGTGATGGAGTCATTTCCCAACTGAGGTTAATCTTCACCCCACTCCATCATCTTTTGTAATCTATTTCTCAGCCTGTCCTGATGCTTGCTGCTATTTAATACCATCTTAATTTAGGGCATGGTAACACTTGTGAGGTGGGTGTACTCACCACAGGCATGGGAGCTCCAGAATTCACCAAGTGGGTGTGGCCTATCACTAGAAAACCATGCTGTGGCTTGGCTGGGGCAAAGACAGTCAAACTAGGCATTTTTAATTTATGTATGCCTATTTTCTCAAAACTATTATGGGTAATAGGTAACACTTCCAAAAAAGTCATCTCTGATGGGATGTGTTAAGAATGCTTGTTTATTTATTAGGGAAGCCAAGATGGTTATCACGGGATATTGCAGGTGTGGGCATTTTCTGGAGATGAGAGTGGATGTGGCTTCACTGGTTGCCCGCTAATGAAGCTCTGAATACTCCATCATTTTTGTTGTCTATCAGATGATGAGCCTGTGGGCTGTGCTGGTTTGGAGCCATTGTACACATTGTTTGAGAGATTTTGCATGGAGACTCATCTTTAGTCTTCTTGGGGTACCTAGGAGGTACCTGTTCACATAGCAAGTGTGTGTTGGAGCTGTTGAGAAAATGCTGAAGTGGCTGTGTCCTTTTCCAAGTCCATTACCAATCTGGGAGTCTCCCTTTGCACTCCCAGAACTTGCTTGTTTCCTGCATTTTGATTATAGCTATTTTGCTAGTAGTGGTAGCTCATGGTGGAATTCACTTATGTTTTCTCACTGATCATAACACTAAGCATTTTTTTTCATGGATTTATTTGCTCTCCCTAGAGTTTCCCTCATGTACTGTCTATTTAAGTCTTTTGCCCATAACTTTGAAATTGGATTATTTGTCTTATCACTGAGTTACTGGCTTCTTTCCCTTTCCAGATACAACCTCCTGCCCCCTACGCACAGATACACACACACAGACACCCCCCTCAAGAGCCCCCCCAGACACAAACACACACGCACCCCTCCCCCACACAGACACCTCCACACACAGACACACACACAGACACAAATAGACACATCCCCACCCACCCCCACCCCTACAGAGACACCCACCCACCCCCACACAGACACCCCCACACAACCACACACACCCACACACCCACAGCCTCCCCCCCACATTTGTTTGTTTTAAGATTGATTTTATTCTAAATTAGGTGTGGGTGTCCATATGAATGCAGTTGTCCACAGAATTACAGGCAGTTGTCATCTGCCCAGCATGGGTAGAGATAGAGTGCAGACAAACCTCTCCTTCCTAGTCCTCCTAGATCCACCCCCTAACCTCACACTCTTCTAATAATTCACTGAGTTCAGTGTGTTCTGCCAATATATGCATGATGATGGGGCCAACCACCATAGCATAGTTGACTTACCAGGGCCCACAGCCTTAAAAATTTCTAACTTGCCTTCTCTCAGAGACATCTACCCATCTACTGTCCATAACTCCTCAACTAGGGGTTGAGCCCCTTTCTACTTCATGCTGGAATGCTGACAGGCTTGGTTATGTGGAGGCAACCATAGCTGCTATCAGTCCTTGAGTACAGGCTTTACATGTTGAGAAACCACTGCCCTGATCCTGAGTTAGAAACACAACATAGTGGAGGGTGTGGGTGTTACTCCTTGTTGGATGGATTTCTGGGAGTTCCAGCTGACTATATGCACCAGTATTGAGAGGTTTGTTTAAAATAAATATGTGCTTCTCCTAGAAGCATTGCAGGTATGGCCACTGTGTTACATGTTTATCAGTAGGTGGCAGAGAGGAGAGAGGATATGTTTATGCTTAGTATTCTGACCTGTGAACATCTGATTGATTAGTAGCCTAAGATCACAACCAGTTCAGCGCCATGCATGCCAAGTCAGGCTCCCAAGGTGGAGATTGAGCTAGAGACTAGAAGAACTCCAGCCCTATGAGGAAGTGAATCAGAGACAGAGGACCCTTACATGGGGCCACTTGGGTAGGCCTGGAAGAGGACTGAGCCTGAGAGGACTGCCACCAGACTGGTACCATGAGGTCATGGACAGGAAGCTAGTTTGAGATGACCACCAGTCCACCACCATGCAGACCGGGGTAGGAGGACAGCAAACCATGCCTTAGATGATCCCTGCCCAGTGAACATATGCACAAGTGGGGCATAGCACTACCGAGACCACTCTTAAGGCAATCCCAGACTCTCAGACCCTGGGCATCACTAAAAAGAACAAGTAAGTGGTGGAGAAATGGAAATGGAAAGAAAGAGAAACAGAAGCATGTGGACAATATGAGGTGGGGGGGTGCAGAATTGGAGAGTTAAGGATAGTAAGAAACAGCTGATGTGAACAGCTGGTAATCTCAACTCAGACTTTGGAGAAGTCCTGGCCTGTGCTGTCACTAGGGGCCATGTCTGGGTCCATGGCTCTGCAGCAGCAGGGGTCTGTTACCACCAAAGGCCAGGTAAACATCCTTGTTTTGGGTTGCCACTGGGGACATGTTGATTTCTGAGGGCTGTGCAGAACTGGCCCCACCCCTCACCTGGGCATCATGGGACAGCTAGCCCTGGGGTTGTGAGAGCAGGAGAGCTGCCCCTGCCCCTAGTCAGCTGGAGTACTTGGGAGAATACTGTACTTCATTTGGGCAGCATAGTAGAGCTGACTCTGGTGCCAGGTGTGGGTGTGGGTGGTAGTGGGTGTGTGCTAGTCTATGGTATGAGTATGGGAAAGCTGGCCCTGACACTTGTCTGCCATTTTGTGACATAGGTTAGGGAGAGATGAACCCCCTCATCCCTTGCCACTATGGCAG
The DNA here is from genome assembly GCF_978045245.1 of Mus caroli. NCBI lineage: Eukaryota > Metazoa > Chordata > Mammalia > Rodentia > Muridae > Mus > Mus caroli. The sequence goes on from NW_028227262.1 coordinate 92,286,775, forward strand.
GCATAAAAACTGACCCCCAGATCATCAGAGCAGGAGAGCTGTCCCTAACCCTCACCTGCTACAGCACTTGTGAAAGTGGTCCCTACACCTCACTTGGGCAGCAGGGTAGATCTGCCCCTGGTTTCAGGGGTTGCTAGAGCCAACCCTGAGGGCACAAGAGTGGAAGAGCTTGATGTTGTCCAGCTGTGATATCTCTTAGGCCTAGATCCAGGGCTTTGAATTGGTCCAGCCCAATATCTACCCCATCAATGAACTGTTGTAGTACATGAAGCAGTCAGTCCTAATATCAAAAACTACAGGATCCTCATGACAGGGCAATAACAGGATATTCAAGTCCCAATGAAGTTACAATATTGATAGAACAGCAAAACCCAGAGGCCTCATACGAGACCAAGGAGTCATTGTAATAAATATTTGCAAGCAAAGAAGGATAGACAAAAGGGTATACTGTGGGACACACTACAACACACTACAGCTTCCATGTTTTTTTTTTTTTCCTCTGTTTGAGGGGGGAGGTTGCAAGGGTGAAGGGTGGGTACGAGGAGAGATACGCAGGATTGGGGTGGATGATGTGAAATTCACAACAGCCAATAAAAAGTTCAAAAAATGTGTGTGTGTGTATGTGTGTGTGTGTGTGTGTGTGTGTGTGTGTGTGTGTGAGAGAGAGAGAGAGAGAGAGAGAGAGAGAGAGAGAGAGAGAGAGAGATAAAGAGGACTATTTAGGAGAAGTAAGAGAACTAAAGTAAGGAGAGAACAAGGGACGGTAACTGTGGCAATGAAGTCAAATATCCAGTGTTTTGTTCATATGTAGATTTAATATTTTATCTTCTCATCTATCTATCTATCTCTATCATCTATCATCTACCTATCCAGTCAGGTGTGGTTGCTCACATTTGTAATCCCAGGACTCAGGATTTCAGTGGGAGGATCAAGAGCTTAAGGCTGGCTTGGATGACTTAGGGAATCGGAGGCCAATTTGACTAACAGTGAATGTGATGCCAGTGTGGCTTTCATGAGGGTTCGTGGTGGTTTGAATGAGAATGGCCCTCATAGGCTCGCATATTAAATACTAACACAAGGTTTATGTTTATACCTTAATGCCCTTTACATGACCCTGGCATACTTTATTTAATAAATGTCTTAACATTCAGGTAAAAATAATTTCATGTTTTTTTCAGGCATCTGTAAACTATTAGTAAGATAATGTTGAAATATTTTTAAGGTAAATATGACATATTCAGTTATCAAAAATTTGCCAATCTCTATTTTAGTTGATTACAACAGACTCTATTCTTTCTTAGTAATTATGGGTTGCTACTGAAAGTGGGTTAGCCCTCTTGAAAGAGGTTTGATCAAAGAATGAAATTAAATAAAATGTACTATTGTTGGACCTTGTTGGGAACTTTCTTTTTATACAAGCACTAATTAAAGGCTATTTGTACTTTTACATGTAATGTGTGCGTGGAAACACTTTTTCTATGATTCAAAAATGTAAGATTCCCACACCATACTTCTCTTTCTGAAATGACAGGATCTGAGACTCCCCTCCACCCTGGTATTTTGTAAAGATCCCAGTCCATGAAACAAATTCTAAAGAACTGTCCTTTTCTCCTGATTAACTGTGGAGCCAACAGAGAATGTTAACACGTTCACAGTGGCTAAAATCGCAGGACCCAGAGGCTCCCATGCTGCCACAGCTTTCTGGTACTTGTTAAGTGCTTTCTGCACACCAGGCTCCTTTTTATCAAGTTGTTTTAATTGTAACTCTAGTCCCACAATTGAGGTACAATTTCTTTCATTCCACATCAGCAGAAGCAGCTGAATCAACTCTCCAGGGCACATGAGCTGCAGAGTGTGTGGATTTTCCATTATACAACACTGTTTTCTGATGACCAAGACTGCTACTCAAGTAGTTTTGGGGCTTTTTAAATGGGCATTCAGTGGCAAAGAACGTGTACAGGTAGACCAGGTGTGATGATTGAATGCCCAGCCTCATTCTTTATTTTGGTTGTATACTTAAATTGTGGATAGCACATTTCTCCAGGGCACACAGAACGTGCACATATACAAAACACTCTCTTGAAAGTGCTAGACCATAGCCTCTACCAGTCTTGAGATATGGTCATGCTGTACAGACAAAAATAAACTTTGGAGCTGGAACTGTGATAATAGTGTCTTGAGGCCAAACATGTGAAAACACTCAAAAATTAACCATGGAAAATAATGATTTTGCTATTATTTTTCATCCTTATTGTTTTAAATTGATGCTTAACTCCAATTCAAGTGTGTGTGTTCACATGTGTCTGTGCATGTGCTATGTATATGCATGCATGTGGACAGTGAAGGACACCTTGGGTACTTACTCCTCAGGCACATCACTATTTTCTTTCTTTGGCTTGGTGTCTCGATAGCCTGGAGCTCACCAATTAGGCTAAGTTGGCTGGTTCCCTAGCAAACCCCAGTTCTGGTTCTCTGGCCTCAATTTCCCTCTCATCTGTATCATTTCTAGGGAACCCCATGTCTATTGTGGAGACAAACCAAGCCTGGAGATCAATCCTGTTCCTGTGCCCTATTTCAGCCCAGGTTTCTATATCTGATGTTCAGAGTAGGGTGTGACTCATGACCTAGCGCAGCTTCTTACCCAAGTATAGTATATTTAAGTCAGTTTATCAAAAGTACTGTCAGGGAGTTAGATATCTAAATGTATCTGAAAAAGGGACCAGACAATTGTATTGAGGCCATGTCCCCATGGCTTTGCTCATCTATTAAGTAGTAATCTAACCCTGTGATGATCTCAATTAATTGGATGTTTTCCCCAGTTCCCTTTAATCTGAGCTAAGCACCATGAGCCCATGAGCAATTTTAAATGTAGTACAGGAAAGGGCTCTGGTTTTCATCCTTTGAGTCTTGTAGTTCACAGCCAAGGCAGAAATCTGTACTTAGAGTGGGGCAAAGTCTTATAGCCAGAGTGATCTGGGGACAAGCTTGAATATCATTAGGTAGAATCTTGAATAGTTCACTCTCTCTTTGAGTCATAAGTTATCAGAACTTATTAGGGTCCCTGGGAGAGAGAGAGAGAGAGAGAGAGAGAGAGAGAGAGAGAGAGAGAGAGAGAGAGAGAGAGAGAGAGAGAATGATAATTTTATGAAGAGTCAGTAAGTCATGAAAGGTGTTTGGCATGTCCTAGTAGGAAAGGATGCCGGTGTAATGTCTTTCATTTCAGGCAAAGGAGGCAACGCTGGCTTTTGAATCCCTATGGTTGTTCCTGGTGACTTATTACTCTCTTGATTTAGAGGCAATTTTGTCAAGTTCTAATACTGTCAAGCCTCTTCCATGTCCCTGATGGGATGACAAAGGCCAGTTATGGAAGATGATTTGAGCTAATCAGCTGGAGCAAGTCGCTAAACTGAAGCGTTTTCTAATTTATTCCCAGTACATCTTTACCAGTTTTTGACAAATGAGATGAGTTTGAATAATTAGACTCTCCAGAATATCCTATTTTCTCTGGTAGGTTTAGTCAAGTCTTCTCCTGAGCCTTTCAATGACAAAGGAGAAAAGAATAAAAGCCTGGAAGGAGAGAACCCCATTTTCCCTGAGTCAGAGAAATATGAAGAATTATTTTCTTCATCTTATTAATTTTGCATTTTAAAAAGTTCCTTAATATTCATACATGTATCTGTTGTGTTGGTATCAGATCCACCTTGGCCCCATGCAATTTCTAACCTGTCCCCTCCGAACTTCATGTGTGTCTTTCCTTACTCATATGTATATTCTTTCTCTCCATTGAGTTGATTTAGTACAGCCTCTTTGTGCATAGGCACAGAAGCACTGAGTGGAGTATGGGTAGCCTCTTAGGGCCTGTATTCCCAAGGGTAATGACTCTCCCAGGAGCCACAAGTTTCCAATAGTTTCTCAGATAGAGATGGGACTTCGTGGACCTCTCCCCAGATCCCTGTTGGGATCTCGGCTGGATTGATCTTGTGTTGGTCTCATGAATGCAGTCCCATCTTTGTGGGTTCTCTTGTGCAATACTGCTTTGCTGCAGATATCTATTCTCTATGGTGCTTATAATCTTTCTGACTCTTCTTCCATGATTATGTCTGAGTCTTGTGTGTGTGTGTGTGTGTGTGTGTGTGTTATGTAGCTGCCCCATTCATTGCTGAGCATTCTACAGTCTCTTATCCTTGAATGTTGCCTGATTGTACATCTCTGTGTTAATTGCCATTTACAGCAAAAGAAGCTTCCTCGATGAAGCTGAGAAATGCACTGATCCATGGGTATAGTGATAAGAACTCGCCAGGTGTGGTAGCATAACCTTTAATCCCAGCATGTGAGGGACAGAATCAGGAAGATCTCTATGATTCAAGGCCAGAATGTTTTACATAGTGAGTTCTAGGCCAGAGCTACACAGTGAGCCTTGTCTCACAAAATATAAGAACTTAGGGATCAGTTCATTACTATGTCCATTTTGCAGAATAATGATAATTCTAGTTTTTTCCTAAGGGCCTATGACCTAGGAAAATGACCAGCTGGTCATAAGGTTTTGGTTCAGCTAATGGTACCAGGCCTAGGTTCCATCTCACAGAATTGACTTTAAATAAAATCAGAAAGCGATTGGTTACTCTCATAACATTCATGACACTATTACCCTAGTGAGCATATCTTGCCAGTCCTGCCTTCACTGTGGTTTGAATCTGGTAAGACTGGTGTCTTTTCCCCCCACTAGTGTGTTGGCACCATTATTATCAGTGGACAAATTTTCTGAAGTAATAAACCAGAAAATTAAGTTAAATGATGCAATACCTCCGAAGAACAAGTACATTGATACAAAGAAGTAAAAGAAGAAGTGGGCTTCTCAGGGTTCTTCCAAGGTTGAACATATTTGATAACGAGCCCATGTACAACTGAAAGCAAACACCGAGGTATTTTTGTTGTAGAGCCATGGTATACCTCTGATAGCAGGTGCTTTGTGGAAAATGCCTAATGTAAACATTGTCCCAGAGGATCTCAGAATATTTTGCCTCATTAATTTTCCTTAGTATGAAAGGGTTTAACTCTTTCCTTAGCTTAGATTCTTCCCGACTATGACACTATATGTTCAGTTTGTTAGATTCCCCCAAATTTATTTATTTATTTATTTATTTATTTATTTATTTATTTATTTATCTATCTATTCGAGACAGGGTTTCTCTGTATAGTCCTGGCTGTCCTGGAACTCACTTTGTAGACCAGGCTGGCCTTGAACTCAAAATCCACTTGCCTCTGCCTCCTTAGTGCTGGGAGTAAAGGCGTGCGCCACCACGCCTGGCTTCCCCCAAATTTATTGTGATCCTATTATGTGCTAGGTATTAAATATACAATAGTGACCAAGACAGCCACAGCCTTACCCTTATAGATCTTACAATCCATAAGGTGAAAATACAAGAGCTTGAAGAAATGAATAAAGAAAAGAGCATATTTTGTGTTGTATGTGCAAAGGAAATTAAATTGTGAGAGAGTAAAAGTCTTCACATGCAATTTGAGGTGGAGAATTAATAGTAATTAAGGAGGTGGCCATAGAGATGGAGATGGGAGATAAAGGATGCTTCCTCATAAAGAATAATACACATAAAGTCCCCAAAGAGGCAGAGAGCTTGGCTTGTCGGGGGAGAGGGAGGAAGCTGGTCTGGCTATAATATAGTAAGTGGAGTGTGAGAAGTAGGGTCAAACTCCTACAAGGTAGAAATCACACAAGAGTTAGAGAGCAGGACCTGTGGAGACCTGGAGGCTGTGAGTATTAGCTTGGATTAATTCTGAGAACCATTGGGAAACATTGGAATGTTTTAAGAGGGAACAGTTTACTCAGGTTTATGTTTGGAGCTGTTTCTGGCTTTATTTAGAGAGGAGGTTAGAGGGAGACACAAGTGGAAGCAAGAGATAAAAGGCTATTGAACTAGAACCTCCCTAAGACAGCAAGGCTTGCGACCAGAGTAGCAAGAGAGGGAAGGACCTTAAAGCACAGCACCAAGTGAGTAATGTAGCTGCTATAGCTATGAAGACAGCAGAAAGCTCTACAGTGTCTGCTGAAGATGACATGTACAGCAATGAAACAGCTGCACTCCTGAGAATATATCCAAGGCACACACCTGCACATGTTCACCAATAGATGGGCCAGGAACTGTTTACAGCAGTCTATTTAATAGTAACTCTGCCTTACTTAGGGTTGCCATTGCTGTGATAAACACCATGACCAAAAGCAACTTGGGGAAGAAAGGGTTTGTTTATTTCAGCTTAGAATTCTCAGATCACACTCCATCACTGAAGCAAGTCAGGACAGGAACTCAAACAGGATAGAAACCTGGAGTCAGAGCCATGGAGAAATACTACATACTGGTTTAGTCCTCAGAGAAACTCAGTTAGGTTTCTAAGAGGATCCAGGATCATCTGCCTACCCACAGTGACCTGGGCCTCCTACATTAATCATTAATTAGAAAAATGCTTACATCTGGATCTTTGTGGGGGGCACATAATGCTTATTTCTTTTTTTTTTTTATTATTTTTATTACATATTTTCCTCAATTACATTTCCAATACTATCCCAAAAGTCCCCCATAGCGCCCCCCACTTCCCTACCCACCCATTCCCATTCTTTTGGCCCTGGCATTCCCCTATATTGGGGCATATAAAGTTTGCAAGTCCAATGGGCCTCTCTTTCCAATGATGGCCGACTAGGCCATCTTTCGATACATATGCAGCTAGAGACAAGAGCTCCAGGGTTCTGGTTAGTACATCATGTTGTTCCAACAATAGGGTTGCAGATCCCTTTAGCTCCTTGGGTACTTTCTCTAGCTTCTCCATTGGGAGCCCTGTGATACATCCAATAGCTGACTGTGAACATCCACTCCTGTGTTTGCTAGGCCCCGGCATCGTCTCACAAGAGACAGCTATATTTGGGTCCTTTCAGCAAGATCTTACTAGTGTATGCAATGGTGTCAGCGTTTAGAAGCTGATTATGGGACAGATCCCTGGATACAGCAGTCTCTAAATGGTCCATCCTTTCATCACAGCTACGAACTTTGTCTCTGTAACTCCTTCCCTGGGTGTTTTGTTCCCAATTCTAAGAAGGTGCACAATGTCCACACTTTGGTCTTCATTCTTCTTGAGTTTCATGCGTTTATCAAATTGTATCTTATATCTTGGGTATCCTAAGTTTTGGGCTAATATCCACTTATCAATGAATACATATTGTGTGAGATCTTTTGTGATTGTGTTACTTCACTCAAGATGATGCCCTCCAGGTCCATCCATTTGGCTAGGAATTTCATAAATTCATTCTTTTTAATAGCTGAGTAGTACTCCATTGTGTAAATGTACCATAATTTCTGTATCCATTCCTCTGTTGAGGGACATCTGGGTTCTTTCCAGCTTCTGGCTATTATAAATAGGGCTGCTATGAACATAGTGGAGCATGTGTCCTTTTTACCGGTTGGGACATCTTCTGGATATATGCCCAGGAGAGGTATTGCTGGATCCTCCGGTAGTACTATGTCCAATTTTCTGAGGAACCGCCAGACTGATTTCCAGAGTGGTTGTACAAGCTTGCAATCCCACCAACAATGGAGGAGTGTTCCACTTTCTCCACATCCTCGCCAGCATCTGCTGTCACCTGAATTTTTGATCTTAGCCATTCTGACTGGTGTGAGGTGGAATCTCAGGGTTGTTTTGATTTGCATTTCCCTGATGATTAAGGATGTTGAACATTTTTTCAGGTGTTTCTCTGCCATTCGGTATTCCTCAGGTGAGAATTCTTTGTTCAGTTCTGAGCCCCATTTTTTAATGGGGTTATTTGACTTTCTGGAGTCCACCTTCTTGAGTTCTTTATATATATTGGATATTAGTCCCTTATCTGATTTAGGATAGGTGAAGATCCTTTCCCAATCTGTTGGTGTTTTTTTTGTCTTATTGATGGTGTCTTTAGCCCTGCAGAAGCTTTGTAGTTTCATGAGGTCCCACTTGTCAATTCTCGATCTTACAGCACAAGCCATTACTGTTCGATTCAGGAATTTTTCCCCTGTGCCCATATCTTCAAGGCTTTTCCCCACTTTCTCCTCTATAAGTTTCAGTGTCTCTGGTTTTATGTGAAGTTCCTTGATCCACTTAGACTTGACCTTAGTACAAGGAGATAGGAATGGATCGATTCGCATTCTTCTACATGTTAACAACCAGTTGTGCCAGCACCATTTGTTGAAAATGCTGTCTTTCTTCCACTGGATGTTTTTAGCTCCCTTGTCGAAGATCAAGTGACCATAGGTGTGTGGATTCATTTCTGGGTCTTCAATTCTATTCCATTGGTCTATTTGTCTGTCACTATACCAGTACCATGCAGTTTTTATCACAATTGCTCTGTAGTAGAGCTTTAGGTCCGGCATGGTGATTCCACCAGAGGTTCTTTTATCCTTGAGGAGAGTTTTTGCTATCCTAGGTTTTTTGTTATTCCAGATGAATTTGCAGATTGCACTTTCTAATTCGTTGAAGAATTGATTTGGAATTTTGATGGGGATTGCATTGAATCTGTAGATTGCTTTTGGCAAGATAGCCATTTTTACAATGTTGATCCTGCCAATCCATGAGCATGGGAGATCTTTCCATCTTCTGAGATCTTCTATAATTTCTTTCTTCAGAGATTTGAAGTTTTTATTATACAGATCTTTCACTTCCTTAGTTAGAGTCACGCCAAGATATTTTATATTATTTGTGACTATTGAGAAGGGTGTTGTTTCCCTAATTTCTTTCTCAGCCTGTTTATTTTTTGTGTAGAGAAAGGCCATTGATTTGTTTGAGTTAATTTTATATCCAGCTACTTCACCGAAGCTGTTTATCAGGCTTAGGAGTTCTCTGGTGGAATTTTTAGGGTCACTTATATATACTATCATATCATCTGCAAAAAGTGATATTTTGACTTCATCTTTTCCAATTTGTACCCCTTTGATCTCCTTTTGTTGTCGAATTGCTCTGGCTAGGACTTCAAGTACAATGTTGAATAGGTATGGAGAAAGTGGACAGCCTTGTCTAGTCCCTGATTTTAGAGGGATTGCTTCAAGCTTCTCACCATTTACTTTGATGTTGGCTACTGGTTTGCTGTAGATTGCTTTTATCATGTTTAGGTATGGGCCTTGAATTCCTGATCTTTCCAAGACTTTTATCATGAATGGGTGTTGGATCTTGTCAAATGCTTTTTCCGCATCTAAGGAGATGACCATGTGGTTTTTGTCTTTGAGTTTGTTTATATACTGGATTACGTTGATGGATTTCCGTATATTGAACCATCCCTGCATCCCTGGGATGAAACCTACTTGGTCAGGATGGATGATTGTTTTGATGTGTTCTTGGATTCGGTTAGCAAGAACTTTATTGAGGATTTTTGCATCAATATTCATAAGGGATATTGGTCTGAAGTTTTCTATCTTTGTTGGGTCTTTTTGTGGTTTAGGTATCAGAGTAATTGTGGCTTCATAGAATGAGTTGGGTAGAGTACCTTCTGTTTCTATTTTGTGGAATAGTTTGTGAAGAACTGGGATTAGATCTTCTTTGAAGGTCTGATAGAACTCTGCACTAAACCCATCTGGTCCTGGGCTTTTTTTAGTTGGGAGACTATTAATGACTGCTTCTATTTCTTTGGGGGATATAGGGCTGTTTAGATCATTAACCTGATCTTGATTCAGCTTTGGTACCTGGTATCTGTCTAGGAACTTGTCCATTTCATCCAGGTTCTCCAGTTTTGTTGAGTATAGCCTTTGGTAGAAGGATCTGATGGTGTTTTGGATGTCTTCAGGATCTGTTGTTATGTCTCCTTTTTCATTTCTGATTTTGTTAATTAGGATGCTTTCCCTGTGCCCTCTAGTGAGTCTGGCTAAGGGTTTATCTATCTTGTTGATTTTCTCAAAGAACCAGCTCCTTGATTGGTTGATTCTTTGAATAGTTTTTCTTGTTTCCACTTGGTTGATTTCACCCCTGAGTTTGATTATTTCCTGCCATCTACTCCTCTTGGGTGAATTTGCTTCCTTTTGTTCTAGTGCTTTTAGGTGTGTTGTCAAGCTGCTAATGTGTGCTCTCTCTAGTTTCCTTTTGGAGGCACTCAGAGCTATGAGTTTTCCTCTTAAAAATGCTTTCATTGCGTCCCATAAGTTTGGGTACGTTGTGGCTTCATTTTCATTGAACTCTAAAAAGTCCTTAATTTCTTTCTTTATTCCTTCCTTGACCAAGGTATCATTGAGAAGAGTGTTGTTCAGTTTCCACGTGAAGGTTGGCTTTCTATTATTTATTTTGTTATTGAAGATCAGCCTTAGTCCATGGTGATCTGATAGGATGCATGGGACAATTTCAATATTTTTATATCTGTTGAGGCCTGTTTTGTGACCAATTATGTGGTCAATTTTGGAGAAGGTACCATGAGGTGCTGAGAAGAAGGTATATCCTTTTGTTTTAGGATAGAATGTTCTGTAGATATCTGCCAGATCCATTTGATTCATAATTTCTGTTAGTTTCACTGTGTCCCTGTTTAGTTTCTGTTTCCATGATCTGTCCATTGGTGAAAGTGGTGTGTTGAAGTCTCCCACTATTATTGTATGAGGTGCAATGTGTGCTTTGAGCTTTACTAAAGTTTCTTTAATGAATGTGGCTGCCTTTGTATTTGGAGCATAGATATTCAGGATTGATAGTTCCTCTTGGAGGATTTTACCTTTGATGAGTATGAAGTGTCCCTCCCTGTCTTTTTTAATGACTTTGGGTTGGAAGTCAATCTTATCAGATATTAGAATGGCTACTCCAGCTTGTTTCTTCATGCCATTTGCTTGGAAAATTGTTTTCCAGCCTTTCATTCTGAGGTAGTGTCTATCCTTTTCTCTGAGATGAGTTTCCTGTAAGCAGCAAAATGTTGGGTCTTGTTTGTGTAGCCAGTTTGTTAGTCTATGTCTTTTTATCGGGGAGTTGAGTCCATTGATATTAAGAGATATTAAGGAAAAGTAATTGTTGTTTCCTGTTATTTTTGATGTTAAAGTTGGCATTTTGTTCTTGTGGCTGTCTTCTCTTAGGTTTGTTGAGGGATTACCTTCTTGTTGTTTCTAGGGCGTGGTTCCTGTCCTTGTATTGGTTTTTTTCTGTTATTATCCTTTGAAGGGCTGGATTCGTGGAGAGATAATGTGTGAATTTGGTTTTGTCGTGGAATACTTTGGTTTCTCCATCTATGTTAATTGAGAGTTTGGCTGGGTATAGTAGCCTGGGCTGGAATTTGTGTTCTTTTAGTGTCTGTATAACATCCGTCCAGGATCTTCTGGCTTTCATAGTCTCTGGTGAAAAGTCTGGTGTAATTCTGATAGGCTTGCCTTTATATGTTACTTGGCCTTTTTCTCTTACTGCTTTTAGTATTCTATCTTTATTTAGAGCATTTGTTGCTCTGATTATTATGTGTCGGGAGGTATTTCTTTTCTGGTCCAGTCTATTTGGAGTCCTGTAGGCTTCTTGTATGTTCATGGGCATCTCTTTCTTTAGATTTGGGAAGTTTTCTTCTATAATTTTGTTGAAGATGTTTGCTGGTCCTTTGAGTTGAAAATCTTCATTCTCATCCACTCCTATTATCCGTAGGTTTGGTCTTCTCATTATGTCCTGTATTTCTTGGATGTTTTGAGTTAGGATCTTTTTGCATTTTACATTTTCCTTGATTGTTGTGCCGATGTTCTCTATGGAATCTTCTGCACCTGAGATTCTCTCTTCCATCTCTTGTATTCTGTTGCTGATGCTCGTATCTATGGTTCCAGATTTCTTTCCTAGGGTTTCTATCTCCAGTGTTGCCTCATTTTGGGTTTTCTTTATTGTGTCTACTTCCCTTTTTAGGTCTAGTATGGTTTTGTTCATTTCCATCATCTGTTTGGATGTGTTTTCCTGTTTTTCTGTAAGGACTTCTACCTGTTTGATTATGTTATCATGTTTTTCTTTAAGGATTTGTAACTCTTTAGCAGTGTTCTCCTGCAATTCTTTAAGGGATTTTTGTGCTTCCTCTTTATTGTCTTCTGCCTTTTTATCAGTGTTCTCCTGCATTTCTTTAAGTGTGTTATTAAAGTCCTTCTTGAAGTCCTCTATCATCATCAGGAGATATGCTTTTAAATCCGTGTCTAGCTTTTCCGGTGTGTTGGGGTGCCCTGGACTGGGCGAAGTGGGGGTGCTGGGTTCTGATGATGGTGAGTGGTCTTGGTTCCTGTTAGTAAGATTATTACGTTTACCTTTCGCCATCTGGTAATCTCTGGGGTTAGTTGTTATCGTTGTCACTATTTAAAGATTGGAGCAGAAGCTGTGTTCCACTCACCAGCAGTCTCTAAATCCTGCGGCGGGGGTCGTGGGTAGCTGACGGTACCCCGGTGCTGGTCCAGCCGGAAGAGGCCTGTGGTCCTACTCAGGCCGTTTTTCTGCTTCCCTAACTAATGCAGTCTCTGGTCCCGCGTGCAATTGGATTGGAGCAGAAGCTGTGCTCCACTCACCAGAAGTCTTAAGATCCTGTGGCGGGTGTTGTGGGTAGCTGGTGAGTGTCAGCTGACCCTGTGCCCCAGCTGCCCAGGTGCTTTTCTGACCGGAAGAGGGTTGTGGCCCTATGTAGGCCGGATTTCTCTCTCCCCAACCAGAGCAGTCTCAGGTCCCGCGTGATTGGACTGGAGCAGAAGCTGTGTTCCACTCACCAGCAGTCCCAAAATCCTGCGGCGGGGGTCTTGGGTAGCTGGCGGGTGTCAGGCCACCCTGCGCTCCCGCTACCCTGGCGCTGATCCGGCCGGGTGAGGCCTGTAGCCCTACTCAGGCCGGTTACTGCTTCCCTAACTAATGCAGTCTCAGGTCCCGCGCAATTGGATTGGAGCAGAAGCTGTGTTCCACTCACCAGCAGTCCCAAAATCCTGCGGCGGGGGTCGTGGGTAGCTGGCGGGTGTCAGGCAACCCTGCGCTCCCGCTACCCTGGCGCTGATCCGGCCGGGTGAGGCCTGTGGCCCTACTCAGGCCGGTTTCTGCTTCCCTAACTAATGCAGTCTCAGGTCCCGCGCAATTGGATTGGAGCAGAAGCTGTGTTTCACTCACCAGCAGTCCCAAAATCCTGCGGCGGGGGTCGTGGGTAGCTGGCGGGTGTCAGGCAACCCTGCGCTCCGCTACCCCGGTGCTGATCCAGCCGGATGAGGCCTGTCAATGCTTATTTCTTGTTCTTATCCTGTTGTTGTTGTTGTTTTGTTTTTCTTCATTTCCTACAGCCTGATCCTATGGAGACCTTTTCTCAATTGAGAGTTCCCTCTTCCCTAACTTGTGCCATCTAGTTTGTGTCAAGTTGACATAAAACTAGACAGCACAAGCTCAAGCCTGAAACAACTGGAATATTCACAGATGAGAGATGAAATCAGTGATGGCATAGTCACCCAGTGGAGGGCAGTCCTGGGAAGGAGTGAACTTTTCACTGGAATGAATGTGTCTCACAGACATAAGTCTGAGTGACAGAGGTCGGGTCGGGAGAAGAAGCATTGCAATGACTCCACATACATCATTTCAAAACAGAGGAAGTGGACGCATGGTGGCAGAAGCCTGGCACCTAGCCTTGGGGTGATTGTGAGGGCCTAAGGCAGGGGTTATGGGGGCCTCCTGATCTAGGTGGTGGTTGGACTAGAGCTGAGCATGGTTTAGGTTGTGAAAATTAATCAAGCCGTGTAGTTAGGATTCAGAGATTTTTACATCTATTTGTTATGCTTCAACAAGCAGTTTCTTTGAAAGAGACAAAACAAAGAGTGAGAGACTGGTAGTAGTCCACAGAGGAAATAAATTCGTCTTGGCCAAAGCCAATAGCAACAGGAGCAGAACCTGCCAGCCAGCCAAATCTATGGGTTCTGTGTGTGGACTGAGTCAACCATGCGTGAAAAGTGCCTCTTTAAAAAAATCTCATTACCTATTATTGGATGTGTGCAGACTTTTTCCTCATCATTAATCTCTAAATAATATGATATTATTTGCATGATATTTACATTACCTTAGCTATTTTTCCAGCACCTGGGATTTAACTCAGAGCTTCACACACTGTAGGAAAGTGCTCTTTCACTGAGACACATCACAGCCTCGTTTTCACCCACTCTGTAACCCAGGCATATGTTAATCTTGTGATCCCCCTGTTTCAGTCTCCCCAGGAGCTGAGATAGCAGGCCAGTGTCGTTAGGTATAATAAATAGTCTAGAGCTTATTTAAAGCACAGAGAGGATGGACATATGTAGGTTATATGTAAATTCCTGTATGACATTTTATTCAAGGGACTTGGATATCTATAGGTTTTCTTTTCCCGGTGTCATTCTCCTGCTGAGGGAAGGCTGATTGATGAGTTATGTAAGTGCATGTGTGTCTCATGAGTGAGCAAGGGTAGGGAAGTGAGAATGAAGATGGTTCTAGGTACTTTTACCATAACATTAGGGTACAGTTGTGAGATAGTTAAGGTTCTCATAGATCTTATATTAATAAGATCTCCCTGGGACATCATATATGTTTGCACTAGATCTGTTACCCAATTGAGACCGTTCCTTGGATAACTGTCCTTTTCTTTTCTCTGCATCCTTTACTACACATCAGCAGGACACAGGATGCTATTGCTTCTGACTTAGATATCCTGTTAAGTGCCTTTTACCTATAGTTGCCCATCCCAAGGTTCTGTGCCAGTGTGCGGCAACATTCACCCAATGGTTGCCTATGCTCTTTCAGTGTCTCTCCTCTTTCCATTTCTTCTTAAATGCACTCTGCTTGATGTTTTGTTTTCTTCAGAAACTGTACTTGTTATAATATCAGATGACCTGGTCACTGCTGGATCCAGTAGGCAATTATTAGTCCTCTTTCTGTTAGATCTGCCATGAGTGTTTGGTATAGTTGAACCACTTATCTTCTTTACTTGACCTCTTGGTTCCATACTGACTGTTTACAGTCTCCTTATCACATCGTCTCTCTTCTCCAGATCTAGTAGTCATGGTCACATCCTAAAGTGGTTCTCAACCTGTGGGTCATGACCCCATTTGGGATCACATATCAGATGTGGGGTCATACATGCAGATATCAGATATCTTGCATATCAGATATTTACATTGTGATTCATAACACTTGCAAAACTACAGTTATGAAGTAGCAACAAAATAGCTTTATGATTGTGGGGTACCACATAATGAGGAACTGTATCAAAGGGTTAGAATATCAGGAAGGTTGAGAACCGCTGTTCTAGAGTTTAGTCTTTGGTCCTTGCTTATTTGAGAATATGTGTGTGAGTGACTGTGTGCACACATGAGTGTACAAGCACTTTTGTGCACATATATGTGGAGGCTAGAGGTTGATATTGGGGGTCTCCCTCTGTCACTCTTCACTTATTTTTTTTTGACAGATTCTCCCATTGAGCTCATATCCCTCTGATTGATTGGTTGGCCAGCAAGCTTCTGGGGATCCCTTGCCTCTGCTCCCACCGTGCTAGGGTTATAGATGTTTGCCTCCATACTCAGCTTTTCATGTGGGTGCTAGAGTCTGAACTCAGGTCCTCATGCTTGTTTAGCAGGCACTTTGCCAATGAAACTGTCACCCCAGTCCCTTCCTTGATTTTCCAGTTCCACTGGGGACTGTTAGGCTCTAATAGTGCAAGCCAATGTAATAGATTTCCTTTTACAGATTTATATATATGCATATAGATATATTCTGTTGGTTCTGTTTGTCTAGAGAACCACAATATAACCTTAGACCTAGATTTAAATCCAGTAGGAGGTGGATCGGTGGCTACCTCTACAGATATTTACTGAGGCCTGTGATGTGTGGTTTTCTATTTGTTTGGAGCATATTAATGTGCTAAATTAGACCAAAAGTGCCTGTCTGACATTTTAAAAAAAGCAAATTGTGTGGTTTGTTATAATGAAATAAGTGTGGAGGGTGCTGGGGGGATTTGTGGTCACCTATTAGAAGGTGACACTTGAGTAAAGGCATGGAGGAGAGGGGATCAGCACTGCAGGAAGTGACAGAAATGGACTTTGCCGGCACGGGGCATCCTGGGAATAGAGCAATAGCAGTGTGGTGCAGGTGACACAGGCTGAAGCATGTGAGTAGATGGTGTCACCAGTCAGTGGTGACAGTGTGACCACAGTTAAGCAAAAGAAAGGTCAAAGCAACGTACTCTCGGGGTAGTCATGTAGAGCTGGGCTTCCCCGTTCCTGACAAGAAGGCTCAGCAGTTGCTTGAGTTTAGGGAGTGCCTTAAGGCTTCTCTGAGAATTCCTCTGTCTCAGTACTCTGTAGAGTTCCATGGTAAGGACCATGTGCAGTGGTCTAGTCCAACATTTATTAAGCTGACTGATCTGTGGAATCCTTCTCTGCTCTTTGTTTTTGGTAGAATGTCCAGTTAACTTCCAAAAAGCCCCACCCTTAGAAATGCTTATGCAGACAGACAGGAAGTAGCCATTTTGGAAAGAATGAACTAGGTTCTCCCTGGGAACAAAGTGCTTTGAGGAACTAGAAATCTTATTGGTAGTAGATGGAGAGTGGATTCTGGACACTATTAGAGGGAAAAGGGGTTGGATCTAGGGCCAAGTAACTGTTAATAAGCCATTTATTCTGTGTTCTCCATGTGTGTCAGGTCATGTGGCAAGCTTTTCTGTGAGGGAGCAGATGGTGAGCAATGTCCACTTTGCAGGCCTGAGGATCTAGTGAAGGTAGTCTGGGCTCTAGGCTAATGAGTAGGCAAGGCTGTGCTTCATCACAGCCTTATGGACTCTGAGATTTGAATTCCATGTACTTTACAAAATATTACTCTTTTTTTAAATTAATTTTTTGATCATTTAGAAAGGCACTTTTAACTTTCCTATTGTATACAAGTAGGTGGCAGGGCAGATGGGTTCACGGGCTGATGATGCAGCTCCAATGGAGTTCACAGCCTGCCCCGGGACAGATGCCTGGATAGCTACAGTTGATTAATTAAGGCAGATGCTTTTGTGCATATTAACCTACTTAATCCTTACTTTCTATGTCTTACTATTAATATGGGTGATTTGGGATGTTATGCTGAGACAAGGATTTGGGTGGGCTACGAGGGAGAACTGACATAAAGGCTCCCACAAAACCGGGGCAGATATAGGCCACCAACCAGCTAGAAAGTCAGGAATGGTTTGGATGGTAGCTTGAAACTCTCTGTTAGACAACGTTCCTGCCCTGATTTCTTCCCTCAGTGATAGAGTGTGACTGCAAGCTGTAAGGTGAAATAAACGCTTTCCTCCTCGAGTTGCTTTAGTTGTGGTGTTTATCACAATAGAAAGAAAACTAAGACAGCAGACAATTCAGTTTACCGCTTCTGAGGAACGGGGCTAATAATAAGACATAGAAAGTAAGGACTAAGTAGGTTAATATGCACAAAAGCACCTGCCTTTAACAAGCATTCAGTGATTTTGGCCATCATCACGGATATTTTATCTTCCCTTTCATCATATCCTCAGGTATATGTCATAGACAGTACATACATTTAATATACACACAAAAGTAACGATGGAGGTGGAGGTGGAGTTGGAGCAGTCCTTGTGAGCTCCACTAAAGGTATTTTAACAACTGTTGGGGTTTTAAATGGGCCTTGTAGAGTTAGTAGCATATGGATAGCTGGGGCAGGTACTTTAGCAAGCATTCATAGAAAGAACTTTGTTCTCTGAAAGTTAGACCATTTGCTAAATATAGAAGCCAAATGTTAAAAGTAATTAGCATTAAGCTGATTCCCTCTCAAGTTAGTAACAGGCGTGCTATCAAAATTCCATTTCTCTCCTTCCTAGTACCTGCCGAAGTGTTACTAAGTGTTTTGCTTTAGGACTTTAATAGATTTTAATTATTGAAAGGTGCACTTGAAGAGAAAGCAGGAAGGAGTGAAAAATGCTCTGTGGCTCTCGTGCATCTGCTCTGGGCTTCTCAGAGAAACCAACACTCCCCTGACAATATCCCAGCAACAGCAAGGACTTGGTGATTGTGATCCCATGTCCGCATCCCCAGTCAGGGTCACTTTTTCCTCTCTGAGTCGTTCTTCCTTTTGGAATGAACCTGCATTGTCCTTTGGCAAATTAAAGGTAACCCTGCATGACTCTGCCTTGTGATTTTGTTAAAACAATGTATTGGTATTAGTTTTTTCCCTCATTAATTACTTAATTTATTTACTTTATATCCTGACCACAGCTTCCCTTCCCTCCTCTCTTTCCAGTTCCCCTCACCTACCTTCCCCCACCTCCCTTCTCTTTCTCCTCAGAGTAGGGAAATATTTCCATGAATATCCACCAGCCTTGGCATATCAAGTTGCCATAGGACTAGGCATATCTTCTATTGAGTCTAGACACGGCAACCCAGTTATGTAAAAGGAATTCAAAAGCAGTCAATAGAGTCAGAGACAGCCCTTGCTCCTGCTGTTAGGAGTCCCACATGACGACTAAGCTGCACGTGTGTGTTACATATATGTAGAGAGCCTGGGTCCATCCCATGCAAGTTCTCTGGTTAGTAGTTCAGTCTCTGTGAATCCCACTGGACCCAGGTTAGTTGATCCTGTAGGTTCTCTTGATCTCTGTAGCTTCTTCAATTTTCCCCTCCCTCTCCCACAACATTCCTGGAGCTCCACCTGGTGTTTAGCTGTGGGTCTCTGGCTCTGTTACCAGTAATTTCTTGGTGAAGCCTCTCAGAGGACAGTTATGCTAGGCTCCTATCTGCAAGCATAGCAGATCTTTAATGCTGTCAGGGGTGGGTTCTCTCTCATGGTATGAGTCTCAAGTTGGCCCAGTCATTGGCTGGCCATTCTCTCATTTTCTGCTCCAACTTTATCTCTGCACATCTTGTAGGCAGGACACATTGTGAGTTGAAGGTTTTGTGGTGTTTCCATCCCTCCACTGAAAAGTCTTACCTGGTTACAGAAAGTGGCCATTTCAGGTTCTATATCTCCTATTGGTATGAGTCATAGCTAGGGTCACCTCATAGATTTCTGGGAGTTTCTATTGTCCTAGGTTTCTAGCTCATCCCAGAGATAATATCCCCATTCCAGTTCTCTCTCCAAATTCTCTCTCCCTCCATCCTCCCCACACTTGATTCCTCCTGTTTTCCTCCCTACCTCTTTTCTACCCTGTTACCCCCTTCCTTCACCTTTTGTCTATTCTGTTTCCCCATTCTCAGAGAGATTTGGGTCCTCCTTGTTATGTAGCTTCTTTGGGTCTGTGGACTGCACCATGGCTATCCTGTACTTTATGGCTAATATCCACTTATATGTAAACACATACCATGGTTGACTTTATGGGTCTGGCTTACTTCACTCAGGATGATATTTTCTAGTTCCATCCATTTGCCTGCAAATTTTATGATGTTATCAATTTAGCTAAGTATTATTCCATTGTGTAAATGTACCACACTTTCTTTATGAATTCTTTGGTAAGGGACATCTAGGTTGTTTCTAGTTTCTGGCTATTACAAATAAAACTGCTATGAACACAATTGAGAAAATGTTCTTGTGGTATGTTAGAAGCATCTTTTGGGTATATGTCCAGGAGTAGTATAAGTTGGGTCTTGAAGTAGAACTATTTCCAAATTTCTGAGAAACTGCCAGATTGATTTCCAAAGTGGTTGTATAAATTTGCTCTCCCACGAGCAATGAAGGAGAGTTTCCTTTGCTCCACATCATTGACAGTATGAGCTGCCACTTAAGTTTTTAATCTTAGCCTCTCTGAAGGGTGTATGATGGAATCTCAGAGACCTTTTGATGACTAATGATGTTGAACATATTTTAGGTGCTTCCTAGCCATTAAAGATTCTTCTGCTGAGAATTCTCTGTTTTTATCTGTACTCCATTTTTTTTTTTTAGCAGCAGTATGATTTTTTATTAGATATTTGCTTCATTTACATTTCAAATGCTATCCCCTTTCCTAGTTTCCTCTCCAAAAGTCCCCTATACCCTCCCTCTACCCTGCCCCCCAATCCACCCACTCCCACTTCATGGCCCTGACATTTCCCTGTACTGGGGCATATAATCTTTGCAAGACCAAGAGCCTCTCCTACCAATGATGGCCGACTAGGCCATCCTCTGCTACACATGCAGCTAGAGACACAAACTCTGGGGGCACTGGTTAGTTCATATTATTGATTGTTCCTCCTATAGTGTTGCAGACCTCTTTAGCTCCTTGGGTACTTTCTCTAGCTCCTTCATTGGGGGCCCTATGTTCCAACCAATAGATGACTGTGAGCATCCACTTTTGTATTTGCCAGGCACTGGCATAGCCTCACAAGAGATAGCTATATCAGGGTCCTGTCAGCAAAATCTTGCTAGCATATGCAATAGTGTCTGGGTTTGGTGGTTGTTTATGGGATGGATCCCTGGGTGGGGCAGTCTCTGGATGGTCCTTCCTTCAGTCTCAGCTCCAAACTTTGTCTCTGAAACTCCTTCCATGGGTATTTTGTTGCCCATTCTAAGAAGGAACGAAATATCCACATGTTGGTCTTCCTTCTTCTTGAGTTTCATGTGTTTTGCAAATTGTATCTTGGGTATTCTAAGTTTCTGGGTTAATATCCACTTATCAGTGAGTGCATATCATGTGTGTTCTTTTGTGATTGGGTTACCTCACTCAGGATGATATCCTCCAGATCTAACCATTTGCCTAAGAATTTCATAAATTCATTGTTTTTAATAGCTGTGTAGTACTCCATTGTATAAATGTACCACATTTTCTGTATGCATTCCTCTGTTGAGGAACATTTGGGTTCTTTCCAACTTCTGGCTATTATAAATAAGGCTACTATGAACATAATGGAACATGTGTCCTTATTATAAGTTGGAACATCTTCTGGGTATATGCCCAGGAGAGGTATTGCTGGATCCTCTGGTAGTACTATGTCCAATTTTCTGAGGAACTGCCAAACTTGATTTCCAGAGTGTTTGTACCAGCTTGCAATCCCACCAGCAATGGAGGAGTGTTCCTCTTTCTCCACATCCTCACTAGCATCTGCTGTCACCTGAGTTTTTGATCTTAGCCATTCTGACTGGTGTGAGGTGGAATCTCAGGGTTGTTTTGATTTGCATTTTTCTGATGATTAAGGATGTTGAACATTTTTTTCAGGTGCTTCTCTGCCATTCGGTATTCCTCAGTTGAGAATTCTTTGTTTAACTCTGTACCCCATTTTTAAATAGGGTTATTTGGTTTTCTGGATCTGTATTCCATTCTTATTTGGGTTCTTTGGTTTGGTGAGGCCTAATTTATTGAATTCTTTATATATTTTGGATATCAGCCCTCTGCCAGATGTAAGGTTGGTGAAGACTTTTCCCCATTCTGTAGGCTGACATTTTGTTCTTCTAATGGTGTTCTTTGCCTTAGAGAGTCTTTTCAGTTTCATAAAGTCCCATTTATTAATTGTTGATCTTAGTGCCTTAGCTTTTGGTGTTCTGTTCAGAAATTTGTCTCCTGTGGTCTAAGCCTGCTGCACGCTTTGGTTTCGACTTTCATGTTTCTCTGTTGTAAATATAGATTGTGACTCTGACTTCACTTGTGGTGCTGAGTCCATGGGGAACAGAGCTCTGAGGCCCAGTCAGCAGACCTCTGTGCTTAGTATGTGCTCTGAAAATGCTTCCTTCTCCATTGCTCAGCGTGTTACATGTAGGGTGAGATGTTCCTTAAACTTACTTGATCCGAGATGGATGTGTGAAAGTTAGAGTATAGCCATGACTTTTTTATGCATGTGTGCAAGAATAAGACAGTTGTGGGGAGGGTTGTGTAAGTCAAGTAAATATGTACAAATTAAACAAGAAAACACCTCGTTTAATAAAACCTCTGATAATTGTGATAGATGCAATATTTGAAACTCAAAATATATACACAATTTAAGTACACTAAAATATAGATTGGGTAGTTTCAATGAGACGCAAACTTTTGCAAATGTTAGAGAATGTTACAGCGATAAGAATTTGGTAAGACAAAAGGAACATTAGTCAGCTGATAGGCTGGTGAGCAGATGCTTAGCAACTTCACGTTCATCCAGTTGGTCACAAATCAGCTTGTCTCGTCCCTTTCTACTGTGTCCTGGTGATGATCAGGAAGTGTGCTGTGTTCCCTTGAGCCATGGCCTGTGGGGAGTCACTACCCATCCCATTTGTTCTTGGACTTTGGGGGTACCAGAGTGCATGATTGATTTCCCTGTATCCACGTTACAGTTACATAACATCTCTACAAGACGGTGAGAGAATGGCTTCGTCTCAGTTACTTTTCTAGTGCTGTAAGGGGATCCCATGACCAATACAGCTTATGAAAAAAGGCTTGCTTACTGTCTCAGACAGTGAGTCCAGGATGGTGGGGAATGCAATAGCAGGCAGACGGGCATGGCACTGAAGCAGTAGCTGAGAGCTTACATCTGATTTCACAATTAGGAAGCAGGGAGTGGTAGGGGACTTTTGAAAGCTCAAAGCCCACCCCACAGTGACGTACCTCTTCCAGCAAGTCCGCACTTTATGATCCTTCCTTAAAAAAATCCACCAACTAGAAAACGAACATTTAAATATATGAACTTTTGGGGTCCATTCTCACTCAGATTACCACAAGTTTGTTGTTATTATTGTTTCCATTTTGTTGTTTTCAAGACAGTGTTTGCCTGGCTGTCCTGGAACTTTTTCTGTAGACCAGTCTGGCTTCCAGCTCATAAAACCTCCTACCTCTACTTCCTGAGGGCTGGGATTAAAGGCATGTGCCAGCACTGCCCAGCTACAAGTTTTATTTATTTTTTTAAATTTAAATTTATTTTTAATTTATTTTTTTACACTCCATATTCCATTCCCCGACTCCCTACCCCCAAATCCACCATCTGTCTGCTCCACATCCCACACTTCTTCCCCACCCCATCCTGTCTCCATGTGGATGCCTCCAATCCCCAACCCACCTGACCTCTAAACTCCCTGGGGCCTCCAGTCTTTTGAGGGTTAGGTGATTCATCTCTGAATGAAACAAACCTGCAAGTCCTCTACTGTATGTGTGTTGGGGGCCTCATATCAGCTGGTATATGCTGTCTGTTTGGTGTTCCAGTGTTTGAGAGATCTCGGGGGTCCAGATTAATTGAGACTGGTGGTCCTCCTATGGCCTTGCACTCCTCCTTAGCTTCTTTCAGCCTTCCCTAGTTCAACCACAGGGGTCAGCAGTTTCTGTTCATTGGTTGGGTACAAATATCTGCATCTGACTCTTTCAGCTGCTTGTTGGGTTTTTCAGAGGGCAGTTATGATAGATTCCTTTTTGTGAGCGCTCCATAGCCTCAGTAATAGTGTCAGGCCTTGGGACCTCCCCTTGAGCTGGACCCCACTTTGGGTCTGTCACTAGACCTTCTTTTCCTCAGGCCTGTAATTCTTTCAGAGAGGAACAATTATGGGTCAGAGATGTGACTGTGGGGTGGCAACCCCATCCCCAGCTACAAGTTTTAAATCCCATAAAATTGATATATTACATACTAACTTCAGAAACACGTCTGTTGGAACGTATTCACTTTAGAATTTCTTTCTTAACTTTCCTAACTGTACACCTAGAAAGTTTGTTGTGGGAAAGGAAGACCATGTATTAGGTCTGCTGAAAGCCGTGTTTAATTTCTAATGCTTATGACATCGTGACCTTGGTTGGAAGCTTAATCATGTTATTTATTCTCCTTAAGGTTGCTTGTCCCTTGTCCCTAGAGGAGTTGCAGGTGTGGCTGCTGTGTCACATGGGTGTCAGTAGGTGGCAGAGAGGAGAGAGGTTATGTCTATGCTCAGTGTTCTGATGTGTGAATCTCTGAATGAAAGGTAGCTTAACAGATCCTGAAAGAAGCGAGCCTGAGATGACCACCAGTGCAGCACCAGGCAGGCCTGCACTGTCTCCCAGGATGGGGAACAGGCTGAAAATTAGAAGAACCCTTCCTAGGACCACAGACCCCAGGCTGAAGTGAGCCCACGACGGACAACTCTTATAAGGGACCACTTGAGTGGGCCAAGTGAGAAACAAGCTGGAGATGACCACTAGAACACCATCCTGGGGCCCAGACAGGGAGCTCACCTAAGATTACCACCAGTTGAGTGCTGCATAGGCCTAGAGGAGCAGACCATGCCTGATATGACCCCTGTCTGGTAGCATAATGCACAAGAGGGTATAGCACTCCAGAGACCACTCCTGAGACAACCTTACACAGTCAGAGACCCTAGGTGCCACTGAAAGAAGCAAGTAAGTGGTGGAGAAATGGGAGAGAAAGAGAAGCAGAAGCACGTGGGAAGAATGAAGAGAGGCAGAACCGAGACTGGAGGGTAGCTATCACCTGATATGAGCAACTAGCAAGGCCACCAAGGACCATGGTGGGGTCCTGGCCTGTGCTGTCACAGGCACCATGCCTGGGTTCATGGCCTTGCAGCAGCAGGCAGCTGTTCCTGGTCTAAACTGTCACCCAGGGACATGTTCATGTCTGAGAACAGTGTAAGACTTGCCTCACCCCTCACCGGGGCATTGTGGGAAAACTGGCCTTGGAGACATGAGAGCAGGAGCGCTGACCTTTTCCCTAGCCAGCTACAGAACTTGAGAGTGGCCCTGTGCATTTTGGGAGTTGCAGGTGTGCTGGCAATGAAGGCACAAGCATGGGAGAGCTGGACATACCAGTTGTCTCCCATGCGGTGGCATGGATAAGGAAGAGATACCTTCCTCCCCACACTGCCTCTCGCCATCTGTAACAAGTGGGAGACCTGGCCCTGGGCTCATAAGAGCAGGAGAACTGGCCCTGCCCCTCATCAGCTGCAGTGCTTGGGAGAGTGGGCCCTGCACCTTGCCAGGCAGCACAGTCGCTGACCCTGGTGGCTGAGGTGTAGGCAAGCCAGCCCCAAGTGTGAGTGTGGGAGAGCTGGCCCTCAAACTTGTCTGGTGTGGGGTGACATGGTGAAGAGGAGATGACCCTCCCCTCCCCACTTATTCTTTGCCGCCTAAGGCAGGCAGGAGAGCAGAACTGGCCAGAGGTTATCAGATCAGCACAGCTATCCCTGCTCCTCACCTGCTGCAGCACTCAGAGCAGACCCTGCTGTTGGGGTTGTGGGTGAGCCAGTCCCAAGGATGTGAGCATGAGAGAGCCAGCCTTGCTTCTTGTCTGCTGTGCGGTGGACAGAGAGATCCCCTCTCCTACCTTTTGTCTTCACCACAGGCAGCAGGCAGGAGAGCTGACACGTTTGCATTCATGAATGCAAGAGAACAGTCCCTGTCCCTCACCTGCTGTGCCATTGAGAAGAGCAGGGTCCTACACCTCACAGCCCTGGTTGTGGGAGATACTGATGAGTCAGCCCTGAGGCTTCAAGAAGAGGAGAGCCATTAGGCTCACCAGCTCAGATATGTCTCAGGCCCAGATCCAGGGCTTTGAATTGGCCCACCCCACCATCTCCTCCACTGAGCACATGAATAGCACATGAAGCGGCCGCTCCTACAGATCCAAAACTACAGCAGGATATCGAGAGAATTCCCAGTGAGGATCCAGTATTGATAGAGAAGTATTGGTAGCAGAAGCCAGAGGCCTTATACCATACCAAGGTGTCATTCCAATGAACATAAACAGGCAAAAATGTGTGGATACAAGGTTGTACTGTGGGACATACTGCAACACACTACAGCTTCCACAATGACATCCTTTTCCTCTGTTGCAGGAAGGTTGCAAGGGGGGAGGGTGGGTATGTGGGGCAGGGGAGATGTGTAGGCATGAGGTACATGATATGAATTCACAAAGAGCCAATAATGAGTAAAAAAAAAAAACAACCCCAAAAGCTTGTCTACTTGAAAAACCAGTCCTTCTGGATAACCATATCCACCAGGTTATGGCAAAGGAGTTTATATGCAGAGTATGGCCTGCACTTTCACTCTTCCTCCATACCAGTGCCCTTGTGATGTAGAAATCTGTGTCACATGGGAGCCTTTCAGAACTTTGGAGGACGCTCCCTTGACTTTCCTAGCCTGTTCCCTTTTCAGGGATGGCTTGCCCACCACCCACCTGGCGACAGTCCTTCTATGTATTATACAGGCAGACAAAGGTCTGGGTCTGTAACACCAATGGGATAGATGCCACTTCTGTGAGCACACTGGGTACAAGGACAAAGAGACTGTAACGGTCCTGCTGTGAGGGCCTGGAAGGGCGAGAGTCTGGTCAACAGACTAGACAGCTGTATTGGACCCCTGACCACCATGGGGGGGTGCTCTGGCTACCACAGCTGCCCACCGACCCTGTATCTTTTCTTTGTCATAGAGACTGGCACTGGGAAGACAGAAGAGTTGATCACCCAGACAGACACCACAGAAAGACAGCCAGCTGCAGGAGAACAAGGTAAGTAGGCCATGTTTCCAAGTTCTCCAGATGTCCTTCCTAACTCTGAACTTGAAGCAGCCAAACAGAGTAATGAAAATCCAGGGACACATGGATTGGTGGCAGCTGCAGGTGCTGCGGAGCAAGGTCTGGAGTCCTTGTTACAGAGCTTTAGTCTCTGTTCCTTGGTGGTGGGCAAGCTGGGTCCTAAGGAAGCTCCCTGTCATCTGCCAGTTCCCAAGCTCCTAGAATTGAGCAGTGTTGCTTTCCCAACAAGTGTTTGGGCCACGAATCAAGGGGCTTTGTGAGATCTCTTTTTGAGAGACTGGTATCTATACATGGTCGGACATCTCAATGTCCTCATGAGCAATTGCATCCTGGTTTCTTGCATTTATTTATTCTCATGCCTCCTTCTCTCCTGGTGAGAAGTGATAACCAGGCCTCCAGCCTGAGAAGACCCACTGTTTACATCAACATCCACATGCTCCTTATCCATGATGTGCCCTTCTGTGTGTTTCTGCTGCCTTTCTGGGAAGTCATTGTCATGTGTTGTGTACTGTGTGTGGGGTCTTGCTGTCATGTGCCTGTCACTCACCACCCACCTCTGTGGTACTGCTGTAAGCTCAGCTGTGTGTGCTCTGGCCAATGAGGGACAATCGGGTGGGAGATTGGAGGGAAGAGGTTTTGTTTTCCAGAATGTGGTCTTTCATGCTGTGGGCAGGGATGGTTCAGGGAATGTTTGTAGAGGGAATTTGGTGACTCCATTTGGAGCTTGGAGAGAAGGAGTTTGGTTCCCTGATGAGTATACTATGTGCAAATTAGTCCTAGCTCTGATGGCTCGGGTGAATGCTGTAACAGACTAACTACACTAACTAGCTGTAATCACTAGTGCTATCTATTTCTCCTTCTGATCCTATCTGTTGTTGTTGTTCTGTAAAACTTTCCACTCTTTCAGGCTACTCTGTCAAATGACCTGCATGAATGTTTACTGCAATGTAAAATCAGCGTAGCTGGGTCTGACATAGTTATACTGATATTTATTGAGCATTTACCATGTGCAAACATTGTCCCAAGCACTATTCACACTGAATTCATTCCACCTGAAGGATAGTTGGTTCCCCTGAGGAAACAGGCAGAGGCCAATGTCATGCATTTCAGAATGCTTGAAAATATTTGTTACCTTTTGATGGCATCCACCCATTAATGGGATGAAAATAATGTGGTCTTGGTTGAGGCAGAAGTGACATCAATTAAGCCAAAGAGGGGGAACACACTCACACACACACACACACACACACACACACACACACACACACACACACACAGGGGTGGGGGTGGGGTGGGGTGGGGTGGGGTGGGGTGGGGAGGCAACTTTCTCTTGCCTCCTACCACTCTTATCTGCAAAGGAGAAAAATGCAAATGTTATCTTTGTGTCAGGAAACGGCCTGCTGGACCAGCAGCCCTCAGGCCTGGCTCCAGCCACATCCTGAGCTTCCCTTTGTGTTATGAGAACTGTATTATCTGTTTGGTTGTGGGTTAGCCCATCAGGATTGTGAACGACCAAAGGCAGAGAAGAAAGAATCCCCTTTGGCTCTGAGCCTGCCTGACCCAGCAGGCTGACTTGTGCTTTTCACTCTGGGCCTCTGGGCCTTTTCTCCCTTTTTTTCCTCTCAGTTCCCCCAGACAGCCGTATCTCTATCCCATTTCCTTAGAAGAAATCCTTTTGAGAAGGCTAGAAGCTCTACATGGCTACCAGGGGGAGGTGTCCTCTGTGGCCACTGGCTCCTGGGTGAGTCTCCTAATGCTTTAAGTTTTCTTCAATTGTGTGGCAGGGCACTGAGAGTGGCCATTTCCAGGGTTCCATATCATGCTGCAGATGTGACCAAGTCCACCCTATGTGCTTGAGGAGATGAATGGTGGAGAGGCTTGGTGGAAACCTCAGGCTTCCCTCTATAGAAAGGCGACAAAGTTCCGAGGTGTAGTTCTGTCTCCAGGTAGGAGTGGATGGGAAAGGAATTGGAGCTGGTCTCCAACTTGGACCCATCTCTTTCATGCTTATTTGTCTCTCTGGCCTTTATTTCAAAAGGAAAAAGTTGAAAAAAGTATGAATGTGTGGAAGGGTAGTTTGATGCGGGTATTTGAAACATTATGCCATATCAGAAGACATAGTGATGGAGCCAGGGAGGATGTGGACCTGGCTGTATGCAGAACTTACCGCCACCTTAGCGACACCGGCCTAGGGTTCTTTATGTATGATATGGAAATGTTGTGAGGACTAAAAGGCTTTATAGGTAGAAGAGTCTAGCATAGTGGCTAATGAAGAAAGTCCAGGTTTTACTTCTGAAGCAAATGTATTTGACTCTGACGAAAAAAAATGACAACAGAAAGATCCACAGGGGAAAACACATGATAAGTAGTTTACATAAACACAAGAGGCTTTAAGTATAGACTCAGAGATACATGGTCAGTTATCCATTTTTTAATGCATTGTTTGGGTGAAGCATAGGAAATCATGTAAAAATATGACTGGACCTATAATCTGACAGTAGACTGAGGAAATGGTCTGTGCTCACACTGTTCATTTAGATGCTTCTGGGGATGTCCATGCAGCCTTCCTTCCTTCTTTCATTCCTTCCTGGTATAAGCAGAATTGTTCTGTCATCGGGGGTCACATGACACTATCAGGCAAGAAAGTTAGAGAACTTTTGGTCAACTCTTGCACAGAAAATCTAGGGAAAGTTAGGGTGCTGATTCTTAGGTTGTATTAGTAACCCCGAGGAACAGGGCTCCTGGTTTCTAGAATCAATTCTGAGGAAGAAGAATCCCAGTTCCTATGACTTGATCAAAGAATTCATAGTGAGACACAGGAGACTGGGAGACAGAGAACTGCTTATGGTACCTTTAATCATGAGAACACATAGAGAGAGACAAACCAGGAAGACGAAAGAGACTGCTTCAGTCAACAGCATCAATTTCTGAGCCCCAAACAGAATCATAGGACAAACCTCAACAGGCAGCAATTGCCGACGAAGAAAATCTCAGAGGAAACTGACTCTTCCCACATCATTTAATTATCATCGAACCAATGCCCTTTTTAACTCCTTTCTGATTTGTATTCTTTCAGAAATGTGTCTTATATCTCTGTATTCTGTACATCTATATTTACCTGTGATCTGCTTGGGTTGCCAAGTGTTTGAATCAGTTCTGTAAGATGCTCATGGCAGTGTGTATTTTAGTCTGTTCCGTAAGTGTGTGCGGAGTGCCGATTTATGTATGTAAACTTAGGTATGTAAACCCTATTGCTTTGAAGGATGGCCCTGAGACCATAAGGAAGACAAAGGGAACCAACTCAAAGTCTACTTTCACAGATTGTTTCTGCTGACTTGAGAGGCATTGTGAAAGAAAGTTAGTTCCCAAATGTATGTGCAAGCACGCATCACAATGGGAGGGGTACATCCTGGTAACTTACATACCTGACAAACACATCTCTGTGCTAAGTCTCTCTGAGACTCCCACCTGCTGCCAACCATAACTACTTTCTTTTGTCATGATAATACACTCCCTGATTCTCTGGCAAAGTTTTTTGGGCAGAAGTGTAATCAACATCTGGAGGAATTTGCTTGTGACTCTGAGATCTCAGTCATCTTGTCAGCAGAGACACTCTGATTTCCCCACACAGTAAGAATTTGTAATTCATGATCGTAATTTCAAACTTCAATCACATAAGTCCGCAGTCTGTTGCTTTTAGTACGAGCTTACCTTCTATGGTGAACACGCACACCTAATATTTTGTTAGTCACTGACACACGATGTCACCTGGTGTTGATGTGGCAGCCGAATATTTCCATTAGGTAGTGATGTAATGGGGAAGAAGGAGAGAGATGCCCCTACCCCCGGAAAACAGGAATCTGATGTGTCCAGGTGACAAATGTGTTAACCATGGACAGTCTTATCCCGAGGCATGGAGGATGGTTAGAACATGTCTGTCATGGAACTCTAACACACTCATTTCTGTATGTCTTCCTTGTTTTCTTTCTCGCAAAGCTAGGAATTTAATCTGAGGTCTTGTAAAGGCTAGGCAAGTATTTCACCACTTATTCTTAGACCCTACATGTGTCTTTAAACCAAATGCCAGAAACAGAATATTCATATATTCATTCATTCAGCAAGTATTTATTTATCACCTACATAGGGCTATGGCTCTTTCTACACATCTGATATACAACAATGGACAAAATAATTATAAACACTGAGAAATTTACATTCTCTAGTGAGAACGCATGTTGATCTGGCTTAGGATGGATTAGCTTAATATTTAGTTTACATTATAAAACATTTAAAGATAAAAGCCAATACTCATATGGAATGGAAGTAGGGTGGGGGAAATGCTGGGGTGGTAGGGTTTAAATGGATCCCGCAATGGGAAGACAAAAGAAAGAGAAGGAGGTTTGGGGTGGGGCACCAAAACTAAGGGTATAAAAAGAAGACATATACTACTACTCTATAACCTAATTAAGAATAATACTTGAGGGTGGTGAGATTGTTGAGCAGGTAACAGTTGCCACACAGATATGTGCAGGCCTGACAATCTGAGTTCAATTCCTAGATTCCGCTGTAGAGAGAGAGAGAACTGAGTCCTGAAAGTTGTCCTCTGATCTATTGAAAAGAGTGTGTTACAAAATACTATCCATGGGTGGATAATGCCAGTATCAGAAGCCATGGTTGATCAAGTGAACATGTTGGTGTCGGAGGTGAGGTATTTCCCTTCCTATGATTCGCGGGTTAGAAAGACCCCAGACGGTCTTTATACTATTGCTATTGACTCGAAGGTAAGATCCTATTGCAGAAGACACCATTTTTCCAGGACCTAGAGAAATCAAGCCAGAGATGACCTATAAACTCCCTTCCTCCTGGCTATCATACATACTGGCAGAGCTTCTATGCAGGCTGTGGGAATAGAAAAATTGTCAATAATCTTATGTACCTATGACCCCTGAAAGCTACAATCCAATGTGCTAGGCAAGATATTGCAAAGGTGTCATGAATGTTATGGAGCAACCAATCACACTCTCTGACAGGATTTGAGGAGGAAATGCATGCCTGGAACATCAAACAAATCTGCTCAAAAGTTCATGCCTGGGAGGTCACAGATGCTAGAATGAAGCTTACCACTTTTATTTTGCTATTTGACATGTAATCAAAATGCCTTCGAAATGCTTATGTTTATGCCTATAGACAAATTTTCCCTCAGTCTTGATTAGAGAAACCTCTCTTGGCAATGAATGATAGTGAATGGAGATAACTCAAGCTCAAGGGGCTGAGAATGAGAGAGAGAGAGAGAGAGAGAGAGAGAGAGAGAGAGAGAGAGAGAGAGAGAGAGCGCTCAGCCCTAAACAGGACAGTTGGATCACTACTTCTAAGGCTCAGGGAACATTGAAGAAGAGTGGATGGGAACAATATAAAAGATACATGTTAGGATTGTAAGACTGGGAAGCACTGTCTTCTAGACATCACAAACTCACAGCAACTGCAGTTGCCTTTACTGGGACAGCACATGACTGAGCCTGTGAATAGACAGTCATGAGGGTGGAAGAGGGGCTTGTGACAGATGCTGGGAAGGTGTACTTATGGTCTTTAATTGTGTACCCACTGGTAGGGTCAAGATGTATATAGCCCTTGATAAACTCGGAACGATATAACATAAAGCAAAAAGATGTGATCATGGGAAAGGGACTTGTAGAGAGGAGTGAGAGTTTATGGGATGGATGGGAGAGAGGAGAGGGTTTGGAGTAAGAGTGATCAGAATACATTAGCTACATGGATGCAATTGTGAAAGAATAAATTTTACTTAGAGCAAAACCAATATAAGAAGTAATTTAGGTCTCTCTAAGTGGATAACTATATATATACTTGATTATGGTAGGACATGTCTTAGTTAATTTCCTGCCACCTTTTCTGTCACTGTGACCAAATATGCCCCAGGAGCAGCTTCAGGGAGAAAGGGTTTATTTTGACCTATAGTTTTTGAGGCATTTCAATTCATCAAGGTAGCAGGCTTGTGGCTGAGTTTCATCAGGACAAGTACAGAAGAAGGGAAATCAGGCTGCAGTCAGAGGTGAGTTTAACCTTCAAGGGCTCCTCTTGGAACCAGTGAAGCCAGTTAGAGAGCCACAAGCTGGGAACCAATTGTTTAAAACACAAAACAGAAGCCTGTAGAAGGATATTTGAGATTCAAGCCAAAACAATACATCAAAAAAGAAATCAAACTATAGTTAATGTTTCTGTGTGGGAAGCCACCAGAGCACAGCCTGTTTGTGTTTATAGGAATTAGGAGAAGCTTGAACTCTCTGGCTCTCAGAATCCAAGTTAGCTACAGTTCTAGCACCTAACTGTAGATACCAATACCACCCTGATTTCATTCCTCCCTTCTTCCCTCCTGTTTCCTTTCCTTTTAAAAAAAATTGCAATTTAAATATTTGTAAAGCTCTAAGCAGATAAACACACACAGAGGAGAGAGAGAGGGAGGGAGGGAGGGAGGGAGGGAGAGAGAGAGAGAGAGAGAGAGAGAGAGAGAGAGAGAGAGAGAGAGAGAGAGAGAGAGAGAGAGAGAGAGAGAGAGAGACTACTGTCTGTCTGCCACATTTGATCCAGGGAGGCTGGACGATAACTACAGACAAAGTTTTTCTTCCTGGCTTACTTTCCTTTCCCACTTTCCAGGTAACTTTTTCTCACCTTTCTGTTTTCCTTAAATGCATTTTAAAAATAGTTGAAATTACTGCAGCTTATTTTATAGTTTGTTCTTTTTCCCTTCACTTTTTGTTCTGACATTTGCTTCCAAATACCAGCATTCCTATTACTGCCACCATCATCAGAAACCACACCCAGTGTAGAAAAGTGTGCTGGTAATTAAGGAATACATTTGCTATCTGGTTTAAGATGAATCACTAACTTGGAAGAAAGTTTTAGATCAATTTAGTTGCCAGTGAACAACTGATACAGGAGAATGTATCTGCTAGAAGGCATTCTGGCAAGTACCAAAGTCAGCAATCCCCCTTTGACTCCCTGTTCACCTTTGCTCTTTGGTTTCCAGCCTCCTGGTGCCCTTGATAATTCTGTTGCCAAGGTTGCCACTGAAGTGAGTTACCCTCTCCAGAGAGTTCTGCACCACACTGAGAAAATCTCACTGTAAAATCCCCCTTCTTTGTAACTGTTGGCTTGAAATGAGATCCAGGTGTTGTTCAGCACAGAGCATGGCACAAGGGACCTGACAGAGGCTGGACATTCAAGAAACGGAGCTCTCTCCCCTGGGACTGAATGCAAATGTTTACAGGCTTTATCCACAAGGGACCACACAGGTTTCAACCTTGGATGCTCCAATCCCCTGCTCTCCAGATTTTTGACACACATCTTTGGAGGCTTTCCCTGATTTATGAAAGGTTATATACTGACCCTCTCTCTGCTGATTTCTTTGCCTTTTTACAATCTGGCACTTTTGTACACACACACACACACACACACACACACACACACACACACACATTTTCTAGTTACAAAAGGAAAAGTGAATGTCATAAGATGATGCACTATACAGCCACTAAATTAATTACATTTCCGGCTTTCCTTCTAAGGTCAAGGCTATAATGCAGCGTTAAAGCTCTTTATATGATTCACCAGTAATAGGCCACATAGAAAAGACTTTTTTTTGTTTGTTTATTAAACAAGAAAAAGGAGAGCTCAATTTATATTAAGATGTATATTCGGTGTTTTGGTTCTGGTAGTCTGGCTTTAAAATTCAAAGTTTAAACTCTGGCTTGGGGTAAGATTATTTTCTCAGCTCTTAGGTTAAGCCACCACTCCACCTGGTAATTTAAAAGTCAGATTCAGTCAACAGGGTGGAAAGGATAGGGTTTCAAAGGATGTGTTTACAAAACATTTTCCTCCAACACTAATTTCCCAGAACAACTTGTGGTTTCCTGGGAGTGATATGACTAATTTCTGGTTATTGTAATGTGGTGGTAGGGGACATGATTGTTTCATACCTACACCTTAAAATCCTTCCACATGGTCCATCACCTCTTTTGGCTTCCTTCTTCTATAAGCTAGCTGTAGAGGACCCAGGGAAGGATTCCCAGACCCTTTTAACTGCTTGGTATAGAGGTTATAGAGGTTAGCTGAGCACACTAACAAAGGGGTTGAAAGTGGAGGTCTTCAACAGATGCTAGAACTTTTTCTTTTGATTCCCAGGAACCACAGTGTCTGAATCCTCTCCAGGAGGTTGGCTGTTGGAAGAGTTTATGGAGTTTGTCTACTCTAAGCCCTTGAACAAGCCAGGAATCAGGTGGGGAAACCCTTTGCATTAGATCAGGGGAGGAAGTGCCAGGTACCCACACAATAGCTTTGCCTTCGTGGGCATCCAACTACTTCCGCATTAGCTTCTTCTTCCCATTAAAAACACCTTCTGCCTCCTACTCCTGAGAGAGAGCATAAGTTGCAAATATTCTTCAGCTTTTTCTAAGATGCTGTAGGGCTTCATGGAACAATGGAAGGAGCTTTCTATTTATTTGGAAAAAAATGCTCTGAATGCTGTATTTTAGGCAGAGAAAGGACATTACTAACATTTTTATTTAAAAGATGCCCCTGAATGCTGGGGTGGTTAATGACTTGGAGTAGGAAGGCCAACTGACTGGGTAGATAGAAGCTATTATCACAGTGTCTGTAAGAGACAGTGGTAGCCTGGACCCAGGGAAGAACACAGGAAGGGTACTGAGAGATATCAGGTGCTCTTAGACTGAAGTCCTGACAGGACTTCATGGATGCTCTATGAGAACAATGTCTGAAGTGGACAGCAGGGTGGATGGGAATGGCACTATTGGAGCTCAGATTGTGGCTTTGATGCTGTTCTGAGAGTATTATGAACAGGGACCCAGAGGAGGCTCATTATAAAGAACCATTGTGTGCAACCCTTAATCTGGAGTCCAATCACTAAGTTCTGAGTTTGTCCCAAAGTTGGGCTGCTTTCCCAGGGAAGAAGGGCCCCCTTTCTAGCTTTCTAGACTGGCCCAGCAGAGACTCTTTGCCATGCTGAGTTTGGCTCAAAGAATGCCCTGGAACTCCATCCAGTCAGGTGTAAGATTCTCTTCTCCAGGGACAGCTTGGTAAAAAGTGGTAAAGGTGGGGCTGATGAGAGAAAGTATATGAAAGATTTCTCCCTACTTTGTATTCCAAATGAACTCTGGAGGAGGAATGGGAAGAAAGAGAGTTCTAACTGTAGGATTGGGTTCAAAGTATCAGCTGCTCATGAAGATGTGTGTGAGAGTCAGCAGGAGGGCACTGCTCAGAACACACTGATTGGAGTGGAAGATACTGATTCCCTGGTCAATACCAACAACAAAGGCATTGCCCATGGGGTAGAAGAAACCAGGGAACAAGTTGAGCTCTGCAAGTCCAGAGAATAGTTTCTAAATGCTGTGTAGTGCTTTGTCTTTTTCTAGAAACATAAAAATTAAAAACCCATGAGCAACCCAGGTATGATAGTGCGGATCTGTAAATCCCAGTGTTTAGGAAGGTGAGGCAGGAGGATTGTTATGATTTCAAGATGAGCTTGGTCTTTTTTCTTTTCTTTTTAATGTTAGTCTTAAACTTGCAATCCTCCTGCCTCAGCTTTCCAAAGGCTGAGATTACAGGTTGTACACCACCACTTCCAACTTTTGAGTTCTTTATATATTTTTTTCATTCGTTAATTAACATATTTACTTTACACCCAGATTACAGTCTCTCTTCCCTCTTCCCCTCCCAGTCTGTACTACTCCCCTCCCCCATCCCTCACCCCTTTGTCCTCACAGAACGGACAGCCTTAGAATATCGAGTTGCTGCAGGAGAAGTTGCATTTTCTCCATTGAACCTAGACAAGGCAGCTCAGTTAGAGAAAAGGCTCTAAAGCCAGGCTACAGAGTCTGTGAGAGAATCGAGAGAGAATTGAGTTCTTTATACTTTTTTAATGTGCCAAGCCATTTAAAAATGTAATATCTACCTTTAACTCGCAGGGTTTCTAGAAACAAGAGAAGGGTAGACCTGGCTTTCAGATGTCATCTGATGACACCTGCTCCAACTATAAGAAGAGAGGACCACCGTGTTTGCTTGGTTGCCTTGGCTTGGTTTCCTTACTGTAATGCATTTCTCGACAGAGCACTTGGGATAGAGCAAGTACGATCTATGCTTCTTTTGCTCTCAGACCTAAACTCATTCTTTCCTGAATTATGTAACACTAGCATTGAGCTCTGTCTGGTTTAGTTGGTGTGAGAGCCCTGCACAGAGAAGGCTGCTTTAGGATTGAGACAATGAATTTAGTAATTCTGTAGGTGTGCTATATCTAAAACCAGGGAGAGAGAGAGAGACAGAGAGAAAAAAAAACGATTCTGGGGAGAAAGAGTTTTTAAACAGTTCTAATTGTTCAGGTAAGTTATTTTTACCACACTTAGGGGATAGAGAAATGATCACATTGTTATTATTTTTGATAGATTATATTTCAAGAAGCTTTGTCTGTTAAGTGTGATTAAATATAATTTTAATTTCACTCACTCAGGGAAAAATTTCCATTACACTAGGCTTTCTTTTTCTAGATAATTTACTATGGGAGATGCTAACTCAGGTGTCCAGGCTCTTCACTTCAGCACCTTCCCTGGCAGAAAAGAAGACAAATGTTTCATTTAAAAGTTTGAAGTGCAGAAAATGAGAGTGATTAGAAACTTTAAGTGGTTGCTATGTAAAACACATACACACACACACACACACACTATATATATATATATAGTGTGTGTGTGTATGTATATATCTACATATACTATATATAATGTTATATGTAAAATCCTCTCATAAAATTAGTGGCTACAATAATAAGCCGACATGTTATTGTCATGTATAAGAATTTTTCTCAGTGTTTGCTGAGCACGCATGCCCATGCTGTTGCAGGTCTGACATGCTTCCTCACATGATCCTCACTGAAAGAACCAGACAGGGAGGTCTGGAGGTTCTGCACATCTTAATTTCACTGATGAAAGAGCTAGTGCACACATTCAGGTCGGTCTGTAAGCTTCTTTCACACTTGCATCTTCTAGACATGACTGTTACACGTAAAGGATTGCAGCTAGGATGCACCAGCAGGGTTTGGATGCAGCCCTGGCTCTGGTGAAGGGATGGAGACTTCTATGAGAAATGAGGTTTGTGGTACCCGTTGTTTTATGATTAATTTATCTTGCCATCAAACGATCACAGTGAGTATGGCTCTAGGATGCCACTAAGAGAGCTTGCCATTCAAGTCCCAGCTAAGCTGTGACACAACAAACCAATTTCTTTATAAGTACATGGTGAATGAAGAAAGACTATCCAGGTGTAATTAACCTGGGCTCAAGGGGTTTGTTGGATCCCCGATCTATTGTCTTCTGAAGTCAACTGAAGCTACCTAGCAACACACTTGCCTGACTCTTAATGTTGGCGAGAATTTGCTAATTGTGACAAATTCCTGCTCAGCAAATGAGGTGGACTTAACCTTATCTCTGGGATACCTTGGTTATGGGAGAGGATCCCCTTGTGGGACTCAGCTCTGGTCTTTGTGGCTCTCCAGCATGTGTCTGGCTAAGCATGATCATTTTTAGATGTTTGGAAAACCCAAGGGACACATGGTGTGGGGACATAAAGGCTTGCGAGTCTTCTGCGTCCCAAGTCCTCCTGTGCCTCGGTTTCCTTTTCGCTCAGTTGAGACTTAGCTATAGGATCCTTGAGATTTCTTCCACCTTCACAAACACTGGAGTCCAATGCACTTGACAAACTCAAAATTAAAGGAGCTGGGCCAGCGGCTGGATATAGATTGTTTAATTTATGTTGTAAGCTGCACGTTGTAGGGTTTTTGTGTAGAAACGCTCACCCACAAATGAGTTACTTTGGTAATTATCTTCTGGTCAGGGACTGCTGAGAAGAACTACTATCAGGGCTTAGGGCTAGTTCTGGGGACAAATGTGGGAGGAAGTGGGCGTGGTAATCGCGCTACTTCCTTGTTTGGAGTAAACTTGGGCGTCTCAGGACTGAGGTATTGGCTTCTCCATCTCTTGATGTGCTTTGGGGGAGCTTTCCAGTCTGTCAGAGAAAACATACTTAGAAGAAGCACGACTTCAGTCCCCGCCATTCCCTCGGGGTCCCCCAACCTCCCCCAGCCTCCAGAGAGCGGAGCGCGAAGGGGCGCGGCAGCCCGGGCCAGCCCACAGCCACACGCAGCTTCGCCAGTGCCCCTGCCATCGCAGCTACAGCGGGCTCGGGATGGGGCAGTTGCGGGGGCGCAGGGGCTTCACTAGGAGCCTTGGTTGTTAGCTCCCAGGTCTGGGTGCCTGCAGCCGGTGTGAGCAGCTTGTACCTAGCGCGGGTCTGCAGTGACAGTGCAGCGGAGGGAGGCTGGGAGCGGGCTCAAGCCAGGACCGGGAACGCAGGAGTCATGACGGACACCAGCCACAAGAAGGAGGGCTTCAAGAAATGTAGGAGCGCCACTTTCAGCATCGACGGGTACAGCTTCACCATCGGTGAGAACTTTGCACCCGGGCCGTACCTGGCGTTCTCGCACACGACAGTGGCGGTGGCGGTGGTGGTGGTGGTGGCGGTGGCAGATTCTAACCGGGGAGAGGGTGGGCACGGAAATCTGGGTTGGAGGGTGCTGGCTGGAGGGAGCCCCTGGAAACCGTGACCTGCTGGCGGGGAAGCTGGAGTGTGGCTTGTTCCAGCTACTCTATTGCTTTAGCTGGCATCCTGCTGAAATCGGTTTTCAATTATACCGATTTCCTCGCTGAGGTTTTGTTAAGTCTAGGAGAGAATGGATGGGTAGAGACGAATGGAGACAGACTGAGGAGATAAGAAGAGGAGTCAGAAAGAACTGAAGGAAGTAGACAGACACAGAGACAAAGAGTAACTGATATCTAGGCACAGACCACCAAGTCAGAAGTTTAGGGACTGGGATAGAAAGATAAAAGCTGAGAGGAGAGGGGAGAGCTCCAGGGAGACAGACCTAAGGCAAGGTCCGTTTAGAGTCCCTAGCTCCCAGAGGCAAGATTCAGGTAGGCAGGGAGGGAATATGTATCTTGCCACTGGAAAGTTAAAACAAAAAACAAAACAACAACAACAAAAAAACCACCAAGCAAACAAAAAACAAAAACAAAAAAACCCAAACCGGGTATGTTGTTATTTCTGCTCTTCTTCTGCTCCAAACTGTTCACCAGGAGTGAATGGAGGGACAGAAGGGTCTGGCAGATTTCTGACCACAGAGTTAACTCCCATTTGAAGAGGCCCGTCCTCTATAGTTTTACAGAGTTTCTGCTGTTTTGAAATGACTTGTCATGGCCTGGCATCTTCATACTCTTGGGAAATGAGCCCACCTGGGAGATGGAGACAGGCATGGGACAGCTTCATTTTGGAATTTTAGCTTTGGCTAGCAGCAGGCCTGAAGCAGTGACATAGGCGCTCTTCCCAAGTTCTTATCTGAGAGAGCACTCAAGCGACTATAGCATTCAATCTTAACCCCACAATGTCCTTGAGAATGAGGGTATACCCAATTTTGCTTTTGGCTGCACCTGCCTGGAGGTACAGCAGGAAAGTGCTGTAGCTATGAAGAGACCAGTGATGACCTTTACTTGTGCTCCTGACAAAGTGGTCCATGGTTTGTGGAACAAAGTAAATATGTTCCAGATACACTGTATCACACCTGTCAGACAACTTTCTCCAGATCATTCTTGCAGCCAGGAATGCCATTCCCCTAAGTGAGCATTGAGAAATCATGCCTACCCTTCATTAGCTTGCTTCCCTTCTCCACTCTCCATCCCACTGGAAAGACATCCCCACTGCAGACCCAGGAGTTCACCCCAGAGCTGGCCAGCCAGGCATCAGATGGTGGTAGCCTGTGAGAAGTCCTCAGGGGACAAGGCTTCTTTACCTTTCACTCTCTAGAGGCAATAGTCTGTGCTCAGAGAAGGTGCTTCAAAATGAACTAAAAGCTCCAAGGTCAAAACTGTCCATCTAAAGGTCATGTGAATTGTAATTTTCTTGACTTCAGTAGAAACAAACTTTCAAAAGTAAGTTTTAAATTTTATTTGGTAGTTCCCGTCAGACCTTATCCTCTAAAAACGTTCGTCTCCCCAAGATGTAGGATCTTAGTGTGGTCTTCCTCCACCTCCACTCCTTCGTTTCCCATTAGGGGAGATGGTCTGGCAGAGCCCAGTCACTGGTTGTGTCTAGTGGTCAGAAGGTCCTCAGCATGCATTGGCCTCTTTGAGATGAGAGCTTTCCGCCCTTCCCGGCTTCTCATCTGTCGTCCTCCTCTGTCAACAGAGGCTTATTGAATTTTTCTCTATTAAATGATATGATTTAGCATAGTGTCTGCCACATGACAAAAATTCAATAAACAGTAATCGTTGCACTCATGCAAGACATTAAACTAATTTATGAGGAGTTTATGAAGACATGTAGACACGGGACGTATATCCAGGGATTCTGCACACTTGGGATTACATGTCATGTCCACAAGAACATGTTATAAGTAATAAAAATTAAATCAATAAAAAATAAAATAAAAAGTAAAATAAAACTTTTAGATTTTTAGACCAATATAATTTAGAAAATGTAGATATTTAAAAAGGATAAAGGAAATTCACCCATTTTATCATTTGCTGCTAAATGTTAATATTTCCGGTTTATACTTTCTAATATTTTCTACATAGGTACAGTTTTATCATAGTGTTTGGAAATTTCAT
Organism: Mus caroli; assembly: GCF_978045245.1. NCBI lineage: Eukaryota > Metazoa > Chordata > Mammalia > Rodentia > Muridae > Mus > Mus caroli. The sequence continues at coordinate 92,327,882 of NW_028227262.1, forward strand.
ACTTAAAAATACATTAGTTTTGCTTCCTTCTCTAGGAGAAGTATTCCCCTAACCAATCTCTTTTTGTGGGCTACTAAAGTTCTCACTTTTCACCGTTATGGGCAATGATAAAAACAAAACCCTTGAGGATACCTAGGAATACTTCCTCCCCTTTATAAGGTGATCTATTTAAACATGAGTGTTTTCTATGTGATAATTATAGTATGCAAAATGCTGGAGGAATAAATAAATAATCTCATCTGCCATGTGACTGTTAATCCCAAGTCCAAGTTTTGTTTAGGAATACCTTTTAAGGTTAAGCTTCTAGCAGTGCAATTGCTTGGTTCAATTGCTTGCATAGTTAGGGACTTTGAAGTGTTTGACTCCACCACTCTCTGGAGAGAGTTTCTACTTAGTGTGCCCACCCTTAGGGTGTCAGAGTCCTAGCATGCTGTCATGAATGTTGGTCACTGTAGCTTTAAAAGGTTTTCATGTGAGAGGTGAAACGTGGCACCTCAATTCAACAAGTTTTAGTATTTTGTAAAGTTGTTTTCTCATTTTCCTTGACTGTTTTACCTTGGGGGAGTCATGACTTCTTAATTTCTAAAAGCTATGAATTTATGTAGTGTATGCTAATTATATCCACCATATAATTGCTATTATATGTTAATTACTTTGACATACCATATGTTAATATAATAACGATATATTATGTATGTGTGCATTTTCATACATGTTTGAAAGCGTTTCAAGTACATTTTGTCAGATATCTTACATGTATTTTTTCCCAAGCAAGACCCTTTTCCTCACAGCATCATTATACAGCAGTCAGGACAGATGCTTCAATGCTGCTGGTTCACCTTGTGCTTCAGCAGGATGGATCAGAACCCCACCCCCAACGCCATGTAGGAGAGATTCCTGAATAAGTCCTGATGGTCCCAGATTGCTCCTTTTCTTAGGCACCTGACCTTCCATTCTAGGAACCACCTCTTCTTCTAGACTATTAATTTGTTAAACTTTTGGGTCAAAATATTTTGCTTAAGGAGTTCATAGGGCCCAAAATATGCAAGATATTCTTCTAGGAAAGCCTATGGTGATAAGGAAACTTTGGGGTCACTATAGATGAGAGAGAGTCATGAGCCACCCCTATGACAATGTTGTGAACACCCCCTGCTTCTGGAAGATCCTTGCCCTCTCTTTAGGGAAGGGATATTTCCCTTCTGGTTCTTACTGGACCTGTGGCTCTCTTAGGAGAGAAATACTCCAGGGGAATGTGGTCAGACAGAGTACAAGTGGATTGCCTGGGAACAGAATATATGGATCGTGTCCTGGTTAGATTTTTGGCAATTTAATACAAGCTATGGTTCTCTGAGAAGAGGAGAAACACTTGAGAAAATGCCCTTACAGATTGGCTTGTGAGCAAATCTGTATGATGTCTTCTTTATTGATTATTGATGTGGGAAGTTCAGCCCAGTAGGGGTGGTGCCACTTCTGGGTGGGTGGTCCTGAATGATATGATGAGCAGGTTGAGCAAGCCACAGAAACAAGCCAGTAATCAAGGTTCCTTTATGGCTTCTGCTTCAGTTTCTGCCTCTAGGTTCCTGCTCTATTTGACTTCATGCCTTGACAGCCTTCAGTAATGGGCTGTTACTTGGAAGGATACCATGAAACACCCACATCTCAAGTTGCTTTTGGTCATGGTGTTTTATTAAAGCAATAGAAACCCTAAGGACGACTGTGAAGAGAGGCCAGAAGAGTTGAATATTCTGTGGCAAAGGACAGTCGTGCAAAGTAAAAGCTGGTCTTAAAACACCAGTAACACTGTAACACTCCCATGGGACAAGCTTCAGCGGGCTGGATTCTTAGAGTTCCCGACGTGGGAGCTGATGCCAAAACTGATTGAAAATGGGATCTTCAGAGAAAGAGTAGCTGTGGGGTATAGTCAAAGCTCTCCACTGGTACTCCACTCTCCACAGGTACTCCACTTAACATACTCTATCACTTCTCACAATTCTGAAAGGTAGCTTGTATGGTCCCAGTTATAAAAGAAAAAAAAAAAAAAGGAGGCAATCTTTCTAGAAGTCACATAGACAGGAACAAGGTTGATCACTCCCACCAGGCTCTCCTCCCCACACCACGCCACCTCCCACAGTAGCTATGTCCCAGGGAAAATGGCTTTGTGTTCTCTTCTATGATTTACTATGATGGTATGGGTGTGTGATTAAGAGGTCTGAACAAGTCAACACTGACATAGGTAGAAAGCACTACTAACCCTCTTTCTACCTGAATGACCTCGATTAGGCCTGTGACTGAAGCCAGTGATGGACGTGATTAACTGTAACCGAAGGCCATGTGCACTTGGGAGTGAGCATTTGAGTGGGAAATGAATGGGAACATGTGTGGTGGAGCAGGGTCTTATATATTTGGACAGATTTTTTTCTTGTCTTCTGGTGCTTGGGTTTCTTTTGGAGTTGGTGTTACGTGGATTTATAGATCCTTATTCAATCCTGCAATGCAAACAGACCCTTATTCCTGTGAGAAGCTTTGTCTGCAGAAATACAGAGACGTTAGTTTTGTTGAACCACCCAGTGTGGCCTACTTGACCCCTACCCACAGCTCATTCTTCAGAGGGGAAAATGGTGGTTTCTTCTATAGTGTCAGAAGGAACTGGCAGAAGTGAAGGTAGGCCACGTGAAGTTGGAGCAAAGAAGCTGCTTCCATCAAAGATAGTGACAGGAGAATTATAATTGAGAACTGAAGTGTAGTCAAGAGAGGGATGTTTCCTACAGCAACTGCTGCTGGACCCCAAGCCCTTTATTTCTTTTTGCATTGTTCTTTAGGAAAAAAAAGCAAAGGAGTTCTGAGATCACAGTCTGTGGCCCAAGAGGCAGGACGTGAGGGACCCTGCCCCACCTTCAGATTGTGGGGCCTGTGAGCCAGAGCTGAGGGTGTGAGGTCTGCTGGTGGATTCCCCTCTCAAGAGGGACAAAGGGCAGCAGGACAACAGGGTGACTTGGCTGCCAAAACTGGGAGTGGGCATTTCACTCCTGCACAGGTGGAGAGGCTCTCCCCCCTTGTATGTGCATGTGGCTCAGCCGTGTACAGTGCATGTGTTTCAGGTCTTTCTCAGCCCAGACTGATCTCTCTGCCTTACCTATTGTCTATCAATGTGTGTCCTGTGTGTGTGTGTGTGTGTGTGTGTGTGTGTGTGTAATCCATCCCAGGACCTTTGTGCTGGCCTTGTAAACATCATTGGAAAAAAGACCCCAGGAAAGATAAGTAAAATACAGAAGCAATTCATTCACAAGGTATACATTCTAAGATTTCCAAGGGGAACTTGAACTTGGGGCTACTCCCAGATCCTATGTGTACATTTTCTTTCAAAAAATTGGTTTTCATTTGTTCACGTCCAGCTTCTTGAGTTCTTCACATATTTTAGATATTAGCCCTCTGTCAGTGTAGCTATAGTAAAAACCTTTTCTCATTCATGGGCTTCCATTTTGTCCTGTTGACAGTATCCTTTGCTTTCAGTTTTGTGGGCTGCCTTGTCCAGCCGTAATGTGATGCTATGTGCTGGGTCTTACTGTAGTTTGTTATGCCATATTTGGTTGATGTCCCTGGAAGACCTGCTCTTTTTTGGGTGGCAGAGGGGATGTGGGTCTGGGGAGAGGGAAAAGTGGGGGTTGCTGGAGAGGCTGGAGGATGCAGGGAGGGGAAATAGTGGTTGGGATGTAATATATGAAAGAATATAAAAATAAAAACAAAAAATATTTTATTTTTTTTAAAATTAAAATATAATTTACCCCATTCTCTTTCCTCCCTCGGAATCCTCCCATACACCTCTCCTTGCTCCTTTTTCAAATTCATGGCCTCTTTTTCTCATTAATTGTTGTTGTTGTGTATGTGTGTGTGTGTTTATACATATATGTCTGAAATATATAAATACAACCTGTTCAGTCTGTATGATGTTACTTGTATGTATGCTTTCAGGGCTGACCATTTGGCACCAGGTAATTGATTAGTGTGCTCTTCTCTGGGGAAGACTGTTTTTTCTACTCTCAACATTCCTTAGTTGCCTGTCATCCTTTGTGTAGGGTTGAGGCCTCCTGGCTTCCTCCCATCCACTTTAGCATGGATGCTGGTGTTCTCTGTGACAGCTCATGCTTAGGCAGTCACATTGCGAGGGCTTTATGGGAGTAGCGTCTGACATTAGAAACCTTCTCATAGAAAATTCCCTGTTCCTATGTCTTTCAATCTTTACATCCCTCTTGCACAAGGACCCCTGAGCCTTAGGTACATTTATCAATTGAATCTGGGATCCATGTCTCTGCATCTTTTCTTTTTCATATAAAACTATTTTTTTATTACATCTTTTCCTCAATTACATTTCCAATGCTATCCCAAAAGTCCCCATACCCTCCCCCCCACTCCCCTACCCACCCACTCCCACTTTTTGGCCCTGGCGTTCCCCTGTACTGGGGCATATAAAGTTTGCATGTCCAATGGGCCTCTCTTTCCAGTGATGGCCGACTAGGCCATCTTTTGATACATATGCAGCTAGAGTCAAGAGCTCCGGGGTACTAGTTAGTTCATAATGTTGTTCCACCCATAGGGTTGCGGATCCCTTCAGCTCCTTGGGTACTTTCTCTAGCTCCTCCATTGGGGGCCCTGTGATCCATTCACTAGCTGACTGTGAGCATCCACTTCTGTGTTTGCCAGGCCACGGCATAGTCTCACAAGAGACAGCTATATCTGGGTCCTTTCAGCAAAATCTTGCTAGTGAATGCAATGGTGTCAGCGTTTGGATGCTGATCATGGGATGGATCTCTGGATATGGCAGTCTCTATCTTGATTGGCCGTGTTTGCCATAATGGTATCCATCGATTGCAAAATAAGTCTTTGAGCTATTTCTTAGCCATCCTCTTTTCTTCTTTTGAATAGGTGCTTCCCCACCAGGATGGACTGTGTCTTTAAACTATGAGCCAAAATGAACCCTACTTTCCTTTAGGGCCTTGTGTCAGGCATTTTGTTATGACAATGAAAAAAGTAATTAATGCAGAGAGAGGTAACTAGGGCTAGCAGGGCACAGGTGAGGGTGGGACCATTTAATTTTTAAGCTGGAATGCTTTTTATTATTCTGTTAATCTGTGCACCTCATTTATGTAGTGCCTGTGGAAACCTGCAGAGGGTGCTGGACCCTGTGGAATTGGAGTTATAAGACTGTGGGCTTCCACGTGGGTGCTGAGAATCCAAGTTGGGTCCTCTGGAAGAGTAGACAAGGCCCTTGACTGATGAGCCATCTCTCCAGCCCCAGAAAAAACAGAATGATAAATAAAGTATCTTAATTTCTAAAGCTTCAGTCAAGCAAGAAGAATAAGCTTTGGTGATCTACTATTCAATACTGTACATATTGTAGATCACCAGGTTTCCCCAGTGTTGAGGATTGAACACAGGGCCTTGTACAAGTCCCATGGACACTATGCCACTGAGACGTAACCTCAGACATGTGGACACCATGCCACTGAGATTAACCTCAGCTCCCAACTCTTTCTTATTCATAACATGAAAATACTAACAGTCAGCTCTAGGCCCTCTTTGATCAGATGCTCATATAAAATGTTTCTTGAAAAGTTGCTTTGGTATTAATAGTGGCATTTTCCTTCAAAAGGCATTTAGCTCGGTGCTCATGGGTATTGATGTCCTCCCCTTATTTTCCATCTGCTGGATTACTGGAGGGTGTCCAAGAACTCCCGTCGCCTCAACCAGTTAACCACCTTTGAAGATATGTCACTTGTGATAGTTTTGCAAAGTGAGACCTTAACTGCCAGGCCAGCAGTGGTGATCTTGCTTATGTTGGGATGCCAGGTGGAGCAGGAAGTGATGATGACCTGTGCTCTAGATGTAGCCCTGGCACCTTTTGCTCGTGGCCTCAGGCCCATCTTTGGTAATGAGGATAGTGGCCACTTCTTTGCCTTGCTGTTGGGAGGATAACACAGGGCTAGCCACGAGGGAACCAAGCTCAGTCCCAGTGTCTGTTTGTGGAAGGTTGTTGGTTCTGATGATGGAGAAACTCTGAACTAGGAAGAAGGCAAAACTCTCCGACTCACATGTGTCTCCTTCCCCGGATGGTGCTCCCCACAGCTGTCTCCCAAGCCCCAAGGCAGCCACTTATGTCAAGTGCTAGTAAGACTGTGAAGCAGATTTCTACCCAGGCCAGGGATCTGCAGCCAAATGCTTCCAGCTGGTTCTGGGTAATTGGTGCCAGCTGCTTTGGGGAGAGCTCCTTGGCACTTCCTGGGCTGTTGGCAGGTGGGCTATGGAGAGTAGCCAGAGCTTGGCCTGAGAGCCAGTTCTTCCCCAAGGGGCCCAGGTGGCTTGGAGGCAGAACTGCTGGGAGATGGTTTTCACTTGGTGGAGGGCAGTAGCTGTTGGATGAAGGCCCAAACCACTCAAGGCTCTGTCCATGAGAATCAGGCCACACATGCTGCTGCTGAGTTTGCTTGAGAGCAAATTGTGTTGACTTCTCTGACTCCTGGTTTTGCCTCTCCAACTGGCAATGCTTTTTCTCCTTGCTACATGGCAGAGTGACTCAGGAAGGATTCCAGTGATGCTATTTAAGAAAGAGACAGAGTGATCTCCTGTTCTGGACTAGTGACCACAGCACAGGAGAGGGCTCTTTAGAGGTAGCTCTATTTAGTTCCCCAAGCTAAAAGTAGACAGCTGGAGGAGTGACCTACCAAAAAAGTCAAATTAGTAAGTAGCTGTTCAGTACAGCTTGCATTCTGGGTTGGAATGCTCTATTGGACCTGCTGAGTTATTCAAATATCTTATTATTCAAATATCTTGGCCACTAGAGATCATTTGAAAATTATTATATCATAAAAGAACCAAAAAGCTATTCCTTTGACATTTTTAGAGAAACTCAAAGTTGAACCACTCAGCTCTTATAGTCAACACTTATGAAAGTCAGTTTTTCTTTTGTTTCTTTTAAATTTATCAGTCTTGTTTGCTTGTTAAGGAGGAATGATGCTGTATACATATGCTGTGACATACCCCAGTAAGGTGACCATTCTAAGTGCCTAGCTCCTTTTCCCTCCCCTCTTCTCTCCTTAGTTTGTTCCGAATCTGGAGGAATTTCTGTGGGCTTAGGTGTTTGCTCTGTCATCACTGAGAGTGGGTCCCTCTAGCACTCTGAAGTTTTGCTCTCAGTGTGGCCTCTGGAGAAAGCTGATGTCTTACTTGCACTTTGGAACTAGATAACCCAAATTAAACATTAGGTTTTAGGCAGTGGTGGGAAAGGGAATGGATTTCTATTTTAAAGTCATTAGTTTAGAATTTCCCAGAGAGCCCCACTGTGTCTAGTGACTCGTGATTCTTTAATGGTTGAGAGCTGCTTTAGATTTTAATTTTTTTTTATCAAGCCAATTAGTATTGAAGAGGACTCCAGCATCCAGTGGGAAACAGAGCCTGTGGTGTTTAGAGCTAAGCATGTTCCTAACCATCTGCCGGGCCCCAGAGATACATGCCTTTCTAAAAATGGGCATTTTCTTCCTCATTCAGATCATTTATGAAGCCAATTGTTTGAGAGTGTGAAAAAGTGTGACAGATTCATATCTTAGTCCAGCTATATAGGAACATAAGCCTGAACTTAGCAACTATTTTGAGTAGTCTGTTTTGGGGTGACTGTACAGTTGTTATGCAAGATTCCATCCCGTGAGGTCCTGTAAAGCACAGCTCCATTTTAAAGGTGTGTGTGTGTGTGTGTGTGTGTGTTGGCTGGGTAAGGAAATTTGTGTCATTGTTGCCTCCTGAAGTAGGTGGGCCCTGAGTCCTCCTCAAGAAGAGGATGCTTAGGGGGATGGCCAAGTGAATCTTGTCCTCACAGTTCTGAACATTAGGCTGTTTGAACCAGAAACCCGGTAGCCACCCTAGCTTTCTTTTTCTGCATCTTATGCTCCACTGCATTTAGTTACATTCAGGTACTGTATATTTTCTGAATTGCCAGTCTCAAAGCCTCTAATGGCTTCCCCTTTGCTTGACAGATGGATCAAGTCTACCCTACTAGGTAGAGTTTGCCAGCTTTCCAAGATCCTTGCTTGTGTCCAGGCCCACACTTTATAGTGCCCCTCCCTGCCCATGGTTGGTAATTGCTCACTGAGCCAGGTAATTGCTCCTTTATGGAGTTCCTACCATATACCAGCTATCCTGGTAAGTGCCAGGGTTATAATTTGATAAAAAAGACCTAGATAGGTGCTAGTGATACAATATGATAAAAGAATTAGCTCTGACTTGGCATTTACTGTCCAGTGTGGTCTATGGATACCTGTCTTGAGTCCATGTGGGATATAGCACTGTGTGATGAACATATCTGTGGATCACAGTAGAGTTATAATCTATGCAGAGGCCTTGGGGCTGGAGGGTAGGGATGACCTGTTGGGTTGGTAATAGAGACATAGAGACACATGGGTCAGGAAGAGGTTGGAGAGGTTAGCAGAAGTCTGACTAAAGGCCTCATTGGTAACTATTCTTTTCAAGAGCAATGAAAGTCAATGAACCATTTAAAGGGGGAAGTGATTAAGACCAGAGTTTTGTTTATAAACACATACATTCTCCGTGCTCCATAGAGAATCAGTGGTTGTTTGTTGAATGGTCTTGCTATCACATAACATCCAGCTCTTTCCCTGTGTTAAAACCTCCCCCTTTATATCGGGGCTTTCCTGCATTCTTCTGAACACTAATTCCCTTTTGGAACAATGGTGAAGTCTTATAGGCTTTCCGTTCAGTAGGTGATCCACTTCCCTAACTACTTAGTTCATTTTTAAAAATAAAATAAAGATAGCATTATACATTTCATTTTCTGTAAAAATGATCCATTCTAATTTTATGATCTCAGAAAACGAAAACCTCATTATCCAGAGATAACCTCTGCTAATATCCTATTCTAGATTCTAGTGATCATAGGACTTATCCAGTGGTCCCCGTTATTTCCAGTTTGGAGCTTTTATGAACAATACTGCTGTACTCATTTATGTTAAGGTGTGTGAACATCTGCATCTAGTTTCTTGGGTAAATCTATAGGAGTAGAGTTTCTGAGATTTACAGTAAATTCACATGTAACTTTTGGGAGCTGCCAAAGTGACTGTATCATTTTGCAACACTACCAGCAATATCAGAGTTCTCAAACTGAGTTTTGTAGAACTAGGAATCCACTACATCTCAAGTGCTTGCAGGGATGGTGCTGTAGGGTAGCAACCATCAGCTCCACATTACAATTGAACAATGGGGCCAGTTCTTTCAGGAAGATCTTGGGGATGACTTTAGTGTGAAGCCTTGTTTAGGAATCACTGAGATAAGAGGTTGGCAGTAAGATGGGCAAGGAGAAATGTTGGGAACATTCTGGGCTGGTGAGGGGTATACTAATGACAGTAATATCATAGTATCATAATAGTAGTAGGGAGAAAGATGAAGACACTCACAGAAGGGGACATGGGGAGAAGGAAAGGAAGGGAGAGTATGTCAGAGAGAGAATGAATATAAAAAACCTAAATATATGGTTCTGCCAGGGTTTCGAGTTTCACATGCGTTTGGATCATATTTATGTCTGTCTTTCTAACTCTTTCTAGATCCATCCCCCTTTTATACCCATTCAACTTTGTTTTCTTTTTTCCTTTTAATACCCTTCAAGTCCAATTTATGCTACTCAAATATTCTTGAATGTGTGCCTTTCCACTGCAACTAGGGCCTATATTCTTAGAGGAAGCTGTCTCTCCCTCTCCTAGCAGCTAATGTTGCTGTTTGCTCCACTGCTAGGGTGGGATTGTGTGCCCAAACCCCTTCTCCATGCTAGAATTTGGTCTATCTTGGACTTGTATAGGTTTTGTCATGTGAGTTCACAGGTGAAGCTGCCCTCCTGTGTCCAAATATTTTCTTATACTTGTCCACTGCCTTTGGATCATTCTCTTTCTGCCCCTTCTTCTGTTCTGATCCCTGATCCTTGAGCGGAGGATTGTGATACACGTGTTTCCTTTAGGGATGAGCGTTATTGAGTCCCTTATCTTATGCACTTTGGCCAGTTTTGGGTCTCTGTGTTAGTCACTGTTTGTTGCAAATAGATGAGGGCTGGGTAATGCATTGATTCATTGGTCTAGTTACTTAACCCTAAGTGGTTAGGACTTGGTTTAACACTATGTCTATTTAGCATCATAATGGTAGTGGTTTTTCCTGTAGGGCCTATGTCCTATTTATCCTTGGGTACGTGGCCTAGTATTGGTGACAAAGATGGGTTTCATCTTGTGGAGCAGGGCTGAAATTCAATCAGAAAATGGTTATTCCTATGATATTTGTGTTACTGTTCTACCAATGGGCATGTCTTGCCACGTCTGTGTCTGTCATTGCTGTAGCTTGAAGGTCTCCCTGATGACGGTTTTTCTTCTCTGGTAGCTGCATAGCAGTTTCCAGCATTATGAAAGCTACCCCAAAAGGGAGGAAGCATCCAGTTCAGTACCACTTTGTTTCTCCATGTTCTATGGCTTAAGTATGCAGCATCTTCAACTATAGGGTCTTACCATCATGCTCTGAGAGGCAACCAAGTGTAGTGTCAACAGCCTGTAATATTTGGGGGTTTATGAAACCTCACTGGATAATTATGAGGTCACTCATCCCTGGTACTGGGGTTTTTATTTGCAGGAAAAATTCGAGAGTTCAAATTTCATAAAGTACGACATAGTCCACTGATATATCCATCTAATTTTTCCATAAAGGTTTTCTGAGAGAGCTTTTCATTTGAGAGCTAGGCACACGTTTTCAACAAACCTCATTATTATTCTCAGTTTACAGGTATGGGAGATTAGGCTCATGAGATTCAGTAATAGGGTTGGGACTTGAAACCTTTCTGTCTGTTCACCTCCCCTGTAACATTTTGCCTGTCTCTATGTAGGGCTCTGTGCTGGTCCTGTGTGACTAGGGTCTTGGGACTTTGCACTCCTTGCAGGAGAATTCATTATACATTCCGATATTGCAGCAGAGTCTCTGCTGGGCTGTACAGTCATTGTCGTTTGCCCTTCTCTCCAGTATATTAGAGGCATATTAGATTTTCTTTAATGGAAACACTATCTAAATGTACTATAGACATGCAATGTAAGATGTCTTAGTTAAAATATCCTGAGGCTTTAGTGTATTGAGGCTTCAGTAAATGCCCTGTGCTTCTTGCCTCCTTGTCTCTGTTGATTAAAGTGTATTTACTGATGGCTGGAACTTGACATCTCTTGCCGACTGTCAGTCTGAGCTTTATAGAGCACAAGGTTGGGGGCCCCTTTGAATCAGGCCTTGGAGTTCCTTGGCAGGGCTGTTTTCTGAGCTGGATGTGTGATGAGGGGAAACTTGTGGTAATTACTGAGCAGATGCCCTTAATGAGGTCTCTGCTGGATTTCCAGCTGGCATCAAGAGCTCTGCATTGGGACAGGAATACCGAAGTCACTGGATGATTCTGTGACGTCACATCCTTCCCTGTTGTCATAGCAGCTATAATCATCCTACTGAAAGAGTCCCTCAGGGTGCTGGCAAGCCACATCTTTTTTCCACTTATGGGAACCACGGTGCTTCCTTGCACAGTGAGGAGAGAGCTAGCATACCAGAGCTCTTTAAAAGAAAGAAAGCTTATTTTCACCGCATCATTATAACCATTGTTATTGTTCTAACAATGATTATGCTGCTGTACTTGATTACAGAAAAAAATTATAAAGACTGGCAGGGAAGATACAAGATCCTGTCTACAACATGTGGGAAAATGCCATTTTCTAAAACATCTTTCTGAACAAAAATGTTTTTAGTGAACATGTATATTGATTACTATTTTTTCAAATGTGCTCTCATTACTATGTTATTGTTTACTTTTGTCTCCACAAACAATTTGCATATCAGTGTTTTGAGAGTTGCTAAGGTTTGTGTAGATTCTGTACTATTGGGTGCTTAAATCCTTCTGCTTCCCAAGAGTCATCGACAATGTTACAGGGCATATTATGGTCTCGTGGCCTCCACATCTTTATGAATTCCTTTTACCTGCAGATAAATTTCTAGAAATAAAGTTGCTGGGCTGTGAGAGTTGAATCTGGTTATCTGGTTATATTATAGGGGCATGTTCCCTTTGAATTACACATTATATGTCATCTTCCTTTCCAGTGTTGTACCACTTAGCAATCCTCTATAGAAGGCACAATTTCCTAGTTATGTTATGAATGGTGGATATTAACTTTAAAAAAGTTAACACTTAGTTAATTTTGGAACATAAGCCTATTTTTCCAATGTACCAATTGATGATTTGTGTTTCTTTTGTGAATAGCACATTTCTTTTCATAGAGAGTTTTCATTTTATTAATATTTTTATTTTTTCTTTGAGAATTTTAGGCAATATTATTTGATCATATTCATTTCCTTCCTTCTACTCTTCTGAGATCCTCTCCCATCTTTCTACCCACCCAACTTAATGTTCTCTCTTTCAAAAAAATTAAAACAACAAAACCCCAACCCTAAACCTCAAAAGACAGAAACTAATTTGTGTTGCCCTGGAGTGTGGTTGACGCGTACAGTGACATTCATTGAGGGAAAGTGACTTCTCTCCCAGGAGGTACCAATTGTGAATCACTCTTGACTAGGGGTGGAAACTTCTGCTTTCTCCTCCACCGTGGTTTTTTTTTTTCTGGCTTGAGTGTGTGCAGGTCTGTGCATCACAGATCTGTACTTTCACAGTCTCTGTAAGTCAATATGTGTGTCTGCCCTCTTGTACATGGTAAATACTGTTTCTTTGACATTGCAATCTTTCCTCTTCCTCTTCTGCATCAATCCCTGAACCTTGAAGGGATCAATTAGTATGAATATATATATGTATTTGTATATATATATACACACACACACACATATATATATATATATATATGTAAAGAACATATATTTTTATTATATCTAAATGATACATTAGTTGTTTGAAAATTTGCTACATGTTTTGACCATTTTAACCTTCCCTGAACTCCTCCTAGACAAATATTCTCTTTTTTCCTTCCTCACCCTGTTTTGTGTCTTAAAAAAAATTTTTTTTAGATTTTTAAAAGTTTTTTATTAGATATTTTCTTCATTTACATTTCAAATGCTATCCCTAAAGTCCCCTATATCCTCCCCCTGCCCTGCTCCCTTACCCACTCACTCCCATTCTTGGCCCTGGCGTTCCCTTGTACTGGGGCATATAAAGTTTGCAAGACCAAGGGGCCTCTCTTCCCAATGATGGCTGATTAAGCCATTTTCTGCTACATATGCAGCTAGAGACTCGAGCTCTGGGGATACTGTTTAGTTCATATTGCTGTTCCACCTATAGGGTTGCAGACCCCTTCAGCTCCTTGGGTACTTTCTCTAGCTCCTCCATTGGGGGCCCTGTCTTCCATCCAATAGCTGACTGTGAGCATCTGTCCCGAGCTTGTGCCTCGCCAGCAAGAACACAGTCGGACAACTGGGTTCTTCTGCAGCTGATTATGGGATGGATTCCTGGGTGGGGTAGTCTCTGGATGGTCCATCCTTTCATCTTAGCTCCAAACTTTGTCTCTGTAACTCCTTCCATGGGCATTTTGTTCCCTATTCTAAGGAGGAATGAAGTATCCACACGTTGGTCTTCCTTCTTCTTGATTTTCTTGTGTTATGCAATTTTAAAATGTTACCAAGTATAATTGTGCTGTCCAAATACTTTCTTGGACGAGTGGCTTTCCACTGGAGAGTGATTGACTTTACCAAGGATTATACTCTAAGAGAAAACTTTCTCTTCCTCCCAGCAGCTATCAGTTGCCAACAGCTCCATGGCTAGGGTTGTAATTTCAAGCCGTTCTCCCTCCCTTGCTGGGATTTGGTCTGGCTTGGACTTGCATAGGCGGTGTGAATGCTTTTACAAGCTCTATGAGCACACATGTGCAGCTGTCCTGCTCTGTCCAGAACACACTGTTTTCTTGGAGTCCCCCACTACCTCTGGCTCTTACAGTCTTTCTAATCTATCTACCCCAATGATCTAGGAGCTTTGAGAAGAGTAAGTGTGTCAGCTATGTTCCCTATAGGGCTGAACTTTCTTCAGCCTTTTGTTTCCTGCACCATAGCCAGTTATAGGTCTCTGTGTTAGCCACCATCTACCACATAGAGGGGTCTCCGATGAGGTCTGAGATGCACTTATCTACGGGTATAGCAATGAGTAATTAGGAGTTGGCTACTAGAGAGTTAACAAATAGTATATAACTGTTTGGTTAATTTTGTAAAGTTGAACCTGTTTTCCCATGTGTTGATTTATCTTTTATTTTATTTTTTATTTTTGAGAAATGGTACAAGTCTTTTTAAAGTAAAAAGGTTCTTTTCTTCTTTCGAGATGGAGGTTTTCTGTGACTGTCCTCAGTCTCATAATGTGCTGCTTTAGTGTCCTGAATGCTGGCATTGCAGGCCTGCGCCACCATATCCAACAGAAAACAGTATATTTTGCTCATAGCAGTTTTTCAATTGGGGTATTTTTTTCTGATTTACATAAATATCCTGGTGTGTGTTAGGATCTGTTTTTAGAGCCCAGGTTGGCATCAAATTTGTGACTCTCTTAGGTCAGCCTACTGATGCCTGATGTTAGTGTCTGGCTTTCACATATATGTGCACACTTACAAACACACATACAGAAATTGTATACACACAAAATGGAAGATAAAAATATACAAGAAAATACACCTGAGCATTTTTCAAGTATTTCATTTTTTAATGCTGAAATCTTTGAGATAAATTTAGCTTGTAATGAGATAAAGATTTAAATTGTTCGGTGCAATTTCTTTTTTTCTTTTTTTCTGCAGTTCTTTAAAGCACTGACATGATAATAACATTGAACTCATTCACACAGATGCCAGTTCTGTTCATGTCTAAGAAAGTCTTTTCTTATGCTACTGTGTGAGATGCTACAGGGATGAAAGCAAGAAAAGGGAGGGAGGATGGTGAGGACGGATGGAGAGGATCAAATATATGATGTGGTGGAGGAAATTAACTTTGTAAAAGTCAACACTGTGTATACAGAATATATGCCAATAAAAGTTCATATGCCCCTAAAGAGCAAGAGCTTACAACTTTCTAGTTTCTTTAACTCTAAATATTTTCCTTCTAAACATTCCAGTGCTAGTAAAATTTTTATTTATTTTTTTCATTTAAAGACATTATGATTTAAATTCTAGTGTAAACATATTCTAATCTAGGTTAATTACACAGAGCACAGAGTAGTGGTTATATAGCACCATGATCCACATCATTCTCTCCTACCATGTTGGCTGTTCGAGCTCATGGAAATTACTTGCTTATTAGAGATTTCTGTTGTACTTTTTTCTAAAAGTTTCTCTTTGTATTTCAGTTTTTAGCTTTATGTATAGGTTGGTGCACTGTAATTTACTTTGGTTTTTTTTTTTTTTTTACATTGACATTTTTATTAAAGCCAACTGTTTTTAATTATTATTTTTTTAAAACAATAGCACAAAAATGTTTCAAGGAAGCAGTCTCACAATCTGATGACATCCCGAAATACATTAAGCCACATGAATTTCTGTTAACACAAAATAAAAGAATTCAGAAAAAAATAAAAGGGAGAGAGAAGAAAAAGGGGTGTGGAGAGGGGCTGGGACTTAGTAAAACACAATGGGTTAGGTGGCAAGGCTTGTTAGTGGGCATACTGGTGGCACAGCGGTGCAGCAGAAATCTGGGCCCCACAGCAGTCCCCACTGGCATCTCATATGCAGAAGTGGTGAGCCAGGCTCACTGATACTGTTTGGAAGAGGTGCAACATTTGGCCTGTCAGGTAAGTGGGACAGTTTTGAGCAGAAAGGCCTAGCTGATAATCTTTATTTCTACTCTTTCACCTCTTATGCATTTCAGGGTTCCTTAAAGATTATCTTAGGAAATAAAAGCATATCAGCTCATCTTATTTAATGTGGCCATCAAAGATGTTTCTGTTATCTAAGGACAGGTTAGGGCTGGGCAGAACTAAAGGGAGAAGAACCTGGGCATGGAGGGAGGGGTGGTTTGTAAGAATTCATAGAAATTATATATTTATTACTCACATTACTTTTTCAGTATAAAATGATTCTCTGGGTAAACACCATTTAATGGTATTTACCATTTTATTTCTATAATAGACTCATTACTAAGCAAAACCAAATAGGCTCATTACCAAAACATTAAAATTTCCCCAATTTTAGCAAACATCCTTTCTTTTGGACACCCGGTTCCAATGGGTGTCTACATGTTGACACAAACATTCCCCATCTGGCATGGATTATCTGTGTACACTGCTGTGTGATCAACGTGTTTCCCACTGAAATGTGATGGTCCCTCCCTCCCTCCCTCCCTCCCTCCCTCCCTCCCTCCCTTCCTTCCTTCCTTCCTTTTTTGTTGTCACAATGCATGAAAGTCATTTGAAATTAACATCTTGGATGGAAGTATTTAGTTTCTTCATCAGACTAAGAACTTATGTTCTTGCCCTGTTTGTTTTAGAAACACTAGTTTTTAAAAAATTAGTGTATAACGTTAATTAAAATATAGTGAGATTACTCATCCTTCTTTTCCTCCCTCCAAAGTTTCCTATGTGCCCTGTCTCTAACCCTTCCACCCTCTTTTACCTCCTCTCAAATGGACTCTATTCTTTATTATTATTACATATCTATATATTTATGCTCATCAATATATTAATACAACTTACTGGTCTATTTATCATTGTTGTGTGTGTATGATTTTTGGGCTGACCACTTTGTATTTCATAACTAGTTAGGGACCTCATCTTTGGGAGAGACTAATTCTCTCTTCCCAACAACACTAGTTGCCTGCAGTTCTCTGTCTATGGGTGGAACTCCGTGAGATTTCTTCCTTTCTCATTAGTGTGACTATTGGTATTATCATTATTTGGGTTTTGTTTAGGCAGCCATAGTGTTGGACTATCACTGGTTGAAGTTTTCCTGCAGAAAAAAATTCTCACAGCAGGCTTCCTGATCCAATGGCTTTTACAGTTTTCTTCTCTCTCTTCCATGATGTTTCCTGAGCCTTAGGGGAGGCAGTTATATTGTACATGTATCTGGGCTCCCCAAGATCATTCAACTGGGGTTGGGTTCCACAAGATCATTTGATTTCTGCATAATGACCAGTTGTGTTCTTCTGTTTCATCTCTTTTTCCTGTAAAGAGAAGCCTCTTTGATGTGGGGTGAAAGCTATGCTTTATCTGTGGGTATAATGGTAAGCTTCATCCAACACAATCAAGTTGACTTTATCCTGTATATGCAGGAATAGTTCGTCATATTTAAGTTCTTAAATGTAGTAAATCATAACTACACTCAAATACAAAAATCACACTATCATCTCAAGAGATCAGGAAATGACTTTGACAAATCTAATATGCATTCTAAAAAGAGCAGTGGTAGAGGGAACACACCTCAACATATGATAAAGACTGTATATAACAAATACATAGCCAATGTTATCCTTAATGGAGAAAAACTTGAAGCAATTTTATTCAAATAGGAATAGCTGTCCGCTAACTCCACTCTTTCTTAATACACTGCTGGAAATAATAGCTGGAGCAATAGGGCAAAATAACAAAATTAAAGTGATACAAGTAGGAAAAGAAGAAGCCGAACTATCTCCATTTTCAGATGATATGATATCATACACAAGAAAATCTCAAAATTTTACTAGAAGACTTCTAGAGGCAATCAATATTTTCAGCAAAGTTTCAGGATATAGAATCATCTTAAAAAGGTCAATAGCTCTTTTTGTACACTGTCTTAGTCAGTGTTCTATTGGTGTGAAAAGACACCATGACCATGGCAACTATTATGAAAGAAAACACTTGATTTGGTTGGGGTGGGGGAAGTATTGTTTCATTTAGTTCATTATCATCATGGTGAGAAGCATGGCAGTGTGCAGGCAGACGTGGTGCTAGAGAAGTAGCTCAGAGTTCTACATCCAGATCTGCAGGCAGCAGGAAAAGAAAACCACTAGCTCTGGCTTAAGCTTTTGAAACGTTAAAGCTCACTCCCAGTTACACACTCCCCCTAATAGGGTCACACCTATTCTAGCAAGCTCAGACCTCCAAATTCTCCTTAAGCACTGCTACTCCCTGATAACGTGAACATTCAAATACATGAGGCTATGGGGGCCATTTTTATTCAAATTGCCACATACACCAACAGCAAATATGGTGGAAAGAAATCACAAACACACTCCCATTTATAATAACCTCAAAGAAACTAATATCTAGTAATAAACCTAACCAAGTAGGTGAAAGACATCTACCATGGAAACTTCAAGTCTCTGAAGGAAATGATACAGGAAGACATCAGAAAATGAAACAAAGTAAAACAAAATCTCCCATGTTTAGGGTTCTGAAAGAATAAATATTGTGAAAATGACCATTTTACCAAAATCAATTTATAGATTTAGTGCTATCCCAATTTTTAAAAACCCACAACATTTTTTCCATAGAAATTAAAAAAAAATCTTAAAATGTATATGAATCCAGAAAAGATCCTAAGCAGCCAAAGCAATCATCAAAAAGGACAATATAGGAGAGGTTATAATTCTGGATTTCAAGGCATATTTCAGACTATAGTAATAAAAATGATACTGGCACAAAAACAGACAGGTTGACCAATGGAGCAAAGTGGTAGATCAAACTTGAGTATATGTCACTACAACCATCTCATATTTAACAAAGGCCAAAGGGTACACAGGAGAAAAGACAGCATTTTCAATAAATGGTGCTAGATTAGGCACAAACCCATCACTCTGAACAAAAATTACCTCAAAGTGAATTACATTTAAGACCCCAGTTTGAAATCTAAAACACTAAAACCACTAGGAGAAAATATAGGTATTACTTTATGAGATACAGTTATAGGAAAAGACTTTCTGAATAAGACTACATTTTTTTCAGAAACTGAAACCAACAATTGACAACTGCTACCTTGTAACACTAAAAGGCATCTTTACAGCTAAGGAAAAAATCAAGTGAAGAAGAAACTCACAAAGTGGTAGAGAATCTTTTCCAAATATACATCAGACAAAATTCATATCCAGAATATACAAAGAACTCAAAACAATCAAGAAAACAAATGACCAATTGAAAGTTGGGCTATGAAACGCTGACACCATTGCATACACTAGCAAGATTTTGCTGGAAGGACCCAGATATAGCTGTCTCTTGTGAGACTATGCTGGGGCCTAGCAAACACAGAAGTGGATGCTCACAGTCAGCTAGTGAATGGATCACAGGGCCCCCAATGGAGGAGCTAGAGAAAGCACCCAAGGAGCTAAAGGGATCTGCAATCCTACAGGTGGAACAACAATATGAACTAACCAGTAGCCCCCCACCCCCACCCCCGGAGCTCATGTCTCTAGCTGCATATGAATCAGAAGATGGCCTAGTTGGCCATCAGTGGAAAGATAGGCCCATTGGTCATGCAATCTTTATATGCCTCAGTACAGGGGAACGCCAGGGCCAAGAAGTGGGAGTGGGTGGGTGGGGGAGTGGGTAGGGGAGCGTGTGGGGGACTTTTGTGATAGCATTGGAAATGTAAATGAAATAAATACCCAATAAAAATATTAGAATAAAAAATTGGGCTATGGAGATATTTCACAAAAGAAGGAATAAAATGGCTAAGAAATATCTAAAAAAGTATTCATTATCCGTAGTAATTAGGGGGATGTAAATTATAACTATGATATTTTTTCTCACCCAAGTCAGAATGGCCAAGATCAACATAACAACTCAGTGCACATGCAGGTGAGGATGTGGGGAGAGCAGAATTCTCTCTCACCACTGGTGGGATTAAAAACTCATGCAGACACTCCGAAAGCCAGTGTGGAGAATTCTCACAAGGCTGAAAACATGTCTACATATAAACCCGTTGTGCCACTCCGTGGCATATACCCAAAGGACTTGACATCCTACTGTTTAGACCCTTGCTTAGCCATGTTCACTTCTGCTGTACTCACAGCTGCCAGGACACTGAAATAGCCTAAATGACCTTCAACAGATGAATGGATAATAAAATTGTGATACACGTACATAATGGAATACTATTCATTTCTAACAAAAATGAAGTCATGAAATTTGTAGGTAAATGGGTGGAGCTAAGAAATATATTGAGTGAGATAACCCAAGCCCAGAAAGACAAGTATTGTCTGTTCTTTCATTTGTGGTTCCCAGTTCCACAGTTTCAGATGTGATTATGCAATTGTGTAGCTGAAGAAACCAGGAGTATAAAGAGGGAAGGGCTAGAGAGGGGAATAGCAGGATACAAGTGGTATAAAGAAGAAAATGGAAAAAATAGGGAGGGGGCTTTAACTGGGGCTAGGGAAAGGGGTCAATACAGAAGGAGAGGGAGGAAGGAGGTACAAAAAACTTACCAAGGTTGCTTGATAAAACATCAAGGAATCATATTATTACCTATTTGCCTAAAATTGTATATAATACACATCTTAAAGGAAATTATGCAACTTGGGCTGACAATGCTCTTTACAAGAGCCAGAGTTTACCTAACAAAAACACCAGTTCCAGGTATAGAAAACCTCAGTTGTTGATCAAAGTAGGAAAGCAATTTCCAAACAATATAGGCTACTGCAGTTGGCACTGGTTGACTTTCAGGGGTTGCAGCTAAGTCCTTATTACTGAAGGTACTGCGTGCTTTTGGAAATAAGACTTAGGGGCAGTGGTGCTGCACACCTTTAATCACAGCACTTGGGTGGCATTGGCAGGCAGATCTCCAAGGCCAGCCTGGTCTACAGAGTGAGTTCCAGGGCAGCCAGGGCTACACAGAGAAACACTGTCTTGAAAAATTGGGTGAAAAAGGGAAATAAGACTTAGAAGATTCTAGCTGGATCTAACCTGAAAGCTCCCATGAGCTTTTTTTTTTTTTTTTAAATATTTTTATTAGGCATTTACATTTCCAATGCTATCCCAAAAGTCCCCCATACCCTCCCTCCCAACTCCCTTACCCACCCACTCCCACTTTTTGGCCCTGGCATTCCCCTGTAATGGGGCATATAAAGTTTGCAGTCCAATGGGCCTCTCTTTCCAGTGATGGCCAACTAGGCCATCTTCTGATACATATGCAGCTAGAGTCAAGAACTCCGGGGTACTGGTTAGTTCATAATGTTGTTCCACCTATAGGGTTGCAGATCCCTTTAGCTCCTTGGGTGCTTTCTCTAGCTCCTCCATTGGGGGCCCTGTGATCCATCCAATAGCTGACTGTGAGCATCCACTTCTGTGTTTGCTAGGCCCCAGCCTAGTCTCACAAGAGACAGCTATATCTGGGTCCTTTCAGCAAACGCTTGCTAGTGTGTGCAATGGTGTCAGCATTTGGAAGCTAATTATGGGATGGATCCCTGGATATGGCAGTCTCTAGATGGTCCATCCTTTTGTCACAGCTCCAAACTTTGTCTCTGTAACTCCTTCCATGGGTGTTTTGTCCCCAATTCTAAGAAGGGGCAAAGTGTCCACACTTTGGTCTTCGTTCTTCTTGAGTTTCATGCGTTTAGCAAATTGTATCTTATATCTTGGGTATAGTACTAGGAAGTGCTATATAAGGAGTCAAGGGAAGGAATCAATCAGTCCTATCCAGTTCTGGTACCCATGAACCACAGCAATAACCAGCATGGAACGATAGCCCTAAAGGTGCGATAGTGGCACTTTACATCTTGTCAGTAACCAACACTTGTATTGAAAACCAGATAAGCTGGGCTGAAGGTCTACTCATCAAGAGGGAAATCATGTCTTGTACCAGACCAACCACCCTGTGCTAGTGAGGTGACTGATCTTCGAGGAGAGCCCACTACTGAGACCTTACTAGACTGTCATAATTCCCAACTGCATTCTAAAACTTACCTTTATACTATTTTTGCCACAATCTCACAGTTTAAAATGAAAATATTAATGTAATTTCATTATAATATATTTTGTTTTTTTCTGACCTACTAGTGTTTTTTAGTGAAAAAGAGTTTTTCTTTTATAGGATGGGGCTTTTGATAGCTGGAATGCATTTATTTACCTCTTATCTTATTTAGTGTTTATAAAGCATTATTTTCTGATTGTTACTTTTCATTAAACTGCTCTTTAATTTGCTTTTGAAGTTTTCAGAATTAATAGTAAAAACCATTGTACTCCTACTTTGTTATCTTTAGTGTTAAGCTGTTTTATAAAATTATAGTTGTTTTACCATTCTACAGTCATGCTAGTGTGCTTGATTTTCTTTATATATGTTTTTGCTATTTTATGAACACCATTGTCTAGTTATCATTTATCACAAAACTAAGCCATGTGAAGAACATACTCAAGTGGCTCTGAATAAATATACAGAGTAGTGGAGGGTTAACACTTTCCAATTTTAGATGCCCCTGTTACTCCAGAAGAACCTTCACACTTGTTTCCATTAAATCTAATTTTAAATCTAACTTTCTGCCAATTGTTCACTTAAACATTTACTTATTTATTTGTTTTGTTTTTGAAACAGGGTCTTATTGTGTAGCCTGGGCTGGCTTATAACTTACTATGTAGCCTAGACAGGCATTGACTGGTAGCCATCCTCCTGCCTCAGAGAGTCCAGAGCACTGAGATTACAGGTGTGAGCTACCACACCCAATACATTAATCTTATTTCTTATTGCCAATTACTTTTATGCCATTCTGAAACTCTTTTCTCATTCCCTATACCTATATCTCTAGGAACAACTGAGCCTAGGGTTAGGCAAGCACTGGTACTGTACCTGGTAGACAAGCACTCTGCCACGGAGCTATATCCATACTTCTCTTTTTAGCTTTTATTTTGAGACAGGGTCTTAGTAAGTTATCCAGGATGATCTTTCTTGAACTTTCACCTCCCTGACTTCTGCAAGACTGTTGAATTTGAGGAAAGGGTTTTAGAACCCCTATCTATAGCCAGTTGTAAGAGCAGATTAAAAAAAAAAGTGGGACATGTAACTCTCAGTGTCAGGGACTGAGTCTGCAACCCTTGGCATAGGAAGATAGTTTCAGAACTAAACTGGATTAGAGGTCGACCAGTTGGTGTCCTCTTCTGAGAACTGCTGACTTGCTTGCTGGTAGGAAATTCTCATACTTTACGAGGTCACAGAAATCTTCTGTGTTAATGTGAAAACAAAGAAAAATGGTTCATTTTTTCCCCCAACACAGTTGGCTTTAAGTTAGTTTGGTAAATTTATTGAGGAAGTACAAAGTGTAGATAAAGGCTCTGACTATGACAGTATTGTGTGACAAAACTTTTCCTGAAGAGATGTAACACACATGTCTATTCACCCTAGATAAAGAACACAAGACAGACTGAAGCATGGATTCTAACAAAGTCCAACTTGGGAAACCAATGAGTGTTACTGGGGTTTCTTATACGAATAAAAAAGACTCAGAGACACTTGCATCACCAGAGCCCACGCCAGCATGGGTGAAAACTCACAAAAGCTGTGAACCTGGATTATATTGGATAGTCTGTAGGCAGCTCAACAGGTTGGAAAGTGTGTTTTCCAACTGACCTTAGTTTAAACCTCTTCCAGGCAGTTCTGCTGATTTCTGCTTCTTCTAGGCAGCTGGTCTGCTCTCAAGAGTCTTCTTTGCAGCCCGGCCTCTCTGAGTCTTTTTTGTAGCTTATCTTGTCTGAGTCTTCTTTGCAGCTTGATTTATCGAAGAGGGACTCTTGGCTTTTATTTCGTAACTCTTGCAGGGCAGAGCCTAGTGGATCTGATCAGTTTTAGAGACTTCCTGAAGCTATTCTGTGTTGTGTACTTTCTTGTTTAAGGAGTTTCCTATAGGATGTAATGTTTTCATCTTGGAAGAAGCTGTTATACAAGTAGACTGGCTGTAGCTGATGGGCCTGTGTGTAAGAACTGGTACTAGAAACACCAGGACTGGGACGCTGCCAGGATGGGGACTGAGTACCTTGTAAGGAATTTTATTCAGAGGGTTTTTTTTTTTTAACTTCAAAAATCCATGTCACAATACCTGGTCTCCTCTGGTGAAGTGTCTGCATTTACATTCTTGGCCTATGTTTCCACTAAACTTACTACTGTAGTGATACTACTGTGTTCAGTGGTAGCACCTTTGCACTTGGGCACAAAATTCTGGCTTTTATTTGTATATCTGCATTTCAAGATGTGTGACAGATGTCAGTCTCTTCTGAGTTTTTTCAATGATGAGTTATGGAAAGAAGTATACACCAAATATACCCTCTCCTTCCCAGTTGCTTTGGTCATGGGCTCTGAAATCCTCATCCATAAATAGAAGGGGTGTGATTTGAGAATTCATTTGTAAATGGTTCTATAGAATATTAGGACCTTGTCAAGATGCTTGAAGAATTATGAAACTGTGGGGCCAGTGAGGGTGAAGAGCCTTGCTGCTAAGCCTGATGACCTGAGTTCAAATCCCCAGAACCCATGGTGGAAGGACGGAACTGAGTTCTGCAAGTTGTTCTTTGACTTTCCCACATGTACCATGGCATACACATGTGCCTCTTAAATAAAAATAATTAAAAAAAGTAATTGATACATAAACATAAGATATAACTCTTTAAACACTATAATATGTATGTATTAGTTCCTGGACATACTTTAAAAAAAACCATAGGCAATTGTAACCATCAATTTGTGTTTCAAGGTGAACTACTGCAGATGTTGGGATAATACTGCTGTTATTTCAATTTCTTTGCTTTTGCCTTTGGGACAGGATTTTACTGTGTAGCTCAGGCTGGCCTCAGTTTTTTGATTCTCTTGCTTTTTCTTCCTTAGTGCTGAGCTGATAGATGTGAGCCACTGTACCCTGCTATTATTTCAATTTTTGAAAAGTGTTCTGAGATCACAGGGTGAGCAGCAATGCCAATTTCCTATTTATAAATTCCTCCCTTCTTAGAATCACCAACTGGAATGTTTCTCAATTATATGTAATCAATACAGAACAGGAATAATACAGTGGCTGCTTTTTTTTCTCATAAGCAACAACACTATCCTTACCCATAACTGAAAGTTTTTATCCTCAGTAAAGGAGTTTCCAGTTCACTTTACTTTATAATAAATATGAAAGGTTTCACTTCAAAAATAAACTATGCTAATATATTCATTTTAGGGTTCTGTGTAAAATTTCCTTTGAGTAACACGTTCCACAGCTGAGAACCTGTGCATCCTGGTAAGTGCTGCTGAGGCTACTTGTCCTTGAAGTCCCCTGGGATTTAACTGCGCAGCGCCCAGTCCTGCTACTCTTAGCTGCACATCCACTTCTGTTCTGTGACTCAACCATCTTCTGTAATGAGAGTGGCGCTCACATCTTTCTTGGGGAAATGAGGCAGCAACAGGCGTTAGATGGGGGCACTGAGGATCAGTGATTTTAGATTTGAGACATTTTCCTTTTGAGTTCTCGGAACTAGACTGCCATCACAGTTAGGGAATCAATGCAACTGATCTTGTTAATGAATCAGATGACTTCTTGCTTACTGTAGTCCCTAACCATCCGTGGGAACCATGTTTCAGTATCCCCAGTGGACATCTGAAAACTGAAGCTGGTTCCCACATATGCCCTCCGACAGTTGCCATGTTAATCAGTACTAATGTCTGAGCCCTGGAAGTGGCTGTATTCAAACTAACAAAAAATTCCTTGTGTGCTGGATAGAGTTATGTCAACGTGGCAGAAGCTAAAGTCATCTGAGAGGGAATCTCAATTAAGAAACTGATTCCAAAAGATCAGGCTGTGAGAAATCCTATGGAACATTTTCTTAATTAGTGATTGATGGGGGAGGGCCCAGACCATGGTGGGTGGTGTCATCCCTGGACCAGTGGTCCTGGAACTAACCAGTACCCCAGAGCTCTTGACTCTAGCTGCATATGTATCAAAAGATGGCCTAGTCGGCCATCACTGGAAAGAGAGGCCCATTGGACTTGCAAACTTTATATGCCCCAGTACAGGGGAATGCCAGGGCCAAAAAGTGGGAGTGGGTGGGTAGGGGAGTGGGGTGGGAGTGTATTGGGGACTTTTTGGATAGTATTGGAAATGTAAATGAGGAAAATACCTAATAAAAAAATGAAAAAAAAAAAAAAGAAAACAGGCTGAACAGGTCATGAGGAGCAAGCGAGTAAACAGCACCCCTCCACAGCCTCTGCATCAGCTTCTGCCTTCAGGTTCCTGTCCTGTTTGAGTTCTTCTGACTGTTTTCAATGATGGGCTACGGTGTGGAAGTATAAACCAAATATATCCTCTCCTGCCCAAGTTGCTTTGGTCATGCCATTTCTCTAAGACAACAGAGAATCACTAAGAACCTCAGTGGCTTCTGAAGTTCAGCTGCAGTGTTCCTCATTGGAGCAACCCATACCTGCTATGGTTATATATATATGTGTGTGTGTGTGTGTGTTTGGGTGTGTGTATGTATATGTAAATATAAATAAATATATATGTATATATGTGGGTGCATATATTTGTATATACATATGTACATATATATACTTGTATATATGCATATATGTGTATATCAATATGTACACAAACACGCACACATACACACCAACCAAAGGATCCCTTTGGTATGGTACTATCCTATTTTTGCTTAAGAAGGCTTATAGTTACAGGAAGTTCTTGGTCCAGCTCTTACATAAGTACTGGGGATCTGACTCAGGACTTTATGTTTGCACGGTAGGTACTTTATCAACTGACCTGGTTATCCAGTCACAGCTGGCACACTCTTATTGATTGGTTGATTGATCTTTGTCAGTGTAGAAATAGGTTTCGTTATCACAGTTTCGTACACAGATCCCATTATAATTTGCTCATATACACTGCACCCTGACACCATTTCTTATCTGCACCATTACATAGGACATCTCCTCCCCCAAACAGTACCTGCTCTCTTCTCCTATGACATCTATGCACGCATTTGATGATATGTAGTTAAATCCTATGCCTCATGAGAATAGGCACATAATATTTTTCTCTCATTTCCTTGACTCTGACCTCAGTTTCCTCATCTATAGAATTGAGCCAATAATATCTACTCAAGGTCACATGAGTACTGAAGTTTAAAGAAATGGTTTCAGTTTAGTTCAAGCAAAGATTTCTGTGGCATAAGCAATGTGTTGGGCATTGAGCAAGCACTGGAGTCTTGGGCATGGGAGGCATGACTCCACTTTCCCCACACTTTAAACCTCTCACTTCCACATGGTTTCTACTCTACTTTGTTGGTGGAGGCTGTAGTTGTTTATAATATAGGGTCACACCATCTGTAAATAGGAATAATTTGATTTCCTTCTTTCCTATTTGCATGCTCTTCATGTCTTTCTCTTGGTTTACTGCCATGGCTAAGATTTTAAACACCATACCAAAGAAGAGGAGATATTCTTGATTTAGAATAAATGCTAACAGTTTTCCCCAATTTGGTATAATGTTAGTTATAGCCTTTATTATGTTAATGTATGTTTCTTCTGTTCCTAGTTTCTTCAGTACCAGAAAGAGATATTGAATTTTTTCAGAGGCCTTGTTTTTGTCTATTAAGATCATCATGTAATTCTGCCTCTGTATCTATTTATCTGTTTCTGTTTCATTAATTGATTTGTATGTGTTAAACTGTCCCTGCATCTCTGGAGTGAAAACAGGTCATTCATAATAGATGAGCTTTAAAAAATGCTATTTGAATTTGGTTTGCTTGTATTTTGTTGAGAATTTTTGTTGTGCACTTGTGGTTTGGAAGAAAATGGCTCCCATAAGATGGCCATTTGAATGCTTGCTCTTCAGTTGGGAAGGACTAGCAGTTACAGCCTTTGTTGGAGGTATGCCATTGTGGGTGGGCTTCAAGGTTTCAAAAGCCCATCCAAGGGCCAGTTGTCTCTGCTTCTTTCTCTGCCTTGTACCTATGGACCAGGTGCCAACTCTCAGCTACTGCTCCATTGCTATGCCTGCCTGCTTGCTGTCATGTTCCCCACCATGATGGTCATGGACTTACCCTCTAAACTATAAGCCGGCTCCCAATTAGATGTTTTCTTTTATGTCACTTCATAGCAATAAAGCCAAAGCAAAACAAATCAAACTAAGCAACCAACCAACCAACCAAAACAAAACACCCTTATCCCCCAAACAAAAAACTAAGGCAGTACATGGCAAATTGATTAGATTGTTCCAAGAGCTTTTCCAACGTGCCTTTGTAAAATGAATGTACTGCTTGCTCCCCATGACTTTCTTAGCCTGCTTTCTTATAACTATCAGGACCACCTGCCTGGGAGTGGCACAGCCACTATGGGCTGGGCCTTCCCAGATCAATTATTAATTAAAAAAAACCCTCCCTACAGGCTTACACACAGGTCAATCTGGTGGGGGCATCTTCTCTTCCCCAGTGTCCTGAGATTGTGTCATGTTTACAAAGCACTAGCCAGCAGTTAGCCTTAGGTGTTCCAGCTGTTCTTGGGTTCTCTTACCCCAACCTCCAGCCAGCACTTAGACTGTTTCATGCATGGGTTTGTGAGGGGGGAGAAAAGAGAAAGGATAAGGGTGAGTGGTTCAGTGCTATTCATTACTATACACAACCATTATTCTAACTACATTTTCCAAGTCCTTCTTCCAAGGAAAGACTGGAGCTCAAACTCAAATTATTGATTTGAAAAACAAGCTAATGAATTTCACTATAGGCGGTTTTCCCTCGTGTCTTTTTTAAAGCTTCTCTGTGGGAGCTCAATATACAACTCTGCATTTTGAGGCTCCAGTCAAAATATTTACTGTGCTCCCTTGAATAATTTCTTTGGGACAAAGAAAGGAAGGAATAAATATAACGGAACATCTTTTATTTTGTTTTTGTTTTGAGAAAGTTTTCCTATATAGCCAACACTTTGCTAGTATTTGGTAACTAGCCCAGCAGACCTCAAATTTAGTGTCCTTCTGTATTAGTACCTTGCATGCTGGGATTTTAGGCATCAACAAGTTCATTAAGAGCTCCAACTTTGAGGCTGGAGAGATGGCTCAGTGGTTAAGAGCACTAACTGCTCTTCCAGAGATCCTGAGTTCAATTCCCAGCAACCATATAGTGGCTCACAACCATCTGTAATGGGATCTAATGCCCTCTTCAGGCATGCAGGTGTACATAGAGCACTCACATATATACAAAATAAATAAATCAAATAAATCTTTTTAAAAAAGACCTCCAACTTTATCTTCATTGTATCATTTGTGTCTGCTACATACTTTGTATGTGCTTTAGTTTCTTCTGTTACTACAGAGAAAAGCATCCTATCTCTCCATTTCTAGGAAAGTAACTGAGGCTAGGGACAAGCTTCTCAGGGAATGCAGCATTTAAATGCAGGTTTATCTCCAAACCTACCCTAGCTCTGCCCCTGCAGTTGCCTGCCTAGATAAACAAGACATCGTCCCAATTTTCTTTTTTTCTTTTGTCTCTTCTCTTCTCTTCTCTTCTCTTCTCTTCTCTTCTCTTCTCTTCTCTTCTCTTCTCTTCTCTTCTCTTCTCTTCTCTTCTCTTCTCGTCTCGTCTCGTCTCGTCTCGTCTCGTCTCGTCTCGTCTCGTCTCTCCTCTCCTCTCCTCTCCTCTCCTCTCCTCTCCTCTCCTCTCCTCTCCTCTCCTCTCCTCTCCTCTCCTCTCCTCTCCTCTCCTCTCCTCTCCTCTCCTCTCCTCTCCTCTCCTCTCCTCTCCTCTCCTCTCCTCTCCTCTCCTCTCCTCTCCTCTCCTCTCCTCTCCTCTCCTCTCCTCTCCTCTCCTCTCCTCTCCTCTCCTCTCCTCTTCTCTTCTCTTCTCTTCTCTCCTCTTCTTCTCCTCTCCTCTCCTCCCCTCTCCTCTCCTCTCCTCTCCTCTCCTCTCCTCTCCTCTCCTCTCCTCTCCTCTCCTCTCCTCCCCTCCCCTCCCCTCCCCTCCCCTCCCCTCCCCTCCCCTCCCCTCCCCTCCCCTCCCCTCCCCTCCCCTCCCCTCCCCTCCCCTCCCCTCCCCTCCCCTCCCCTCCTCTTCTTCTCCTCTCCTCTTCTTCTCTTCTTCTCTCCTCCCCTCTCCTCTCCTCTCCTCTCCTCTCCTCTCCTCTCCTCTCCTCTCCTCTCCTCTCCTCTCCTCTCCTCTCCTCTCCTCTCCTCTCCTCTCCTCTCCTCTCCTCTCCTCTCCTCTCCTCTCCTCTCCTCTCCTCTCCTCTCCTCCCCTCCCCTCCCCTCCCCTCCCCTCTCCTCTCCTCCCCTCCCCTCCCCTCCCCTCCCCTCCCCTCCCCTCCCCTCCCCTCCCCTCCCCTCCCCTCCCCTCCCCTCCCCTCCCCTCCCCTCCCCTCCCCTCTCCTCTCCTCTCCTCTCCTCTCCTCTCCTCTCCTCTCCTCTCCTCTCCTCTCCTCTCCTCTCCTCTCCTCTCCTCCCCTCCCCTCCCCTCCTCTCTTCTCTCCTTCTCTCTTCTCTTCTCTTCTCTTCTCTTCTCTTCTCTTCTCTTCTCTTCTCTTCTCTTCTCTTCTCTTTTATTTTTTTGAGAATGGGTCAAGAACATTTAGAAACTTTAAGACTGAACTCAGCTTATGTTCTGGACTCAGGATTAGCACAAGGAAGAGGCCTTCACAGCTTTAAATCTGGCCTGGTGCACCTCACACGGTTAGGAGACAATCACTCAGGGGCCTGTCATCTCACCTGGTCATTCTAGAAGCACTTCCAGTCTGACATTTCAATTTCTGAGCTTATTTTCTGTTATTTCTAGTGTATTCACCGCTGTTGAGCCTCTCTGGACATCACTTTGAATTTCTGTGAAACATAAAAAATAATTCCAATGCCTAAGAGTGACTAAAAGAAAGGGATATGTGAGAGGTACCACACACATGCTTGGTGTCTTGCCATTTGTAAATCCATGCTCACCTCTTACAGCATGGGTGTTAATGTCTTCACGGAAAATATGGGTTCTTTTCACTTGCTAAGAATACACTTTGTTGCTTATTCTCATTACCCATCAAGGGCTTTTGCTCTCTTGGTGGGCAGAACACTGTGCATGGTATATGGCAGGCTCTCAGACATTATTTGCAAAGTGATTAATTTGTTTTTCTCTAATTGTCTTTTCTTGTCTCCCTTAGTATTTGTGTGTATGATGTGTGTGCATGCTGTGAAAGTGTGTACAGTCTGTATGATGTGTATGTAACATGTGAGTATGTGTATGTGCCACGGCACGCATGTGGAGGACAGAGGACAACCTCAGGCCTTAGTTCTTGCTTTCGACCTCATTTGTGATGGAGTTGCCTGGATGCTGTGGACTACAAGCTAGCTGGTGCACAAGCTTCTACTCTTGCCAAACTCCTTGTAAGAGCACTGGGCTTACAGATATTCTATCATGTCTAGGCTTATATGGGTTCTAGGGATTGAAACACAGGTCTTTGTGTGTATGTGAAAACTACATTACTCACCAACCATCTCCCTAACCCCCAAATCTCTTCTGTTTTTGCTAATGATCTCACCTACTCAGTCTTTCCTCACCTCAGTCAAACTCTGAGTTGTCTTTCTTGGCTCCACCCTTGGAATGTTATATCCCTCACAATTTCAAACATATACCACTCTCCCTCTGTCTCTATAGTTAGCAAGGTATGGCTTTTAACCTCTCAACTTGTCTATCTTCTGCAAATCCTAATCTGACTATGCATATTCCCTAGTGCTGGCTTGATCCTGATGTTACTGAAACAAATGTAAAATGACACTCAGGATGACATTGGGAAATCAAAGAGTGCCAAGGACCAGCCTAATCTTGGAGAGGGGTTCTTGAGAGAAGGGCTGACTGGGAGCAGCAAAACAAAGGACTTGAAATCAAATTATGGGTCTGAGCTGTCTGCCTACATTCTGCCTAAGACAGCTTTTCAGATTGCTTACCCTCTCCCTCCCTCCCTCTCCCTCTCCCTCTCCCTTTTGATTATCTATTCCATGAATCAACATCCCATGACCCCAGCCCCTTGATTCTTAGAAAGAGACAGCAAGCACAAGCATAGACAATAAGATAGTTGGGTAGGACCCTGCCCTAAAATTACCATTCCTACCCTGACAGGCCCTAAACTCCCTCTGTTCTGGGCTGACCTTGAACTCAGGAATCTACCTGTGCTTTTTTTGCAAGCATAAACAAAACACTTAGTTGGGTGAGGTCTTGCCTGGTAATCACATCCCCTAAGTCTCTTCATCTCCGTCCTTAGCATCTTTCTGACAAGTTGGCTCACTGTACAGGTACCTCTGTTCCTTTAGGTCTGTGAAGCTCCTTATATTTTGCATAGTTGAGAAATTATATATTTTTGACCTCATGTTTTCAGAATTCTTTCCCACAGCTTTAAGGACTGTCCTGAAGATCACAGTGTTCTACTATTTTTCTGAGACATTAGCCATACCCTCACCTCCTTGACTCCTGCTGTCTCTGATTATCATGGGGTCATTAACCTTGGCAAAGAGAATGTTCCTCAAAGGAGAGATGTGTGTGTCTATCTATCTATCTATCTATCTATCTATCTATCTATCTATCTATCTATATCTATTTATCTACCTACCTACCTATCTATGTTATATGTTTATATATTTTATATAAACAAGCCTCATGCCCAGCAACCATCAACACTCACGGGAAGCCCATACCCTGTTGGTTTTCTTCCCTTACATATGGCCAATCAAGAGTCAGCAGAACAGACTGGAGATCAGTTTTATTGAGGTACTATTTTGGGAAATGTAATGATAGTCATCTGGTTATGTCTTTAACTATTGGAGATAAGTTCTGCAAGTCTATCAGCAAAACAATATCAGCAGTTTGAATTGAGATGCTATGTGTCTTTACAGCTTCTGTCCTCCTATCCTAACACCATCCTACGCCTGTGTGGGTGGAGAGGTCTCCCAGATATTCCTGTATATTTATTAGGAATTTGTGACAATGCTTTCTCTGATTGTTCTTTTGGAAGTGATGAATTTCTCCTGTGCATACATGTTATACCATGAGTTCTGCATTTCTGGTCGCTACCAGTCTGTATTCATTTTAAAGTTTTGCAGATACTTATTTTTCTCTTTTTTTTTCCCCGTTAGGATTTCTTAGGTTGCATGTGGCAAAGATACAACTCAGCTGATTCCAGCATAAAATCTAATTTTGAGAGTCACAAGACAGGAAAACCCAAAGGGTAGCCTTGATGTAGCCACAGCTGGAATCAATGAGCCAGTTATATCCTCAGGTTGCCTAGACCTCCCCCTAGCCCCCATCTCTTGGCTCTGTTTGGACTTGTCTTGGGTTCACTCTTAGGCAAATCCTGTCTATGTGATGGCTTCTGTGACACTGTCCTTCAGAGAAATAAAAAGAACTCACTTATTCCTGCATAAGGTCTTGGATCAAATCTTGTGTGCCTGGATTAGATTATATGCTTGATGCTAAGCCAAACACTATGGCTAGGGGCCAGTTGGATGCATTGACTAGCCAAGTTGAAGGCAGGTGTCTACCCCTTGAACTGAAGAGTGCCGTCAGACCTCATCAGCTGAGAGAGGTTGCATGTCAATATCTGTACTTAACAGGCTGAGGGGAATGAGATAGCACAAGGTCCAAAGAGATGAATTCACTTGTTTCTTTCCAGCCAGCCTTGTTCCACAAATGGTTAATTTTTTTTCTTTATAAAAAGCCTTAAAAACCACTGCTAGTGTTAATTTTGTATGTTTGAGTAATGTCTTCTCTAAATTGGACCGCTGCTGTTGCTTTTTGATACAACCACTCCTGATTCCAAAGGAACAGTAATTTGGTTCGAAGAATAATAGGGATCATTGCAGTGTGGAATCATGGGAACAGACAAGCATCTGTTGGCTACTTTGGAAAGTCAAGAGAGGTGTGTGGAAGGAGCCTAAGCAAACATTTGTTGTTGCCACAATTTGGCTGTTTGGTGGCTTTATAGTAGGCTTTGGGATGTAAGTTATATAACACGAAGATTCAACAACTACAGGATGGCAAGGACAAATGTTAGCGTGCATACTAAAGCCACTGATCCCTTTGGGTAGTTGTCAGGCCTTTCTCTGCCATTCCTTGAGCACTGTGCATAGGCTGCACTGCACCAAAATTCTGTTAACAGATACCTGTATGAGGTATCTGAGCACAGTGGACACTCAGAATGGTCAGTGAACTTGACAAATTGAACCCATATTGGGGTGAATTAAAAGCCACTCACTAGAGTAGGGAGGGTAATAGATATTTTAGTCAGGTGAAACTAGATTCAGATCTCTGTGTAGTCTTTAACTGTATGCCTGTTAGAGAATCACTCTGAGCCCCAGTGTATTAATCTGTTAAACTCAGTGAAAATTCTTACCTTACAGATAAAATTAGGGCAATATATGTAAAGGGTATGCATATAGTAACACTTGATCAAATATGACATTTCCCCTTATTTGATAAACATTAATTATGCCTTCTTCCATGACTGCTGTACAGAAACTAACATATTTTTGTTTTTTGGATTTTTTTCCAAGCAATTCTCAATTTTGGTATATAGAGGTACAGTAGGAGGGCACCCATCATAGTAAAGATAGGATCATGCAGGAATCATATGTGTATACAAGGACTAGCATGTATATGATATTGATGGAGAGCAGAATATTTGTGTGACTCTGCTATGTCATGCATCCTTCAAGGGAAAAACAAAATGATAGTGATATTGAGGAAAAATTCAGCAGCCACTTGATCACAAGATTAAAGTTATAATAATGTATGATGGACAGGTGGACAGTGTGTGTTTATTGCTGTGAGACTTTGAGAAGGATACAACAGTGTCCATGTAGAGCACTGGCTGAGGACACAAAACCACAGTCTAACCACAAGGACATACCAGATATCCACAAAATGAGGAACATTCATATTTACATATATGTGAAAAGTGTTGGGGGAGCTAAATATGGAAAAAAGTGCTATTAAAAAAAACAAGGGAAGATTTTGGAAATGTTCCAGTTCTAGACTTGCCTGACCATTAGATTCAATGCCAGAGCTCAGACTGGGTTTTGCCCAGAGGGAGAAATGATATAAAGATCAACTAGCCAAATGGGAATGGGTTGTAAATTAGATATACTTACTGTGTCAGTGTGGATAGCTAGCTATACTGTGATTGAGTCATTTCTTAGGAAGAGTAGCTATAGGCATTTAATGTTAAAAATGCCTTAAAATCACACACACACACACACCTAAAATATATAGAAGCACACACACATATACACAGGCATACAGGCATGCAGGCACAAACACACACACACACACACACACACACACACACACACACACCCCTGAAGAGAGGCAGAAAGAGGGATGGGTGAGTGATGGTAGATGGAGGTAGAGGGCGAAGAGAGCGACGTGGGAGGAAAGTGGAACAAAATGTTAAATGAATGTGGGTAATGCATATACAAATTTCTCTACATTATTTTTATAGCTTTGTAAAAATAAAATTGAAAATCTTTGCAAAATGTTAAATATAATATCAATTCGGTGAGCTTCATATGAGGTTAGGTGAGACCTCGTGTTCCTAGAGTGTTAAGGCAGTGATGGTGAACAGGAGGTGTATGCTAACAAAACTTCTGTCTCCAGCCTCAGGTGCGTTATCTTCAACAGGTCTTGAGAGGTACAACCTCAGCTGGTGTGAGTTCATGCATACAGCAGCCTTGTCAGGACAATCTTCTCGATTTTTCAAACATTAATTTAAGCCTTATTCTAAATTCCTGTCCTGGTAGTTGGCAGCAAATTTAAAAAGGAGCTTCTCTTCTCATGCTAGCAACCACAGAAGTACAAAGTTGGTGAGAGAGGCAAGGGGTGTGACTCACAGAATATGAAGCTGCCTACTCCCTGGGGCTCTAGTTAAAGTCCCTGCTACTTCCCATATTAAGTACTCAGGGACTCTGTGTGTCAGAGTCTGATACCAGGGACTTCTTGAAGCCACCTGTGAATACACAGCGATCTAGCATGGCGGTACATGAGCTATTCAAGGTACCTCACATCCAACCCTCCTTCTCTAACCTCCATCAGCATAATTTTTCAGAGTATAAGATTTTTCAGGAGATCAGAGGGGGGAACTTTTCATTTGATGTCTTATTTATAATTGAGTAAAACAGGGCAATAGGAACCAAAGAAAGCAAGATACAAATTAATGTCAAAACTTAGCCTGGCACTTCATGTCCCATTTATAGTTCAATTTAGAATTTAAAATCTGATTTGCATTCAGGTTGGTAGTCCCTGGTCTGTGGTAGACATTTACTCATTAACCAGTAGCTGTCATATGTAGAACTCCCCAGTCTCAGGTGAGTCATGTGTCTCAGGGTCATCAAAATATTTTTTAAATATCTTGTTTTCTAGGCTCAAGATAACATAAAAACAACTGTATTTCTAACCTTTTTCACCTAAAGACAATACTATAGACCTGATAGCATGTTAAAAGAGTAGCCTACAAATATACAACATTAAGTTGCTGCTCTCCAGGGAATCAATACTCTCTTGATGTTCCCTGTCAGGAGAATGTCAGTCTAGCTGTTTTCATTCCCTTCATTCCAGCTGTGACACTGACAGACTTCTGGGGAAGGTGAGCAGAAAATCAAAGTTATTCCTTACCTCTGATCAAAGAGGCCAATACTGTGCAACTTTGAGCATCTTTCAGTCCCTGAGGTTTGAGGAAGTTGAAATCTGTTCACAGAGAGAGCCCACTCAAGACTTCTCTCCATGGACTGGCCACTATCATAGGAAACAAAGACCTGGGCAAATCATGTGGAAGGGAGAGAAGTGGGTCATGATCTTGGGATCTGCATACTGCTGTGGCATGTGCATTACCCCAGTCTTGACCATAGTTCTGAAAATAGATGATGACGTGGGATCGTTTTGCAGATGGGGATACTGAAATCCTGCGAGGTTTCCCAAGGTCACAGGACAGTGAGCAGTGGGGTTAGATTTCCTTGTAGGTGAATTTGTTCCTTTGCTTCCAGTTGGTTTTGGCTCTGTGGCTCTTCCTTCCTTTTTGTCATCCTCCCAAGTTTGGCTCTTATTTACACAGATTTCCTGCTTGGATCCCAAATACCCACGTCTTCTTTGGTGAGACAATTGGTCAGTTAGTGGAACATAGGCTCATCATGTTTCTGGTGACTGGTTTTGGCCCAGTCCTCAAGGGCTGGCAGCCCTTCTTGGGGAAACAGCCCAGTAGTCAGGTGGAAAGGAGAATTCCTGGGCAACTGTCCATGGCTGGGCAGAAGAAAACACACCATGGACTTGTGTGTTGATCTAGTGACACTACAGAGAAGAGATTGTAGAGACCTGGGACCTGAGGGCTTCAAGGCAGGAGAAGGATGGTTCTAGGATGGTTCTCTCTCTCTCTCTCTCTCTCTCTCTCTCTCTCTCTCTCTCTCTCTCTCTCTCTCTCTCTCTCTCTCCTTTCTCTCTTGATCAACTGGGTCCATTTTGGTGGTTGTATATCTTAGTGAAGTGCTGTGGAAGTGTTTGCTCAAAGGATTTCCATGGAGGGAGAGGGAGGGCAAATAAAATCTTCCTTAACACTTAGAGAAGTGTTTCATTTGATTTAGCTTTTAAAATTTTCAGTACAGGGCAGTGAGCACATTGTGAGGTCTTATGTGAGACCAGGA
Organism: Mus caroli; assembly: GCF_978045245.1. Taxonomy (NCBI): domain Eukaryota; kingdom Metazoa; phylum Chordata; class Mammalia; order Rodentia; family Muridae; genus Mus; species Mus caroli. The sequence continues at coordinate 92,365,469 of NW_028227262.1, forward strand.
CTGAGTCAGGAAAGCCTCCTTATCCTGGATTTCAGTGCTGTCAATGGTTTGGTGATTTCTGAGGGACCCCAGCTATCAGGAGGTAGAGCCTACATTGAAACTAGTTGAATAATGGGGTCAAATCAGTGTGTTTCCTACAGTAAAGACTTACAAGGCTTTAGACACCACAAGCCTTGTATCCAGCAGTGCTGGCACATGGGTAAGATTTTAAAAAGTGCTGGTGAAGGAAGAGAGAGAAGATAAGGAGGGCAGAGAAGATCCTGAGTTTTGGTGGCAGTGTGGTCCCCCATCAGCCTTGGCCCTCTCTTTTTCCAGAATACTGGATAACTGTGTTAAAACTTATCTTTGAGTCTGGTAATATGGCTAGGTTGATAGAACGTTTCCCTACATCACACAACTTTGGGTTTGATCCCCTTTATAACATAATAGGTATGGTGGGGTATACCTGTAATCTCAGTACTTAGAGGTACAGGTAGGAGGATCAGGAGTTCAAGACCACACTCAACTTTACATCATGTGCATAAGTCACTGAAGTCCAGACCATGAAGTGAGACAGTGGGGTGTAGTGGGGCATCTACTAAGGTTCCTCTCCTCCCCTGTGCAGGCAGATTAAAGACATTTTCCTCAGTTCATCTCGCTCCTCTGAGATTTGGATCCTACTTTTTTTCTATTTAGGAATGAAAAGACTAAGACTTGAGAGGGTTAATGAGGGGGTCTAGTAGTACTGGAAGAGCATTGACTTGTAAAGGATTCTTTAAGGGGATGCTACCCTTGAGTGAAACATACTTGGCATGACGAAAAAAATAATCATATAAGTCTTCAAGCTTGTCCACAATGGTTTTAGGAAACTGGCAGCTGTTAGATTTTCTGAGCTTCCTTCCACATGTAAGGGAGTTCTCAAATCAAGGAACATTCATGCCATGCCCTGGCTTTAAAAAAAGATCATTATGGTTCCTTAGGGACCTCAGAGTCTTGAACTCTCCTGGCTAGCAGATGCTTTGCTGAACTTGTATACAGCTTGTTAAATGAGAATCCACCAGGGCCGTACCCTTTCTCTTTTCCCTCTGCACACCAGCCAGTCCCAGGCTATGCATGGACCCAACTCTCATGGGCAAGGAAGAAAACACATGGAAAATGTATTGGCGAGTCAATTATTATAAGACTCATGGTTCTGATGTTGCAGGTTAATAGGGGAAAATATTATTAAGCAAACAGAAGCCATGACAGGATGTGACAGGACATCAGCTGGCTGATGATAGCAGGGACTCAGACCCCTTGGTAAATTGCTGGCATCAATCCCCAAAGTCCTGCATTGGATGAAGAACATGGGTGTGGATGCTCAAGCTTTGCCACTGGACAGAGGCACAGACGGCTCTTCTGAGCTTCCACATCTGGCACCTGATAGGACAAACAGATTCAGGATGCTACAGGGATGCTCATTATCTCAGTGCCAAAGAAGTTGGCTAGTCTTAGCTTTTAGAGAATCTCACCAAATAACCTGCCTGTATCTTCCATCTACATCAGCAAAATCTCCTGGGGGACAACTGCTTGTGTAAGTCCATGTGTACAGGCCCTCAGACATTAGCTCCTGCAAACTCTGCTTTGTGAGTTGGTAAAATATGATGAAACTACTGGAGGGGACTTTTGTGAAATGCCCTTCGATTTTTGTCTCATTCCCTTTTCTGTGTCTTCACTCTGGTTCAGGCTTTTCCCATCTCTTGTCCCCTGCTGGATTTTTCTAACCTTAGCTCGCTGACTCTCACACATAGGTACCATAGTGCCTAACCCAAAACAGAAGTGGTTATGTGTAAACATACCATGTCTCCCTTTTTTACTCATGAGGAATTTCTCACCATCATCTACCTGGCCCTTTCCATCTCTGAAAAAGCCTCACCCAGTCTTGCACATAAATGCCTAATTCGGCACAGGACAGGAGGGGCTGACTGCCCCTTGTCCTGCTTCCCTGGTCTTGTTTCTGTTTATGGTCCTTTCTCCTCATCCTATATATCCTTCAAGGACCATCACAAACATAGTTTTCAGTGAGTGTTTCTAAGCCTAGTGCTACCTTAAACGATAACTGATATCTTCTCCCCCTGTGTTTGATACTATGGTGGTGCTTAGTATAATGAATTCTAGTCACCAGCTTGTGTTTGACTACCAGGCTGTGCTCAGGGATAGGAGTAGGGTCTTTTTATCTCAGTTCCTGGTATCCAGGAAAGAACTGTGACTCTATTTTATGAAAGTTTGTGACTATATAATAGTGGTACTACAGACCAGCAGGATAGGAACACAGACCCCCATAGCTGCAGCTTCTTTGTTCCTCAGAACGAGTAAGCTTCAAGAAGTGCAGAGAATAGAGTTCTGATAAGACTTTTAATAAATTAAGTGTGTGTGTGTGTGTGTGTGTGTGTGTGTGTGTGGTGTAATCCTTTCCCCAGGGCCCCAGGTTTCAACTGTGTTACTGCTCCTCCCATCCCAAGGAACAGATGTAGATTCCATTGATCAAATGCCTTTATGTAAGATCCTGAAAAACAGGTCCTCTCATGCAGTGCCCAAAGGATTAGCAGGTATTATGCCCATTTAAAAGGTGAGGGAACTGAGGTCCAGAGAGGTGGCTCATGTTAGGAGAACTTGCTGCTCTTACATAGGACCTACATAGGTTTGGTTCTTAGCATTCACATGGTGCAACCTTCTGCAACTCCAATTCTAGAGGATCTAACATACTCTTCTGGTCTCCATGAGCACTACATACATGTGGTGTACATGCAAACATGTAGGCAAACATGACTTAGGGAGCATCATATGAGGGGAACGAGGAAAGTTTATTAGAATGTAAGATGAGAATACTAGAAAATCTGCTGTGAAAAGTCTCTCTTACAAACAGCTCTACAGACAAGACTGGAACTATGCCAATACTCATGGACATGTTAATATGAAAGCAGAAACACTTCATACAGTCCTACTCCTAGACAAACAGCTAATGATTCCTGGAAGAAGTAGCTTCTCTCAGGGATGAACCCTTGTAGTAAGAGTTTTGGTTTCCTTAAAAACCCAGTTATATTATATGAATACGTTTTTGTTTTAATCCCGGATGTGGAATAAGAGGCTGCTTCACAGCAGGTGATTATGATTTGCCTCATGCACTAGCAGGGGTGTGATCTTTGCCAGCTGCAGATAGTTTAATTCTGGAGACTCTTCAGAGGGTATAAATGCCAGAGCCCTGAGAGGGGTGCTGGGAGGAGGAGGGGTGCTCCTAGAAGGCTAGTGCTTCTCCCTGCTGCTCCTGATTACTTTTATTGTGGTTTGAAGAGAAGAAAAAGCTGGAGATATCCTGATAATAAAGATTGGACTGACCCCAAGAAACACGGTGTTCCTAATCAACAAGAAGTAACCTATACAGGTCTACATCCCCTTACCTCTCTAACTTTCTTTCTCTTCTAACTAGTATTGGGGGATTGGAAGAGATTAGGGTGGAATAAGTATTGAAAGGGAGGTAGATACATAAGAATCCAATGAAATAGCTCAAAAGAAATACACTAATAACTCCCCTTGTTGGTTGTCTGGTATAGTGTGGTCAAATTTAAAACCTTACATTCACAAACAACAAAAATAGACTCAGCAGGTTATATCTGTACATATACATACATATGTGTATGTGTGCATGTATGTGTATGACAATAATACTCAAAGAAAAAGAGGCTATCAACTTGAGAGTCAGTCGGGGGTTCATAGAGGGTTAGAAGGAAGGGTGCCTGGGAGGGGCTACAGTGCGGGGTAGAAAGTAATCTAATTCTATTTTAATTAGAAACATATTAAAAGTAAAAATGAAAATTTCTCTTAAAAGATGATGAACTAGAAGTCTAGGGCCTTTCAGGAACTCAGCAGAGGTCTTAGCAGTAGCAAGTAGCAGTACCTCAAAAGGTAGTCCATGAAGGTGGCTTCAGCCTCACCTATGACTTGGGGAAATTGAAAATCCTCAGGGCCACTCACATCCAATGAGAAACTTTCAAAAGATTCCCTGAGGCAGGGGGGCGTTCCGCTGTTGAAAAACCCCTACTACAACCCAACCATATTCAGACTGGGGTCTGTACACTCTCAAGGCTCTGGTCATTGCACCTCCTGTGTGCACTGCTGCCTCACTGAAGACAAGGAAGAAGTTGGGCAAGACCTCTTTGGCTTAGGTGGTTTACCCTAGTATCTTCTATCCCAGCGGCCTTGACCCTGTGAACTCATTAATGCTCTTAACCGCTTGCAAGGTGACATCAGCAGCCATACCCTGGTGTTTGTGATAACCTCTGGGACTTTTTGTTATCAATGGGTTGGAGTCCTTTGGGAGATACTTGGCAGTGGGGAGGGCTAGATGTTTCAGTTGGCTGCTTTTGGCAGATTCGTAAGAACAACAACAACAAAAGCAACATTTCCAGTTCCCAAATCAGACACAATGGTGTGCCTTTGACTTTCTAGAGGATCCACAAGCCTTCAGTGGTGAGGAACCTTGTGGGAAGCCCAAGGCTGCCTCTAAAGCCGTGAAGTGTCTGTTGGACAGGACAGTCCTTCTGCAGAGCCCTTTCCCTCTCTTACTTGCATGTATGAGCCTGAGTGTATGCACGAGTTCATGTGTGCTCAGACATGGATACTTAGATACTCCACACTCACTATGGATGGACTTCTTCAACTGCTGTTGTTTCTAGCAAATGGAGAGAATATTTTCTTCACTATCTAGAAAATAACAATGGTTTTGGTTCATTTCTGATGCCAATGAAGGGTGCCATTGAGCTTTCTGGCTACATTTTAAAGTGTGTAGTGAGTGGGGGAGTTTGTGTTTTTTGTTTTTTTTTTCCCAGAAAGTGTGGAAGATTGTGCTGTCCCCTGTCCCTGTTACTGCTTGCTTTCTTTCATCTGCAATGGCTGTCTGTTGTACCCAGTGTACCATATTGCTTCTTCTCCCTAGCATGGAGTTCTTAGGCTGGTCTGCTTGGAACATGTTTCCCTCTCATGCTCATCCAAGAAACTTTCTCTGACCTCTGTTCCTATCCCTCAGGGTAGATACTCCTGAGCTGTCCTCTGTGTGCCCAAGCATTACCACATGATGCTGCCTTTGCCTCCCATGCCCAAGACTCCAGTGCTTGCTCAATGCCCAACACATTGCTTATGCCACAGAAATCTTTGCTTGAACTAAACTGAAACCATTTCTTTAAACTTCAGTACTCATGTGACCTTGAGTAGATATTATTGGCTCAATTCTATAGATGAGGAAACTGAGCTCAGAGGCTATGCAGCAGGCACTGAGGTTTGGTAGGTATGTATGAGTGAGGCAGGTCACAGTTTTCTGGAAATAGGGATTCTTTCTGAAGCTGATCTTAATAACACCATCAGTCCAGGGGTTGTACATTTATTAATTTTACTCTCTCCAAGATACATCATCTCTCACCAATACACCTGTGATAGCTCCAACTTTTTCCATACCCCCAGAGTCATTTTCCACTCAAAATTTGTCACTGAAATGCTGAATGATCATTGATAGTTTTCAGTCCACTGTGCTATGTAAGCTGTGATCCAAGAAGCTGGAAGAGAAACAGAATAGAGACAGCTATTCAGAAGCTAATACTAACTACCATACTGTTTGTTAACATGCTTAAACTTTATTTATTTAGTTGCTTGTTTGTCTGTCTGTATTTATTTATGTACTCTTTTATTTTTGTACCTTGCGGAGTTATGGGTCTTTATATTAATCAACATTTAATTGTTGGCCAGTAAGGTCCCATAGTGCCCCAAACACTGTAGGCTATTGTCACTGCTCATGGTTATGCTCCAGAACATGATGGTAAGACACTTGCTAAAGACACTATATTTTTGAGTCACAGAACATGATAAAATCAGGCTGGTACCAACCTGGTACTATCATTGTTCCAAGAACCTATGGCTAGGTAGCTCATAAGCCTTAGGGGAGAGCCCACGATTATATGCTGTTAAATGGACACAGGATTAAACCAAATCCTAACAGCTTCCTGGTATATCTATATGTCAATGCACCACTCAGCTTCCATTTGAGAAGCTTCTGTCTGTTAAAATTAATGATGAAAAATATAACTTGTACCTAATATGATGTTTAATATAAATCTTCTAATAAGTTCTTTTAAAGTCATATTAAATTTAAATCTGAATGCATTGGTTATATTCTTACATGGTTATTTGAAAGCAGACAATAGTTACACCCTGGGTCCAATCATCAACATGGATAAAAACCTGTTGATCTGCTCCACACCCAATGCTGAATGGCAGATCTCTAGAGCTACTCTTACTCAACTGAAGTTTAGAAGTTGAGATAGTTTATCTCAAAGCCTATTTTCTAGGTCTGGAGAGCTATCTCAGCAGTTAACAGCACTATTGCTCTTTCTGAGGTTGAAAATAGAAAGCAAAGAAAGGGCAAGGAATTTTCATAGACTGGTGCTCAGTATGCTTTTAACTCTCTCCTGAGCTAGGGTTTGTGTAAGTGCAAGGACACAGGCCTGGGGAAGGTAGCTGAGCAGACATGGAACAATATTGGGGCAAGATTCAGTTAGGAGACTGCTCCAGACATTTGGAAGAGATACATCCTGGCCAGGATGGAGACTAGAGTTGCCCTGATATTGGAGTCTAGAGGGGCACTGGTGGGCTAGATGTCAAACTGACAGGACTACATGAGGTTAGGTATGGGAGGGGAGATCAAAGGATTGAAGGATGATGGGTGCCCAGGTGTCTGGCTAGGGTAACCGAGTAGATGACGATGATGCCCTTGATTTTTTAATTTAAAACTATGTCCTGTTCATGCCATATTGAAAAAGTCAAATCCAGCCTTTTCAGTCACTTATTTCTAGAAACAAATAGTTATAATATGGTAAAGTTTCCTGGAAAAATGTCACAATAAATCTTTGAGATAATTAAGAAATGCCTTAGATAATATAACACATATCTGAGGTATCATGACAACAAATTTTTGAGCTAATGGGGAAATTGCTGAGGGGACATAAGCGAACACCAGAGATAGCAGCTTGGAGAGGGACAAGGTTTATTTTGGCTCGCAGCCTTAGTGTTTTCAGTTCATAACTCGTGGTCCTTTACCTTTAGGCCCGTGGTATTACTTAACGGTAGGAGTTCATGAGGAAGGAGAATGGCTCTTTTTTGTGGATGGGAAGCAAAGAGATGTGGATGGGAAGCAAAGAGAAAGTAAGAGGCTAGGGTCTATCCTCTTCCAGGTCATTTCTTCGAAGACCTGAAGACCTTCCTCTGGGCTCTACCATCTCCCAATAGCACTTTGTTCAAGTCCAAGCCTTTACCATATGGGCCTGTGAGAGATGCTTAAGATCTGAACCATAGCATCAGCTTCAATAGTACAGTGTAGAAAGTGGGGTGAGAAAAGGAACAAGGGGCATAGACCTAGGTTGCCTGATTGTGGGCTCCATATGGTCCGCTATATGTGGGCAAGGTTGGGAGCCTACCCAGGTGTGACAGTTGGAGTTCTGAAGCTGGGAACAAGGACAGGCTGAGAATTCATTGCTTCAGTTTAAAGAATTCAGCATTTGTTCTCTCTCTCTCTCTCTCTCTCTCTCTCTCTCTCTCTCTCTCTCATCTGCTATCTTCATCTTTATCTGCATCATGCTTCGCTAAAGCTCCTGACTTAATCCAGCTTGATTTGTACTCATGTTGCCATCTGGCACTGGGTCATGTGCCTTTTCAATCAGAGGGAGGAGAATGAGTCTATTCAGAAATGTGAACCCGTGACTGAATGCCTTCATGGTGTGTTATAGCCAAATCTGCACTGCGCCCAGCCTTTGGGTACGTTTTTAGGTAAAAGGCTTTGGGGGATTAACTAGGAAACAGAATTCTTTCAGGACAGTGTCACACAATTTCAAGGGCTTTGCTCTGTCTGTAATCATTACAGTCAACCCAAAGCATCAGGGCATGCTTACAGAGGCTCTGTGGGCATTGTTGCCTCTGAGCTGTGGGTAAGAGGATGTGGCTATGGTATTATCAGTGACCAATGCTGGGTGTATTTATAGTCTCACAGCACTGGGAAGACAGCAATGGAGTTAGGAGAAAGTGTACTATAGCAGGTATTAGAGCTGACTGTAGGGTTTCTCAAAGTGTGGTCTGAGGACCTTCTGCTGCATCAGAGTCGCCTGGGAAAGGAAGGTGATTTCGACTCACTATATGCTCAGGAGACTCCACTTTTAACAGCCTCTCTTCCTGCCATTCTGGTGCATATCACTGCTTCCTAAAGGTCATCATTTTAAAGAAGACCAACCCCTGGCCTCAGCTCAGGCATTTGGCCTACTGGTCTTGAGTGTCTCAGTTCTCATTCAGAGTGCAGGGCTGAGATCACTGGGCTGTGTTGGACCAGTACACGTGTAAACTCACAGGTCTTTAACAATAATTTCCCCATTTTCTATCTTGTGAATAATTCAGAAGGCTGAAACTTTATATTAAGCATTTAAATCCTTTATTAAATGCTTGGTTATAAGCATTTATCTTGAATATATTTTATTGTATAAGTGGTGCTAAGGCCCCTATTCTTTACACTTGAGTTAAAGGATTTTCAAAGACGACTCTGAAACACATGCAGTGTTTGCCTTTAAAGCTATCTTTAGAAGCTCCTCCTCACCCCCACAGAAGGTGTGACTCCACTATACTTAAGACATGATGATTGACTTATTTTTGTGCCTTGGTTTTTTTTTTTTATAATCTTCAAAATTGGGGTAATGACATTTTATGAGTTGTTGGTAGGTACATGAGCTCACAGTTGTAAAAGGAAGTTTAAATATAGAGTTTGAATTTCGGCTAAAGTAGAAGCTGCAATGATAGTCAATCCTCTGGTAGTATGGCCTTTCTGGGTCCATGCCTTTCATGTCCTCCTGCTATGGCCACAGACAACCTATTTCTTGAGTCAGTCTGGTGTTTAAAAGGGTGTCTCTTTCCCTCATTGCCACATCCCACTATTGAGGAGATGGCCCTGGTTATAGTACAGATACTCTCCATTTCACCTTTGCTGTCTGAAGTCCTTCATCCAGCAAGCATGCCCGTCTCTCCCTTCAAAAATGTGCAGCATTGTTGTTTGGGGTTATTTCCTATCACAATAGTCTTTTAAAATCTGCATTCTCCTTGTTTTGGGGGTTTAAAAGAATTCCAATGCCCTTCCATTCTCAAAGCCTAGGCTATTAACTCAGGGTCTCCTCTATGGGGGACTGGGCACACACACTAGCTAGTGACACCTGCTGAACTCCATTGTTAAGGATTATATCCATGAAAGAATGTGCCAGAATATCCCTGCCAGCACAATGCTTCATGGCTAGGTGGGAGAAAGGAGTATCTAGTCACATATACTCTATATTTATTATAGTGTCAGATTTGCTTAGAACAGAGTTTCAATCAGCTATGACACCTTTCCCCACAGGATATCTTATACTGATATTCCACCGAACAGAGAAATGGTGTCCGAGTGGAAGGATTTGTATATTAGGAGGAAGGAGTAAGTACTCATAGAGATGGGGAGCAAAATGCTTTCAATTTCCACATCTACTGTTAGGGCAAGATGCTGCTTCAGTGCAAGACCAGCCAGGGTAAAGTGGCTGGTTCTGGAATCTTGAGAGCTTTCATGTGTGGTTTCTTCTACAAGTTCCTTGGTTCTGCAAATAAGTTTTGGGACCCAGTCAAGGTCTTGCTCTTTTTCTTCTCATCTTGTATCCACAGTTGTCTTAGGCTCAACACTGCATTCCCAGTGGCCTATATGTTCCCTGGTTGGGTCCCATGTGGCCTGTTTTCCCCTGGCTCCCTATCACCATGAAGCAAAGTACTACACTTGTTTGCTTGTTCATGTATTCATTCATTCCACAAGTTGTATAAGGGTACTGCCTTATACCCAAATTTTGGGCCTTTCCCTCCTACATTTTCATCACTTGTCAGGATGTAGAAGGAACTTGCTGACAGCAGGAGCAGGTTAGATTTTCTTTGTGTCTCGTAGTAGGTTTTGTAAAAATGGTCTCCTTGGAAACCTACTTACACATAAATCCTCATCTCAAAAGGCTTTTGAGACTGAAACACACTTCATTCTTCCTACAGCCACTTCAGAAACTGTGATACGTAAGTGTCCTTCCTGAGCAGGAAACCTAATATTCTCCTCTCTTTCTCAGGTCTCTGTGACCCAGATTTCAGTTATCTTTTGTAGATGAGCAGGTGTGTTATTCAGCATTCTATTATGATACAAATATCCAAGATTACATATAAGAAGGGAAGGTTTTCTTTTGGAGGAGAGGGTTTTGAAGGCTCATAGTTTTAAAGGTTCCACTCCATAATCAAGTGAATGAATTGCTTTTGAGTCTCTATTTTGGAGTGTGTGGTGAAGCAAAATCATGGTTTTTGTGTTTCACTCCAAAAGTGAGGACTGAGCACAAGGCCCCAGTAGATATATCTACACCCTAGCTTCTGCATGGCAGAAGAAGGGTCTGAATGAGTGTAACAGATAGAATACCAGGGCATCTATTATAAAACATGGGAATATGGAAGGGGAAAAGTTTCATGGGATCTTACTCCTAGACAGTGAACTATAAGCAACTAGTGATGGCTGGGAAAAAGAGAATTGGCCTCTTCCAGAGATGACATTCCTTATTGGTTGTGCAGTGCAGAATGGTCAACCTTAATACCCTATATACAAACAACAAGAATAAACTCAGCACTTTGTACTTATATATATATATTTGTGTATTCACAATAGTGTGTATGTAACAGCAATAATTAAAGAAAAAGAGGCTAAATTTGAGAGTGATTGGGGACATGTGAGGGACATGGATGAAGGGGACATGGGAAGGGCTAGAAGGAGAAAAGTGAAGAAGAAACTGAAATAATTCTATCTAATTAAAGATGTATAAAAAATAAAGTAAATTTAAAAGTGAAATCAAAGGATGTACCAGTGTCCTGCAGTCTCTTTAGGGCATACCTCCACTGACTTGGAGATTTCCCACTAGGTCTCATCTGTTACAGATGCCACAGCTACTTAGGGCTCTACTCTGGGAATCAAGCCTTCACCACATGGGCCATTAGGGGATGTTCTAGACTTAAGCTATGGTTAAAGATGATAAAAGTAGCACCAATTGCATACTGAGAGCTCAATAGACAGCTTTGGAGAGTGACCCTTTCATATTTCCCCACTATATGCTGTGAAACAGGGGAAAGGACTGTTCCTAAGATGCAGCAGGATTTAAACATAGGTTTGTCTGACTTGCCTCTAGGTGTCAATCAGATTCTTCTGGGTCCTGTCTAGTTGTATCCCTGAGTTCTCTGTGATGTAGAAGGAAGTGTAAACTCCCATGACTGATATGCAATGTGAACCATTCTGAATCTAGCCAGATATGGTCCCCCAGGGTGAGGAATTTGTGATTCACTGGAAACTACAGATAATTTTTAGCCATTATCATTGTTTTCCCTTTCTTACCTTAAATGAATCAAAGGACTAATTTGAGTACTCTTCTTTCTGCTTTACAAACTGCACGTGCCAATGCAGGAAGACCATCACTATTTATGTGTTGAGCTATCTCACAGGTACTCATTTGTAGAAAGCTCTTTATTCCAGAAGCATTTTCTCAAAACAAACAAATGAAACAAACCCTACTTAGATGTTTATAGTGCATGATGGTACAGTACCTGTGTGGTTCAAGAAGGTTATGCCCTCCCACTTCCTAACTGTTGGGGTTCCCTGCCTTAAAATGCCTATGAGAATATCTCTTCCTGTATTCCACTAGAAGTAACTTATTGCTTCAGGTATCCCAGTATCTTAGTTATTTTTCTATTGCTGTGACAAAACATCATGACCAAGACAACTTATAAAAGAAACATTTAATTTGGACTCATGGATTCCGAAGATTAGAGTCTATGACCATCATGACAATAATTAAGAGAGAGAAAGAGAGAGGAGGGAAGATGGAGATAGAGAGAGGGAGAGAGAGAGAGAGATGAAGGGGGAAGGGGAGGGGGAGGGAGAACTAACAGGGAATGGCATGGACTTGAGAAACTTCAAAGCTTACATCTAGTGACATAACTCCTTTAACAATGCCAAACCTTCTAATCCTTCTCACATAGTTCCACCAACTGAGGACCAAGTATTTAAACATTTAAGCCTGTGAGGATCACTCCTACTCAAACTACCAAATCCTACAAGCGAGTCCGTATCTATCAGCTTCATATTCTGGACACTCGAGAATTCATGGCGTTGTACCTTTGAATCTGTCTGGCCCAATATTTCTCTTTTGCTACAAAACTTTATCTTGTTTCATCAGCCAAACATCTCCTGTCTTCAATTCTTTTTCTGACTAACCAGCCCTTTACCCTTTTGCTCCACTTAAACTTGACTATCTCCCTGCTTCTACCCAGTAGCTTTTAAAGATTCTTTGTATGTCAGTGTCTTAGTTACTTTCCAATGGCTGTGAAGAGACACCATAACCAAGGCAACTTATAAAGAAAGCATTTAGTTGGGGAAATGTTTATAGTTGCAGAGAGTAAATCCATGACAGTTATGGTGAGGAGCATGATAGCAGGCAGCCAGACAGACATGGCACTGGAACATAGGCTTACATCTTATCTTTAGGTAGCAGAGAGAGAGAGAGAGAGTGATACTGGGATTTTGAAACTCCAAGCCCATTCTCTGTGCCATATGTACCTCCTCCAACAAGGCCATACCTTCTAATTCTTTCCAAATAGTTCTAGTAACTGGGAAAAAATATTCAAACATATGAACCTTTTAGGACCATGCTCATTCAAAGCACCACATTGTATTTCCTGGCCACAATAGGCTTGTAGCTATATCATAATACAAAATGCATTTAATCCAACTTCAAAAGTCCCCATAGTCTTTCACAGTCTCAACACTGTTTGAAGTCTAAAATTTCTTCTGAGTCTTAAGGCAATCCATGTGAAATCGAAAAACCAATTATATACTTCCAACATATAATGGTGTATGTCTTAGTTAGGGTTATCTTAGTTTTATGAAATACCATGACCAAAATCAAGTTAGAGAGGACAGGAATTATTCAGCTCACTCTTCCACATTGTAGCCCATCACTAAAGGAAGTTAGGACTGAAACTCAAGTAGGGAAGTATCCTTAAGGCAGGAGCTGATGCAGAGACCATGGAAGAGTGCTGCTTACTGGCTTACTCCCCATGGCTGGCTCAGTCTGCTTCCTTCCTTCCTTTCTTCCTTTCTTCCTCTTCCTTTCTTCCTTTCTTCCTTTCTTCCTTTCTTCCTTTCTTTCTTTCTTTCTTTCTTTCTTTCTTTCTTTCTTTCTTTCTTTCTTTCTTTCTTTCTTTCTTCCTTTCTTCCTTTCTTCCTTTCTTCCTTTCTTCCTTTCTTCCTTTCTTCCTTTCTTCCTTTCTTCCTTTCTTCCTTTCTTCCTTTCTTCCTTTCTTCCTTTCTTCCTTTCTTCCTTTCTTCCTTTCTTCCTTTCTTCCTTTCTTCCTTTCTTCCTTTCTTCCTTTCTTCCTTTCTTTCTTTCTTTCTTTCTTTCTTTCTTTCTTTCTTTCTTTCTTTCTTTCTTTCTTCCTTCCTTCCTTCCTTCCTTCCTTCCTTTCTTCTTTCCTTCCTTCCTTCCTTCCTTCCTTCCTTCCTTCCTTCCTTCCTTCCTTCCTTCCTTTCTTTCTCCCCCTCCCTCCCTCCCCCTCTCTCTTTCTTTCTTTAATTTTTTATTAGATATTTTCTTCATTTACATTTCAAATGCTATCCCAAAAGTCCCCCATACCTTCCCCCTGCCCTGCTCCCCAGTCCACCCACTCCCGCTTCCTGGCCCTGGCATTCCACTGTATTGGGGCATATGATCTTCGCAAGACCAAGGGCCTCTCCTCCCATTGATGGCCGACTAGGCCATCCTCTGCTACATATGCAACTAGAGACACAGTTCTGGGGATACTGGTTAGTTCATATTGTTGTTCCTCCAATAGGGTTGCAGACACCTTTAGCTCCTTGGGTACTTTCTCTAGCTCCTTCATTAGGGGCCCTGTGTTCCATCCAGTAGATGACTGTGAGCATCCATTTCTGTATTCACCAGGCTACTGGCATGGCCTCTCAAGAGATAGCTATATCAGGGTTCTGTCAGCTAAATCTTGCTGTGTCCTTATTACAAGTTGGAACATCTTTTGGGTATATGCGCAGGAGAGGTATTGCTGGATCTTCCTTCAGTCTGCTTTCTTATAGAACCCAGGCTCAGGGATAGTACCACACACTATTTAGGTCTGGGCCCTTCTCCATCAATCACTAATTAAAAAAATGCCTTACAGCCAGATCTTAGACAGTTTCTCAATGGAGGTTTCTTCCTTTCAGATAACTTGTGCTTGTGTCAAGTTAACATAAGACTAGCCAAAACAATGCAGAATATATATTACCTCCCCAAAAAGAAAAGAAAGGGATGGGGAACAGTGAAGAACTATTGGACCAAAGCAAGACTAAAAGTCACCCAGGGAAACTCCAAATCCTGTATCATTATGTCTAATGTTAAACCACCTAGTTGGCTCCTCAGATCTCCCACTTCTTTCCTGCATTGTTGACCACAATGAGCTTCTCTCTATGGTTCCATTCCATGTATGATGCTTTCACTAGCAGACAGCCCATGGATCTGGCATCTCCAACATCTCGAGGTCTCCAATGTAATACAGGCTTCACTTTCATAGCTTTATGCCATGTTCTCTCCTGGCCTCCATGCAGGGACTCCCCTGCTTCATGCTCCATATCAGCAGTTTTTCTTAACTACAAAGGAAGTACTCTTGTATCTCATTACTCTTTATCCTTCTTGACTCTAAAGCCAGAGCCACATGGCCAAAGCTGCCAAGTCCCTCTATTGTCTGGAACCTGGCATAAGATTTCCTTTATTGTTGCCTTCAGGAATTGCTACTTCCTTAGGCCATTTCACAACTTAGGGGACTACCTGAGTGAGGTCCTACCCCGAGAACACCATTTCCTTTATTCTATCTTGTATCAGGCCTTTCTTTAAACTTCACATCTCATTGAACACAAGAGCTGGCTCCAGCACCACATTCCCTGGTATTTCTTTTCTCCTCAAACTGTGCATTTTGTATTTCTTTTTGCCCTGCTTTCTCCCTTTCAGAGTGATTACTAATAGTCACATGACACAGTTAATACTCAGCTGTCTTGAAATCACCTCTGCCTGTGAGACTAGTTAAAAAACTCTTCAACTTAACCTCTGCCAGATTTTTAGGACAGGGTGGAAAGCACACATATTATTTGCTAAAATATTACAAGAATAACCTCTAACCCAGCAGCTAATATTATTTCCCTCTGAAACCTTTTGATCTAGACTTCCATAGTGTACATTTCTCTCAGTGTAACTGCCTTCCAAATTCCTACGTGAATGGTCTACTAAGCTCTGAATATAGCATTCATTCACTTTCATAATCCAAAGTTTCATAGTCAACATTCTTTCAATAAGCAGCGTGGTCAGGCCTGTCACAGCAATACCTCAGTCCCTGGTACCAGCTATTCTCTTAGTTACATTTCTATTGCTGTGAAGAGACAACATGACCAAAGCAACTTATGAAATAAAGCACTTACTTGGAAGTTTGTTTATAATTTCAGAGGGTGAATTCATGACCAGTGTGGAAACAGGTAAGCAGGCATAGCTTGAAGCAGCAGCTGAAGGCTTGCATCCGATTCACAGGTAGCAGGTGGAGAGAGAGAATGGTCCTGGTATGGACTTTTGAAACCTCCAAGGCTATATTCAGTGACACCCTTCCTCCAACAAGACCACACCGCCAATCCTCCCTAAAATAGTTCTACCAGCTAAAAACTAAGCATTCAAACACATAAGTCTATGGGAGCCATGTTTATTTAAACCACCAAAGCCAGCCAGAAATACATAAGCACAGTCAGATCTCTTTTTTTAATAATATGGCAGATCTCTGCTCAGTATTTTCTGAGTCCTTTGGGGGTCAACTGCACATTTATTTGACATATTGAACTTGTTTGCTTTCTACCACAAAAGCTTACTTTCACTTGGTTTTCAAGACTTGGCAAGTATTATATTCTCAGCCTGTGGCTTGTCTTTTAACTTACTGCCTGACACACAGGAAGCAGTTGATATTAGAAGAATAAAGGCATACACATTCTATACCTAATCTGTACAACCACTTATTTTTTCATAATCTAGTTTTAAAATCTGATGAAACATTTATTTAAACAAAGAACAGCCAGTGATAAAATGAGCACTCACATATTCACTCTCCAGTTATAGGGATAAAGTGTAACTTATCTGTAGGGGCCAGTTTATACATGTATAAGAAAAATATAAAAATAAAAAATGAAATAAAGACTTTCAAATTAAGTGACTACAAGCAAACATAGAAGAATGTTTAACCTCTCACTCGTACTATGTACGTGCTGACCCGCCATCCTTTTTTGCGCAGTGTTAGAAGAGGTAAGCAAAATCTAGGCACCAATGTCAGATGCTCACAGAGTGACAAAGGGAAAGATTGACTAGGAATTGCATTCAAGTTTCTCAAGTTCTTCACTTACAAAGGTCCCTTCTACATCTATTTCCATGGCAGAGGCAAATCACATGTACTGGCCTGGCCTCAAGGGGTTGGAAAATATAAACCTCCCACTTCCCAGGAGGAGAAAACATTTAAACATGCATGAACACACAAAGTACTCTTACAAAGTGATGGGATTTTCTTGTAGCTTTACCTCTGATTATTTTTTTTTGCAATGTCTACTTTTTTTAAAATTTTTAATATTTTTATTACATATTTTCCTCAATTACATTTCCAATGCTATCCCAAAAGTCCCCCATAGCGCCCCCCACTTCCCGAACCACCCATTCCCATTCTTTTGGCCCTGGCATTCCCCTATATTGGGGCATATAAAGTTTGCAAGTCCAATGGGCCTCTCTTTCCATTGACGGCCGACTAGGCCATCTTTCTATACATATGCAGCTAGAGACAAGAGCTCCAGGGTTCTGGTTAGTACATCATGTTGTTCCAACAATAGGGTTGCAGATCCCTTTAGCTCCTTGGGTACTTTCTCTAGCTTCTCCATTGGGAGCCCTGTGATACATCCAATAGCTGACTGTGAACATCCACTCCTGTGTTTGCTAGGCCCCGGCATCGTCTCACAAGAGACAGCTATATTTGGGTCCTTTCAGCAAAATCTTGCTAGTGTATGCAATGGTGTCAGCGTTTAGAAGCTGATTATGGGATGGATCCCTGGATACGGCAGTCTCTAAATGGTCCATCCTTTCATCACAGCTACGAACTTTGTCTCTGTAACTCCTTCCCTGGGTGTTTTGTTCCCAATTCTAAGAAGGTGCACAGTGTCCACACTTTGGTCTTCATTCTTCTTGAGTTTCATGCGTTTAGCACATTGTATCTTATATCTTGGGTATCCTAAGTTTTGGGCTAATATCCACTTATCAGTGAATACATATTGTGTGAGTTCTTTTGTGATTGTGTTACTTCACTCAAGATGATGCCCTCCAGGTCCATCCATTTGGCTAGGAATTTCATAAATTCATTCTTTTTAATAGCTGAGTAGTACTCCATTGTGTAAATGTACCATAATTTCTGTATCCATTCCTCTGTTGAGGGACATCTGGGTTCTTTCCAGCTTCTGGCTATTATAAATAGGGCTGCTATGAACATAGTGGAGCATGTGTCCTTTTTACCGGTTGGGACATCTTCTGGATATATGCCCAGGAGAGGTATTGCTGGATCCTCCTGTAGTACTATGTCCAATTTTCTGAGGAACCGCCAGACTGATTTCCAGAGTGGTTGTACAAGCTTGCAATCCCACCAACAATGGAGGAGTGTTCCTCTTTCTCCACATCCTCGCCAGCATCTGCTGTCACCTGAATTTTTGATCTTAGCCATTCTGACTGGTGTGAGGTGGAATCTCAGGGTTGTTTTGATTTGCATTTCCCTGATGATTAAGGATGTTGAACATTTTTTCAGGTGCTTCTCTGCCATTCGGTATTCCTCAGGTGAGAATTCTTTGTTCAGTTCTGAGCCCCATTTTTTAATGGGGTTATTTGACTTTCTGGAGTCCACCTTCTTGAGTTCTTTATATATATTGGATATTAGTCCCTTATCTGATTTAGGATAGGTGAAGATCCTTTCCCAATCTGTTGGTGGTTTTTTTGTCTTATTGATGGTGTCTTTAGCCTTGCAGAAGCTTTGTAGTTTCATGAGGTCCCACTTGTCAATTCTCGATCTTACAGCACAAGCCATTACTGTTCTATTAAAGAATTTTTCTCCTGTGCCCATATCTTCAAGGCTTTTCCCCACTTTCTCCTCTATAAGTTTCAGTGTCTCTGGTTTTATGTGAAGTTCCTTGATCCACTTAGACTTGACCTTAGTACAAGGAGATAGGAATGGATCGATTCGCATTCTTCTACATGTTAACAACCAGTTGTGCCAGCACCATTTGTTGAAAATGCTGTCTTTCTTCCACTGGATGTTTTTAGCTCCCTTGTCGAAGATCAAGTGACCGTAGGTGTGTGGGTTCATTTCTGGGTCTTCAATTCTATTCCATTGGTCTATTTGTCTGTCACTATACCAGTACCATGCAGTTTTTATCACAATTGCTCTGTAGTAGAGCTTTAGGTCCGGCATGGTGATTCCACCAGAGGTTCTTTTATCCTTGAGAAGAGTTTTTGCTATCCTAGGTTTTTTGTTATTCCAGATGAATTTGCAGATTGCACTTTCTAATTCGTTGAAGAATTGAGTTGGAATTTTGATGGGGATTGCATTGAATCTGTAGATTGCTTTTGGCAAGATAGCCATTTTTACAATGTTGATCCTGCCAATCCATGAGCATGGGAGATCTTTCCATCTTCTGAGATCTTCTATAATTTCTTTCTTCAGAGACTTGAAGTTTTTATTATACAGATCTTTCACTTCCTTAGTTAGAGTCACGCCAAGATATTTTATATTATTTGTGACTATTGAGAAGGGTGTTGTTTCCCTAATTTCTTTCTCAGCCTGTTTATTCTTTGTGTAGAGAAAGGCCATTGATTTGTTTGAGTTAATTTTATATCCAGCTACTTCACCGAAGCTGTTTATCAGGCTTAGGAGTTCTCTGGTGGAATTTTTAGGGTCACTTATATATACTATCATATCATCTGCAAAAAGTGATATTTTGACTTCATCTTTTCCAATTTGTATCCCTTTGATCTCCTTTTGTTGTCGAATTGCTCTGGCTAGGACTTCAAGTACAATGTTGAATAGGTATGGAGAAAGTGGACAGCCTTGTCTAGTCCCTGATTATAGAGGGATTGCTTCAAGCTTCTGACCATTTACTTTGATGTTGGCTACTGGTTTGCTGTAGATTGCTTTTATGTTTAGGTATGGGCCTTGAATTCCTGATCTTTCCAAGACTTTTATCATGAATGGGTGTTGGATCTTGTCAAATGCTTTTTCCGCATCTAACGAGATGACCATGTGGTTTTTGTCTTTGAGTTTGTTTATATACTGGATTACGTTGATGGATTTGCGAATATTGAACCATCCCTGCATCCCTGGGATGAAACCTACTTGGTCAGGATGGATGATTGTTTTGATGTGTTCTTGGATTCGGTTAGCAAGAACTTTATTGAGAATTTTTGCATCAATATTCATAAGGGATATTGGTCTGAAGTTTTCTATCTTTGTTGGGTCTTTTTGTGGTTTAGGTATCAGAGTAATTGTGGCTTCATAGAATGAGTTGGGTAGAGTACCTTCTGTTTCTATTTTGTCGACTAGTTTGTGAAGAACTGGGATTAGATCTTCTTTGAAGGTCTGATAGAACTCTGCACTAAACCCATCTGGTCCTGGGCTTTTTTTAGTTGGGAGACTATTAATGACTGCTTCTATTTCTTTGGGGGATATAGGGCTGTTTAGATCCTTAACCTGATCTTGATTCAACTTTGGTACCTGGTATCTGTCTAGGAACTTCTCCATTTCATCCAGGTTCTCCAGTTTTGTTGAGTATAGCCTTTGGTAGAAGGATCTGATGGTGTTTTGGATGTCTTCAGGATCTGTTGTTATGTCTCCTTTTTCATTTCTGATTTTGTTAATTAGGATGCTTTCCCTGTGCCCTCTAGTGAGTCTGGCTAAGGGTTTATCTATCTTGTTGATTTTCTCAAAGAGCCGGCTCCTTGATTGGTTGATTCTTTGAATAGTTTTTCTTGTTTCCACTTGGTTGATTTCACCCCTGAGTTTGATTATTTCCTGCCGTCTACTCCTCTTGGGTGAATTTGCTTCCTTTTGTTCTAGTGCTTTTAGGTATGTTGTCAAGCTGCTAATGTGTGCTCTCTCTAGTTTCCTTTTGGAGGCACTCAGAGCTATGAGTTTTCCTCTTAGAAATGCTTTCATTGCGTCCCATAAGTTTGGGTATGTTGTGGCTTCATTTTCATTGAACTCTAAAAAGTCCTTAATTTCTTTCTTTATTCCTTCCTTGACCAAGGTATCATTGAGAAGAGTGTTGTTCAGTTTCCACGTGAAGGTTGGCTTTCTATTATTTATTTTGTTATTGAAGATCAGCCTTAGTCCATGGTGATCTGATAGGATGCATGGGACAATTTCAATATTTTTGTATCTGTTGAGGCCTGTTTTGTGACCAATTATGTGGTCAATTTTGGAGAAGGTACCATGAGGTGCTGAGAAGAAGGTATATCCTTTTGTTTTAGGATAGAATGTTCTGTAGATATCTGCCAGATCCATTTGATTCATAATTTCTCTTAGTTTCTCTGTGTCCCTGTTTACTTTCTGTTTCCATGATCTGTCAGTTGGTGAAAGTGGTGTGTTGAAGTCTCCCACTATTATTGTATGAGGTGCAATGTGTGCTTTGAGATTTACTAAAGTTTCTTTAATGAATGTGGCTGCCTTTGTATTTGGAGCATAGATATTCAGGATTGATAGTTCCTCTTGGAGGATTTTACCTTTGATGAGTATGAAGTGTCCCTCCCTGTCTTTTTTAATGACTTTGGGTTGGAAGTCAATCTTATCAGATATTAGAATGGCTACTCCAGCTTGTTTCTTCATACCATTTGCTTGGAAAATTGTTTTCCAGCCTTTCATTCTGAGGTAGTGTCTATCTTTTTCTCTGAGATGAGTTTCCTGTAAGCAGCAAAATGTTGGGTCTTGTTTGTGTAGCCAGTTTGTTAGTCTATGTCTTTTTATCGGGGAGTTGAGTCCATTGATATTAAGAGATATTAAGGAAAAGTAATTGTTGTTTCCTGTTATTTTTGCTGTTAAAGTTGGCATTCTGTTCTTGTGGCTGTCTTCTTTTAGGTTTGTTGAGGGATTACCTTCTTGTTGTTTCTAGGGCGTGGTTCCTGTCCTTGTATTGGTTTTTTTCTGTTATTATCCTTTGAAGGGCTGGATTCCTGGAGAGATAATGTGTGAATTTGGTTTTGTCGTGGAATACTTTGGTTTCTCCATCTATGTTAATTGAGAGTTTGGCTGGGTATAGTAGACTGGGCTGGAATTTGTGTTCTTTTAGTGTCTGTATAACATCCGTCCAGGATCTTCTGGCTCTCATAGTCTCTGGTGAGAAATCTGGTGTAATTCTGATAGGCTTGCCTTTATATGTTACTTGGCCTTTTTCTCTTACTGCTTTTAGTATTCTATCTTTATTTAGAGGATTTGTTGCTCTGATTATTATGTGTCGGGAGGTATTTCTTTTCTGGTCCAGTCTATTTGGAGTTCTGTAGGCTTCTTGTATGTTCATGGGCATCTCTTTCTTTAGATTTGGGAAGTTTTCTTCTATAATTCTGTTGAAGTTGTTTGCTGGTCCTTTGAGTTGAAAATCTTCATTCTCATCCACTCCTATTATCCGTAGGTTTGGTCTTCTCATTGTGTCCTGTATTTCTTGGATGTTTTGAGTTAGGATCTTTTTGCATTTTACATTTTCCTTGATTGTTGTGCCGATGTTCTCTATGGAATCTTCTGCACCTGAGATTCTCTCTTCCATCTCTTGTATTCTGTTGCTGATGCTCGTATCTATGGTTCCAGATTTCTTTCCTAGGGTTTCTATCTCCAGTGTTGCCTCATTTTGGGTTTTCTTTATTGTGTCTACTTCCCTTTTTAGGTCTAGTATGGTTTTGTTCATTTCCATCATCTGTTTGGATGTGTTTTCCTGTTTTTCATTAAGGACTTCTACCTGTTTGATTAGGTTATCCTGTTTTTCTTTAAGGATTTGTAACTCTTTAGCAGTGTTCTCCTGCAATTCTTTAAGGGATTTTTGTGCTTCCTCTTCAATGTCTTCTACCTGTTTACCATTGTTCCTTTGTATTTCTTTAAGTGTGTTATTAAAGTCCTTCTTGAAGTCCTCTACCATCATCAGGAGATATGCTTTTAGATCCGTGTCTAGCTTTCCGGTGTGTTGGGGTGCCCTGGACTGGGCGAAGTGGGAGTGCTGGGTTCTGATGATGGTGAGTGGTCTTGTTTTCTGTTAGTAAGATTATTACGTTTACCTTTCGCCATCTGGTAATCTCTGGGGTTAGTTGTTGTCGTTGTCACTGTTTAAAGATTGGAGCAGAAGCTGTGTTCCACTCACCAGCAGTCTCAAAATCCTGTGGCGGGGGTCGTGGGTAGCTGGCGGTACCCCGGTGCTGGTCCAGCCGGAAGAGGCCTGTGGTCCTACTCAGGCCGGTTTTCTGCTTCTCTAACTAATGCAGTCTCAGGTCCCGCGCGCAATTGGATTGGAGCTGAAGCTGTGTTCCACTCTCCAGAAGTCGTAAGGTCCTGTGGCGGGTGTTGTGGGTAGCTGGCGAGTGTCAGCCGACCCTGCGCCCTAGCTACCCCGGTGCTTTTCTGACCGGAAGAGGCTTGTGGCCCTATGTAGGCCGGATTTCTGCCTCCCCAACCAGAGCAGTCTCAGGTCCCGCGTGATTGGACTGGAGCAGAAGCTGTGTTCCACTCACCAGCAGTCTCAAAATCCTGTGGCGGGGGTTGTGGGTAGCTTGCGGGTGTCAGCCGACCCTGGGCTCTAGCTCCCCTGGTGTTGATCCGGCAGGATCTTCCCTCTGATTATTAACAGTGTTGAACATCTAATTACTAATTTTGCAGACTGTGTCATCTGGTTCAGAACGGATTATATTAGGTATTGTCTGCATTGAGTCCTTTATATACTTTGGATATTGATGTTGCATTGCCTATCTGAGTTAAAACTGTTCTGGGGCTCACATTGTACTCTATTAGATTTCAAACTATTTTAATTACTTTGTTGTGTCCCAGTGTTTTTGTTGAACACCCCCTTCCCTCTTTGCATCTTTCTTGCTTAAGAAGTCCTGTTCTACCCTGAGAAAATAGCATTTTCTTTTTCAGGTCTAACTTTTTCACAGTTTGTCTTTATTTTACCTTAAATCACAAGCTGTGAATTAGTCTTATTTTCCCTAAATGCAGATAATGAGCCGTTTCATCACCCAGGGATCTCTTTCTTGTCTTTTCTGTGGTGTAGCAAACATTCCAGGGTGCCTTATTCCTTTCCATTACTCTGTGTGTCTATTCCTAGGCCAACCAAAACATCATCTTAATGGTTTCATAATTAAATACTCATATCAGATGGAACCAGCATGCTTCCTCCTACCTCTGTTCTTCAAGATGGCTTTGGCTATTTTGGGATCATTGTTCCACCTCGCAGATTCTTTCCGAACAGGCTCATCAAGTTCGACGAAGACTTTCGCTGGAATTTTGATTTGTTTATTCAACAACATTTATATGTCACTTATGGTGATCCAGACACTGTTTTTAGTCTTTAAAAGTACTTATTTGGTTAAAATATATCATTAGTTAATGAGGACTGCAACTGATTTGCTCTTGTCTTCCAGTGTAGGAACATAGCACAGAGCAAGACATCTTCAGTACTTCTGAAGAGGAGTCTATGATTTTTCTTTTAAATGCTGATGTTGATGCTTTAACTAGATTTATTTCTTGGGACCCTAAAGTTTTTGTATTTGTTGGAAAGTTTATATATTCAAATTATGGATTTTTCCTTTCTTAACCTCCATATTAATTCCAATGATTTCATTCTGGATGCTCTTGGGTTTCTTAGGGGATGAGCCCGCCTGGCCAAGGCTGCTGTTTCAATACTAGTGATGATGGCATGCTTCTTCTTCTTCTTCTTCTTCTTCTTCTTCTTCTTCTTCTTCTTCTTCTTCTTCTTCTTCTTCTTCTTCTTCTATTATTATTATTATTATTATTATTATTATTATTGTTGTTGTTGTTGTTGTTATTATATTTCGAAGGACATTTTTCAGGTTTCTTCTGGTGTCTAGTAGATTTTCACTCTCAGGTTGAGGAAACATCCATCAATTCTGTGTCTTGTAAGACATCTTCATGCTTACTTTTAGTTTTATTTCCTAAATTAGCATAGAGTATTTGATGCATGTCTCTGTTCATATAGAGATTTATGTACATTCCACGCCAGGCTAGGATGTGGAGTGCTCTCCTTCAAGACACCTTTGCACTGTCCATTGACAACCAGACTCTCTATATCTAGCCTTGGAGAGACATTAATTTGTTTTCTGACAGTGTAACTTTGTTTTAATTTTTTTTAGGAGTTCCATATGAGTGGTCCCATATCATATATAGCTATTTTAGACCAGCTTAAATAAAACAAAACAAAACACCCAAAATTCTCTCACTGTAATACCTGTAAACTCAGCTCTGTTTTATCAGCTTGCCCTTGACTCATATTCTATTGTATAAATATAGAAGTTTTTCTTGTTTTGTTTGTCTTCTGTTCACCCATGGAAGATAATTTAGAGTGTCCCCAGATTTTGGTGACTGTGATTAGAGGTGCTGTAAACATTTTGCACACCTTTGTGTGAACAAACATTCCATTTCTTCAGACAAATTCCTGTGATGCAGGTGTGTTTAACTTTGTAAGAAACTGCTAAGCTTTTCCAGAGTGGCTGTCCCATTTTCTGTTTTCAGGAGTGGACTGAGAATTGCAGGTTCCCCACTGGCACAAGTTTGTGGTGTTGCCCATTTTAAAGCCTCTTTGTGTTCCCTAGGGGGCACACAGTGGATCCATCTCATGACAGCTTTAACTTGCAGGTTCTTAATGGCTAATGATGCATACAGTTTGATGTTTTCTTTTCTTTTTTTAAATGTTTTTTACACTAGTGTACAGTCTCCTGGTAAAGTGTATAAATCTTTTGCCTGTCTTTAAATTGTGCCGTTTTTCTATTTCTGAGTTTTGAGAATTAAAGATGAATGTATTCTGAATACTAATACTCTGTAAGAGGTGTGCCTTGAGAAGTTTCCTTCCCAGTGTGGAGCTTGCCTTTTCTTTCTCTTACACAGTGTCTTCCACAGAGCGCATCCTCAACTTTGAAAAAGCCCAATTCATTATTCTCTTTTATAGACCACATTTTTAGTATCATGTGTGCAGATACCAAAGAATTGAGCCTTTCAATAACTGAACATGGCTTTTCTCTCTTATTTAAGCAGTCTTAAAAATTTAAATGGATTTTATACCTTATGTTTAGATCTATGGTATATTTCAAATTTGTTTTAAAATATCTGATGTATAAGTCTATAGTATTTTTTTCTGTATATGGCTGTCCTACAGCTCTCATACTTTTGTGGAATATATTTTTTCCCCTATTGAATGTTGTTTTCTGTTTCTTATTCTTTGTTGTTATTATTTTTGTGATGTGCTGCTGCTGCTGGTGTTGTGGTGTGTGTGTGTGTGTGTGTGTGTGTGTGCATATACATGTGTGCATGTGTGTGTAAGGTAAGGAGAGTGTCTTGTAGCTTAGGTAGGCCTTGAACTTGTGATCTTTGCTGTCGTTCCTGGCCTCCAGAGTAGCTGGGATGACAGGCATGTGCCAGCATGCCCAGTTGAAATAAGGTTTAATCTGTTAAGAATTAATTGTGTGGTTAATTTTCTAGGCCATGTGTTCATATCTCTGATTTTCTTTAATAACAATAGCACACTGTGCCTTAAGTCTTAAAGACAGGCCATGTAATTACTTCTACTGTCTTCTTCCACGTTGTTTGGAATACCCTGGTTTGTTCATTTCTCTATGAGTTTTTAAATCAGCTTGCATTCATTTACTGACATTGGTCCTGGAATCCAACCTGATTAATGTTATACCAGTAGTCCAATCTATACAGAGGTCAAGAATGCTTATTGAGTCTGGAGACTCTTGTTGATTGTATGCTTTTATGTCAGTATTTTCATTTTCGGCACTCAGATTTTACATGCTTTGGTGCGTGTGTAACTGAGTGTTTAATTCAGGAAAGGGCTGTTGTGAGTAGCACCCATTTGGTAATTTGTCTTCCAGCTGTTCATTGTTAGTATTTAGAAAATGATCGATTTTGTGTTTTTAGGTTTGTATATTTGCTAACCTTGCTTATCAGTTTTAGGAAGATGTTAAATAAAATAGAGCCCAGATAATTGTTGTCTATGAATAGGGACAGTTTGAGCTTGTCTTTTCTAAGACAGCCACTCTCTTCCTTTCCTCTTCCTTTCCTTCACCTTTCTTTTCTTTTCTTTCCTTTTCTTTTCTTTTCTTTTCTTTTCTTTTCTTTTCTTTTCTTTTCTTTTCTTTTCTTTTCTTTTCTTTTCTTTTCTTTTCTTTTCTTTTCTTTTCTTTTCTTTTCTTCCTTCCTTCCTTCCTTCCTTCCTTCTTTCTTTCTTTCTTTCTTTCTTTCTTTCTTTCTTTCTTTCTTTCTTTCTTTCTTTCTTCCTTTTCTTTCTTCTCTACTTCTCTCTCTCTCTTTTTTGCCTTATTAAATTGACTAAAACTAAAGAAAAAGTATCAGTCCTATTTCTATAGATTTATCTTTGTGTATGTGTATGTGTGTGCCAGTTCCAGGGAACACAGAGAAGGTTTCAGATTCCCTGGAGTGGAGGTCAGACGGTTGTGGACTTCCTGACTTGGCTGCTGGGGTTTCAACTTGAGTTGAGTGCAAGCAAGCACCTTTAACCATTGAGACATTTCTCCAGCTCCTGGCTAACACTTGTAACATGATGCCATTTTTACCTTATTGTCAGTTTTAGGGGCACATGTTCAGTCTCAGGCTTGTTAAGAATTTAGTTGGGGACATTTGTTGATGCCTTGTGTCACAGGATGTACCTTTTCATTCCCAGTTTACTGAGAATTGTAAAGTTTATTTTATTAACATTTTATTTCTACCTTTATGTGCATGAGCGAGTCTCTATGTGTGCCTGTGGCATGTGTGTGTAGGTGCTGGTGGATCCTCTGGAGCTGAGAATTGAACCCTGATCTGAAAGAACAGCAAGTATCTCTAATCATCGAGTCATCTTTTTAGCCCCTATTTTTCTTTTTCTTTTTTTGTATATCTTTATGTGTGTGTGTGGTCTGATGTGTTTACATGTTGACACATTTAATCTACTGTTTATAATATACGTGCATATATAT
The DNA here is from genome assembly GCF_978045245.1 of Mus caroli. Lineage (NCBI taxonomy): Eukaryota > Metazoa > Chordata > Mammalia > Rodentia > Muridae > Mus > Mus caroli. Next base: position 92,392,870 of record NW_028227262.1, read on the forward strand.
ATATATATATATATATATATATATATATATATATATTAGTGTTATTTGGCTTTCCCAGCCTTGATGTGAAGGTTTGGGTCTTGTCCTGTTGTAACTTGTTACGCTGTGTTCAGTTGATATCCCTGGGAGGCCTGCTCTTTTCTGAAGGGAAACTGAGGAACAGTGGTTCTGGGGAGAGGGGAAGGTGAAGGAGGCAGAAATTAGGAGGAGTGCAAGGAGGAGAAACTGTGGTCCAAATGTATTGAAAACAAGACAAAAAGTTTTGGAAAGAAATAAAGAATATAACTTTTGGCCCAAATATAATAAATGTTTTAAAATCTGTGTTCATGCGGGATTTTGGTCCATAGTTTCTTTTCCTTGTTCTGACTTTGTGATCTTTGAACTGCACCGGGAAATTTCTTTTTTTGTTTCTGTGTTCCACAAGAGATTTTTGTCCAATTGATGTCCTTTTTTTTCTTAATGACTGATTTCTATAATTCTTCAGTGAGGCTTTGGGGGGGGGGCTTGTAGTGTTTGTTTTTTGAGATTTTATCAAAAAATTCAACTTCTTTAAGAGCAGTGGGACAGTTTCAGTTATGTATTCCACCGTGGATTAGTCATGTTGACTTGAAGTTTGTGAGTGAGTCCATTTCATTGAGATTTGGAGACTTATTTGTGTAGAACGCATAACAGTAATAGCTTATTATCTTGATTGTGTGCAGGGTCTGTGCTGATAGTCCCTTATTTTATTCCTGATATTTGCAAATCCTAGCTTAATTGTCATAACACATGAGCTATTATTGTATGTTTATTAGTTTTCTTGATCTTCAATAATCCAGTTTTAGTTTAATTGATTTTTTTTCTTGTATTTCTGTCTGCAGTTCTATTGGGTTTTGCTCTTTATTATTTCTTTATTTTTCTACATTTGGCTTTAGTTTGCTTTTCACTTTCCTAGCTTATTATTTTTTCTTTCTTTCTTTTTTTTTTGCCTAAGAAGACATTTATTTCTGTTTTTTTTTTCTTTTCCTGCCTCATACAGGTTGTTCAAACATTTAAAACATTGTTTTATTTAGTTTGCTTTCTTTGTAGTGGTTTATTGAGATTTGTCTCCCTCCATTTCAAGAGTGTTCGTTCTTCATTTGTAATAGTTGCTTAAGGTCTTTGACAGATAATTCTCTCAATTTTATCCACTCAGCATTGATGCTAATTATCCATTCCAATGCATCTCAAGATCAGTCTTCTTTATAAGCAAAATTTTAAACTTTAGTTTGAATACTTAAAATTTTATTCGATGACAGTCTTATTTAAATTCTATGCAAAATATTGATTTTTGTTATTGTTGATTGTGAGCCCGAGTGTATACAAAAAGACGAGTCAAGGGTTAATTTCATTTGCAGAAATCTTGTAGGGGCTCTGTCCCATACACCTCTTGGTAGCACCTGGGATGAGCCCTGTTCATCTGTTAGCTCAGGGCCTGAAGTCTTCGTATGTTATTCAGAGTCATGTCACTCGTGCTGCTACTACTACTAGCATAAGATTTTGCTTCTCCAAGCGTCTCTCTTTCCTTTAACACCAGTCCCACAGTTTACCTCCCCCAGGGTCTCCGTGTAGCTCACTTAGCAGAGAGATGGAGCTTCATGTGTCTGTGCCAACCCTTCTTCAGATGGCATGAATGCCAGGCCAAGAGGCAGAAAACACACACAGAGAAAATGCAGTGTGGGTTTACCTATTCTTTGGAACTGTAGCTCCTTTCTCAGAGTCTTAGGGGCCTGAGGCTGTAAGATGGTGGTGTTGCATCAAAGGAAATGAATATGTCATGGTTTCCCATGGCCTGAGTGTCAGGTGACCCATTTCCCATTCTTGTGCCAGAACTGAGAGGATTAGCGTGGAACTCTATCTATTCCTGCGGATATGTTATGTAGCTGCCCTGAGATAAGGCCAGATTACATTACAGGAAGATATGTAATGGCCACCACTGACTTTATGGTACTTTTAATTCTTGTCTTTCCCCATGCATCCTACCTGCTACTGTTAGCTGTAGCCTTCAAGTGCATACTCCATGTTTTCCTTCTAGATTTTATAGCTGTTCTCAGTGGGAGAGACAAAGCCAATGTACTTACTTCATCTTGCCTCCAATCAGACCTTTTCTCTTAGATTTTGTCTCGTTTATTTCTTTTCCTTATGAGTAGGTATTAAATGTCTTCAAAAATGCTTTCTGGGTTTGTTGAAATGATCCTTTTTGTCTAAGAAATTAACATCCAGATTAATATTTTTTTGGTTGTAGTATTATTATATTTCTGTGACCATTTATGATGTATACAATCAATATTTTGAAAAATTAATTTTGGGGTTAGCATACAAAGCAGTGAGTGTCACTGTGATATTTTCATCCCTCCATATCACTGTGTTTTGTTCTTACTGCCCTAGGACCTCTTAAGCCTTCATCTGGCCTTGCCAGTCTCTTCCCTTTCCCCAGACAGTCCTGCATAAATCCATTCCCTCCCTCATTCCCTTCCCCTTCCATTTGGCCTCTCCTTTCCTTTTTTCATTATAATTTTTCTACTTTCTGCTTTTGTGTCACCCTTCCCCAGACACACATTCTAGGTTCTGGATATGAGTGAAATGTCATATTTGTCCCTATGAGTCTGGTTTGTTTAACATAGCATACCAGTCTCCAGTTCCCTCTATTTCCCTTCGAGAGTCATGATCTTACTATTCTTTGCAGCTGACTATAGTTCTGTGTGGTACTTGTTCTGTCTTTGTTGTTCACGCATTGGCAATTACCTGGGCTCGTTCTACACTCTGGCTGTTGTAGACAGTGTTGCAGGAGCCAGGGTGCGTAGGAATCTCTGCTCTGGTTTACAATCCTTTGGCTTTAGACCCAGAAGAGGGATTCCCGTATTGCACAACAGTCCTGCTTTTGTTATTCTGAGGTTCTTCCATGCTGGCTTCCATAGTGGCTGCCCCAGTTTACACTCCCATGGGCTGTATATAAAACTCTTCTTTCCCTCTGTCAGAATTTGTTGTCTTTTGAAAAACAACTTTTTAAACATTTTCTAATATTTTACATGATATTACTTTACTTACAGTTAAGATTAATATGTCATTTTTCTTTCTTGTGTTGTTCTCTCCAGTTTTGGAGGCTTCTCTTCTAGTATTGTTTGAATGTATTGAATAATTTGCTTCTTGATACTTTACAGAAGTTAACTACAATACCATAGTATTATATACTTTCTTCTGTTGTATGTGTGTGTGTGTGTTTCATCGTTTTGTTACAAAGTCAATCCTTTATAGGGTATAGGTTTATTAGATATCATTCCTTTTATCTATTTTGAGTATGCTTTTTTAAATTAAAAATGATGATTGATATACATATGTCTGTTTGTGTGGGTGATGGTAGTGGTGTGTACACGTATGTGGACAACTCAGAGGACCACTCTGTGAAGTTATTCTCTCCTGAGTTCTGGGATCAAACTCAGCTCACCAGGTTTTTATGGCAAATGCCTTTACCTTTTGAGCCATCTTGCTTGCTCTTCCAGAGTATATTTTGATATTATGTTGTCCCCCCTAGAAACTTGTTCATTTTAACCATTTTTGACTTGACACGAAGTTACCTATAGATTACAATAAATATAGGTAAAGATGCTCGTGAGTGTGTGTGTGTGTTGTATTCTATTTTAAGTTTTTAGTCACTCTCAGTTGGTGACCATCTTGCAGATGCTCTGAGAACCTTTTTTGCTAGTTCCCCTTGCCCTTAGAAAAGCTCATACTTCAGAAAATTGTCAGGTGGGGGCCATTATCCATTGTCCATGAGGTCCCTTGATTCATAGCTTCTTTGCACAGTTGAAAGGGGGCTATCTATTGTGTGGTTCTGGATCCAGTAGAATGCCTGCAATGTCTATTATATTCTGGAGACTATTTTGAGTGATGATGACTTCCCTGTTATGACCAAAATGTGGCATTATCCATCCTATTCACTTGCAAATTGAGGCCAAAATTATTCTTAAATCATGAAAAGACTAAGTACAGTGAGTTTCTTTTTAAAATAATCTTCCTTATGTGCCCCTACACACTGGTTTTAAGGGTTTCTCTGTGCCTGTGCAGTGGTAAGCCAATTTTCTCACTTCATAAGAGCTTGACACCCAGTGTAAAGGAGTGCTGGCTTGGAAGACAGCCACACAGAGATTGATGAGCGTTAGATGACTCTTCCAAGAGTTGCCTGAAAGACCCTTCCATCATTAATTTCCAGCTGAGCTGTGTGCTGTGGCGCACTCAGTCTTCTGGATCTGTTTCTTGCCTGATCCCTAATGAACTGTGTTCAGGGTCCCCATCAAGGCCTCGGAAAGGAAGTGGTTGAACTGAGTTCATGCAAGGCTGGTGATGTCTAAAATGGCTACTCACCCACGCTATTGGGCCAGAAAGAACCTCCTGAAGGATTTAAAGGAAATCATTGACTTCCTAAGACTAAGGAAGGGGGTGGGGTGCTGTGACTTTAGAGTCTTAAGTTGTAACTTGGGCATGGTGGGATCCCACTGTCCAGAAGAGAAGCTGAATCTTGCAAGGCCCAGAATGGGTGGTCAAGGGCGCATCAGCACATGAGCAGCCTCAGAAAGTCAGCACATTTTAATAGTCATCTTCCATGGAGCAACAAATGAAGAGCTCGGATTTCCTCCCTGTAGTCTCTCCCTTGGCTCCTGTAACCTGGCTGGAGCCTAGACAGAGCTGCCAGGCTGTTGCTATGTATGTTGATGCTCCCAGGGAGTCTGAATCTTCTCAAAGGTAGACACTGATTGCTCTAAGCACCCAGAGGAGTGCTTAGAAGCTCTCACATAACGACCAGTTTCCTCCTAGGACCCAGAACGCTGAGTAATGTTCTTCACTACTGGAAATTCTTCTGAGTGCTTCTTGCTCTCCTTTTCTGCCAACCTCCCTTGTCTTCATAAAAGTCTGGGCTTCTGGAAGTTGTCAATGGAGGGACATTGTTCCTAGGAACCATTAGTTCACTCTCCCCATCCACACCTGAGAAGGGGGTTGTCCTGGAGAACATGAGCCCCGATAATCTATCATAGCTCTGTGTGTCTGCAGTTGTGTTCCAGACAATCTCCTGTCAGGGCCACACTAGCCTGCAGTACCACAGGATGCAGGCCTCTACTATGCCATCATGCCTGGCTATGTGAATGGCTCACTCTTGGTTTCTAAGCCTTGTAGTTGTCCAATGCAAGGGGAAGGTTGTGAGAGATGTTAGTGAGTGCCAAGAGGCATCCCGGTGGGAATGGCCCTTAGTTCTATGCTTCTGTTTTTCTTGACTTAATTGTGATGAATTTGATCCAGAAAGCCTTAGAGTTTGGCTAGGAGATAAGATCTGCTTGAAGGAGTAAAGACTTTGGACTCAGACAGTTGTGAGGTCAAATCAAGCTGCTTAAGAAGGTTCTTTTTGGATTATAAAGGTAGATAGTCTTGTGGAGTCCCTTTTTACTAGGAGGTTTTAAAGATCCCCATATGCACTTTGGCTAGTGTAGTGTCACAACTGCTGGGAAGAGCCTGCTGAGTTGTCCACAGTAACTGTCTGTACCCCTCAGGACTTTGCTTGACCTTTTTAGGTTTCTATGCTACTCATCAGGATAGTGATGCCTGTCTTATGGGGTGCTACAGGGTGGCAGTGAGAACGAAGATTTGGACAAGGCACAGTAGTAACCATGGGAATGGGTACTTCCACCTTTTTTCCAGGACCTCTCTTCCTGGATGCTTCTGTGGTGGGCCTGCTACTTGAGAGTCCATCCTACATCCCTCTCCAGCATCTTCTGCTAATCCAGTAGTTCTTTCTAAACTGCCTTGGAATGTGGCCTCTGCTTGCCCTGCAGAGTGAAAGAAAGATCCCTAGGGACATAGACAATCATTTGTGCCTCAGAGAGGCATCATGGTTGCCAGGCAGTGGGAAGGCCCAGGAGTTTGGGGACTAGAAGGGAAGAACCACATAGGCTGAATGAAATTCTTGTTTGGAATAGGTGACCTGAGGAGCCTTCCACATGGGTTCCTGGAGTGTCCATGCCTAATCCTGCTCCAGATAGAAATAAGACCAAAGAACCTGGTTATCCCACAGCCTGGCTTTGAGGGGGAGGTTTTCTTTTCTTTTTCTTTTGGATCGGGGTGAAGGTCCACAGGCCTTTGAAACATCAGCCCTGGAGTAGGCACTAATTCTCCTATTACTTCATCCTGTACTGGAACTTCATGACTGCTTTTGCTATCTGGGTACCATGGGGAAAACCACCTGAGTTTTAGTTTTCTTACATATGGAATAATCATACCCATCTCTGGAAGCTTCTGATCCTTTGAATAAATGTTCTTTGGATACCATGTACTTCAGTTATCTGAGATGTACTCACCCACCCATGAGCATTCCTTATGTCACCAGACTCTAAAGAGAACATAACATCTGCCTCTCTGGGTCTGGAGAAGCCCTTTCTCTTCACAACCCTATTAGTGAAGGCTTATGGTCTGTTCCTTTTTGTTTTCTCCCATTAGGATCTAATGGCTTAGAACAAAGTTCTGCGTAGTCACTGTGGGGCAGCAATCTGAGAGCAGCTTATCTAGAAGGTTTTGTCTTAGAGTCTGTCTGAGGCCACGTTGAGGATATCACAAGGGCAGCATTCAACAAGTTACATTAGTCTAGATGGGGCTGGAGGACCTGATTCCTAAGTGGCTCAGTCTCATAGATGGATACTCTTTGGTAGGAGGTCTTAGTTCCTCACCCTGTGGATGGTTCACAGAGCTGTTCCAGCAGTTGCTATGGTGATTGTTAGCGTTGCTTCCTGAAGCTTGAGAGCAAGTGATCAGAGAGAATGAGGTGGGAACAGAAATTGTTCATAATGAGCTTTGGGAGTTGTGCATTGATTATTTCCTATTGTTTGGTCAATCATGCAGGGATGTCTGGGCTTGGGAAAGGGGTTTACAAGCTGGGTCATGTTTCCTGGGGGCCATCTTGGAGGTTGATACCATATATCTTTTACCCCACAAAATCCTGCCTAAAGTGACAGATACACAGTTGTTTATGGTGTCTTCCGGTGGCCTTCTTATCTGCCAGCCTTGTGCTAGGAGCTAGGAATGTGGGTGTGATGAGGAAACACACATCCCTGTCTTGCAGAGTCTGTATGAAAAAGATATACAGTAAACTGCCTATCCCATAAGTCCTTATTAGTTTACAGTTCTCATGGGAATGATTAAAGAGATGGGTGGAGAAGGGGGGAGAATGAGGACATGTAAGGAGGGACCAGGTGTAGTCTGGATGCAGCTTCCAGAGGAGATTTGTTCCTCTGATCACCCTAACACTTCTCCAATCTGGTGAGCACAATTTTGACCATTTCAATGGTCAGTTTTAAATGTTAACTTGTCACTACCTAGAATCACTGGGAGAGAAGAGAGATTCAGTTGAGGAATTACTTAGATGAGACTGATCTGTGGGGGAATTGTGTTGATTGTTAATTAATTTGGGAAGACATTATGGGATGCACCACTCTCTAGGAAGAGGGTGCTGCACTACATAGGATAGGAGAAAGCTGGAAGCAGTAAGCAGGTGGCATCATGGGTACATTGGTTTCTCCCTGCTCCTGAGTATAGATTTGATACTTAAGTTCCTGACTTGACTTTCCTGTCACAATGAATTGCAATCAGAGTTGACACTAGAATGACCATCTTTTCCTTCACACATACCCTCCTCAGATTGAGAAACCCTCTGGAAAGAGGCATCACCTAGCTACAGGTCAGTGTTGTAATCCAGAGTGAGGTGAATGACTGTGAGCTGTCACTGGTGGAGACCTGCTTTCCTCATGTATGCTTAGGGAGAGAGAGAGAGAGAGAGAGAGAGAGAGAGAGAGAGAGAGAGAGAGAGAGAGAGAGAGAGAGAGAGAGAGAGAGAGAGAGCACACAAACAAGGTGAAGGCAGAATGCAGTGCACCATAAGACAAAGGGGTTTCTCTGCCTTCCTGATCCTGTTCCTAGAGGCCTTGATCCACTGTGGATGGGTTTCCAAAGCAGCATTGAAGAAACTCCACTTCCAACCCTAGGCCAAAGCCATGGTCTGGAAGAGCCTCAGCTACCATTCTATGTGAGCGACTAGGGTTCCTTTGCCTGGGATCAGCCATGCCTGTGACAGTGCAGATGATAGCATCTGTCACCTCGGCTTCTGCTGGCTGTCATTCATCCTTCATTAGGTACAGCAATGCATGTTATCCTCCCTCCCTCCATTGTACCCCACCTCAGGCCTTTCATACTGACCATTCCCTCAGCTTTTCTCTCTCACAAACTTTCTACTAATGCATTTTGATAGAATTTGGAAAAATAATGAAGTTGGGGCCAGGAAGATGGATTACTCATTGGTTAAAGCACTTGCCCTGAAAGTGTTAGGACTGGGTTTTGGATCCCCAGAACTCGTGTGACTGCCAGGTGGATGTGATGGCCTAGCCTGATGCACTTTCAGATTGGGAAGAGGGCTTAGAAGACCTCACATAGAATGGTTTACATGGGACAGGCTGGCTGGCCAGACTAGCTACAGCGCAATCTCTGCTTTGATTGAGAGAACCTGTCTCCATGCATCAAGTGGGGTGTTAGAAGAAGGTTTCTGCCCTGAGTTCACTCACACATTTGTCTGTACACACGTAAAACATGCATGCACACCACACATGCACACATGGAAACGAAAAAGACTCCAATGATACTTAAGAAAAAAAAGTACAAATTAGATTCCCGTGTTTCAATTATAGAGCAGTAGTTCTCAGCCTGTGGGTTGTGACTCCTTTACAGGTCAAATGACCCTTTCACAGGGGTCATCGAAGAACATCAGAAAACACAGATATTTAGATTATAATTCACAACAGTAGCAAAATACAGTTATGCAGGTTGGGGTCACCACAACACGAGGAACTGTATATGAAAGTGTTACAGCATTAGGAAGGTTGAGAATCACTGGATTAGAGGCTCTGGAGGTCCCTGTGTCCAGGTTTCTTTCCTTGACAAGAGTGACTTTTTCCCCCACCTTTTTTATTCTAAGTTAATTTTTATGACATAAAGTTATAGGTGCCAGCCATACAGATTGTCTTTGCCTTATTTCATGGGCAAGCTTATGTGTGGATGACAAAGCTTTCTGGCGGCCGGGCGGTGGTGGCGCACACCTTTAATCCCAGCACTCGGGAAGCAGAGGCAGGTGGATTTCTGAGTTCGAGGCTAGCCTGGTCTACAGAGTAAGTTCCAGGACAGCCAGGGCTACACAGAGAAACCCTGTCTTGAAAAACCAAAAAAAAAAAAAACCCAAAAACAAAACAAAAAAAAAAGCTTTCTGGCTTAGAGCCCCTATTGCTGTGATAGAGCACAACCAGAAGTAACCCGAGGAGGAAAGGGTTTATTCCAGCTTCCAATTCCATATCACAATCTGTCACTGAGGAAAGTTAGAGTAGGAGCTCAAACAGGGCAGATACCTGGAGGCAGGAGAAGAGGCAGAGGCCATGGAGGAATGTGACTTACTAACTTGTTCTTGATTTACTCAGTCTGCTTTTCTATATCATCCAGGTCCTGGATGTGCTGTCATACTCTTCAGGATGGACCTACCTATATTAATCATCAATTTAAAAATGTACCATTGGCATGCCCATAGGCTGGTCTCATGCACTTTTTCTCAACGGGGCTTCCCTCTTCCAAAATGATGCCAGCCTGTGTCACATTCACATAAAAAAAATGATCCAACCAACCCTCTATTTTCTCTTTGTTAATGACAAGACAAAAATAACAGAGCTGAACTTGCTGGGTCCTGGATGCCCCTGGAACTAGAATCTAGGGCACTTTGAACCCACTGCCATGCATGATTACTGAGGTCATACGTGCGATCCATGGTGAAGATAAGTGAGTGCTCTGAAAGGGTTCATACTTTTCTGAAACACGTGTGACACTCATCTTTTCCTGAATGACTCATCAAAATGAATGCTGTAGTGATGCCAAGGGTTCCCATGATTTGTTTTTGTTTTTGTTTGTTTGTTTGTTTGTTTTTCATCTGTGCTGTACCTTTCTGATAGGGAAGAGTCATGACTTAATTTTATATGCAAAGGAGGAGACCCACAGAGGACCAGTAATTCAGCAGAGGAATCTGGACTCTAAGTTTGGCTATCTGACTTGAAGTGCAGTCTTTCCACTGCTGTGGTAGAAAATGGCTTCAGAGGATGGGAGAACAATCACAGGAGTATTCTTTCTTTTGATGCAGCTGCATTTAGACTCTGATTTGGGCATTTGTTAGCGAGGGAGGTGGAAGATAGCAGGAAGGTGAAAAGAAGGGCTTAGACAAGACGTGGGTAGCCAAGGTAGCAGCTCAGCCTGTTTCAGGAAAGGACAGCCCAGGAAAGCATGCAGATATGTGAGGACAAGGTCAAGGACTTGGAGACAAAGTTGGGAAGTGGGGTGAGGTCTCCTTGGGCAGGGATTTATTACCCAGGCTTTGGCTTGCCCATAAAATAGGCTAGGAGGAGGCTTCAGTCCACAGCATAGGACCTAATGGAGGACTGCAAACTCAGATGCAGCAGCCAGGCAGTAACACAACTTAGGCACCAGGTGGCTTAAGAGTTGTTGGGTGGGGCTTTGTGCCAGGCACTCTTGAGAATTCTTGGGATGTAGAGAGCGAGACTGCAGGAAGCTGTCTCCAGGGAGCATACATACTCAGGTTGTATGATTAGAGTTGAAAAATACATATGCAAATAAGCAAAGATGCTAATTCTAGACCTGGTGGAGGCTGAGACAGAGGGTGGTCAGGGCAGTCCCTCTGGAGGCAGGCGTTTTGAGTTGAGTCCTAGAAAGTAAGAAGGAGGCTTCTGTTGAAGGTAATAACTGTAAGAGGTAGCAGCTTGACAGCTAGAGCCAGAGCCAGAGCCAGAGCCAGAGCCAGAGCCAGAGCCAGAGCCAGAGCCAGAGCCAGAGCCAGAGCCAGAGCCAGAGCCAGAGCCAGAGCCAGAGCCAGACTCTGGGTTACACTAGCTATATTGCAATCCAGCTCAGCTACTTACCAACTCTGGCTTAGAGCTGGTCATCTAGTGTCCCTGTTGTCCTCAGTTAGCTCATTGGAAAAGTGGCACTGTTAATAGCAATACTATCAGGGTTGTTGGTGAAATTGTCAGACATACTATATGGTTAGACTGATGCCTGGCACAGGGAAGGGCTGGTATGAGAGGCCAGTGCTCCTGAAACACTTTACACCACTGCTGTAGGAAATACTGGGAGCTGTATTTGGCAAATGTGAGAGACAGAAGGTTGACCAGTATGGATGGAACCTAGAGCCGTCGAGCAGGAAGGAGTCCAGAGGCACCACCCACTTAGTGAGACGTGTTGGAGGCCTACACCAGGGAGACATGTGCTCCATGTCACCTCTGAACTGGAACTCTTGGGCTGAGGCCAGGAGACAAGCCAGGAGAAGGGCTGGGAGATAGAGTCTATTTAACATGTGAAACCATTATGATAGAGTATAGGAGAGAAGGAAGAAAAGAAAAGAAAAGAAAAGAAAAGAAAAGAAAAGAGTCACATCCTATTGTATCCAGTCAGCTCCTCTAGGCAGCAGTGGGAGGAGAAGATGGGGCCACTTTCTGAGATGGAAAACCTGGGGGACCACAGGCTTGTGGGGAAAGTAGCCTGTTTGTTTTAAGAGCCCTGCTGCCCATCCCTGGAAACTACAGCAGGGAGCTGGAATGAAGCAGGTGTGGACAATAGGGATTCATGATACCCTGGGGGAGTCTTCCAAGCAAAGTTATGTCCTTTATTTTTAAGTGTCCTGCCTGCAAACCAAATACCTGCTTCTAGTTTATGACTCCCAGATGGTCCCTAATCGTCCATGTGGCCAGAAGATAAAGTGGCAAGCTGAGGACAGTAAGCCTTAAAGCGTCCCCTAGGAAAGCTTCGACTTGTGGACAGAGAAGGGAAGTCCCAGTAACATGGGGCATCTTTATCCAGGGCTCTGAGTCTTTATGCGTGGGTCTGACTTTCTCTTCCTATTCAGCAGCCCTTTCCTTAGTGACTCATGTGTGTTGAGCCTGTGCTAGACTGGAGGGAGTGGCTGTGCCAAGGGAGGCTCTGTCTAGTGGGCATCTGAGTTCCTGCCCAAGGGTGTGATGTTCTGTGCCCAGCTTCGTTTGTTTGATGCGGTTTGATCTCCTCAGCCCACGGCCAGTTGGTAATGATGTGGTGATTTATGCTTCTGGACATAACATTGCTGGCAGCGCATGCCTGAGCTGATGTCTGGGAGGGCTGTGTGTGTGTGTGCACGCACATGTACTAGTTCTCAAAAACTCAGGGTTTTGCAAGAAGCTGGAATCAAAATGGAGCCACATAAGGTTAGTCCTAGCGTGTGAAATTGAGTTCTAATATCAGATCTGAGGGGCTCCTTGTGCGCATGAAACTTTGCATCTTGCTGGTGACCTATTTAGGTGGGCCGTGATCTTGCAGCCTAGCTCCTTTCTATCAATGTGAAGTGCAAGAATGTCACCATTCATCTCATCCTTGACTTCAAGGGAGTTTTTTTCTGCTCACACACACATAAGTATCTATGCTTAGGTCAGAATATTGTGCTGATAACAATTCTTTTTCTCATGAGATTGCTGGAATTCACGGAGCAGTAGCCACACAGATAAGTGCCTGTGTTTCTCAATTGCACAGAAAAGCATGCCCCGTTCTTCCTATCACTTTCCTAGGCATGCTTTAGTTTCTCTCAAGCCTCCCTCCCCACCATGTGACTGCTTGTCCATTTGTGGCTGCCCTCCATGTTGACTTAGCCAAAGAGCAGGTTTTTCTCTTTCCTTTCTTTTCTTTTTCTTTTGTTCATCTTCCTCCTCCATACAGATGCTGAGTTTTTTCTTTTCCTTTTGGCTTGCCATTCTAGGATTTTTCCTTTTAAACTCTAATAAAATTGCTCCCCAGCTTCAAAATATTACTGAAGTAAACTGACAGGATTGAATATTGAATTCTATAGCATGTATTTTCTATGTCCGGGGGTTTCCAGTGAGCTCTTTGGATGCACACTTGATATTTCCTGCTTGAAGTTGGTTATGTCCTTCAGCTCTCAGGACTCAGAATATGAGTCCCAGGGCATGACACAGGAACTTATTAGAAATAAAGACTCTCACACATGGATTTTAAAACTTTCCACAGACGGTCCTTTGTTAGTTAAGCTTGCCTGTTTTAGAGGCTTATTAACGTATGATGTAGAAGATGATCCCTGTGCACTAAAAAAGACTGACTATTGTGGAACTTGGATTAGCCTAATGTAAAAATCATGGTGGAGAAATGAGTGGTGTTTATAGCACATGCTCATTGAAAACAAAACATTCTCCTTTGTTTAGATGACTTGACTTTCATTGGTAAAGAAGTGGGATATTTTTGTCTCATGATAGACAGTTGGGTTTGTTTGTTGGAAAAGAAACAGCTCAGAAGCTTGGACACATGACAGTTGACATCCAGTCCTAGAAGGGCTGTCAGAAGGAAAGAGGATCAGAGACTGAGTGAGGGACAACAGGACAGCCCCTGAGAAGATGTCTCCATGGAAAAGAAGGGCTTCCTGAAGTTGGAAGACTGTTTCATGGGACAGAGGATCAACTCGGGGTAGCCTTAAAGGCAGTTCAGAAGCAGCTGGAGGCCCAATTATTTGAGATGTTATAGGGAATCCAAGCATGTGATTCTTAGTTTTACCAACCCACTCTCCATGTGGTTTGTAATGAAGCCCCCTGCAGAGAAAAGGGAGGACAGGGATTTGTAGAGCCATGTTCCAGTCCCAGCCTGCCCATTCACTAATCCTGGTTACACCAAATCATTTAGCCCTTTCTCAACTATTAACCCCAAGAGATAGTGTGAAAATTAAATAGAAATTGCTGGGGTAAAGCTGTTACCAGTGTTTGCATGGAATATGAAATTAATAAATGCCAGTGTCTCTCTTTGTCTTCTTTAGACTTTTTTGTTTTGTTTTGTCAGGGTGGAGTGTAGCAAGCTATTAGTTTGAACAGCCAGGTTGGCATACTGTAATCTCCCTTATATTTTGCATTCTTGTTAACTGCAAATGACTGACTGTTCCCTGGATTGGTAACTAGGGTGTTTTAATGAAAGCAGATGCATAGAATTCTCTTATCTATGGTGGCTGCTAGGGAATGAGACAGGAGACCTGGATGGGGCTCCCATGACTGTCACCACATGAACCTACGTCTATGTTGGATAGCAGTGTTTTACAGAGATGGTTGACTGGACCGATGTACCAGCACTTGAACTTAGAGTGTGCTCAGACATAACTGCTTGCAGATGAATTTATACTCCCATTAGCATATACAACATGCATGTGAGAAGAGGAACAAAGACCTTAGTAATGAGAGAAATCTTTGTGCTCTCTCTTCATTATACTGGTCCATTTTCTGTTGCCATCACAAAATGCTGTGCACTGAAGTGATTTACAACGAAACAACATTTACTTCCGTCCTGACTCTGAAGGCTGGATGTTGAAGAGCCTAGCATCTGGTGAGAACCTTCTAAGATTACTGAAGGGCCAGCAAGCGCAAGTGAGTTCCTAACAACTCTTAGGCAATTATATCAATCATATCATGAGGGTTCTGACCCGAGGTGATGCCACCTCTTATTATTCTCCACCCGCTAAGACTGCTGCTCTGGGATTAAGCTTTCAGCAAGTGAATCTCTCATGGGGTGATTTCACTTCTCCTTTCTCCAGCTCTTCTGACCAGTGAAAGGAGTGATTTACAATATCATTGGGGTTACCAGAGTGTATATCCTCCCCTTATCTCCCAGGACACACTCCATCTTCATCCCTACTTCTTTAAACCTCATAATTCTGTCTTCCTGGAAGCCTCCTAGCACAATTCAGGTGGAGGGGATTCAGGAAGATGAAACAGAGGGCAACTAACTGCTGGATGGCAGGGTCAGAGCCAAGCATGTCTATGTAAGACAACTTCTAGAAGCCAAGGAAAAAGAACAAAGAAGTGGTCAAACTAAGCCAGATTTCACTTTTCATTAACATTTCACCTTGTTCTCTAAGGAATGACACACAGAGCAAACCAAACAAAATGCAATTTGTAGAATTTGGCAGGACATAAATAAATAAGCAAACCTGAAACGGGACTAGTGAAGAAAGAAAGAGTTCACACAGTTCTTTCCATATGACTCAGTTTTCCCCAAATAAATGACAAGTTGTCTTTTTAGCTTGGTGAGGACTGCTTTGATTTTTCCTTGTCCGTGCTTCATTTCAACCCAAGCTGAGCAAGTAGGAAAGCCATCCTAATGCCTGAAAGGCTTTGCTATTGCTCCCAGAAAGAAGCATCTAGAACGTACACGATCTCAGCCACTCTCAAATGATGAGTCCAACGAGTCATCAACACAGGTTGGTTTTCTTCTATACAAGAGGCTGATTCGGAGTTGGCTTGACAGCCAAATTGGCTTGGGTGATACCCAGAGCTTCTGAATGCAGCAGTGTGAGGAATCTCATGGAGGGTAGTGACGTCTTTGTGTCTTTGGGTAGAGACTGCAGTAGACTGCCTAAAGTCTTCTGTAGGGGGCAGGTGAACATAGGGCCCTCCTCTGTCATGCTTCTAACTTGAGACAGAGTAGAAGGGGGTCTTCCTGTCAGCCTTGATTGTACATCAGCGAGAATCATGGATCGTTGGATGCTGAACACTGATGGGCATCACGGCCCATGGATCTGGCATAAGATGATACTGAATTCATTTTTCAGATCTGCATTATTAGTTGTTTTATCTTAGGCAGTCTCAGTCTCAAAGACTCACTTTCCACATTTGAAAAAGTGGGGAGATAGTAGCAAAAATGGCAGAAGGCTTTGTAGAGGAAAAAAAAATGAGATGAACTAAATTAGCCCATAGTTACATTGCATAGCATATCCTACTTTAAACAACTGTGAAAATATACTTTATAATATGGTCATATTCTTTATGCTATGTGTAACCTGCCAGGAACTTTTCTGCTTACCTGATTTCCATTCCCCGATCACCTTCCACACCCCAGGCATGGCAGGCTTTGGTGAGTGTCACAGATGTGTCTCACCAAACTCTGTCTGTGCATGAGAAATCTTTACCCAGCACTGTATTCAGCTATCATATGTCAGAGTGAACAGACTCCAGGTTTGCTAAGCATCAGTATTATTTAAATCACGTGGAGCAAAAGGAGCCAAAAGAACTTTCTGTTTGCATCTGAAACATGATGGTAGCAGGTCTATGAGAGATGGGCACATTCCCTTCTCCAAGAGTACTAGGCAGGAGTGGGAGCAGGAGACATGGGTGTTATAGCTGATGCTCAGCTTTCCTTGGCCTGGTTTTGGACAAGGCATATGATCTCTTGCCATAACACTTTCATCACCCATGAAGTGAAATGAACTTCCTTCGGCAAGCTCTACTGGTTCAAACTCAGTTGGGTCTAATTCTGGCTTCCGTTCTCTGTCGTTATTTTCGACTATGAAAGGATTATTCTAGTGTTCTGGAGACATCTGGGAGTTAGGGCGTTCATAGGAAGCTTCTCCTAGTACTCAGTCCTGTTGGAATGAGTCCTGGTCAACCCTGTTCATCGTAGTGAAGATGGTGTGCCTACTGATAATCTCCTGGGCATATCCCAGGTATCAGGCTCCCTGGCAGGTAACCTTCTTCACACTTCTGTCTGCTACTTGCTTGCCTTTCTGTGGTGCTAGGGACAATAGAGGACAAGGTCAGTCTGTAGTCTGGCTCTTCAATGAGTGCACCCTTCCCTAGATCCTTTTTTTCCTCTCTCCTTTACATTGTTAGTACTAGGCAGTAAACCTAAGACTTTATGCATGCTAGGCAAGGGCTTATTTTGAGAACAAGGACAGTCTGATCCATGAGCTTACTTTGTAGACTTAGCAGGTCTTGAACTTGTGAACCTCTGGCCTCAGATCCTGAGTTGCTAGGATTATAGACCTGTGGCTACCAGATCAGGGTCCTCTCTTCTCTTCTTGAAGGCAAAGAGGCAATGTGGAAAGATATGACATTTGACTCCAGGTAAATTTGGAAGGAGGTTGTGCTGTACAACTGTGTGGTCTCGGGAAAAGCTACTCACCCTTTCTGAATGGTAGTCTTATTTGTGTGAAAGCAGAGACCGTGGGCTCAGTGTACACATTTATGTGGAGACTGCCATTCCTTCAATGCTTGATAAACAATTTTGAAACAATGAATGGATCCTTAGAGTACTTACATGTATTCGAGGATACTGATGTCTTTGTATCTTTCTGTCCTCCTGTAATTTCTCAGATATTCTTGGCTTCAGACACACTCTGTAAGGTGTACTGTTGGAGTTTAAACCACAGATAATTAAATAACTATAGTTCACAGGCCTTAGGCACTGAGTGGAATAGTTTTTTTCCCCCTATTCATCAGAGAATCTCTGCTTATGTGTGTCTTGGATTAAAATGGAAGGAGGAAGACAGTAAGCCTTACATGTAAGTAATTAGTGCTTCTGGAGGGAATAATGCTAGAAATGTTGGAGGGGCAGGGATGAGAGGCTGTCATGAAAGACTCTACTTAGAAAGCACCATCAAATCAAGGCAGTTAGCAGTGATTTTGAAGGATTCTCTTCCAACATGCTATCTTGTTTTTCTGAGGCTGTTTGGGTCTTTCCCAAGTTAAAAGGGACGCAATATCAAGCCCTTGTAGGCAGTTCTTAGCTTTCATTTATCTGGTAATTAGGGAAGGTACCTAGATATACATTTCAATCTCTCTTCTCTGGGATGTCCACTATGTGTGACATTTCATCTATGAGGTTTCGTAAGAGAGCTCACCTGGAGAGGGTCCCCAGGCATGATGCAGAGGTTAAGGCAAAAAACAGGCCTGGGTATATGCCGCCCCCCCCCCCACCCCGCCCCCACCGGAAACCAGGCTCTACCTTGGGCTGCTACTCACTGTGTATTTGCCTCTGTAACCAGCATTCAGCTGCATTTACACTTATCCAGGTGTTGGGCTTTTCAAAACAAGGGTGGCAGTGTTTTTGGTTCTAGTTTTGGTTACAAAGCAGTGTGCACCTGCCTGGTTTACTGCCACAACTGTTAGGATTCCCCAAGCTTTCCTTGTGTTCACTGCTGCCCTTCTGAATGGCCTGGATTGTTTGTGGCCTAGCTGAGACATCAAAGTCCCCTTCAGTGTTTGGTGTTGGGATGCTTATTGTTCCAAGTTAATTTTCCCACCGTCTCACCAACCTTGATCTCCAGGGAAAGTCCTTACTTTGAAATTTGTTTTTAATCAATTTTATTGATTTATTTATTTTAGAGGAACCATATAGGAAACATTCCAAAGGTGAAAGTGAACGTAATTTTAGAATGCTTTCTCTGAGGTATATTAGTACACACGGTGCTTTCTAATGTACTTGTTAAAACCTGGACTCCTGTCACTGTTTGGTGGGACTCTGCTTCAGTTGATCTGGGATACAATGAAGATTAGTGGGATTCTCCAGTTGGTTTCCCACTGACCTTACTTGTATAGACATAGATGGAGAGATCTACCCAGCTGGCCTGTCTGTCAGGGCTGGCGTATCTCTTTAAGAGGCAAGTTCTGTGACCCAGCTTCCAGGCAATGCTCAGGACACGTGATATGCATAACTGACTTGGCAGCAGTATGAGCCAGATCCTCTTTTCAATAGTTCTACACTGTGAGAAGATCCTGATACTACTTACTATAAAAAGATGCCACTTGATTCTCACAGTCATATCTGCAGCCTTAGCAGCTGAATTTTACTTAGGCAGATACATTTTAGCTTATAATATAACATCAAAGCAATAGCATCATTAGAAGAACAGAATGGGGTGCTAGTTTTGAAGACTCTGAGTTGATGGTTTGTGAATTTTACTTCAATAAAGCTGTAGGGAGTAGTGGCTTCTTTCCCCAAAACATTGACCTAAGAGGTTGTCTTGGCATAAGGAATTTGAAAATTTCCCCAAGTGATTCTAATATTCAACCTGGGTATTCTTAGGGTACAGGTGGGAAGTCTAATATGTGATCAAGGACCTAAAACACTATACATATATATATATATATATATATATATATATATATATATATATATATGTGTGTGTGTGTGTGTGTGTGTGTGTGTGTGTGTGTGTGTGTGTGTTATATACAATATGCGCACACACACAATACACACACACACACATATATGTATATATGTTTGTCCCCATCATAATATGCAAAAACAATAGCTATCTCTTATCTCTCTGCTAAAATATTTTTAATGGTTATAAACATGATACATGCTTACTCTAAATTATTAACCTTATGCAGAAATATAAAAAGGGTAAAAAAAATCTAAATTATTGTCCTTATTGAGAAACATAGAAAGGTAACAAATTTTCTCAAATGTGACACACAAAAAAGCAATCAATTCTTTATCCGGCAGCATATATTTTATATTTGTCTCTTTGCACTTGTACACACATGCATGCTAGTTAGGCAGCTCAATATAGAAAGAAACTGTTGCATATATACATACCTTAAATCTGTGTGCTTTATGTTAACATCATAGCATGGATACCTTCCATACATCTGTAGATATCTGGACATACTTTGCCAAATTCAAGCTCTAGTTAACCTGATAAATGGAATTACTCTTAAAGCTTAGTGTGTGTATGATGTGTGTGCATATATATATATGTATATATATGTGTATATGTATATGTATGTATATGTGTGTGTATGTAATGGTAAGTATGTGTATATGTATGTGGCTTGTGTGTATATTGTGTATGTATATTGTATATTGTGTAGATATTGTGCCTGGTGTATGTATGTGTGTGTATGTGTATGGTTTCTGTGTAGTATGTGTGTATGAGTGTGTAGTTTATGTGTATGTGTATGTGTATTGTGTATGTGAATGTATGCATGTGATATGTACATGTATGTGGTTTGTGCATGTGTATGTATTGTGTGTGTATGTTTTGTGTGTATGTCTGTGCAGTATGTGTGTATATGTGTGTGTAATGTGTATCTGTGTGGTATATGTGTGTGTATGTATGCGTCTATGTGTGTGTAATGGAAAATAAATAATGCTTGGAGGTGTGTCCAAGCTGGGAGACAATGGCTCTCAAACCTATCTGAAAGTGTGCGGTCTTGAAATGAAGGGTGTAGTGAAGGTGTGTATGGTCACTCTTTATAGTACTCTTCCCTGCCTCAGTGTTGTTCTATTCTTTAAGCCCTTGACAAGGTCCTGTTGACACCAATATCTGGACCATGAGGGCAGAGTGTAAGTCAGAAGGACAGCAAGAAGAGAGCTGCATCTCAGACAGGAAGCAAAGCCATCCATTGTTGGGGCAGTGTGTTCATTTGTGTCTGAGGTGTCTGGACCTTGTATCCCTAAAGAAACTGGTAGCATATATTTATATTTGGAATCACATAACTTTTTTTTATCAGTTCTGGCAACTAATTCTTTAAAACCTACAAGCATGCAGGCCCCAATGAATCAGACTTTCATCTAGACGGTCTAGAAGCCAGTCTGAGGTGACTGGTCCAGATGCCGTCTGTGGCATTTGTAGCTACTCATTCTACGTTAGTTCTAGAAGCATCAACTCATCACATTATTCATTGGTCAAAAGAACAGAAATCTGAAAATTAAAAGTTAGAGTTCTTGCAATGGGTGGGAGCAGGTTACAACTTGTGCCAGCTGTTCTGAAGAATTGAAACCGACCAGTAGCCACAATGGCACCTGGGGGTTTCTCAGCAATACATTTTCTTGGACATATACCATATTCACTGTATTTGAACTCAGCATTTGTAATCTGCATTTCAGCAAACTTTCTAAGCTGTTTTGATGCCTGGTGAAGTTGGAGAGCTGGGTCTGGAAGGGGAGCAAAGTGAAACACAGGCAGTCATTTATGGCATATACAGGGAAAGGCAAAGCCACACCTCACATTGAAAGACGGTAGGGGTGAGTCTGGGGGAAGACCTAGAAGGGATGAGTGTATGAAACTGAAAGATGCCGAGGGAACTGTGATCACTGTAGTTTGGAAAGGTACTGCAAAGGCCAATGTGCCTAAGGCTTTGTGCTAATGGTGGCACTCCTGGGGAAGGTGAGATCTTAAGGTGGACCCTACTAACTAGCCTTTGGTCTTTGGAGGCATGCTCTTGAAGGGACTGTGGGTTCCCAACCCCTTCCACATCTCCCTTGCTTCTTGATAATGAGGCGACTTAGTTGTGCTTTGCTAAGACCTCCTACCAATACCATCTGGTACTAGAGACCTAAAAGCAATGGCTCCACTGGATTGTGGGATGGAATCTGAAGAATGAACAAAACTTATCTTTGCTTTGTAAATGAATCACCTCAGGCAGTTGTTAGAGAAAGCGGACTAACAGTGTAGTGGAAGATTAAGTTAGTGCCAGGGCTTTGATTCCAGGCCAAGTGAGTTGGATCACATCTTGTAGGCTACTCCTGGAAACCATTCAGTGGGGGAGCATGGCGTCTACCTGCACTTCATGGAGGACAGTCATTCTGGGCTATCGTATTACTTCTGGGTAGAAGCTACTCTCCTGGTACTTCAATGGCCTAGATTTTGATGCCTGCCCTTCCTGGTTTAATGTGGATCTGGGTCAGCAATTCCCATTCTTGTCTAGGGTAGCTGGAAGGGAAGTCCCAAGACTTGATCTGAAATAGTAACCCGGGGAGAATGTGCCTTCCCCAGGCTAGCAGTTAGGTGGATGCTCATTTTTATAGCTCTTGTAGTGACTTGTGTAATACTGCTCTGAATGTAGCCCGTAAGTTTCAGCAGTAAAGGATTTTAAAACAAACAAACAAACAAACAATCCCAAACAAACGAACAAAATCTCTGTCCCATATTCTTCCGAGGTACAGTGTCTAAAGAGGAAACAATTTGAATGCAAGGCCTGGAGAAGCATGTAACAAGTCAACTCCTCCTTCCTTCTCCCTCCAGATATAACATGAATATTCTTCTAGAAAGCCCTAGAGGACTGGCTAAGTTTTTCAAGTGCTCACAAAGCCAGTGCTCTTCAGGTCAAACTCCAATCAGGTTCATGTAAGAGGCTGAAGTATGGGGAGGAGTCCTCCAGTGCTTAGGCAACTGCACTGCCCTGCCCCAGGCTTGCTTTGCCTATAGGAAGGAAGGGAAGTATGTTCAGTAGTGGGTTTACCAGAAGCCTTAGAAGACAAAAGAAATATAGAATGCTAATAGAGCCCCAGGCCCTTTTCTGAAGTGAGAATCTTTCCCTTAAAGAGTCCTTGGAATGGATGCAGTGATTGAGCGGCTAGTGTTGAAATGATATGCGTGCAATAGCAGCGCCCCCTGCTGGTCATTTTGTATAATGATGCAAACGTGGATAATTCCACGGGATGGTTCCAAAGCCTAAGGCTGAATGTACAAATACTGTCAACTTTAAATAGTTTAAATAGTTTGTAAACCTAGAGAAATCTGCGACTCCTTTCACCATTTGCAAAATGATGCATGAGTTTAGGAAGCTGATATTCTCCTGTCCTGATATGTCAGTTTCATTCGAAGCAATGGTTACATTAGCGATCACTTCTATTCTGCCTGCTGTTGCCTTCATTTCTTTCCTAATCTAAAATGAACAGGATTTTATTGTTGATTGGCCTTGCATCATTAGAAAAGATCACAAATAGTTATGTCTGTTTTTCATGGATATATAGGACACCACATATCAATCTTAAATGAGAATAAATGGGATATTTAAATTTAGCAATGGCTGGGAGATGGTGCCGTGTGTAAAAGTACCTGCAGGGCTCGCAAGTGTGAGAACCCAAGTTCAAATCCCCAGAACTTATAAAAGCTAGATGCCTAGGCGGAGCCTCCATAATCCTAGTGATTCTATGAGGAGATGAACACAGGACACAGGAGAATCCCAGGAGCTCAGGGGCCAGTTATCTTGGCATACACAGTGGGAAAACAACAGAGAGCCTCTCTCAAACAAGGAGGAAGGGAAGGAATGCTCCTTGAGGTTATCCTCTGACCTCCACCCGTGCTGTGGCCTGTGTGCAGCTGCATCCACACATACATAATGCTCATGTGTGTATATTTGCACACACTTAACACATGCATACAAACACAAAATCAAAAAATAAACATAAAAGTATGTGAAACTTATGTTTTTACAGGATACTAGGTAGCTTAGTTTGGTCCAAAGTTGTAGGGATATAAATTGTAGACTTAGGGACTGTGGCTCCATATACTTGATTATAAACTATGGAGACAAGATAGAGGACATAACGTCATCCTTGGGGCTTTCTTTCTTTCTTTCTTTCTTTCTTTCTTTCTTTCTTTCTTTCTTTCTTCTTCTCTCTTTTTTATTAGATATTTTCTTTTTTTTTAATTTAATTTTATTTTGTTTGTTTGTTTTTGTTTTTTGAGACAGGGTTTCTCTGTATAGCCCTGGCTGTCCTGGAACTCACTTTGTAGACCAGGCTGGCCTAGAACTCAGAAATCCACCTACCTCTGCCTCCCAAGTGCTGGGATTAAAGGCGTGCGTCACCACGCCCAGCTGAAACCTATTTTTTTTAATATTTTTATTACATATTTTCCTCAATTACATTTCCAATGCTATCTCAAAAGTCCCCCATAGTGCCCCCCACTTCCCTACCCACCCATTCCCATTCTTTTGGCCCTGGCATTCCCCTATATTGGGGCATATAAAGTTTGCAAGTCCAATGGGCCTCTCTTTCCATTGATGGCCGACTAGGCCATCTTTCCATACATATGCAGCTAGAGACAAGAGCTCCAGGGTTCTGGTTAGTACATCAAGTTGTTCCAACAATAGGGTTGCAGATCCCTTTAGCTCCTTGGGTACTTTCTCTAGCTTCTCCATTGGGAGCCCTGTGATACATCCAATAGCTGACTGTGAACATCCACTCCTTTGTTTGCTAGGCCCCGGCATCGTCTCACAAGAGACAGCTATATTTGGGTCCTTTCAGCAAAATCTTGCTAGTGTATGCAATGGTGTCAGCGTTTAGAAGCTGATTATGGGATGGATCCCTGGATATGGCAGTCTCTAAATGGTCCATCCTTTCATCACAGCTACGAACTTTGTCTCTGTAACTCCTTCCCTGGGTGTTTTGTTCCCAATTCTAAGAAGGTGCACAGTGTCCACACTTTGGTCTTCATTCTTCTTGAGTTTCATGCGTTTAGCAAATTGTATCTTATATCTTGGGTGTCCTAAGTTTTGGGCTAATATCCACTTATCAGTGAATACATATTGTGTGAGTTCTTTTGTGATTGTGTTACTTCACTCAAGATGATGCCCTCCAGGTCCATCCATTTGGCTAGGAATTTCATAAATTCATTCTTTTTAATAGCTGAGTAGTACTCCATTGTGTAAATGTACCATAATTTCTGTATCCATTCCTCTGTTGAGGGACATCTGGATTCTTTCCAGCTTCTGGCTATTATAAATAGGGCTGCTATGAACATAGTGGAGCATGTGTCCTTTTTACCGGTTGGGACATCTTCTGGATATATGCCCAGGAGAGGTATTGCTGGATCCTCCGGTAGTACTATGTCCAATTTTCTGAGGAACCGCCAGACTGATTTCCAGAGTGGTTGTACAAGCTTGCAATCCCACCAACAATGGAGGAGTGTTCCTCTTTCTCCACATCCTCGCCAGCATCTGCTGTCACCTGAATTTTTGATCTTAGCCATTCTGACTGGTGTGAGGTGGAATCTCAGGGTTGTTTTGATTTGCATTTCCCTGATGATTAAGGATGTTGAACATTTTTTCAGGTGCTTCTCTGCCATTCGGTATTCCTCAGGTGAGAATTCTTTGTTCAGTTCTGAGCCCCATTTTTAATGGGGTTATTTGACTTTCTGGAGTCCACCTTCTTGAGTTCTTTATATATATTGGATATTAGTCCCTTATCTGATTTAGGATAGGTGAAGATCCTTTCCCAATCTGTTGGTGGTTTTTTTGTCTTATTGATGGTGTCTTTAGCCTTGCAGAAGCTTTGTAGTTTCATGAGGTCCCACTTGTCAATTCTCGATCTTACAGCACAAGCCATTACTGTTCTATTCAGGAATTTTTCCCCTGTGCCCATATCTTCAAGGCTTTTCCCCACTTTCTCCTCTATAAGTTTCAGTGTCTCTGGTTTTATGTGAAGTTCCTTGATCCACTTAGACTTGACCTTAGTACAAGGAGATAGGAATGGATCGATTCGCATTCTTCTACATGTTAACAACCAGTTGTGCCAGCACCATTTGTTGAAAATGCTGTCTTTCTTCCACTGGATGTTTTTAGCTCCCTTGTCGAAGATCAAGTGACCGTAGGTGTGTGGGTTCATTTCTGGGTCTTCAATTCTATTCCATTGGTCTATTTGTCTGTCCCTATACCAGTACCATGCAGTTTTTATCACAATTGCTCTGTAGTAGAGCTTTAGGTCCGGCATGGTGATTCCACCAGAGGTTCTTTTATCCTTGAGAAGAGTTTTTGCTATCCTAGGTTTTTTGTTATTCCAGATGAATTTGCAGATTGCACTTTCTAATTCGTTGAAGAATTGATTTGGAATTTTGAAGGGGATTGCATTGAATCTGTAGATTGCTTTTGGCAAGATAGCCATTTTTACAATGTTGATCCTGCCAATCCATGAGCATGGGAGATCTTTCCATCTTCTGAGATCTTCTATAATTTCTTTCTTCAGAGACTTGAAGTTTTTATTATACAGATCTTTCACTTCCTTAGTTAGAGTCACGCCAAGATATTTTATATTATTTGTGACTATTGAGAAGGGTGTTGTTTCCCTAATTTCTTTCTCAGCCTGTTTATTCTTTGTGTAGAGAAAGGCCATTGATTTGTTTGAGTTAATTTTATATCCAGCTACTTCACCGAAGCTGTTTATCAGGCTTAGGAGTCCTCTGGTGGAATTTTTAGGGTCACTTATATATACTATCATATCATCTGCAAAAAGTGATATTTTGACTTCATCTTTTCCAATTTGTATCCCTTTGATCTCCTTTTGTTGTCGAATTGCTCTGGCTAGGACTTCAAGTACAATGTTGAATAGGTATGGAGAAAGTGGACAGCCTTGTCTAGTCCCTGATTTTAGAGGGATTGCTTCAAGCTTCTCACCATTTACTTTGATGTTGGCTACTGGTTTGCTGTAGATTGCTTTTATCATGTTTAGGTATGGGCCTTGAATTCCTGATCTTTCCAAGACTTTTATCATGAATGGGTGTTGGATCTTGTCAAATGCTTTTTCCGCATCTAAGGAGATGACCATGTGGTTTTTGTCTTTGAGTTTGTTTATATACTGGATTACGTTGATGGATTTCCGTATATTGAACCATCCCTGCATCCCTGGGATGAAACCTACTTGGTCAGGATGGATGATTGTTTTGATGTGTTCTTGGATTCGGTTAGCAAGAACTTTATTGAGGATTTTTGCATCAATATTCATAAGGGATATTGGTCTGAAGTTTTCTATCTTTGTTGGGTCTTTTTGTGGTTTAGGTATCAGAGTAATTGTGGCTTCATAGAATGAGTTGGGTAGAGTACCTTCTGTTTCTATTTTGTGGAATAGTTTGTGAAGAACTGGGATTAGATCTTTGAAGGTCTGATAGAACTCTGCAGTAAACCCATCTGGTCCTGGGCTTTTTTTAGTTGGGAGACTATTAATGACTGCTTCTATTTCTTTGGGGGATATAGGGCTGTTTAGATCATTAACCTGATCTTGATTCAACTTTGGTACTTGGTATCTGTCTAGGAACTTGTCCATTTCATCCAGGTTCTCCAGTTTTGTTGAGTATAGCCTTTGGTAGAAGGATCTGATGGTGTTTTGGATGTCTTCAGGATCTGTTGTTATGTGTCCTTTTTCATTTCTGATTTTGTTAATTAGGATGCTTTCCCTGTGCCCTCTAGTGAGTCTGGCTAAGGGTTTATCTATCTTGTTGATTTTCTCAAAGAACCAGCTCCTTGATTGGTTGATTCTTTGAATAGTTTTTCTTGTTTCCACTTGGTTGATTTCGCCCCTGAGTTTGATTATTTCCTGCCGTCTACTCCTCTTGGGTGAATTTGCTTCCTTTTGTTCTAGTGCTTTTAGGTATGTTGTCAAGCTGCTAATGTGTGCTCTCTCTAGTTTCCTTTTGGAGGCACTCAGAGCTATGAGTTTTCCTCTTAGAAATGCTTTCATTGCGTCCCATAAGTTTGGGTATGTTGTGGCTTCATTTTCATTGAACTCTAAAAAGTCCTTAATTCCTTTCTTCATTCCTTCCTTGACCAAGGTATCATTGAGAAGAGTGTTGTTCAGTTTCCACGTGAAGGTTGGCTTTCTATTATTTATTTTGTTATCGAAGATCAGCTTTAGTCCATGGTGATCTGATAGGATGCATGGGACAATTTCAATATTTTTGTATCTGTTGAGGCCTGTTTTGTGACCAATTATGTGGTCAATTTTGGAGAAGGTGCCATGAGGTGCTGAGAAGAAGGTATATCCTTTTGTTTTAGGATAGAATGTTCTGTAGATATCTGCCAGATCCATTTGATTCATAATTTCTCTTAGTTTCTCTGTGTCCCTGTTTAGTTTCTGTTTCCATGATCTGTCCATTGGTGAAAGTGGTGTGTTGAAGTCTCCCACTATTATTGTATGAGGTGCAATGTGTGCTTTGAGATTTACTAAAGTTTCTTTAATGAATGTGGCTGCCTTTGTATTTGGAGCATAGATATTCAGGATTGATAGTTCCTCTTGGAGGATTTTACCTTTGATGAGTATGAAGTGTCCCTCCCTGTCTTTTTTAATGACTTTGGGTTGGAAGTCAATCTTATCAGATATTAGAATGGCTACTCCAGCTTGTTTCTTCATACCATTTGCTTGGAAAATTGTTTTCCAGCCTTTCATTCTGAGGTAGTGTCTATCTTTTTCTCTGAGATGAGTTTCCTGTAAGCAGCAAAATGTTGTGTCTTGTTTGTGTAGCCAGTTTGTTAGTCTATGTCTTTTTATCGGGGAGTTGAGTCCATGATATTAAGAGATATTAAGGAAAAGTAATTGTTGTTTCCTGTTATTTTTGTTGTTAAAGTTGGCATTCTGTTCTTGTGGCTGTCTTCTTTTAGTTTTTTTGAGGGATTACCTTCTTGTTGTTTCTAGGGCGTGGTTCCTGTCCTTGTATTGTTTTTTTTCTGTTATTATCCTTTGAAGGGCTGGATTCGTGGAGAGATAATGTGTGAATTTGGTTTTGTCGTGGAATACTTTGGTTTCTCCATCTATGTTAATTGAGAGTTTGGCTGGGTATAGTAGCCTGGGCTGGAATTTGTGTTCTTTTAGTGTCTGTATAACATCTTTCCAGGATCTTCTGGCTTTCATAGTCTCTGGTGAAAAATCTGGTGTAATTCTGATAGGCTTGCCTTTATATGTTACTTGGCCTTTTTCTCTTACTGCTTTTAGTATTCTATCTTTATTTAGAGCATCTGTTGTTCTGATTATTATGTGTCGGGAGGTATTTCTTTTCTGGTCCAGCCTATTTGGAGTTCTGTAGGCTTCTTGTATGTTCATGGGCATCTCTTTCTTTAGATTTGGGAAGTTTTCTTCTATAATTTTGTTGAAGATATTTGCTGGTCCTTTGAGTTGAAAATCTTCATTCTCATCCACTCCTATTATCCGTAGGTTTGGTCTTCTCATTGTGTCCTGTATTTCTTGGATGTTTTGAGTTAGGATCTTTTTGCATTTTACATTTTCCTTGATTGTTGTGCCGATGTTCTCTATGGAATCTTCTGCACCTGAGATTCTCTCTTCCATCTCTTGTATTCTGTTGCTGATGCTCGTATCTATGGTTCCAGATTTCTTTCCTAGGGTTTCTATCTCCAGTGTTGCCTCATTTTGGGTTTTCTTTATTGTGTCTACTTCCCTTTTTAGGTCTAGTATGGTTTTGTTCATTTCCATCATCTGTTTGGATGTGTTTTCCTGTTTTTCTTTAAGGACTTCTACCTGTTCGATTGTGTTATCCTGTTTTTCTTTAAGGACTTCTACCTGTTTGATTGTGTTATCCTGTTTTTCTTTAAGGACTTGTAACTCTTTAGCCATGTTCTCCTGTAATTCTTTAAGTGAGTTATTAAAGTCCTTCTTAATGTCCTCTACCATCATCATGAGATATGCTTTTAGATCCGTGTCTAGCTTTTCCGGTGTGTTGGGGTGCCCTGGACTGGGCGAAGTGGGGGTGCTGGGTTCTGATGATGGTGAGTGGTCTTGGTTTCTGTTAGTAAGATTATTACGTTTACCTTTCGCCATCTGGTAATCTCTGGGGTTAGTTGTTATCGTTGTCACTGTTTAAAGATTGGAGCAGAAGCTGTGTTCCACTCACCAGCAGTCTCAAAATCCTGCGGCGGGGGTCGTGGGAAGCTGGCGGTACCCCGGTGCTGGTCCAGCCGGAAGAGGCCTGTGGTCCTACTCAGGCCGGTTTTCTGCTTCCCTAACTAATGCAGTCTCTGGTCCCGCGTGCAATTGGATTGGAGCAGAAGCTGTGTTCCACTCACCAGAAGTCTTAAGATCCTGTGGCAGGTGTTGTGGGTAGCTGGCGAGTGTCAGCCGACCCTGCGCCCTAGCTACCCCGGTGCTTTTCTGGCCGGAAGAGGCTTGTGGCCCTATGTAGGCTGGATTTCTGCCTCCCCAACCAAAGCAGTCTCAGGTCCCGCGTGATTGGACTGGAGCAGAAGCTGTGTTCCACTCTCCAGCAGTCTCAAAATCCTGTGGCGGCGGTCATGGGTAGCTGGCGGGTGTCAGGCGACCCTGCGCTCAAGCTTCCCCTGTGCTGATCCGGCCGGATGAGGCCTGTGGCCCTACTCAGGCCGGTTTCTGCTTCCCTAACTAATGCAGTCTCAGGTCCCGCGCGCAATTGGATTGGAGCAGAAGCTGTGTTCCACTCACCAGAAGTCTTAAGATCCTGTGGCGGGTGTTGTGGGTAGCTGGCGAGTGTCAGCCGACCCTGCGCCCTAGCTGCCCCGGTGCTTTTTGAGATATTTTCTTTATTTACATTTCAAATGCAATCCTGAAAGTTCCCTATACCCTCCACCTGCCCTGCTCCCCTACCCACCCACTCCCACTTCTTGACCCTGGCGTCCCCCTGTACTGGGGCATATAAAGTTAGCAATACCAAGGGGCCTCTCTTCCCAATGGTTGGCCATCATTGGGAAGAGTGGATCTCTTTGTTAATGGCCATCTACTGCAAGAATAAGAATACTCTTACGAGGGTTGAGTGGTATACTGATCTACAGTTATAACATATGTCATTAGGAGTCATTTTATTACTGTGTTCATTTAGTAGAATAATACTAGTAGGTTTTCCCATAGGGCCCATCTAGTCTCCAGTTCTTGGCTTCATTAGTAGTGTCAGGTGTGGATTAGATCTCATGGAATGGGCTTTCAGAGTGATTGGTTTTTCCTGAAACATTTGTAGCCCTATTGATCAGAATATCTCTGAGGCAGATTGCTGCTGTAGGTTTCAGGGTTTGTAGCTGGGTGATATTACAGATTACCTTTTTCTTCCAGTAGTGTGCAGAGCACCTTCAAGCACCATGAATGGAAGTCAGTAAGGGAAGAGCTTCTAGTTGGGCACCAGCTACATTCTGCCAGGGCTTTACTTTCAGATTGTGGAGGGTAATCAATGAATAGCATTGGTAATAGGCCTGTGAGTTCTCGTTGGGTGGGATGTTTATGGGTACTCTTTGCTGTGCCTTGTTCTTAACTATGTCCTCTGTTTTCTCCCTAGTTGCAAATGAAGCAGGAGACAAGAATGCCAGACCACTTGCTCGCTTCTCCCGTGAGTAAACCTTGCTTCATTCTTGTGGGGCTCCAGTAGAACGTGTTCACCAGAGGCCTTTGCTCATGTGCTTCACCTCTGTGATTCTGTTAGGTGTTTTTCAAGCAATAATGCAGTCTCCTGCTAGTTAATTGTCTTAGTCAGGGTTTTATTGTTGTGAACAGACACCATGACCAAGACAAATCTTGGTAAAGGCTATCTATATATATATAAGTCTTGGTAAAGTCTATATAAAGAACATTTAATTGGGGCTGGCTTACAGGTTCAGAGATTCAGTCCATTATCATCAAGGTGGGAGCATGGCAGCATCCAGGCTGTCATGGCTCAGGCAGAGCTGAGAGTTCTACGTCTTCATCCAAAGGCTGCTAGTGGAAGACTGACTTCCAGGTAACTGGGGTGAGAGTCTTAAGCCCACACCCCCAGTGACATACCTACTCCAACCAGGTCACACCTATTCCAACAAGGCCACACCTCCAGATGGTGCCACTCCCTGGTCCAAGAATATACAAACTATCACATTAATATTACTCTTCTGCCCCATCCCATGCGAGGCACTCATGGCCATGGGCTTTTTAGTCTCGAGACCTCTGGTCTCCAAGCTGAACTCTAGGGCTTTGCTCTTTGAAGTCTGATTTCCAGAGCAGTAGACAAGTTTCACCTTTGCTTTTGAGAGATACAGAGCCTTCAGACACCTACTCCAAATCTCTTGCACCCGGGCCTGCATTTTTAATAAATCCCCAGATGACTCTTGTCACAATACTTAGAGAGGCACTGTGTGAGGGGTATCCCCAGAGTACGGTGCAGAGGGAGGAGGTTTAGTGGTGCTGAAGGAAGGAAGCTTGTAGCTGCATGGCCTTTCCACATATACAGCATCATTGCAACCCATGGTGGATTTGTGCACTTGTACCACTGTCTTAGTGACACTTTACAGCTCAGATGGATTGATGCCTTTCCTTGGGCTCAGGAATATCACGTCAGGCTACTGTTTCCCACCAGATCTGTTCAGATCTTGATCTTGATAAAAAAGTAACCATCAAAAGCTTCTCAATAGCTTCCATACCCATGTGATCAGTAGATCACATAGCAAGTTTGTGGATGTCCTGAATGAGTGGGTGCCAGTGAAAACAGTGGGGATGCTGGAGCCAGAACAGGGGTGATAGAAATGCACTACAAACTTCTTCTGTTTTAAGTTGAGAAATGGTTATGTCTTAAATAAAAATAGGTGGGATTTCCTTACTGCAATGTTATGTTTGCTTTTCTTCAATTTTATGGTCCTGGATTTCCAATCTAAAAAATGAAGGTGATAACTTTTACAAAAAGTTGATATCTTATCCTATCATTACTTTACCCCGAGTGTGGTTGACAAGATCCAAGTGTGACATGACCAGAGTGATCTTAATGCATGAAGTTAAAACTATGATTTCTCTATTTATAGAAATTCCTCTAAACTCTGCCTTCTCCCACTTTTCAGAAAGTTTCAAATTTTTACGATTGATTTCCCAGAGATGGTTTTTATAAAACTGCAATGATGTATGCTAATGACAGAGAACTAAGTGCTCACATTGTAGACACTGGAATGAACACTCACTTCTCACGGGTCCCATTTTTCATTGTCCTCCTACCTGGAACCATTATTTCCAAAATAAGTATTTCAATGAGCATGATGGATATGCCTTTATCCCTTTTATTCTTATTTTTCATCTCTTGAGTAATAGTCAGAAAGATGGATAATCTGGAGATTGTGTGCAGGATTTACCTTAGTGAGAGTTCCCGACACTTGCCTTGGTGTGGAAAGAGAAGTGGGTCCTTGAGCCACATAGCCAGGAGATCTGGAACAGTAAGTCCCTTTATGGACAGAAAGGGTAATTTCTCTTGTAGGTAACTTCTATAATTTCTAAGCCATGTGCCTGATTTGAAAGGGTGACATGTCATATGACAGCTTATTTGCTAGACATAAATGAGGGTGCTGGGGGTTGGGGAAGTCTATACAGGGAAAATGGTTCACAGTATTCGTGTGAGATGAGCCCAGCACAGAGAAGGAAAGGAAAGTGTTATGACAGAGTGCTGTATCCCAAGAGAAAGTCAGAGGCCATGTTAGGTGCTGCCTCTTCTTGTAGCAAGTAGGAGAGAGAAGGGAACTTGGATGGCATCAGAAAGGGAAGAACATTCTCCTTATACAACTGTTGAATTCCCAACTCTTCATGTACCACACCAAAAGAGTGGTGGGATGAAGCATTCTGCGTGGGAGGAGGGGGAGGACCTGGATGGTACTCTGGAACTGGGAGGATAAAGGACTGTACTTCTCTCCAAATTTTCTTTAACAAGACAGAGCTAGGTGGAAAGTCTAGCTTTCAACAAGCTAGGGTATATTATCCAATGGAATACCAAACTGGAGCCTTTGCTGTGAAGTCTAGACCCAGCCAGAGGGTCAGAGAAACACTGGGATTAGGGATGGGTCTTGGGAGACCTCAGATCCCATCTGTCCTTGCATTTCAAGCTTTGACTTTTAATCATCCTGGCCTCAATCAGAGCAAGTACCTAATAACTGGTTTATTATAAACAGTATTGCTAAGGTGTCTGAAAATTGCACCTGTCATGAGCCTTGTCCTGAAGCTAAGCTATATCATTATCCTGGGCATTCCCTCTTGTATATGGAGATATCATAAAGGTTGGTGTGTTAGAGAAAGTTGTTTCTAATCTTAAAACATAAAAGCTCTTTCCCCTGTCAGGGGTTAACAGCCATGTGTAGTGCTCAGGTCCAGCCACAGAGGGGCAGAAGAAGCCTGGGCTGCGTGATGTGCTTCTGCACTCCAGGAGCTAAGAGGCTGCTGCATGTTCTTTTGGACTTGTACTGTGAAGGAGTTCCAGGGAACTGCAGAAACATGGAGAGGATGCAGTGGTCTCAACGTGTAAAGAGCCAGATAGTTTTATTCTGAAGTTTCCATTGCTCTCCCAGAATATGGGAGAAAAATGTCTCCCTGAGATGAGCAATCATTGAAAAAAATAGTAACTTTTAGACCAGAGAGGTGTCTTAGTGGTTAAGAAAGTATTAGTTGTCCTTCCTGAAGACCTGGGTTGCTCCCAAAACCCATGCAGTGGCTCAGACCTGTCTGCAACTCCAGTTCTATTGAACCATATGCCATATTCTGGCCTTAAACGGACATACATGCAGGCAAAACACCTTCACACATAAAATAAAAATAAAACAAAATAGTGGTTTCAGAAGCAGCAGGAGGAATTGAAGGTAATTAGTAATGTCTGTAGATTTGGCGCTCTTATTTTGGAGAGAGAAGTATAGATGTTGATAGAGATAGATCTTCTGTTGAAGACCTTAGGCAACTAGGGCTGATGGAGCTAAAATCAGCACTGAGGGTCTTTGCCCTGGATGAATAATTTCCTTACCTGGAAGCAGTGTGGGAGAAGCAGCAATGTGCACTGGGAGATGAGCGCTGGGGCAGGGTTGAGCCAGAGACGAGCATGGTCCTCTATATGCTGATGCTTAAATTGTGACAGAGAATGCTTGGGTGCAAAGAAGTTTCCTATATTGTCATCACTAGGAATGGCTGTCATAGACAAGGGAGCTTGAGTTGGGAAGGGATGGATTCTGGAATCCAGATGAGAGCAAGGATGAGAAAGAAGGGCTGCAGCTCATGGCCAGGCCGTCAGAATTCTGAGGGCCGTGTGTAATGGAAGAGATATAAAGAACTCAGGGAAGAAGGCATCAACAGCATGCAAGGTTTTATGTAGGTTGAAGTGACAAATCCATAGGAACAGAGAAGGGAAGGAGATTGCTGGGCAATGGGAAGTTATTTTCAGTGGGTATAAAGTTTGGGTTATGAAAGATGAGTAAATCGTTGAGATCTGCTGATTACCACCTAGTAGTACACTCTTAAAGCATATTAGAGAATAGCTAGTACTACAGTTTCAAACCACAAGCCCCCCCCAGAAACAACCAAATCAAAACCCAAAACCAACCAACAAAGAAACAAAAATTCAGATGGACCAAAGGCCACTTTGGAGGTGATGGGCATGTTCAGAAGTATTTTGATGGTGGGGATGGTATCACAGGTGTATGCTTATGACCAAAATCTCATAATACACACTTTAAATAACTGCATTTCATATGTTGATTGTCCTGCAGTAAAGATCAAAACAGATGTATGGGAGTAGGAGCTGGATTTGAGCTTTTTTTTGATTTCTCCTATACACTCCATAGTATTTCTCAATACTTCAGCTCCTGTACTGGGCTCTAGGTCACTCAACACTCTTCAGGATCTGAGCTTCCATTTCCCACTCACCTAATGGTGTCTCTAGAATGTCTACAGGTGAAGGGATGGCAGCTCCATGATTTTTACATGGAATCCCAAGAACTTTCTAGAAATGCAAATTCTTGGATTCATTCTACATTTGCTGACTCTGGCTCTTGGTATGGGTCCTGATAGAACCTTAGAACCATAGAACTATTTTTAACAGTCCATTTGGTGGCTCTACCACCTGGCACACTTTAAAGTACCACTTCCACAAGCCACCTCCTGGGTACCACCTCTTATTATTCTCTCACCCTCTTCCATGTCTTACCATTTATTTTCACCTTCCTCCAGTAAACTACCCCAGTACCCCACACAGAACACCTTTCTCTCCTTTATTGTGTTGGTGTTTGAAGACCCTGTTGCCCTTAGCATCTTACCTCCTGCCCCCCCCCACCTTACATTTTGCTTAAATGCAGACCAGCTTCTTTTCCCATAAGAGAAATAGCAGTATTTCCCCCTAGATACCTGCATGAAGCTCATACAATAAAAAAGGTCAGATTAGAATCTTTTGACTTCAGGGGACAAGGAAGATGTGATTTGACTACTTCACTCCTCATTTGTCTTCTACTCTCTCGTTGTGAAAAAAATTAGGGCAATGTTTTAGGTTCCAGCAAAAGATAGTTTAGTTAACTTGAAAACTCTTTCATTTTTACATGCATAAAGAAATACTGAATAAAATATTTCAAAGTACTTTATAATAAACAGAAAGCACTTTATGGGTTCTAGCAATGGAGGGACAATTTAATGTCAGTAGAGCTCATTGATGCCACATCACTTCCATAGCCGCTGGCACCATGTTTTACTGACCATGTAATGAAAGAATTTGGGTTCTGCAGTAATGGTGAACTAACTGAAATCTCCTAAATTGGACTTTTAAAACATAGATTTGTTTTCCAAAAGTGCCTGCATCTTTCCCATCCCACCTGTTCTTGTTGAGTGTGAGACGGATAAACCTCACACTGAGATGTAAGGCTGCATTTTCTCTCTTTCATTCGGGTGACCTATAAATGTAGCAGAGACAATATGATGTACCATCGGTAGAAAACATATGTGGAACAAAGAATTTTACCTCTCCTTTTATTTTTTGGATATCAGTGGAACAGTAGCAGCCCAGTGGGGTCCTTGGATTTTTACATTCTCTTTGCAGTAATGCGGCAGTATCCCGTATTTTTCTGCTTGTGTGTCAGAGAGTAAGACCAATGAAATTCATGCTAAGAAACATTTACTTTATATGCCCCAGTACAGGGGAACACCAGGGCCAAACAATGGGAATGGGTGGGTAGGGAAGTAGGGGGGAGGGTATGGGGGACTTTTGGGATAGCATTGGAAATGTAATTGAGGAAAATACGTAATAAAAAATATTAAAAAAAATAAACATTTAGTCAAACTTCTAAAAATTCAGGAGTAATTTTGGAATAAGCCAGAGTAAACAGACAACTGACTGGTGGAAGGAAAGCAAATTGAGTTATGGCAGATTCCTCATCAGGAGCCACAGAAACACAGTGTCTTCAAGCGATAACAGGAAAGAACTACAAATGAGGAAACCGGCAACCAGTACGATGGCCTCCAGAACAAAGGAACAATCTACATGTTACAAGTTGAAGAAAAAAAATCAGGCTGAAGGAAGGGTAAAGGAAGTTCCTAAACAAAAGGAAACTTAAAATAAAGAGCCATGGAAATGAGGAAGGGAAGAACAGGAAATACCAAGAACAAGTTGATAAGGGCTTACCTTAGATTTTCTAAATTACTTACGGTATTTGAAGAGAAATCACAATTATCCGATGTGTTTCTAAGGGTGCATAAAACAAATATAATCATTATGAATGCTATTAAATAGTCATAATTTTATTTTAAATTGGGCAACCACAGGGATATAAGTAGATATAAAGGTTCTATTCTTGAATTGGCAAAAAAAAATCACTCTAGAAGACATAGTTATTATTACTGTGTATATCCAATGTATGATGCAAAATCCAGTATACCTACTTAGAAATCTATACACAAACATTCTTGTAAGTCACAAGAGGAATAGAAGGATTAAAAAACAAGCAAAACAAATATGACTCCAGTATGTATAATACCCTATATGCAAATGATCTAAGTTCAGCAATTAACGGAGATATTGTCATAGTAGATTAAGAAACATGACCAACTATGTATTACCTATAAGAAACAAATAAAACCATTTAAGCAAGCTGAAGGTCAAAGAATGGAAAAAAGACCCACATTAGCATCAATCAAAGAGAATCTCTAGTGTATCATCAAATAAAGAAAACATGAGGAACAGTGTATCATGATAGTGGTCATTCTACCAAGAAGACAGCAATTTCACATGTCTATGTAACAGTGAACTGAGATGTAAAATATGTGAATCAAAATCTGACATAGGTAAAACAAGAGACAGACAGCTAGCTACACAACTATAGTTGGACACGTCAACACACCTCCTTCAACCATACATAGAACATACAGAGCATAAAGAAGAACTCAGCACCACCAACAGTCAGTGGTATTTAATTGTTATGTGCTTAGTTCATTCAGTAACTGCCAAACACACATTTCCTTCTAAAGTATGCAAAGAATACATCCCAAGATAGTCTAACCTTAGATCATAAAACAATCTTAAGAAATTTAAAAGAACAGAAATTATGCAGAATGTGATGTCTAACTGTAATGGAACCAATTAGAGAAACTCAAGAAGCAGATCGTCAAACAACTGTAAGTAAATATCACATTTCCATCCTGAAGATGAAGTCTTAAGAGGAATAAAATCATGTTTTATTGAGTTGGGATAAAGATGAAGTTTGTCAAAGCTTATGGTACTTAAAAGTTAAACTTTGTTCAAACAGGGTTAAGAGGAAAGTTTGTTGAATCAAAATGTATGGAGATATTTAAAAAACAGCCCAATAGCTGACTGTGAACATCCACTCCTGTGTTTGCTAGGCCCCGGCATCGTCTCACAAGAGACAGCTATATTTGGGTCCTTTCAGCAAAATCTTGCTAGTGTATGCAATGGTGTCAGCGTTTAGAAGCTGATTATGGGACGGATCCCTGGATACAGCAGTCTCTAAATGGTCCATCCTTTCATCACAGCTACGAACTTTGTCTCTGTAACTCCTTCCCTGGGTGTTTTGTTCCCAATTCTAAGAAGGTGCACAGTGTCCACACTTTGGTCTTCATTCTTCTTGAGTTTCATGCGTTTAGCAAATTGTATCTTATATCTTGGGTATCCTAAGTTCAGCTATTGGATGTATCACAGGGCTCCCAATGGAGAAGCTAGAGAAAGTACCCAAGGAGCTAAAGGGATCTGCAACCCTATTGTTGGAACAACATGATGTACTAACCAGAACCCCGGAGCTCTTGTCTCTAGCTGCATATGTATCGAAAGATGGCCAAGTCGGCCATCAATGGAAAGAGAGGCCCATTGGACTTGCAAACTTTATATGCCCCAATATAGGGGAATGCCAGGGCCAAAAGAATGGGAATGGGTGGGTAGGGAAGTGGGGGGCGCTATGGGGGACTTTTGGGATAGCATTGGAAATGTAATTGAGGAAAATATGTAATAAAAATATTAAAAATCAAAAAAAAAACAGCCCAAAGTGAATCTTAAGAACATAGAAAAGGCTAAACAAATCCAAATCAAGCACTATAGAAGAAATAATAAAGAAAAGAGCAATAGTTAGTGACATTAAAAACAGAGACACATAAGGTGTGCTGTATAAAAATGGACTATATCTATGACGGCAGCTCCAGAAAGGTAAATCTTCTGTATTTAAAACGGAGTGACAGTGTGGCTGCATTAGTATACCTTATGATGTTGGCACAGTCAAGAAACAGATTAATTGTATTTATAAGAATAAATCCACAAGTTAAGCTACACTTGACTGTGAACAAAACAAAGGGTTGGTTCTTTGAAAGATCTGTAAGATGAGAAACTTCAACAAATCATAAATATAAGAAATGAAACAGAATATTGCAACCAGCAGGTATCAGAAAGACAATAAAATACCCTGAGCATCTCTACAGTAGCTACATTCCAGAGCTTAGATGAAATATACTTCACTCTTACAGAACTACACAACGTATCCAAAATGAAACACATTTCGTAGCACCATCACTATTACATAATTAGAAACTTCCACAATTTGAAATTTAAGGTCCAAATGGTATGCCTGAAAACTGTAAATCAATACAAATGAGCATCAGATATTTATATCTTTATCATTTCTTAGGAAACTGAAGGCTAGCATTGTCTAGATAAAGGTATTTATTAAGCAGACAATGATAGTACCAGAAGTGATTACAGACCAATACCTTATAGTTATAGATGAGAAAATCCCCAACAGAGTATTAGCATTTGCTAATACTATTAGTCCCTTGTAATATCTGTGTATTTGAAAAATAGATTTCAACTAGTGGGAGTTAATTCTATGGATTCCAGGATCATTGACTCTTCTAAAAAAAACCATTCAATATAGCCTACTATACTAACAGGCTAAAGTAGGAAAGTCACACATGATCATGTCAGTGATGCAGAAAGAACACTAAACAACACTCAACAGCTATCCATGGTAAAAAAAAAATCTCAGATTTCAGGGTGGCTTGTGATTAGATAAAGAATATGCACAGAAAGAACCTCAACAGTTAATGGAAGGACAAAAAGATGTATGCTTTCCCCTAAAACTGGGAACACATATCATACTATACTTATTTAACATTCTTTTAAAAGTTCTATCTTATACCTTAATGGATAAAGGATGAGTTTAAAAAGCCTATCAGAAGGGAAGAATGACAAATTTAGCATTTACAAATGACAAATCCCAAAGACTCTACTCAAAGTTCAACAGTAAGTTGAATAAGTGAGTTGCGTTATATTGTACAAGATTAACACACAAAACTCATTGTTATTGCTGTAAGCTAGACAGAAAAATGGGGCAATGATGTTTACAAGTACTCTAACCAGGTGGGATGCAAAGATGTAGATCCAAGACTTGCGCTGACACTGCAATACTAATGAAAGAAACCCTAGAACCTCAAAGTGCAAGACATCTCCAAGTGCAAAA
The DNA here is from genome assembly GCF_978045245.1 of Mus caroli. Lineage (NCBI taxonomy): Eukaryota > Metazoa > Chordata > Mammalia > Rodentia > Muridae > Mus > Mus caroli. The sequence continues at coordinate 92,432,994 of NW_028227262.1, forward strand.
CATCAAATGACACACCCTTTAACTCTGAGGACATGTTCTAGAAACACACTGCTTAGGTGATTTGTTGTTGTGTGAATCCATACCTGGAAGATGTGTACACAATAATGCAATTACAGTTTGACCTTCTAGGGCTCCCATTGTGTATGTAGTCTGTTATTAACCAAACTGTTACATGGCATAAGACCATGCTGTGCTCACACATTGAAAGAGACAACATATTAAAAAACACTAGTTGTTGCAGTATTGATACCCTGATTTAACACAATCCACACTAAAATACTATCAAGATTTTATATAGATATAAATTAGAGTTTTATATTTTCTGAAATTAATCTGGGGAATTCAGCAATACTAGGAAGTCAAACAATTTTGAGAAAGACTCAAGGATAAGCCTATTTGATTTCAAGGGTTAATAATAAAGACCTTGTGTTGTTAGTGAGAAGATAAATCCACACGTCAGCCAAATAGAATGGTAAACCCAGGAAGGGACTTAGAGGAACACACCTAACTTGTTTTCAACAACACTACAAGAACAATTCAATGAAGGAAATATGGCTTTTTCAATACGCTGTCTTGGAATATTGGATATTGTAGGCAAGCTACATGGACACAGCAATAAAACAACTCCAGTGAATTATTGCTGTCCCCATCAATCAGAGCATCCCTCAGTCCTAATCAGAGAAGCTGCTTCTTGCGGTAGATGGAAAGTAACACAGAGACCTACAGTTGGTCAACCTGCAGAGAACAAGAGACTTCACAGAGCCCACCCCATAACTTTTATGTGGAAGTGGGTGTAGAAAGAAATTAGGGAAACAACACCCTTCTCAATAGTCACAAATAATATAAAATATCTTGGCGTGACTCTAACTAAGGAAGTGAAAGATCTGTATAATAAAAACTTCAAGTCTCTGAAGAAAGAAATTCTAGAAGATCTCAGAAGATGGAAAGATCTCCCATGCTCATGGATTGGCAGGATCAACATTGTAAAAATGGCTATCTTGCCAAAAGCAATCTACAGATTCAATGCAATCCCCATCAAAATTCCAAATCAATTCTTCAACGAATTAGAAAGTGCAATCTGCAAATTCATCTGGAATAACAAAAAACCTAGGATAGCAAAAACTCTTCTCAAGGATAAAAGAACCTCTGGTGGAATCACCATGCCGGACCTAAAGCTCTACTACAGAGCAATTGTGATAAAAACTGCATGGTACTGGTATAGTGACAGACAAATAGACCAATGGAATAGAATTGAAGACCCAGAAATGAACCCACACACCTATGGTCACTTGATCTTCGACAAGGGAGCTAAAAACATCCAGTGGAAGAAAGACAGCATTTTCAACAAATGGTGCTGGCACAACTGGTTGTTAACATGTAGAAGAATGCGAATCGATCCATTCCTATCTCCTTGTACTAAGGTCAAGTCTAAGTGGATCAAGGAACTTTACATAAAACCAGAGACACTGAAAATTATAGAGGAGAAAGTGGGGAAAAGCCTTGAAGATATGGGCACAGGGGAAAAATTCCTGAATAGAACAGTAATGGCTTGTGCTGTAAGATCGAGAATTGACAAGTGGGACCTCATGAAACTACAAAGCTTCTGCAAGGCTAAAGACACCATCAATAAGATAAAAAAACCACCAACAGATTGGGAAAGGATCTTCACCTATCCTAAATCAGATAAGGGACTAATATCCAATATATATAAAGAACTCAAGAAGGTGGACTCCAGAAAGTCAAATAACCCCATTAAAAATGGGGCTCAGAACTGAACAAAGAATTCTCACCTGAGGAATACCGAATGGCAGAGAAGCACCTGAAAAAATGTTCAACATCCTTAATCATCAGGGAAATGCAAATCAAAACAACCCTGAGATTCCACCTCACACCAGTCAGAATGGCTAAGATCAAAAATTCAGGTGACAGCAGATGCTGGCGAGGATGTGGAGAAAGAGGAACACTCCTCCATTGTTGGTGGGATTGCAAGCTTGTACAACCACTCTGGAAATCAGTCTGGCGGTTCCTCAGAAAATTGGACATAGTACTACCGGAGGATCCAGCAATACCTCTCCTGGGCATATATCCAGAAGATGTCCCAACCGGTAAAAAGGACACATGCTCCACTATGTTCATAGCAGCCCTATTTATAATAGCCAGAAGCTGGAAAGAACCCAGATGTCCCTCAACAGAGGAATGGATACAGAAATTATGGTACATTTACACAATGGAGTACTACTCAGCTATTAAAAAGAATGAATTTTTGAAATTCCTAGCCAAATGGATGGACCTGGAGGGCATCATCTTGAGTGAAGTAACACAATCACAAAAGAACTCACACAATATGTATTCATTGATAAGTGGATATTAGACCAAAACTTAGGATACCCAAGATATAAGATACAATTTGATAAACGCATGAAACTCAAGAAGAATGAAGACCAAAGTGTGGACACTGTGCACCTTCTTAGAATTGGGAACAAAACACCCAGGGAAGGAGTTACAGAGACAAAGTTCGTAGCTGTGATGAAAGGATGGACCATTTAGAGACTGCTGTATCCAGGGATCCGTCCCATAATCAGCTTCTAAACGCTGACACCATTGCATACACTAGCAAGATTTTGCTGAAAGGACCCAAATATAGCTGTCTCTTGTGAGACGATGCCGGGGCCTAGCAAACACAGGAGTGGATGTTCACAGTCAGCTATTGGATGTATCACAGGGCTCCCAATGGAGAAGCTAGAGAAAGTACCCAAGGAGCTAAAGGGATCTGCAACCCTATTGTTGGAACAACATGATGTACTAACCAGAACCCCGGAGCTCTTGTCTCTAGCTGCATATGTATCGAAAGATGGCCTAGTCGGCCATCACTGGAAAGAGAGGCCCATTGGACTTGCAAACTTTATATGCCCCAATATAGGGGAATGCCAGGGCCAAAAGAATGGGAATGGGTGGGTAGGGAAGTGGGGGGCGCTATGGGGGACTTTTGGGATAGCATTGGAAATGTAATTGAGGAAAATATGTAATAAAAATATTAAAAATTAAAAAAAAAGAAAGACTGTAAGAACCACAGGTGCTATGAATAGACGGAAACTTGTTTCCAACAGGGTAGATGCACATATAAACTACAAGCAATTGAGATAGCATGTATAATACCTGAACAAGCTCATCCCACACAAAATCTCAGCACGCAGCAGAGCAGGTAGGTATGAAGTAACATCTGGAGCTGAGGGGATATTGACATTTTATTACTGTGGAGATTGGGAAAGGCAGTGTTCTCTGCTGTGATACCCAGAATACTGACCACACTCCAGGGCAGGCACTATGCCCAGGAATAGTCAACCAACATAAACAGGACTCTGTATATTTTATTTTGTTTTTGTTTTTTAAATGATGGAGGAAGAAGAATAGGAGAAAGGGAGAAAGGTAGAGAGAAGGTGGGGGACATGAAATTGGGTGGCTAGGAGGTGGGGCAGGATCTGGGAAGAGTTGAGGCAGTAGGTTAAATATGATCAAATACATTGTAAGAAATTCTCCAATGAAAATATTAAAAGAATTTGGAATGGACCATGGAGTTAAATGTATATTTGTTTTTTAAATAGAAGGTATTCAGTCCCCGGGCTAAGAGTTTATATACATACCAAAAGCATGTATAGAAAGGGGTCTTGGTAATTTGAGCCTTGCCAACATTAAAGATCTTTGTTGTTTGAAAGAATATACAAGAATAAATAAACTGAAAAATATTTTCAAATCACACATATATCAAAGGATTAGTATCTAGATTACACGAAGAGATTTCAAAACTCAAGAGAAGAAAAGTAGACCACATTGAGTTAAATGTGGTCAAAGGACTTTAATAGACATGTCCCCAAAGAAAATAAACAGAGGCAAGAAAGATATCCTGGGTGTTGACAAACAGGCAAGTGGATTTGAAATGATAACGAGACACCATTGCACATCTATCCAATTAGCTAACAGAAGATCTATGCTACTCAAATGCTGAGGATGAAGAGACATGCCTATTGAAACGCTGTGGATTGTATATACACAGAGAAAAAGATTCACAATTTCATAAAAACATGCAGTTACGGTACGACTAAACACTTGCACTCTTGGATATTTACTTTAGAGAAAAATGAAGATATATTAATACAAAAACCTCTATATGACTGTTTTATTGACTTTATTAAAAATGGCCAAAATTTGGAAGCAGCTTATATGTATTTCAATGGCTGAGTGGCTAAACAAACTGGCAATTCATACAAACGGTCTGTTTATTACTCCGCAATAAAGAGGAACAAGCTGTTGAACCTACAACAACTTAGACTAACTAAGAAAATTGTAGTGACTATGATAAACTGACCCAGAAAGGTTACACACTGCACAATTCTATTTGTAGAACATTCTAAAAGTATTAGATGACAGAAACAGAGAACTGAGCTGTGGTTGACAGGCTAATGGAAGGGATAGAATGGGGGGAAGTTAAACATGGATTTAAGGGGAACACGAGGGATACTGGTAACAAGGGAGATGCTTTGTGTTTCAGATGCATAGGCCTTATCTTCCCAAGCAGCTGTGTTTTCAGGCCTACACCACTGGTTCAGGTTAGTGTGATCAAAACATACTCAGCAGGAATGATAGCAGTTCTGCACTGATCTCCAACAAAAGGAAACATCCACTCACCCCTGTCCTCAGTAGTTTTTTGAAGATTATACTTGGTTATTTTATAAGAATGAACATCTTTGACTTATGGGATTTCTATGACTTGTTAGTACACATTTTGTGTTGTGTCTTTTTTTTAAATCACATTTTTATGGAGCACCTACTGTGTGCCAAGCCCTCTGACCAGCTCCTTTTCCTAGAAGAAGGGAAATCAAGATGTTGCTGAGGCTCCTGGTATGGCACTCATTAGGTCTTGGCCAAGCTTGGAGCCCAGTTTGCAGCGAAGCCCCATCCTGCTTTGGCTGAGCTATGAACACTTTCCTAACTATCACATAGGATTGAGGGCTCTGTTGAAATTCAGATATCTTCAGGTACAGTTCTTGGGGTCCTCAAAGAACAATCTTCTATGTCAATAAATCTTGTGAAGTTTGGTTTCCTAAACATCACAGTAGCAAGGCCAGACCAGAAATGAGCTGATTGAGCCAGAAACTGGAAGCACATCCAGTATAATGGAAGCTTCTGGGGAGGAAGACAAGGCTGATGAGATGCTCACACAAGGCTTTCATTTGGCACCTACAGTCTGAGATACCTGAAGCTTAGAAACAGTTAAAAACTTAACCTTGGTAATTAACCTCGGGCACAGATGTCTAAAGATGAGTAAGTCACACTTCTTTTCCTTAAGTAGCTTATTTTCAGCACATGGCCCACTATATTCATTTTGTTATCAGTAATGCATAATTTGAGGCAACAGGGGAAAACATTGTTCTTGGTTTTGCTGTATTTCCAAGCAATTGGTTTCTAACACTTTGATTTTGACCACAGAATACATGCCCTTTAAGGTCTAGGGCTAGTATGGCATATCCTTCCAAGTACTCACAGGACTTTTGTATGTTCTATATCTCTGAATTCATTCCCACCAGATTTTTACAATGAACTGGAAATCAGCCCTGAACCTTCCTAAGGGAACAGTAGATAGATTTACAAATGAGTCCTAGCTGGTGGTGAGGCTTAGATATTTGCATGTTTCAAGGTAGTTATGCACTGAAAGTTTTTCAGTAAATGCTGGGGGTAAGGTGTCAGTGTCTGAATTAGTGAAGATACAAGTAAAAATATAAATTGTAGAAAACTTTAGACATGCTGTTGAGTAACTCTCAACTACTCATCTAATCAACACGGACAATTGATGCACTATCATTAACAGATGTCTGTCAAGAAGAGTTCTAGGATGCTGTCAGACACAATGGCCCTTTAATCTCCTACATCACTACTCTGTTGAACTCATTCTTTCTATATGGATAAAGAATATTCAAGAATTTTCCTCTGAGAATTGATGATCTCATTGTCTAAGGATCTGCTTCATCAGATTCATTTTTAAATAAACTTTGAAGACAATGTGAGAACTCTACATTCTAAGAATGGCCATGAGACTGTGCTTTTGAAACACTTCATCTCTGCTCTACCTGCTCACATAGAGTAGATGTGTCATATTAGACCCAAGTCTGATTCCATGTTTATTCTGCTATAATCACAACTGCCTTCCAGAAACCAATGATTGCCAGCAAATAAAATGCCCTGTAGTACATATCTATAGAGACTCTACATTAAACATTATAGTCAGTGAAATGAGCAGACAGTAAGCAGCAGAAATGGAAGGAAATGCCCTGAGATTCTTAGGAAGGTATGTTTTTCTACTTTCTACACCTATATCTAAATGCCATCTGTTCCTGGTATTACAGAGAGCCTGTCAATCAGCTGGATTGAAGGAATGGATGGTGTAGTTTAATTTTATTATGGAAATTGATTTGCATCTTCTATATTTCTTGACTGAAATGTTTCCAGAGAATAACATTGAAGAATGTTTATAAAACTGCCATGACTAGGGTAATAACTATTTGTTTTTTTTATTTTATTCTAATTTTAAAATTTTTTTTTCTGCCCCTTCCTGCTCATCCCCTTACACAATCCTTTCCCCTACTCCCTCCCCTTCTGTGAGTGGGTGGGGTTCTACCCTGGATATCCATCCACCCTGGCACATCAAGTCTCTGTGAGGCTAAGTGCATTCTCGTCCACTGAGGCCAAAGAACATACATGGTCTGGACCTAGGCCTCCCCGCACATATGTAATACATATGCAGCATGGTCTTCATGTGGGTCCCAGATACCCGGAGTGAGGCCTCTCCCAAAAGCTGTTGCCTGTACTCAGGTGGGATATGTTCTTCTAGATGGGCTGTCCACTCTTACTCATGATTCTTCCTGCTAATTTTATCTGGCAGCTCAGGTAGTGATTAGAACCCAGAGCAATTTTGCTTTGTGGAAAACAAGTATTGTGTCATGAAAGAGTGGGGTGTAGGAAGATTGTGATAAATTCAAAATGAAACAAAAAATAAAGGAATAATGGAGTTAAATACCATCCTAATGACCATGATGGAAAAATGTAGACTTGTGCAGAAATGGTTTAATACAGAAGCCCAAAAAGAAACACGTGGATATTATTCATGCTCTCCATTAGAATCAGAAAGACACAGAAGAAAAGTCTGTAGAGAAGAGAAGCAGGTGGCTGTAAACACAATACAAACAAAGTGATGCAAAGAAAACAAGTGCCCAGTGTAGGAACTAAGGTCTACATTGAAATACAGAATGACTCCAGGAAGATGAACTGGAAGACAGTGTACCAAAGTGAGGGAAAAAATGATGACTCAAAAAGGTCAAGAAAAGGGAGATGGAGACCCTCAAAGAGAACTATCACAAGTAAAGGAATTACAGGTAAAGGAAACTGGCTGCAAAGAAAAAACCCACCAGAGCCAGCTCCTCACTCCTCTCTTCAGTACACAGCACATAAATATCAGGCCATAATTAAAATTTAATAAATCTGTGATTAAGTTTTTATTTGTGCATATCTCATTAGCTAAGTGGCATTCTTGGAATTGCCCAAGGATATGCTTTGGTGAATCAAAACATGTATCAAAATAAATTCTATAGGTTATAATTTTCTGTACATTGTGGCTATTTAGAATATGAAGTTTGGTTGGTCTTAATTGAGATATTTTCTAGATTTAAAATCTTCAGGATTGTAAGTTTAGGTATAATATAAAATACCATTAATGCTTTCTTATTTTATTAGTATATGTCAGCATGGTAATACAAATTATGTCTCGAGGAAAGTATATACCATTAAAATTAGTTTCATTTGTTTGTCTTTAATAAATGTAGCTTGTAGGAAATTAAAATGATACATATGGACTGGAGAGATGGCTCAGTCATTAAAGGCTAGGCTCACAACCAAAAATATAAAATGACACATATAGCTTTCATCTGCCGGATTGCACAGTATTGCTATAGAGTATACATTATGACGCTAAAGAGCCGCTGAACACAGAAAACCAGGCAAACAAGTATAATGCAAAATGTAGTTGTTAGTGGTGAAATATCTCAGTGTTCAGACAACTCAACAATGAAGAGCTAGACATTCATAAAGTAGCAGTGAGCAGAGAGGGAGCAAATTCCATTATTTCATGTCAAGAGATATCCATGTATATTAATAAGTTTCTGATGATAATGTGGAGATAAAAATGGAATATACAATTTTGAATTTAAAGGTAACATAATTCTTCAGATCAGAATAAAGCACATCACTATTATATGTGGTTTCAAGAGACAAGGGGGATGAATATGTGTTTCAGCAGTTAAGAGCGCTGGCTGTGTTTTCAGAGGAAAATGAATGAGAATTTTCTTTTTTTTAATTAGGTATTTTCCTCATTTACATTTCCAATGCTATCCCAAAAGTCCCCCATACCCTCCTTCCCCCACTCCCCCCCCCCACGTTTTGGCCCTGGTGTTCCCCTGTACTGGGGCATATAAAGTTTGCAAGTCTAATGGGCCTCTCTTTCCAGTGATGGCCGACTAGGCCATCTTTTGATACATATGCAGCTAGAGTCAAGAGCTCCGGGGTACTGGTTAGTTCATAATGTTGTTCCACCTATAGGGTTGCAGATCCCTTTAGCTCCTTGGGTACTTTTTCTAGCTCCTCCATTGGGAGCCCTGTGATCCATCCAATAGCTGACTGTGAGCATGCACTTATGTGTTTGCCAGGCCCCGGCATAGTCTCACAAGAGACAGCTATATCTGGGTCCTTTCAGCAAAATCTTTCTAGTGTATGCAATGGTGTCATCGTTTGGAGGCTGATTATGGGATGGATCCCTGGATATGGCAGTCTCTAGATGGTCCATCCTTTTGTCTCAGCTCCAAACTTTGTCTCTGTAACTCTTTCCATGGGTGTTTTGTTCCCAATTCTAAGAAGGGGCATACTGTCCACACTTCAGTCTTCATTCTTCTTGAGTTTCATGTGTTTAGCAAACTGTACCTTATATCTTGGGTATCCTAAGTTTTGGGCTAATATCCACTTATCAGTGAGTACATATTGTGTCAGTTCCTTTGTGATTGTGTTACCTCACTCAGGATGATGCCCTCCAGGTCCATCCATTTGGCTAGGAATTTCATAAATTCATTCTTTTTAATAGCTGAGTAGTACTCCATTGTGTAAATGTACCACATTTTCTGTATCCATTCCTCTGTTGAGGGACATCTGGGTTCTTTCCAGCTTCTGGCTATTATAAACAAGGCTGCTATGAACATAGTGGAGCATGTGTCCTTCTTACTGGTTGGGACATCTTCTGGATATATGCCCAGGAGAGGTATTGCTGGATCCTCCGGTAGTACTATGTCCAATTTTCTAAGGAACCGCCAGACTGATTTCCAGAGTGGTTGTACAAGCTTGCAATCCCACCAACAGTGGAGGAGTGTTCCTCTTTCTCCACATCCTTGCCAGCATCTGCTGTCACCTGAATTTTTGATATTAGCCATTCTGACTGGTGTGAGGTGGAATCTCAGGGTTGTTTTGATTTGCATTTCCCTGATGGTTAAGGATGCTGAACATTTTTTCAACCATTCAGAATAAAGAAAGAAATGAAGCCAAAACATACCCATACTTATGGGACACAATGAAAACATTTCTAAGAGGGAAACTCATAGCTCTGAGTGCCTCCAAAAAGAAACTAGAGAGAGCACACAGTAGCAGCTTGACAACACACCTAAAAGCTCTAGAAAAAAAGGAAGAAAATTCACCCAAGAGGAGTAGACGGCAGGAAATAATCAAACCCGGGGCGAAATCAACCAAGTGGAAATAAGAAGAACTATTCAAAGAATCAACCAAACGAGGGGTTGCGTCTTTGAGAAAATCAACAACATAGATAAACCCTTAGACAGACTCACTAGAGGGCACAGGGACAGCATACTAATTAACAAAATCAGAAATGAAAAGGGAGAGTAACAACAAACCCTGAAGAAATCCAAAACACCATCAGATCCTTCTACAAAAGGCTATACTCAACAAAACTGGAAAACCTGGACAAAATGGACAAATTTCTAGACAGATACCAGGTACCAAAGTAAACCAGGATTAAGTTAACGATCTAAACAGTCCCATATCCCCTAGAGAAATAGAAGCAGTCATTAATGGTCTCCCAACCAAAAAAAGCCCAGGACCAGATGGTTGTGCAGAGTTCTATCAGACCTTCAGAGAATTTTCATTCTCAGCATCTACATGGCTGCTAGCAACCAATTCTAGGGGATCCACCACCCTCTTCTGGCCTATATGGGAACTGCATGCAAGCAGTACACACACATGGAGGTAAAACACATAAAAGTAACATAAAAGTAAAATAAAATCAGAAAGAAACAAAATATATAAAATGAGATGAAAACGTCTTGGGAAACTATGAAGAAGAAGGAGATCATTCTGGAGCTCATTCAAAAGCAAAATGAGTAATTTTCTAGTATCATGGGTGTATGGCCCATGATTACAATGTGACATTTCTATAATGTGTGTATATAAATAGAGATGTTCCTTAGCTTTATGTAACGAAATGAAATATTTTTTAAAATTACATGGATTGGAGGACAGAGACTAGTGAAGAATAAAGATTAAATAGAACATGTGTTCTTAAGTAGTTTGTGTGTTTTGACTTTTGTGCATGGGTGTTTTGCCTGCATGTATGTTTGTGCACCATAAGAGTGCCTGGCACCAGTTGTGTCAGATCCCATGCAACTGGAGTTACAGTTATGAACTGGTGTGGGTGCTAGGAACTGAACCTAGGTCCTCTGCAAGAGCAGGCAGAACTCTTAATTGGTAAGCTATCTCTCCAACATCTTTTAACTAGACTTTAAAAATAATCTTAACCAAAACAACCCTGAGATCCCACCTCACACCAGTCAGAATGGCTAAGATCAAAAATTCAGGTGACAGAAGATGCTGGCGAAGATGTGGAGAAAGAGGAACACTCCTCTATTGTTCGTGGGATTGCAAGCTTGTACAACCACTCTGGAAATCAGTCTGGCGGTTCCTTAGAAAATTGGACATAGTACTACCGGAGGATCCAGCAATACCTCTCCTGGGCATATATCCAGAAGATGTCCCAACCAGTAAGAAGGACACATGCTCCACTATGTTCATAGCAGCCTTGTTTATAATAGCCAGAAGCTGGAAAGAACCCAGATGTCCCTCAACAGAGAAATGGATACAGAAAATGTGGTACATTTACACAATGGAGTACTACTCAGCTATTAAAAAGAATGAATTTATGAAATTCCTAGCCAAATGGATGGACCTGGAGGGCATCATCCTGAGTGAGGTAACACAATCACAAAGGAACTGACACAATATGTACTCACTGATAAGTGGATATTAGCCCAAAACTTAGGATACCCAAGATATAAGGTACAGTTTGCTAAACACATGAAACTCAAGAAGAATGAAGACTGAAGTGTGGACACTATGCCCCTCTTTAGAATTGGGAACAGAACACCCATGGAAGGAGTTACAGAGACAAAGTTTGGAGCTGTGACGAAAGGATGGACCATCTAGAGACTGCCATATCCAGGGATCCACCCCATAATCAGCTTCCAAACGCTGACACCATTGCATACACTAGCAAGATTTTGCTGAAAGGACCCAGATATAGCTGTCTCTTGTGAGACTATGCCGGGGCCTGGCAAACACAGAAGTGGATGCTCACAGTCAGCTAGTGAATGGATCACAGGGCCCCCAATGGAGGAGCTGGAGAAAGTACTGAAGGACCTGAAGGGATCCGCAACCCTATGGGTGGAACAACATTATGTACTAACCAGTACCCTGGAGCTCTTGACTCTAGATGCATATGTATCAAAAGATGGCCTAGTCGGCCATCACTGGGAAGAGAGGCCCGTTGGACATGCAAACTTTATATGCCCCAGTACAGGGGAACGCCAGGGCCAAAAAAAATGGGAATGGGTGGGTAGGGAAGTGGGGGGGGGTAGGGGGGACTTTTGGGATAGCATTGGAAATGTAATTGAGGAAAAGATGTAATAAAAAATATTAAAAAAATAATAATGTTAACCTAGTATGGAAGCGCAATAGTACATATTAGTGATAATTTATGGAAACACATTGTTGCCTAGAAAATAAAATCTATAAAGAAAATGAAAAAAAAGGCTAAATGATGACAGCAACTCCCACAGGAAAAGAAAAGAAACATTTGACATATCTTTTAAAAAATCAAACAATTTTTAGGGGCTGGGGAAAACAGCTTAGTGGGTAAAGGAACTGGCCACCAAGTCCCAGTACTTGAGTTTAATACCCAGGACTCCCCTAATGCAGGGAAGGAATGAATTCCCCAAATTTATGTTCTGATTTCATACTTATACTCTCCCACTATAATAAATGTAATATAAAAATACATAGCTTTTGAGCAGACGAGACAGGAAATTTTCATTAATGTCTTCTTAGAAAGCAGATTTAGTGTGAATCTGGCATGCCTGGATGGTGGCATGCAGCCATGTTCTTTGATTAAAAATTAGTGCAAAAGGAGAAATGCTAATCTACTGAAAACAGAGAATTCAAATACCAATCCAGCAAACAGAAACAAGTTAGTGACGAGGACAGAGCAGCTTGTCAGTTCTATAGTGAGCTCATGAAAAAGGCAACGGGATTCACCAGTCTTCCAGAGAGCAGTTGTCCATACACAATGTTTTGATGATAGAATGTTGCATGCTGGTCCTCTCCCACATAGTACCTCTAGTCCCATAGTGGCTGGACCTCTTTACCTCTTTACAAATGCTGGTGAGGATGCTTCTAGTTGGAGTGTAACCCAGTTCAATAGTGCATAACAGTTCCCTTCAGTCCATATTCTCAAGAGAATTTACTGTTTATTTGTTGGTTTGTTTATTATTTATTTTAGTGAGATATCTTGCCTTGACATCTGTGGTCTTAATTTGCACGTCTCTGATGGCCAGTAAAGTTGAACATCTTGTGAACTGTCAGCTTCCTTAGTCTATTCTTTGATTGAGGTGCTTGAATTCTTGTTTTTTGGTTTTTTGAGTCCCATGTTAAATGATATTAATCACCTGAAAGATGGATATAGTCCGTAAAAGTATTTTTCCTATTCAGTAGGCTGTCTCTTCCCTCATTTTATAGCTTGCTTTGCATATAGACACATTTTAATTTTATGAGGTCCCACTTGTCATGTGCTGGCAGAGTGCTTGCCTATAGCAGTGTACTGGCTAGTTTTGTGTCAACTTGACACAGCTGGAGTTATCACAGAGAAAGGAGCTTCAATTGAGGAAATGCCTCCATGAGATCCAACTGTAAGTCATTTCCTCAATTAGTGATCAAGGGGGAAAGGCCCCTTGTGGGTGGTGCCATCTCTGGGCTGGTAGTCTTGGGTTCTATAAGAGAGCAGGCTGAGCAAGCCAGGGGAGGCAAGCCAATAAAGAACATCCCTCCATGGCCTCTGCATCAGCTCCTGCTTTCTGACCTGCTTGAGTTCCAGTCCTGACTTCCTTTGGTGATGAACAGCAGCATGGAAGTGTAAGTGGAATAAACCCTTTCCTCCCCAACTTGCTTCTTGGTCATGATGTTTGTGCAGGAATAGAAACCCTGACTAAGACAAGCAGTATCTTAAAGTTTTTCTTTTTCCCTCATGTTTCTTTTGTTTCAGAGTGTTAGGACTTTTACATTTGGTGAGAGTAGGGGATCTGCTTTCCTTCTTCTACATGTGACTGCAGACTCATAGTGCTGCCGTAAAGACCTGACACACAGACTTCGGTTCAGAAATAAATACAATTAGAGAGTAGCTGGTTACCACCAAGGTATGTGTGCCACTGCTGCACCCTTAGGGTGATCCTACCATGCTAGTTATTGTGGTTTACAGGTGCCATAACTGGGTAGAAAGTTGCTAGCACCCCTCCTTTGGAAGCTTACATGATTCCTTCTGGTCCCATGAAAACTTTGGGGAGTAGGCATTAAGGTCAGGTCCAGCTCTGGGTACTCTGAATCCTGTGTCTGAAGAAGATAACGTCTTCTTATTGCCTGACTATTTTTTGACAAAGGTGTCAGAAACATACTTCAGCAAGTGACAGCCTCTTTAAAAATAGTGTTGGATAGATCTCTCATTTCACCAAAAGTCTGTCACAAATGGTCCAAAGGCCTTGATGTATGTCTTAAAGTTTGAACCTAGGAGAGAAAATATAAAACAAACAAATAAATAAACAAAACCTTAAGATATAGAACTAGGCAAGGACTTTCTAAAAAGAAAAAAAAAAGTGCTGATAGCACAGAAAGTAGTTTCAGGAAAGATAGTGACACTTTTGAAATTTTGGTTCCTTTCAAGACCTCAGATATATTATAAGAATATGTTTTTATTTTAATCTCAAATGTGGGATATGGAGCAACTTCAGATTGTCCACAGCAGTTGACTATGACGTTCCTCATACTCTGGAGGGCGCATGATTTTTGCCACCTACTAATTCTGTGATGTTTGGAATTCTGGGGACTTTTCAGGGGGTATATAAATGCTAGGTCCCCAAGTGGTAGTGGGGGTTGTTACTTGGTTGTTGTTGGTCATGGTTTGACAAGTAATCATTAGCAAAGAAGAAACAACAAGAAGAAATTAGATATCCTGTTGGTAAGGACCAAGCTTGCCCCAAGGAACGTGACACCTTTAATCAGCAGGAAGTAGTCGAAGGATAACATCTAGCCCCTGACTTTAGTCAGGGGTCTCTTGCCTTTTCAGTCTCATTTGCTCTCTTGTCTAGTGTTAGGGGGTTGAAAGAGTGGGTGAAAAGAGGTAGATAATGGTGTGAGAAAGAAGAACCCACAAAGTACCTAAAGGCCAGCTACGAGGAATTGGCAAATGGGATTAAGTGAAGTTAAAATGATTTTATAAAGAAGAACAAAAAAAAAACTGCCATGAAAAATATTTGTCCAACTAAATGTCAGACAGTGGGTTAATATCTAAAATACACAAAGAACTGCCTAAATTAAATACCAGGAAAACATCCCAGATGTCCCTCAAACAGAGGAATGAATAGAGAAAATGTACATTTACACAATGGAGTACTACTCAGCTATTAAAAGCAATGACTTCATGAAAGTCTTAGGCAAATGGATGGAACTAGAAAATATCATCCTGAGTGAGGTAACCCAGTCACAAAAGAACACACAAGGTATGCATTCACTGATACATGGATATTAAGAAAAAAGCTTGGAATACCCACGATACAACTCACAGACCATAGAAAGCTCAAGAAGAAGGAAGACCAAAGTTTGGATGCTTCAGTCCTACTTAGAAGAGGGAACAAAATAATCATGGGTGGTAGAGGGTGGGAGGGAATTGGGAGGAAGAGAAGAGGGGAGGGGATAAAAGGGGGCCAGAATCAGGTGTGGGAGGAGACTGGGGAGATGTACAGAGGGTCAGGAAATTGAACAGACGTGTATAGCAATGGAGGACGGGGAATTGGGAGTAGCCACCAGAAAGTCCCAGATGTCAGGAAAGCAAGAGGCTCCCAGGAACCAATGACATTAGCTGAAATACCTAACAAAGGGGAGAGAGAGCCTGTAGAGACCACATCTAGAGGTTAGGCACAGCCTCCTGTTGAGGGATGGGGCCACTGACTCATCTCAAAAATATTAGCCCAGAATTGTTCCTGTCTAGAGAAAATACAGGGACAAAGAGTGGAGCAGAGACTGAAGGAAAGGCCATCCAGAGACTGCCCCACCTAGAGATCCATCCCATATCAGCCACCAAGACACTATTGCTGATGCCAAGAAGTGCTTGCTGACAGGCACCTGATATCGCTGTCTCCTGAGAGGCTCTGCCAGAGCCTTACCAACACAGATGCAGATGCTTGCAGCCAATCATCAGACTGAGCACAGGGTTCCCAATGGAGGAATTGGGGGGAAGGACTGAAGAGGCAACACCATAGGAAGAACAACAATATCAACCAATCAGACCTCCCAGAACTCCCGGTGACTAAATCAACAACCAAAGAGTACACATGGAGGGACCCATGGCTCCAGCTGCATATGTAGCAGAGGATGGCTTTATCTGGCATCAATGGGAAGGGAGGCCCTTGGTCCTGTGAAGGCTCAATGCCCTACTGTAGGGGAATGCTAGGGCAGCAAGGCATAAGTGGGAGCACCCTCATAGAAGCAGGAGGAGGGGGATCGGATAGGGGGTTTGTGGAGGGTAAACTGGGAAGGGAGATAACATTTGAAATGTAAATAAATAAAATAACCAATAAAAAATTAGAAAAAAAAATACCAGGGGAAAAAAAAAAGCTCCCAGTGAGTAAATGGAATACTGATCAGGATAGACAGTTTTCAAAAGAGAATATACAACTGGCCAACAAATACCTAGAAAAGTGCTCAACATCCCTAGCCATTAGGGAGATGCAGTCAAACTGCTTTGAGATTCCACATCACCTCCGTAAGAACTGTCATCAGCGAAACAAATGACAGAAGATGCTGGCAAGAATGTAGGAAAAGAGGAGCCATATATACTGTAAGGAGAGTGAGCTTTTGCAGCTCTTATAGAAATCAATGTAGATGTTACATAAAAATGAAAAGTAGCCCTGTATACAACCATGCCTGGCTATGTACCTAAAGGACTACAGCCTGGCACAGAGTCCTGTCTTTTTAATTTTTACTTTTTAAAAAAATTTCATGTGTGAGTACTGTGTTTACATCCTTCCTTACTTTGCCCCTCCCCCAAAGTCTCTTCACTTGTTTCCTCAATTTCCTCTTTTACAGCACCTGTGTCCCCTACAGAGATATTTATCCTTCCCTGTTGATTGCTTCAGGATTCGCAATAGTTGAAAATCAGAACCACTTTAGATGTCTATCGTTAGAGAAATGTTTCCTGTAACACATATACACACTGAGAGTTTATGCCAATGGAAAGAAAAAGGAAATCTTCACATTTTCAAAGAATGGATTAAACTAGGGACAAAAGTAATTGAGACTCAAAGACAAAATCTACACATTTCTCACATATGTGGACCCTAGATTTCAGTATGTGTGCTTTTTGTACGAAGCACCTTTCTTTGTAAAGTTACTTAAACTGATCTTAAGAATAAAGCTCAAAAGGGGATTGTCTGGGGGGATATTACAGGTGTTACAGGCTTTTAGAGAGAGCTGTAGGATTTGGTAGAGTCAGGGGCTTAGCTCTTTCAGTTTGCTCTTTTTTTTTCTGCTTTATGTACCATCCCTTCAGTTTTAGTGAGTAAAGTCCGTTCCACAGAGGAACTTCATCCCAAGAGGAGGATGGATACAAAGGCACTTTCCCTTTTCTTTCTGGAGAATTACATTTCCTCCCTTCTTTGTGTTTTTGCAAGACCAAATTCTCAGTGTGTAACAACAGATTGTATACATTGTTTACTCAGACCCAAGCTGATAAGTTGCTTATCAGAATGAAACAGAATCACCATATTACCCAGGGCTCCTCCTGCAGACAGTATGTTCGGATGCCTGTTAGACACACTATAAAGTGATCTGTGGCTACCCCTGATTTACATTCTTCTCGTTTGCTTGTGCCCTTGTCTTTGCTCAGTCCATTAAACTTACCCTGCATGCTTCCTGCTCCCTGTACCTGAGCTCCCTTCCCTAAAAGCTACAAACTGCTTCCTTGAGGCTTGAAATGTCCCCAGTGAATTTTGTTCTCCTTATAAAAGACCTTCTGAAGCATGGACCGTTCTTCTTGATCTACGTTGTGTATCTGTGTTTTCTCTTATGTGACAGTGTAAACACTGTGTTGTATCTCAGAGGATGAAGGAAGTGAAAATATTGGGTTAAAACACTTAGGTTTCTTTCCCCTCACTATGATCCAAGATTTTCAATCTTTGGACACAAAACATGCTAGTGTTTAACAGCGTTTTGAGGAAGCATTGGTCCGATGGTCACTAAGGCAATTCCCATTAGTATCTTAGCACTTCTCAGCTCATTGTGAGTACTGGATGGTGACACATTGGAACCTGACTGCTCCTTCTCCTACTGTGTTTAAGGCTACAGATAACTGCTAATAGAGCTTACAAGTCAAGTGGATTTACAGACCATCTGGAAGGGTTATGGAATACACGACAAGCTGTCATTGTTGAGTAAGAGGAAGGAGGTATGTCAGGGACACAGGAGAGTGTAGGAAAATGGGTAGGTACCATATAGGGAAGAAGGCAGAGGAGCACACAGCTGGGTTTGGGAGCAGGAGGAGCAGATGAGATGGAGTGGGCTCAGTGGAGCTGCTTGCCTCCTGCACCTGAGCCACACTATTTTTGGTATCCTGAAGGCTTAGTTTACCTGTGATCTCCCTCATGGGGCTTTTGATATTATTGGAAGAGACTCATGTGATTTTGTTTCTGTATTTTTGTCTCTATTTAGTCAGGAGCATTTCATGCTTTCAAAGCAGCCTAAAATAAATTGGAGTGGGGGGAGTTTTAGTTTTCATTTTGTCAGAGAAGACTTTCCAGGCAGTGCCCCCTGGAGACTATACTGTGGATACTCTATGTACTGGGCGTGGGTTTGCTTCTAGTGGGGCCTGTTGGGAACCTCCCCTGGTACTTTTCTTCCAGCTTTCCTCTAGGGATTCTTGACCCACAGAGGAACTATCTGGTGCCCATGCATAGAAAGCCCTCAGAAACCATTTCTGAGAGTTAATTCAGAAAATTAATAACTCCTCTGATGATCTTTCTAGAATCTAGCCCTACTTGACCTATTTTTGATACATTTTATTTATATCATTGATTTACTTAAGAGGTCATCAGAGGAGTGACCTTGAAAACATAGTTAGGCACACAGATCCCGCGAGAAGAGAGGAAGATGCGTCATACTCTGGGGCCACATGGGAAGTGCTTGGATTAGTCATTGACAGGAAGATGCAAGTCTGTGTGGCCAAGAGCCTCACTGTGGCTTTCCTGGGAAGGAACAGGTGAGGTAGGGTCAGCAGGCTTAGATTGGCCTGTCTGAAATGGGTTCTGGAGTATGAGAGATGCTTCAGTATCTGACCTTTGGGTAGGTCTAGATGACAATCACCCTGATTATGTGAGACTAAGATGGGGAGTGTCCAAATGTCTTGGCTTTTATTTGAAAAGTATACTTCAGATAGGACTTCTCAGGGTTAGGTGGCAAGTGAGGCAGGAGACTAAGATAGGGTAACTCAGGAATATTATTGAATTGTCTGGAAGAGACATGTCTAGTACATGAATACAGGGCAGAGGTTCAAATGCTGTTTTTGAAAAGCAGAAACCTGTTGACACTGATGGGAACTCCTGGATGTACTTGGCCATGCTTGGTCTTCCTCTTACTGTATTTCCTGTGATTCTTCACTATGTTGCCTGTGATATGATATATGTTTTACTTTAAAAATTGAAACTAATTTTGCTCACATTTTATTTTTGTGTTTTCTTTCCTTTCTGAATAATAGTTATCTTTTTACTAATCAAATTGGTCATCAAACATGTTCTCAATGTCTCCTGAATGTGACCATGTGTTCATACTGAGAGAGCCACATGCCTCTTCTCTTCCTTGACCATTTTTTTTCTGTGTGATTTTTCCTTCTGAAATAAAAGCTTTCATTTCCAGCATTTAAATTTTAATTAAATTTAAATTTAATTCCACATGTTAATTTTCTGTAGCCTACGTATGATGCAATTTAGGATTACGGTCTCATGGCTCCCACCAAGTCTAAAAATTCATTCTAGAGTATGTTTGTATGTATCCTTAGAATTGATCTCTTAGAGCAGGTAGAATGACTTGGTAGTAGGCTTCTTGACTAGCAGGTATAGAATCCTGGGTTTAAGTTCCAGTACCACAAGGACTTTAAAATTTCTCTAGGCATGCATTATTCTGTAATTGTCAGAAGACATTGGCTCACTCTTAAGTTCAGTTACAGCTATCATTTTACATATATATATATATATATATATATATTCATATGTTTATGTTTGTATACAATTTTAGAATCTATTTATTTTAATATTAACTTACACAGTTCAACAATATAAAATATTTATCAATGTAAAATAATCCTTTCATATCTACCCTAATTTCTCTATTACTATTTCATCCACTATATTATTTACATAGGTTTTGATCCTTTTAAAATTTCTTCTTGTTTCTTACTGGAGACAGAATAAAATATACATTTTATGCATATCACCCTCAATTAAATATATCTTTAATCAGCATATAGAGTTATTTCCATTTGGAAGTATTGTTCAGTGGCACAGATGTTTAGAATATGAATACATTGCAGGTAATTCAAGTGGCCGGTAGGTGGTAGTAGCCTAATTATAACAGAATTCCTCAAGTGAGGGCAGCAAATATTAGCCATGGGTAGCTTGGCTCCTTTGGAGTTGCTAAAGGCTAATATCTTTAACAGCACACAAATGTGTTGGTGAGTTGATTTAGTTGTTAAAGAAACCAGGAAAATATTTCAATTATTTGGAACACACAATGCTTCATCTTAATTGTCAACTTGATCAGGTTGATGGATGTCTGGTACACGAGTCAAAAAACTCTGGGTGTGACTGTGGTGTGCTTACAGAAACAATTACATCATAGGGACTTAATGTATCTCCTGATAGACAATTTAGTGACATTATGGGGCATATGAAGGAAGGTGGTCCCTTGTTGGAGGAATTGGTCACTAGGGCTATGTAACTGGGAGCTATATTTTGTCCTGGTTTCTTCCTATATTTCATTCTCTCTTCTTCCCGTTGCCATGATGTAAGTTCTTTTTTTTTTTTTTAATGCCTTCTTTGCTGTGATGGATGAATGCTACAAAAACCATGAGCCAAAATAAATCTTTTCTACCTTATGTCCTTTATATCAGGCATCCTGTCATAGTGACGCAGGGTAGGTATCCAGCACAGCAAATCCTAAGGCAGACAGATAATTAAGACCAGCAGGAGAGCAGAAATGAATTTGCTTAATAGTCATAAAACTGTCAAGACTTGTCAGTATCTGCAAGAAAGTAATTAGTTGTATTTCATTTGATAAGGTTCTTGTTTTTTCTGTAGGCAAAAATCATGTTACCCATCTGTTTTCTTTAATTTCAGGGTATAAAATAAGTTCAAGATAATGAAAGTGGTGATAACCTGGGTTGGGTGAGCGGCACAGGATATCCACAAAACTATTCATTTCAAAGACTAGCGCTTTTCCTTAATAGTGTTTCTTTATCACCTCAACTTAATCATCCACCACTTCCTATTGCTTCTACTTGATTTTTTTTTCCAAACTACCTTTGCAAGATGGAGGTTTTTGTCCTGATGCTTATCACCCCATGCTAACAAGATGGCTGCTGCAGCTCAAATACTATTGTCACCTTTCAGCAGGAAGACGAAATGAAGAGGAGAAAGGAGGGAAAGGTGAAGTTTAAAGGGATGAAAGTATTCTCAGGATAGCCTCAGGCATTTCCAATTATAATTAATTGGAGCAGAATTGCAACACAAAGCTAGCTACAGCAGCAAGGAAAGCTGGGGAATTTCATGTATTTTTTTTTTTTTTCATGTAATTTTTTTTTCCTTTAAGGGAGGAAGGCAGATGAGCTGGGAGTTGGTAATGAAAGTTAAGTGAGTCCTATTTAGTGACTTACTGTCTCTGCCCTTAAGCCTGTCATTGTGACCTTATTTGCTGGTTCGGGTTTTTGAAGATACCATTTGGATATCCCCTGGGGACCCGTACAGAGGGTGGCTTGCGTTTTATGATTCTTTTGATTCGACAAAATGATAGATATTATGAATTCCCTGATGACTGCAAATGAACTTGTATTTTATTAGTTTGTTTATTCTTAAGATTAGTCATCTGTATCTATAAAGCTTTGCTATTTTGCTTAAAAATAACATGCCTCACTTTAATGCCCCATGCCTTCATGCGGACCTTCCTCTAATCCTGCCCTACAGTGTAGCAGCCTGCTCCCTGAAGAGAAGATAGACTACTATGGTTTTGACCATTTTATTCAAGGCCCTAAGAGGCCTTTGGATTTTCCTCTAGACAGCAATCCTGTCTCTGCTCCAGCCTCAGTGGGTGGCTCTGTTGTGTCTTTGAACTGCTGCAGCATCCTTTCCTATTAGCTGCAGTACTGCTGTGGCCTGAGATTCATGTCCTGTGTCACGTTTCCTTGTTGCTCTTCCAGGTCCCCAAAGCTGAGTAGGTGAACCTTCTTTGGTTTCCTACAATACCTTGTTGCTCCCTAGCTATGGTGTATTGCTATGTATTGTTAATGGTCAGAGCTACGAAGACAAACTAGTAAATTTAACAGAAGACTGGTAGGAGCTATAACTTGGATCCACTGAAGATTTTCAATACTTCCTTTCACATCCCTAACTCTTCATTCATCTCTCTATGGTGGGGTCTGGAATGGGACCTGGGTCACTGATGAAATTTAATTCATGTATATTGAACGAGAAAATGAAGGAATGGAGGAAAATGCCCAGGAAGTTGATTGTAAGACCTTTACGTAGCAGCTGCTATTCTTGTTCTTTCTCCTGGTACCAGAACTTCATTAACATATAATTAACATAGAACCAGACTCCATTAATAAAACCAGATCATATTAAGCTATATGGTTAGGGCTTCAAAATTGTCCTGTATTCCAGGGGCTTATGAGTCTGTTTCCTGTTCCTAATGTGCTCTTGACTGATGTAAGAGTAGTTTGAATGGACACTCCAAGGGGATCATCATGGATGGTGATGGTTAGTAATAGAACTTTTCACTGTCATGTGTGTCCTTGATAAAGGTTCAGGAAGGTACTTTCCCTCAGATGTATGACATTCTTCTGCTCTTCATAACAGAGCCACCCTTCAGGCATAGCAAGCCAACATTAATTCTATGGTGGGATGCAAGGGGCTGCTTAAGGTCTTCAAAAAGCTAAGTGTCTCTATGTGCACACATACCTATTCTCTACCTTCCTGTTGCAGCGTGGTCATAGCTAGTGTTGTCTCAGACTCCTCCCTGTACATTACTCATGTTCCATCAATAGGCTTTGTTGAATTAGAATGGTATTCCTTCTGTGTGGGTGGAGTGTTAAAAGCCAAACCAGATGAATGCAATTCTATGGAAGCAAGGCAGGCCTACCTTACAGTGTCTTGGTGCAAATATAAAAACCATTACTCCATGATGAGCTGTGTTTCAACTGTTTTAATTTATTTCTTTAGAATGATGAAGTCAACGGATTAAGAGAGAACTGGCATTGTATAGATAATTGTTTTTATACTCATTGATCATATTGTGGCCATATGAAGAAGCAATGGATCATGGGACAGATGCAGAAGGAGGAGGTACTGTGAGTAGGAGCCATGATTTGAGTCTCTGTGGGAGGAATAAGTGAGTTCAGGGAACAAGGCACAGGATTGGGGAATGGTGTCTGTGAAAGGTAGCTTAGATTTAATTCTATATGACCTGTTTCCTGGGTGATTAGGGTTAGGGTTATTAGGGCAGTGAATAGAGGTCAGGAGCATGAAAGCCCAATAAAAAGGAAGTTGGATGACCCTGGGTGCTAGTGGATGATCAGGGCCAGGAGGCCAAGGAAAGTGATGAAGTTGGCTGTGTTGGGCACATACAAGTGGGCAGATGTCAAAGTACAGAGTTTCCAGAAGATACAACCATGCTTAATAGGCAGGGATCTATGTTGTTATGGAAGAGCTAGAAGAGGTTTGATGCCCAGTATAGGGGAATGCCAGGGTAAGAAGGTAGGAGTGGGTGGGGGGAGTACCCTCATAGAGGCAGGAGGAGGGTGTATGGGATAGGGGCCTCCAGAAGGGCAACCTGAAAAGGGGATAACATTTGAAATGTAAATAAAGAAAATATCCAATAAAAGGAAAAGAAAAAAGAAGAAGAGGTAAAGGAACATTTTGTCACATCCCACCAAGGCTGTGTTCTTTCAGTACTTTGGTTTGAATGCATTAATAATAAACTTAGAATCACTTATAATGTGTCAGTGTTGCATTATTGAAAAGAAATTATTAAGCACTTCTACTCGGTGTAATTTATCCAAAAGCGAACCCAGATTTGGTGTCTCCCCCTGCCTTCCCCCCATCTTCTGTTGTTGCCCGTCTGTTATAAGTCTGAATCTATGCCTGCTGAATGCTGTCTTGTGGATCTATCTGTTCCTGGCTCTGTCTTTGTGCACATGAGTGTGCCTATGGGTGTGTCTGTAACAAAAGGCTTTGCTCTCTCTTTAATTGAACAGCACAGAAAGAATCATACCAGAGAAAGAATAAGGAATAGTTTACAAAATTTTATAAGAGATTAAGTCACTGATTCAAACTGACCCAAGCAGACCCAGATAATAAACACTATTATAATCATCATTGTTTATCAGGCAATATTCATATGTTGCAACCAATATTTATGATGGATATTAATGATATAAGGCTGCTTTCATTTTATTTTCTGTTTTCAGCAAATGATTATCATGATGTACATGCATATATGTATCACTCTCTGATATGGGTATACAAGAGTATCAAACTTAAGATCCCAGCCATGCTTTAGTTTAGATTGGAAAAATTGATGACATGAAAATTCCAAGGCAAGTAAGGTTGGTTGTTATATTTTTCCCTCAAAAACACATTTTGAGTATATAGCAAGTATATATAAACAACAGTTTGAGTATATAGCAAGCCAGTCTTAAGTCTTAAATGACCTCAAGGTGTATTATTAATTCTGGCTGTGAGGTCCAGCAAAAACTTCTAGTCCCTTTGAATGTAAGAGATATTTTTATCATATTATTACACATTATCATGTTGATATTGACATCTTTTGGTGTGGTGGTTTTAATTGTGCCACTCCTTGGGACAAGCATATTCAATCCACCACATTTGTCTAATTCACCTCTACACTTATAACATCATTTCCACCTGATGTTCACCTTTCACACTTAGCTGACATATCTGATGTGTTTTTAAACTGGAGTGTCAATAAATAAATATTGCAAAATAGCCTTTCCAAAATCTTAATATTGCAGAAGAAATGGACAGCTTGATAGTGACTTGTAATTCCTAGAGTGGGCACTCTTTGAATGGGTATCTTTTTAGAATGGCATGTTAAAACCTGGTCTCTGGCCAGCTCAACTCATAGGGGAGACTTGTGCCTGGAAATCCCTGAATAGACATCTTCATGGATACAGGTGCTATTACCCAACACGTGGAGCTGATCCCTCTGCACTGAAACAGGATGCCTGTGATGTTCAACTGTAATTCTGTATATTTACTGCTAGTCTGTCTTCTGCATACAAATAAAAAGATCCCTTATTTATCCACAAATTGCCTGCTGAGTATCTACTCATGGAGCCCCGTGATGTAGGTGTTGATGAGAGATGTCTAAACTTCCTTCTCTGCCTTGCATATCCTGGGTGGGAATGAAGGGCACAGCTGTGACTCATTTGCCCATTTCTCTTTCATCCTTAGGGTCTAAGTCACAGAACTGCCTGTGGAACTCCCTCATTGATGGGCTCACTGGGAATGTTAAGGAGAAACCACGGCCAACAATTGTCCAGGACACCCGACCCCCAGAAGAAATTCTGGCAGATGAGTTGCCACAGCTGGATAGCCCAGAAGCTTTGGTGAAGACATCTTTCAGGTTTGGTGGATGATAATCCAGTTTGTTCTTTCTTAATGGTTTTGAGAGTTGTCTCAGTCCATTTGGCTCCCTACTCAGGGGGCAGCAAATGGCTGTTTCTCTATACTGTATGAATTAGCAATGATGAAGGATTTTTGGAATTAATACTAACTGGACTCCCATGTAACTTTCACAGATGTAGTGAATATCAAGTCTATGGTTTATTTCTGTTGGTAGTTAATTGCTATTGACATTTCAGTGCCAAGGTTTAGGACTCAGTGACGTCAGCAGCTTGAATTGGGCTAATGATGCTTTTGCTTCAAAGGATAATAATGCATTTGGATAAATGCACAGAGATAAAGCATGTGTTGTGATTCATTCAACCCTGTGCCTTTGTTGTCTCTTGCTTGGGGGAGGTTTCTGCTTGGTAGAGACGTAAGCTCTATCACTAAGGTAAATGAAATGCAATCTTGTGTCGTTCTCCAGATGGCTGGCTGCTCTGCTCCTGGTCCCTTAGACTGGCATCTCCCTGGAAAGGACTTTTTCAGTTTTTTTTTAAACTGTATTCTCCATTTTCATTACAACTCTATCTATTATCTTCTTATCCATTATAATAAAAGTTAATCTGGGTATGAGTGTGTTATGAAATGGGATTTATGTTTTTTATGAGTGGGCCTTGCAACATCCAGTGTTATTGTATCAGAAATTGATATCTCATAATTCTTCTAATTTCCTTTCCTCCTTTTCTGCTATAGTAACTTTACTGGTCCTACTTTTCTGGTCACCATAAACTGTTCTATTGTCCAAATAGCAAGTGGAATATACAAATTCCACTCTAGGCAATTCTTAGACTCCATGAAATGTTTTTTAAATGAGCTATCTTTTGCATAGACATAATGTGTGTAATGGCTTAGTTAGAGCCATTTCATTGTGTGCAGGTTCTTATGTAGACTGAATTATAGATGAGTCTGAACAGAAGTGTGAATAGGAGTTTTGTTTGGATTTCTTTATGCAACATGATGGCTACATTGGGGAAGCAAGAGCTGTAGGCAAATAATCTTCTTATTCCCATAAAGGGGTTAATTATTGCATCCTGAGATTTTTTTAAAATAAAGATAAGCTCTCTCTGTAAACCTGCACTTTTCTGCAAATGACAGCAGTAAAGCAAGAATGTTGACTGGCTTTCTTAGTTCCTGAAATCTTGCCCTGGAGCCTGACTCCTCATATACAGTGTATCCATAACCAGTTCCTCCATCTGAAAAGAGGCTCATTGTCTTTTACCATTGCCAACTGAAGGGATACTCTCACAGGACCATCTGATTTGTGTGTTCATCTTCATTACCATTACCCATTCTTCTTATAGTTCCTCGAGCCTTTAAAAAGAAAGTGTATAGTGATTGAAGGTTTCTTTCTTTCTTTCTTTCTTTCTTTCTTTCTTTCTTTCTTTCTTCTTTCTTTCTTCTTTCTTTCTTTCTTTCTTTCTTTCTTTCTTTCTTTCTTTCTTTCTTTCTTTCTTTTTAAACCTGATTTTCTGGTTGTAGCCTGGGCCAACATCTTCATTTATGAAGGAGATTAAGTGATAAATTATTAAGGTGGGAACTTATTTTTGGTACTTCGTATAACTTAACATAGTAGCAATGGAAGAGGAGGCACAATTATTCCACCTTTGTACCAGTTGAGGTTAGAAATTCATTGTCATCAGCCAATCTTTTTTTGGTGTTCTGAATGCTATTATGCACTCTTCCTTACAAAGATGGTTGATTGCTGTGGCGATGTTGAAGAAACAACTTGTACAGCTGTTACTTGTGAATATCAGGATCAGTGGTGAGATTTTTCTTTTTTGCATATAAATTGTCAAGCATACCAAAATACTCAGTTTATTTATCAATTAGTAATTAATCAGTATCAGGTTACCTGTTGATAATGCTAGTTTTTTAAAATGCATTTTGAATTTCAAAGAAAGGAAGAAATTATAGATGAAGTTTAAATAATGCTTGCTGGAGTGTATGTACCCTGGAAATATGAGACTTGTTGATTCACAATATCTATGTCTTAGGAGAAAATCTACCATATATTCACATAATTTTGAACTTCAGGGAAACAGGCACAGTTGGGAGTTTTCACCTGAGGTCCTGTGGGGTCTTGTTTGCTGAGAAGAAATTCATGCTGCCCAGGAACTGTCAGGACTTATCCTCCCAAGAACTCTTTAGTGTCATTACTGAATGCTTCAGAATAAGTGATAGCTCTGATTGTTAGCTTCTTTTTCTCCATTTTGGAATTTACAGCCATGAAATATGGTTGTCAACCCTTATTATCAAACAAGATCCAAACTACAATGGCAATATGTGCCAAGTCCTCAAGAAGACCTCCGTGCTCTTTGACTCCTCATAGATGTTCCATGTTGCTGACAGTTTGAATATCAGCTCTCATCTATGAATAGTATGGATCTTTTCAGAAAAGTTTCACAAGTGTGTATGTTTTGGTTTGTCCCAGGCTCATTGTTACAATAACAAATATCCTCATACTGTCAGGCATGGCTCTGATGTAGAAGAAACTTAAAATATAGAATTGATGTTATAGAAGATTTGCTAATAGACTTGCTTAGAAGACATTAAGTCATACCAAGTAAACATTAGCTAAGGGAGCAATAAATACAACAAAGATAATTAGTCTGCTAGCCAAGCATGTTAGAGATAAGGAATATTTAGGTTGCTGGGGTACAAATTTTCATCAGGATTGACCAGCTATTGTTCCATTCTCCTAACAGAAGGAGGCACACATAACTTACAACCAGCCATTAGACCCATTTCTCTATCACAGAACACACCTGTAATGGGCAACTCAACAGAACAATGCAGGGTGGCAACCATCATTAAATTCTGGCCTGTCATAAAGCTCCTGGTGCTCTTCTTAAGAAAAGCATAGTTGTGTTGTGGTGCATACCTTTAATCCCTGCACTCAGGATGCAGAGGAAGGCCAATCCTTCTGAGTTTGAGGCCAGTCTGCTTTACAAAGTGAGTTCAGGTCAGCTATGGCTATTACACAGAGAAACCCAGTCTCAAAAAAACAAAAAAACAAAAAACAAAAAAAAAGAAAAGCAGAAGCAGATGGAAGGAAGGAAGGAAGGAAGGAAGGAAGGAAGGAAGGAAGGAAGGAAGGAAGGAAGGAAGGAAAAGGAAGAAAGAGAAAAGCATAATTCTGCCAAGTAGGCAAGATGACCCTGGATAATTACTATGTGAAAAAGAATGACATTGGCATACTTAAACAACAATTATGGCAATATCTTTGATGTGTAAATTATAAGCCTATGTGGCCAGACTTGCATATATGGAATCATAAGCCGAAGGTAACACACACACACACACACACACACACACACACACACACACACACATATATATATATGAGATCTTTAAAGTCAGCTCCCCTTTGGACCTTAACCAGAGCCAGATGATGATATTATTGAAGAGCTTTTCACTATTTTTCTTAAGTGTGTGGAGTGAGTTCTCACTAGTGAGGGGATGTTCTACTTTAAGCTTACAACCAACCCAAAAGATGAGGCCTGTTTCTGGTAGTTTGAAGGAGAGTGGACCCAATGGGCTCATTTACTTGAATACTTGCTTCGTATTTGGTTGAACTGTTTGGGAACAGTTAGAAGATGTGGCCTAGATGGAGGACGTATGTCACTGAGGGGTGGATTTTGAGCCTTTAAAAGACTTATACCATTCTTGCGGTTTCATAGTTGAGGATCAATATGTGAGCTCTCAGCTCTTCCTTCACTCTACCATCATGGACTCCAACCCTCTGAAATCATAAGTCAAATTAAACACTGTCATTTCTGAGTTGCCTTCATGATGGTGTTTTATCATAGCAATAAAAGTATAACAATGGTACTATGTCAGAGAAGAAGAAACTGTCTCAGGGAGGTGGAGCCTATGATTTGGGCTAAATTCAAATACAGACTAATAGGAATGCTTACTTCGGTGTTGGCTGTTACTAATGGCAGTAGACAGGGGAAAGCTAGGATTCTATGTCAGGTCCAGTTGGAATCTCACCTTAAATAACAAGGTGAGATTGAAATAAATTGAAAGCATCCAATTTAGATTCACGGTAAGTTCCCCGATTTTCTACCTCAAACTCGTCCTGCAAACAGCTTGGAACTACCACTAAAGGTTAACATGATTTATGTTAGTTAGCACTAATAGTAGAATGTGACACTGAAAGTGAGACTTTGACATTCAGAATTTGAAAAATGAATGAACCATCCTTCCTCCCTCTGGGCTACACATGGCTAGCAGAGGTGTGCAAATCCACCTTAGGCCTAAGTACCCTCATCTTCTCCTCTGCTGGATGCTGAAGGACAGATACTCAATGTCTTGGGGCAGAGAGTTCAGTGTAGTCTTATGAAGAAAGTTCCAGGGCTTGAAGGGTAGCAATGTTCCTTCTTGTTCAAATCCAAGTCCCAGCTGTCTCTGGAAAGGGTCATGGTGTAGCTCTTATCCTAAGGTCTGGGCTCTTCATCATCTCAGAATGGACAATGCTGGGTGCCTAGCTAGATAGGTTCAGTGTTTAGTGTATCCATATTGTATTTTAGTTCCAATGTACTTACCACTGGGGTTTGTTTCATGTCTTAAAGCCTCTATTTTCTGTCCTTTGTTTTCTTTCCCCTTTCCTTCAATTTTATGTGAAGACATATTTGGGAAACAAGAGATAAAATAGATTTTAATCCATAACTTTGAAAATGATTAAGTC
Organism: Mus caroli; assembly: GCF_978045245.1. Classification (NCBI taxonomy): domain Eukaryota; kingdom Metazoa; phylum Chordata; class Mammalia; order Rodentia; family Muridae; genus Mus; species Mus caroli. The sequence continues at coordinate 92,463,327 of NW_028227262.1, forward strand.
AAGTCATTTAACACATCCTGGCCTTGAATATCACAAGCATGAATTTGTAATATGTAGTTCTTAACCTATGTGGAGCCCGTTTACCCTGTTTCCTCATCTTCTGAACAGAAACACAAGCTTCAGAGATTACTATTAGGATGAAATGGGTTAAACAGTCTCACAACCTCCAATTCCTTCTTTTGCAAGAATTCCAAACACAGTTTAAGGTTACATTGACCCTTTGTACCCAAGCTTATTCTTCTGTTCCTGGGTCCTGAGGATCTGAGCCCTGTAGGTGCTATATGAGTAAGGCATGGCATTGACCCAACATTGTGAGTAGCAGGAGAAGTCCTGAAGCTACCCCGTGTATCAGTCATCTCAGTTGCTTACCTTGAACTCTGTGTCTCCTAGGGTGGGTGGAGTCCTCAGGTTTGGATAGTTTGGCTTTTGGAAGAGGAAGACAATACTCCCCAGAGAAGGCTTGATAACCTTCTCTCACTTAGAGTGTCTGTATTTGGGTTCTGGCATTTATTTTCTAGATTCTATACATAGGAAATTAAGCATATGTTCTCAAGAGCAGAGCCCAATGGAACCAACCCTTCAGTCTGAGAGAAGTGTAAGGTCTTGTTAGATGCCATTGGATGGTTGTGTTTTCCATTCCATATTAAATTATTGAACCCCTCATTTTGGCATATGGCAGTCATTTTTCTACCAGGGACTCCTGCCAAGAAGTCAATTTCTGACTTGATTACTTTTAGGAATTATGCAGTGTAGTTGATGGTGGGCGTGGCATGTGGCTGAATCCCTAAGGGTTCCAGCCCCACCCCCCAATGAGTCATGGGTTAGTGTGCCCAGTTAGTTCGAGGGAAGTCTGGCTGTGCAGATTTATCATCATGTGTGGCTACCTATATGAGCTCCCAGATGCATTTACTTTCCCGATTTAGTGTTGCCTTCAGGGAATTTCTCTGTTTCTCTATGGTCTTTGATAATCCTCAAGTTTACCAAGAGGGAATGTAAAGGAAGGATTTGAGGATTTAAAAACATTTTTATTCATCTATAACATTTTCTTGGGTCAAAGTGATGAGTTTCATTATGACTTCTTTGCATGTGTATCATTTCTCTAATCTCATTTTGTTCTCCCTCTTCTGTCATCCCTCTTTTAGCTGGTTCCTTTTCTTCCACCAATTACTTCCTCCTTCAGCTTCCAGTTAATGTATTACACTGCCCTCTCCTCCCATAAGAGCCACCTTTCTGCTTCTGTAACCTGTATGTACACACACACACACACACACATTTAAATATGTGCATATGTGCACACACAATTTTAAATTTTAAATCGAGAAGTGTTTATAGTGATGTTGGTTTTCTGGGAAGGCATCTTTCTCTAAGGAGATCTTTAGAGATGTCAGTTTTTCCTCATTAAAGTTGGTAACATATGCGTATAGCAATCACCTGCCCTGGCATTCTTCTTGGTCTTTGCATTGGGAGTTTTGGAAAGAAGGAGCTTGTCTATTGTGCCCATCTATTGTCATATTTTGCTGTCAAATCTTTTACTACAGGAACATGCTTAGACCATGACCTTGTTATTCTGTGGGGGACAACTGGCCTGGTGATGGGTAAGGCTATTGTTCCAAGGGTACTGAGCATAGCAGACATGCTGAATCTATCTGTGGATGCTAACCTTTATGATGAGGGTTTGTCTTTAAGGCCTCCTGAGTGGGCTTGAGGAGGTACAGCACAGCAGCTAAGTCATCTCTGTCCATCCTTTGCTGGGAGTCAAATCCCCTTCCTGGTTTCACCCATATTCTTCAGCTCCTTTCACATTGTCTTCCCTGATATATTTCTTGTGTGTTTAATTCTGACTTTATAAAGTATCCAGCCATTCTGGTATCCTCTCCTGGGCCACTCTGTCACTTACAGCTTGTGCCTTAGACACAGCTCCAAGGCCATGGTCCTAGGAATCCTAGGCTAGGCTGTATATTTACTTTTATTTTTCACATGAGATGGTGTTGCTTCTCACTGGATATAGTATTATTACAAGACTGAAACTTTTCTCAATTTCTTATACTTTTATTGCTTACAGTAGACTTTAGAAGCATTGGATTAAAACAACAACAACAGCAACAACAACACAACACAGAGGAGAATTTAAATTAATACTGAAAGAATGACTATTGCTATTACCCAAGGCATGCATACATATATGTGCATGCCTTGATTATAGCCAGGGAACCTGTCTCTGACCCTCTCTTACCTAGAGTGTGTGTGTTCTTATTCAAACCAGGGCACATTATCTTTGAGCTGCAGAAACAGAGCCAGCTTATGGGGTAGCCTTCTCTTTTTGAGTTTATCTTTCTTTCCTAATATCAGAACTGTATGGTTTCAGGCTCTGGGAATATAATTTCATTGGCTCCTTGACATCAGGGGATTTCCTGGTCAAGAGAGAGAACAGTGGTACAAATGCCATTGGAAATATCCTGTGGACTGCAGAAGCCTCCAACACGGAGGTGCTTGTTAGAACTCAGCTTGCCAAGGCTCACACCCAGATTCCTTTCTTGCTAAACATGTTTGATGTCATTTATCAAAGGATAGAACATTTATTCTTGCTTGTTAGTAGGGGATGAGAGCTACTTTACAGAAATTATACTTTTTAGATTGATATCACAGTGTGAGGGAGACCTGTGTAGCAAGATTACAGCTTTGTTAGCACCCTAGAGTGTGAAGAAAATGTTGCTTTCAAGGTTTCTTTTTAATTGGCCAGAACTTCCTCTAGAATTTCTTACTTTACTGGGAAAGGAGGGGGGTGCATTTGAAGCTTCTGTTAGCTTCACATTTGGATAGTGCCCCCCCCCCATGATTTAGGTCTCCTACCCCATTTTCCCCACCCTGTACTTTGAGATGAGTTCTTGCTAAGATCGCTAAGTCTGTCTTGGGACTCACTATGTTGGTCTTAAGTTTCTGATGTCTTGCTTCAGCTTTCTGGGTATGCTGGAATTATAGGTATGCACCATCACATTTGGTTAACTTTAGGTTCTTGAAGTAAAATGCTCAAATGTTTGGACTCAACTAGTAGGTCTGGTTGTGATTCTCCTATGGTTCTTGACCAAATGGTCCAGTCTTCAGTCCTGGCTACAGCCGTTTCTATGGTAGCAGCACTGTCTGACTCTCCCCAGTCAGGAGCCTAGGTGATGTCTCAGGTTTGGCTGATGATGTCAGGCAATTCTGGGACCTGTTCAAATTACACCAAGCCTAAGGGACAATAAAAGAAATGTAAATTTTGCTCTTTTTGGTCACTTATCAGCTGCTTCAATCCCGTTGGTGTGGGGCCTCCAGACTAGTAGTAGGTATCTCTCCAGAGAAGGGAAGAAAGAAGACCACAACTGTCACTTTTTCAGTCAGGTTGCCAGTGTCTCTGCAGCACCACAGAAAGAAGCTCAGTCTGGTTTCCCACTTTTTCTGTGTTATTTACTGCCTTTCTTTTTCCAGCACCAGGCCTGGGGCTAAGTCATAATGGTGGGTGGATGGGTAAACAAACAGATTGGTTTGATGATTTGGGACCCTGCCCCTGGAAAAATCTCAAAAATACCATATGTTAGTGCTAATAGCTTTCTGTATCTTTTTTGTATGTATATGCGTGCTGAAATTAACGTTTCTTAATGAAGAAAATAAACCCCTTTACATCTGTGTCCTGTAGAATGAAAATGTGGCCATGACTTGACTGGCTATTGAAGTCTGTTCTCTGTATCAGGAGATCTAATCAGGTTGTTAACCTTGTAGTAATGCGACCAAATGCCTTATGTAATAGAAATGCTAGTTCACATAGCATTATGGCAAGCTGTTTGACTAACTAGAAGAAAAAAGCAGGATCTCTCTTAGTGCCACAGTGGTATCCTGTCTTGGTACAGGAGATACAGGCAGTGAACTGGACCAGTGTCAGTGTGTACCCTACTCTCCCACCTCATGTGGATCTGTGAACACGTCTGTGAATTGCCCTTAGATGATCCATGAATGAGTCTACTCTGGATTGTCATAAAGGGTAGAGCAAGACAAATAGCTTGGGAGAGTCAGGAAAATGGTATAGGTTAAGGGAGCTGTTAGACTTGTGTCTATGGTATAGAAAAGGGAAACTGAAAAAGTCTAGGGACAGCCAGAGAGAAGGTAAAGTAAGCAAGGGTAGCAGGGTCTTGTGTTACCGGGGAAGGAGTGGAGAGAACAGAGGAAGCCTGAGAGAGGGAAAGCTTGAATGTATATTGTTATGTCAAGGCCCCCATTTCCTCAGCCACACGGGAATGGAAAGGTCTTCCTGAGTTAGGCTCAGGGGAATGGCGAAGCCTTCCTTGAAGTTCTGAGTGGGAACAAGTGAGCCGTATATTAAAAAAAACAAAAACAAAAACAAAAACAAAAACAAAAAACCCCCAAACTAGCAATGGTAGCTTCCGCCTCCCAGATATTTAAAGTGTGATTCTGTTTACCTATAGATACTTCCTACCAAGACCAGCTAACCCTGTCGACAGCCCTCTATAAAGTAACATACAGAGTTTCCAGTGTGTTGCATTAGGTGGTGTATCTCCAGCAGAGTAGACATAGCCCACCTGACTCTGGCTTTTGTGTGCCCATGTGTTTGTTGTTTCTTTAGTGTCAACAGTCCGTTCATTCATTCCCTAGCCATTCCTGGTCAGGGTTTCAGGATTAAGCTTTGAGGGACTGGCACAGCAAAGGAATTCCAGTTTTATTCCACGGGTAAACATCTTTGTTGTTCTTTGAGATCATTGGGGAGGCAGAAAAGACTGTGTAATTCTTCCCAGGCTATAGACTTAAGAATTAAATTTATCCTATACATGTAGCCTCAAAATAAAGGTTTTGCAGGCAGCGATGGAGATAGAAGATGATCTAGGATCTGGTCACCTGTAGATTTCATGGTACCCAGAGGAGATGCAGAGATGAATTTAGGTAGAAACCAGTGGTATCCCTCCATAGATTGGAGCAGAGTTCATAGCTTGAATTTCTTTTAAATGCAGTGGTCGTTAATAGTCATCGACTAGACCTCCCCATCACACATAGCCTGCCATGGTTTCCTGATTATTGATTACTGTTACGTGTGGCAAAAAGTGATTTGGAAGGCCGAATAGTCTTTAGGCTTCAGGAATACTAGGTTGGAGCTCTTCTGGCTTGTGGCAGACTTGCAGATGCACATGTCCATTTAGACAGTGCTCATAACCTAAGTTCAGGTAGGAGGGATTAAGTACTTGAAGGCAGACATACATAAACATCTCCAAGGAGTGAGCTGTGTACTTTCCGAAGGAACAAAGAAGTTGTGACTCAGACAGCCACCTTGGCCTGGAGAACCAAGCCTGTAAGTATAGATTAGTTCATTCTTCTCATTTAATGGAAACAGCTCAGGTTTTGAAAAAGAACAGTATGTGTGGGGTAGTGAATATATTATAATTGTTTAATTATGTGTTTATATAATGATTTGCTCTTCTTTTTAAAAAATTGATTTGCATTCTTCTACATGATAACCACCAGTTGTGCCAGCACCATTTGTTGAAAATGCTGTCTTTCTTCCACTGGATGGCTTTAGCTCCCTTGTCGAAGATCAAGTGACCGTAGGTGTGTGGGTTCATTTCTGGGTCTTCAATTCTATTCCATTGGTCTACTTGTCTGTCGCTATACCAGTACCATGCAGTTTTTATCACAATTGCTCTGTAGTAAAGCTTTAGGTCAGGCATGGTGATTGCACCAGAGGTTCTTTTATCCTTGAGAAGAGTTTTTGCTATCCTAGGTTTTTTGTTAGTCCAGATGAATTTGCAGATTGCTCTTTCTAATTCGTTGAAGAATTGAGTTGGAATTTTGATGGGGATTGCATTGTTGTTTTTTTTAAAAAAAAACTTTTGCACATGTCTGCAACACAGACTGACTGCTCTCAACCCCACCCCTGCCATCTTGTTTGCTCCCCTCCCATGTTTATGACTATCTCCTGAGAGTGACCTGACTGCCTCTGTCACCATTTATTTGTCAGGGCCTTCTGGGCTGAGCAGTGAGTACACATCAAGACATACTTCCTGGCCCCTCCTTCTGCAATGTTCTCCGAGACTTAGAGAGGGTTATATGCATGTGCTGTGCAGGGCTAGGTCCACAGGCACTACTTGTTTTTTGCATTGTGTGGCTGTGAATTGCTTCATTCACCACCAGAAGGTGGTTAGTCAAGGCTTCTCCAACTAACACTGGAGCAGCTTTTTTTCTACAGGCATAAACATAGATATTTGTAGGGCAGTTTGCAGCTTTGCCAATTTTGTTCAGCATCAGTAATAAGCTCGCTGCTTGGGCCAATAACCTCCCCAGACTTCAGCTTGTGGTCTGGCTAACATCACCAAGTATGGGTCATCCCATTTTCCCTATAGAGTAGCTATCAGGTCCAGTAAGAGAAGAGTTGGTTACCCCTACGACAATCAAGCCACTATTGTGCAGATATCTTGCCTGGAAGATTGAATTTCTCATTCATAGAGTTCACTGCTTGAATGGACAAGACTGATAGTGTCTTTTCTCCTTAAGCAGTCCACTCAGCATCCTCTGGTCCTTTACTGCCTGCCAGCTTGGAAGGGATTTCTAGCTCCGTGCCAGTTTCTGTTCTCTATAGCTTACAGTCAAGATATGATGGACATTCCGTAATATGATCTCATCCTCTAGTGATGGTAGGCAGCCAAGAAGATTGACAGGAGTTCACATTGTCTGTGCCCCAGTCTGGGTTGTGTTCTATGTGTTGCTGAATCTCCCAGGGCAGTGTGTCATCTAGTGATAAAATTTAACCCTGGGTTAACCTGTGTATAATAAATACTTCTGTATTTGTTTTTCAAAAAAATGTTTTAGCAATATTCAAAATTCTATGAACACTGCAAGGCTGATGAAATAACTGGTCTATGTTCCTCTTGGAACCACCTTTTGTCATCTGGTGTTTGTCTTAGATCCATCATCTTTGTCCATCTTCCTCTGGCTCCTGAACCATATGACCCTAGGTTATAGAGAGTATGATCTTTCAGTTTTAACTTTATCTCTTCAAAAAACCCAAAAACCAAAAACCAAAAACAACAACAAAAAACAAAACAACAACACAAAACCTAATATCTTCGAGAAAACTTGTACAATCAGGAAACTCACTATTGATATAATTTTAGATCCTCATATACAGTCCACATGTATTTCACCAGATGCCCCAGTGATATCTTTTAAATCAGTCCTGCTTTTCATTGATCTAGGTTTCTTTCCAGATGTGTCCATCACCTTAATTGTGTCTCTTTAGAAACCTTCAATCCTGTAAACAGATGTTCATCTTTTCTCTGTCTCTCATGATACTGACGTAATAGTTTATTTATTTTAATTGTCTGTATGTGCGTAGGTGCAGCTGAGTATAAATGGTTGTGAGCCACCTGATGCAGTGCTGGTAACTGAATTCACGTCCTCTGAAAAGAGCAGAAAATATTCTTTCTTTTTTCTTTTTTTATTAGATATTTTCTCTATATACATTTCAAATGCTATCCCGAAAGTTCCCTATGTCCTTCCCCCCTCCCCCGCCCTGCTTCCCAACTCACCCACTCCCACTTCCTGGCCCTGGCATTCTCCTGTACTGGGGCATATAAAGTTTGCAATACCAAGGGGCCTTTCTTCCCAGTAATGGCTGACTAGGCCATCTTCTGCTACATATGTAGCTAGAGACAGGAGCTCTGGGGGTACTGGTTAGTTCATATTGTTGTTCCACCTATAGGGTTGCAGACCCCTTCAGCTCCTTGTGTGCTTTCTCTAGCTTCTCTATTGGGGGCCCTGTGTTCCATCTTATATGACTGTGAGCATCCACTTCTGTACTTGCCAGGCACTGGCATAGCCTCATACAAGACAGCTATACCAGGCTACCTTCAGCAAAATCTTGCTGGCATATGCAATAGTGTCTGGGTTTGGTGGCTGATTATGGGATGGATCCCCTGGTGGGGTAGTCTCTGGATAGTCCATCCTTTCGTCTTAGCTCCAAACTTTGTCTCTGTAACTCCTTTCATGGGTATTTTGTTCCCTATTCTAAGTAGGAATGAAGTATCTACCCGTTGGTCTTTACTCTTCTTGATTTTCTTGTGTTTTGCAAATTGTATCTTGGGTGTTCCATGTTTCTGGGCTAATATCCACTTATCAGTGAGTGCATATCTAATTTACCTCACTAAGGATCATCTCAGATACATCCATTTGTTCAAGAATTTCATAAATTCATTGTTTTTACTAGCTGAGAAGTACTCCATTGTGTAAATGTACCACATTTTCTGTATCCATTCTTTTGTTGAGGGACATCTGGGTTCTTTCCAGCTTCTGGCTATTATAAATAAGGCTGCTATGAACATAGTGAAGCATGTGTTCTTATTACCAGTTGGAACTTCTTCTGGGTATATGCCCAGGAGAGGTATTGCTGAATCTTCTGGTAGTATTATGTCCAATTTTCTGAGGAACCTCCAGACTGATTTCCAGAGTGATTGTACAAACTTGCAATCCCACCAGCAATGGAGAAGTATTCGTCTTTCTCCATATCCTCGCCAGCATCTGCTGTTGCCTGAATTTTTGACCTTAGCCATTTTGACTGGTGTGAGGTAGAATCTCAAGATTGTTTTGATTTGCATTTCTCTGATGATTAAGGATGTTGAACATTTTTTTTTCAGGTGCTTCTCAGCTATTTGGTATTCCTCACTTGAGAATTCTTTGTTTAGCTCTGATCCCCATTTTTAATGGGCTTATTTGAATTTCTGGAGTCCAGCTTCTTGAGCTCTTTGTATATATTGGGTATTAATCCCCTATCAGATTTAGGATTGATAAAAATCCTTTCCCAACCTGTTGGTCGCCTTTTTGTCTTATTGACAGTGTCTTTTGCCTTACAGAAGCTTTGCAATTTTATGAGGACCCATTTGTCAATTCTTGATCTTACAGCACAAGCCATTGCTGTTCTGTTTAGGAATTTTTCCCCTGGGCCCATATCTTCAAGGCTTTCCCCTACTTTCTCCTCTATGAATTTCAGTGTCTCTGGTTTTATGTTGAGGTCATTGATCTACTTAGACTTAAGCTTTGTACAAGGAGCTAAGAATGGATCAATTCACATTCTTCTACATGATAACCGCCAGTTGTGCCAGCACCATTTGTTGAAAATGCTGTCTTTTTTTCCACTGGATGGTTATAGCTCCCTTGTCAAAGATCAAGTGCTCTAGCACCATGAAACTGATATTTTAAGATAACCTACCTATATGTTTCTTGTCCATAATGCCTCTTGTATGGAATATTCCTCCAGTTGGGTTTGCCTGGATATGATCATCCCTTTCATCAGAAATGCTGCATCTATGATGCTGTGTGTTTGTTAGCATGGTGTGCGTGGGAGTAGTTGTTTTCCCCGTTACTCATGATAATGACTTCAACTTCAACTGCTTGATTAAGGCATCTTCACCACTTATTCATGACCTCTCATTCATAACTAAATTATCTTTGAGGAGCACTTTGATGCTCTAACACTTTTTCTCAATAAAAGTACACAAGGGTTCTAGCACGAACTGATGAGATCTGTTGGAATCAATGTCGATTTCTACCTTTTTGTCTGTTACCCTTCTATTTACCAAAGGACAATTGGCTTCTTCAATGGTATCAGTATAGACTTTGGGTTTTTCTTTTCTCACTATTTTGTTTATTTAGTCTTCTTGGAGGCTTTTTTAAAAGTATATATACTTGATATAAAGAGAGATCAATCAGAGGGGGGCAAGGTGGCTTTGGTGAATGTGGGTACCACATGTGGCTTTGGTGAGTATCTTAGTCAGGGTTTGTATTCCTGCACAAACATCATGACCAAGAAGCAAGTTGGGGAGGAAAGGGTTTATTCCACTTACACTTCCATGCTGCTGTTCATCACCAAAGAAGTCAGGACTGGAACTCAAGCAGATCAGAAAGCAGGAGCTGATGCAGAGGCCATGGAGAGTTGTTCTTTATTGGCTTGTCTCCCCTGGCTTGTTCAGCCTGCTCTTTTATAGAACCCAAGACTACCAGCTCAGAGATGGCACCACCCACAAGGGGCCTTTCCCCCTTGATCACTAATTGAGAAAATGCCTTACAGTTGGATCTCATGGAGGCATTTCCTCAACTGAAGCTCCTTTCTCTGTGATAACGCCAGCTGTGTCAAGTTGACACAAAATTAGCCAGTACAGTGAGTGTAGGTACCACATGTGGCTTGAGTGAGTGTGAGTACCACATGTGGCTTGGGTGAATCATGGGTACCATGTGCAGCTTTGGCAGGTGCTGTGTAATTCATAGGTCATGTGATTTAGCACCAGCATCCTGCTTCATTTTCTTGGAGGATGCAGATGTGCATCTGGAATCTATGTTGTGTGAGAAAATTAGCTTTATTATGACTAGACATCTATATTTAGGTATTCCTCAACAATGGGCAAGTCCCAGTACCACTGACCTATTCTTTGTATCTCCCTCCTATCCTTTTCATCTTAACCCATGACCTATACATTGCATAGGACAGTAGTACTAGCTGACTTGACTTGGGTTGAGGGTTAAGTATTTTCCTACTTTTGTATATTTATATGTTATAACAAGCTTTTTAATCTTTATAACTTCTTCTAATATGTAAAGCACAAATTCATTCTTTCCTCTAGGACCATGATACTTATTAATTCAGAGCCAGGTAGTTTTGGCTCTAGAACCATGCTTAGTTACTGGATCACATTGCCTCTCTGGCAGTTGTTTTGGTGTTATGGCTTTGTTTTTGATATGGTCTAGACCTTCATTTGTGGATCCTGCTTCCTACCTTCTTTTTTTCAACCCCCTCTAATGCTGGATGCCAAGATAAATCTTCTTGCCTTGCCTTCTTCATCATTTCTGGGAACCCAGTGTCAGTGTAGCAATGGTGACAGGGCCTGAGCACCTTACTGCCCGGTATCCCCAGGATATTAGCTTAGATATGCAGATTCAGCTGTGGGGATGTAGAGTTAGGGAGTCAAGGTGTATTGCCACCAGCAGTGAGCTCTTATCTTCTACTTGTGGACCTTCTGTGCACACCCTGCTGGCCAGAGACCTTTCTCTGCAATGCTGAGACTCTTTTGGTCACAGTGTGAAATATGGGGGCACAATAGAGAGTGGTTATGATCACTTCACTAAAAGATGAAAAAAATAAAATTAGTGTAGTGCCTCATCTCCATTAATTGAAGTTTTGGCCACTAATTGATTAAGTTTGGCTTTGCAAAAGGAGAGAGAGAGAGAGAGAGAGAGAGAGAGAGAGAGACAGAGACAGAGACAGAGACAGAGAGACAGAGAGAGAGACAGAGAGAGACAGAGAGAGAATCCGTAAGGAACAGCACAGCATATAAATTGCTAACACAGTGGATTATACTTCTCATACAATCAGCAGTGAATGAAATTTGTCTTTCCCCACTTAGAAACTTTGCCTTTGACTATACCTTGTGGTATCTGTCCATTCAGATTCACTATTGCGCTTCTCTTTCAGTGGTTCTAAACTGGGGCTGTGCAACAAACTCATGAGTACTTCAGACAGTATCCTGCTGAATCTCTGCTTGTGTGTATTACAAGATGCTTTGGCCCAGCTGCTATGTGGAAGGACTGAGGCCTGTACCAGTTTTTCCTTTGGCCTTCTCTGGCTTCTTTTTTCCTCCTATATCCACATCACCATTATGTGCACTGCTGTTACTAGATGATGTTCTTTAAAGGACCCCCTAAGCCCTTCCTATCTATGATCACCAGATTCAGAACTCACTGCCCGTTCCTCAAAGAGCACAATATATCTAGGGCAGGTGTCTGGAGTTTTCAAAAGGTCACGCACGGATGACTCTCCCACCTCTTGAGATGCCATATGTCCATACTGTTTTAGATATCTGAAGTGTTACCAAATGTCCCTTATGTCACTTTTCTCCAAAAGCCAATTCAACAGAATGCAGGCAAATTACGTTTTCTTTTGAGAATGTGCTATGTGGATACTTCCAAAAGCCTGGGAGGCAGTGACTATTTTTACTTACTATTTAATGGCTGCCACATCTTGTCACTCTGTGGGTCGGCTGAAGCATTGCTTCACAAGTCCTTTTGTTTATCTTTTTCAAAATGGTATCGTGCTATAAAACAATATTATTACCTTTGTAGAACACTTGATAAGTGGAGAAAACATCCCACATACCACCTCTGCTGTCATTCTGGCCTCATTCCTGGAGTTTTACCATTTATACCTATTCTCTTAATTATGGTATGAAGACATTGAATCCAAACATTTTCACTGAAGATTAAAATCTTTAGTGTGGAGGATCCCAGACACCAGAGAAACATGATGCTCCCAGGACCCAACGGGATTGACTTCAGCTGTAATGCACAGATATGGGAAGATAAAACCTGTAGAGAACACCTCCAGTAATAGGCACGGCTCCTGGTCGAGGGATGGGGCTACCTGCCCATCTCAGTTTTTTAACCAGAAATGTTCCTGTCCAAAGGGAGAACAGGGACAAAAAAAATGGAACAGAGATTGAAGGAAGGGCCAAATGGGGACTGCCCCACCTGAAGATCCATCGTGTCTGCACACTCCAAACCCAACACTGTTGCTGTGGTCAAGAGGTGCTTGCGAAGAGGAACCAAGTATGGCAGTTCCTGGAGAGGTCTGGCCAGCAACTGATCAATGCAGAGGTGGATGCTTGGAGCCAACCATCAGGCTGAACTCAGGGAACCTGGTAGGGGAGCTGGCAGAAGGACTGGAGGAGCAGAGCGGGATTGAAACCCCACTGGAAGAAAAACATAATCTGACCTGACCACCCAGTTCTCCTAGAGACTAGACCACCAACCAAGGAGTATTCCTAGAGGGATCTATGGCTCCAGATACATGTATGTAGCAGAGGATGGCCTTGTTCGACAGCAACAGGAGGGGAGGCCCTTTGTCCCGGGGAGGTTAGATGCCCCAGAGTAGGGGTATACTGGAGCAGTGGGGCAGGAGAGTGTGGGTGGGTAGAGGAGCAATCTCATAAAGGCAAAAGGGAGTAGGGAGGGAAGATGTGGGATGTGGGTGGTAGAGGAGTAACTGGGAAGTGGGATATTATTTGAGATGTAAACAAATGGAGTGACTAATAATAATAAAAATATGAAATAAAAAAGAAAATCTTTAGTGAATCTTGGGTATTTTTCCATGTTGTCACATTGTGTGCGTGCGTGTGTGTGTGTGTGTGTGTGTGTGTGTGTGTGTGTATGTGTGTGTTTGTGACTTTAATTTCACTCATCACTGTTGTTGGACATTTAGTTTGTTCTGAGTTTTCCCTGCTTATCCATTATGCTATGATAAAACTCTCTGTGCATATAGATAATGTAACATAGCATCCATCCTAAGGGCAGATATTAGAAACTTTGGCTCAAAGGACACCTAGCTTCCAGAAAACTATGTTGCAGAAAGGAATAGTGATTCACAAACAACCTCATGTTCCCAAGCAAAACAAACAAAACCTACCTCTTTGCTATCGAAATGTCAGAGGGAATATTATTACATGACCTGCTCAAGGACACCTAGTTAAGAACCTGCAGAGGCTGGGTATGGCAGCACATCCCTTTAATAGCAGCACTTGGGAGGCAGAAGCAGGTGGATCCCTATGAGGTCCACCTTGGAGGCCATCAAGGATTACACAGTGAGACCCTGCCTCTAAACAAACAAACAAGCAAGCAAGCAAACAAACAAACAAACAAGTTGTAGAGATAAGAATGAAATCTCTATCATGTGCCTTCAAACTTCTGTCATTTGTGCTTCAATCTATTCCCTACTAAGAAGCAGACCAAGAATCAAGACCCTGTCATATGTGACCAAGCACACAGCTTACTTGCTCCAGGCATTAGTTATTACGTGTAAGATGGATGATACTTGCAAATAGAGGTCACTAAAACAAAAATGCAAACACTGTGTTTCTAGTGGTCAGAAGCCTACAGTTTCAATCCAGCCTTTGCTATGCTTATACACTTGGACAGTTCAGTCTTGATGTAGTTTGTAAATGGGGCAGTGATACTGATATCAGAACTATTGTGAAAATAAAATGAAAGGAGCTAGAAGAAAGTGCTATTAGATGGAAGTTACTAGTGTGAAGTTATTAGTAACAGTATAATAATTCGGTTATAATTGCAATGGTAAGTGTACTGATAATGCCCACAGGACCAGAACATAAATGATCGATAATTACCATCATAAACTATTCAATCAATAATTAGTATCATAAACTATTTTGAAATATACTTTCGAGTACAATCAATAAACAGATATGAAGAAGCACTCCTTTGAATTTACAGAAACTGCTTAGATGGAGCCTTCATTTCTGAGTCTCTCATCTCATGGAGTATGTAGGCAATGAAAACAGTTGAGTTGAGTTGGGAAAGGGGCTGAGAATGGATGTTTTGGAAGCTGTTGACTAAACCTAAGCATCACTGTTGTTATAACTCAGTAAGCAGTCCCCACCCATGAGATGACTCTGTAATTATCTCCCTATATTCACTCTCTTCAGCTATCATTTAGGTCCTTGGCATCCTCTGCAACAGTCTCTTCACTGACCTTTCTGCCTCTAGAATGCCCTTGTCCATTTCAACTACACAGCATTGCTGTGGGTTATCTTTATTTTTAAAAATCAGATTCTACTATTTAAAAACTGTGAGTGGCTCCCCTTTGCCTGTAACATCTGTTACCAACAGAGACATTGAGCAGCAGTGTGGAATTGAAATAATTTGTTACTCCTAATAATTAGAGAGCAGAAGTCTGTGAATAATTTATTCTCGTTTTGTTTTACTCTTTAAAACCCAATTAGAGCGATGTTCACTGTGCTCATTGCTGTCTAGTGTGGGAGGTAAGGACAGACAGTGGTGAATAACACTGTGTATTATGCACGCTGCCATTCATCATTTACATTGTAGGAAAAACCTTGAAATCCAGGGGCCAGAAGAAGGAAATCCATGTTTCTTTGAGCAGCTTTTAAAGAGATCAAGAAGCTAGTATCTAGGTCCCACCCCCATTATTATATTCTATCCTTTATCCATTCTTCCAATCCCACCCAATGCTTTTTCTCCAGGCATTTATTTCCTTTTATATGTTAACAACAGCCTGACTTCCCTTTGGAGAAGTGTGGTTCACTTACTTCTACCCCATAGGACTTGGGTGAGGTTGGCCTCATTCTGCATCCAGTAGAAGTATAGAATTCTTCCAGCCATGGTGACTGGTTGCAGATGGGCAGACACTTCCAGCTGGGCCAATCAGAAGCAGCCTGTAGTTTTATAGCAGTGACTGAGAAAGAAGTGTTGGGTTTCTAGTATGGTTTCCAAGTAGGTAGGATGTACACCCGGTATTGCAGGGGCCCTCTTACATGCTGGGAAAATCTCACAAGTATGAAGCTAACACACAAGTGGGGAGTGCTGGGAGACAGACAGACACAGTCTTGATGCCATTACTTGACTTCCTGGATTTGCTTGGAGCTGAAGCTTGGTTTTTTTTTTTTATTTTTATTTTTTTAATTTTTAATATTTTTATTACATATTTTCCTCAATTACATTTCCAATGCTATCCCAAAAGTCCCCCATAGCGCCCCCCACTTCCCTACCCACCCATTCCCATTCTTTTGGCCCTGGCATTCCCCTATATTGGGGCATATAAAGTTTGCAAGTCCAATGGGCCTCTCTTTCCAGTGATGGCCGACTAGGCCATCTTTCGATACATATGCAGCTAGAGACAAGAGCTCCGGGGTTCTGGTTAGTACATCATGTTGTTCCAACAATAGGGTTGCAGATCCCTTTAGCTCCTTGGGTACTTTCTCTAGCTTCTCCATTGGGAGCCCTGTGATACATCCAATAGCTGACTGTGAACATCCACTCCTTTGTTTGCTAGGCCCCGGCATCGTCTCACAAGAGACAGCTATATTTGGGTCCTTTCAGCAAAATCTTGCTAGTGTATGCAATGGTGTCAGCGTTTAGAAGCTGATTATGGGACGGATCCCTGGATACGGCAGTCTCTAAATGGTCCATCCTTTCATCACAGCTACGAACTTTGTCTCTGTAACTCCTTCCCTGGGTGTTTTGTTCTCAATTCTAAGAAGGGGCACAGTGTCCACACTTTGGTCTTCATTCTTCTTGAGTTTCATGCATTTAGCAAATTGTATCTTATATCTTGGGTATCCTAAGTTTTGGGCTAATATCTACTTATCAGTGAATACATATTGTATGAGTTCTTTTGTGATTGTGTTACTTCACTCAAGATGATGCCCTCCAGGTCGATCCATTTGGCTAGGAATTTCATAAATTCATTCTTTTTAATAGCTGAGTAGTACTCCATTGTGTAAATGTACCATACTTTCTGTATCCATTCCTCTGTTGAGGGACATCTGGGACATTTCCAGCTTCTGGCTATTATAAATAGGGCTGCTATGAATATAGTGGAGCATGTGTCCTTTTTACTGGTTGGGGCATCTTCTGGATATATGCCCAGGAGAGGTATTGCTGGATCCTCTGGTAGTACTATGTCCAGTTTTCTGAGGAACCGCCAGACTGATTTCCAGAGTGGTTGTACAGAAGCTTGGTTTTATGAGACAGTGTATGTTTTTCTGTCTTTCTTACTTAAGGCAGTGTAGGTTCATATTTGTCACTTTGAACCAAGACTTCTGACTAGTAATGGACTTCTTAGCATCCCTCAATTACTGTAAGTTCTTCATGTTTGTGTGCTTATATATGCATTGTAGAATGTACATCTCTGCCTCTCAACCCAGACATGTTTTATCTATTGTCCCAAGCCTAGGTAAGATACCTAGTACCTCTCCATCCTACTTGGACAGAATTTTGCTCCTCTCTGTTCCTGTAGTTCAAAGTCACAAACCTCATCATACTGTGTCTTACATTTGGAAAAATATTTCAGATCCCTGCTCCTTTTCTTCCTGTTTCTTTTAGACAGGGTCTTACATGTAGCTCTGGCTAGACTGGAACTCCCTATAGAGACGAGGGTGTCTTTGAACTCACAGAGATCTGCCTGCCTCTGCCTCCTGAGTGTATACCATCATGGCCAGCTACTTTCTTATTTAAGTGTGTAGATCTAACATGTTTCACAGTCTCTGTGATAGACAATAAATATTCATTGTTTCAATTGGGCAGAAAAAGAGAAGTAATAAAGTAAGGAGGGGGATTAAGAAAGAAATTTTTAAAAATGTATGGTTCACTGTTTAAATGTTTCATAACTTTAGAGTAAGCAGAATAATTAACACATGTAGGGCTGAATCCTCAATCATCACTTGCTCTCAGCATTTTGCACAGCCATGCATCCCTACATTGACCACTATTCACTGCAAAGAGAGGCTTTTTGAGTTGGGGCTGACTACTTCTTCTGGGAACATGCAAACAGATATTTAGAGGACAGTTTGATGCTCTACCTCCCAAGGTATGTTTTTAAAGCCTCAATTAAGAGAGGTTAGAGAGATGGCTCAGCAGGTAAGAGAGTTAACTAATGTTTCAGAACCCGCATTTGGTTCCCACTAGCACACATGTTGGGCAGCTTTTAACTACTAGTATGTCCAGCCCAAGTCTGAAGTCCTCTTCTCAACTCTGAGGGCATCCAGACAGAAAGACAGACAGAAAGACAGTTACATGCACATGTGCACCATTCACATGGACACATATGATCACACATGCACACACAGAAATAAAATATTCTTTAAAGCCATCTTTCTCAGGACACTCTCCACTCTTGCTTGTATACCCTCTGTTTCCAGCACTTGTCTCCTTTTTTTGTATGTAGGAGTGCAGGATCAGGTGCTGGTCCTGCTGCTGACTATATCCCACGATCTGGAGTGAGTGTTCTCTTAGGGAGATGCTTTTACTAGGAACATTCACTTTCTATCTGTGAAGGTATAGAAGCTGTCATCTTTTGAAACCAAATGCTAACGTTACCTGCTTTCTGAGGATGTCACTTAAACTGACCTTATAGCTCTTACTACATAGAGTGTGTTGATCATAAGAGTATCTGTCTCTATGTGTGTGTGTGTGTGTGTGTGTGTCTGTCTGTCTCTATCTATCTATCTATCTATCTATCTATCTATCTATCTATCTATCTATCTATCTATCTATCTATCTATCTATCATCCATCTACTTATCTTCCTCCTCCTACATCATCATCTACCATCAATCTATCTATCCACTCACCATTCCTGTAGCTTGAGCTTCTTTTCTCCATGGCTCCTTGTAACAGAGACTCAGGAATTTGAGTGTCTTTTGAAATTGGTTTTGTCATCTTGGAGGCTTTAGCTGCCTCTTGAGAATATGAGAAGGGAGATTATAGATGGTGCCATGGGTGATTATCAGCTCTCTCTCTCTCTCTCTCTCTCTCTCTCTCTCGGTCTCTTGGTCTCTCTGTCTCAGTCTCTCTCCACTCTCTTATTGGAGAATATTGTTCAGTCATTTTTAAGTTCTGACCAAAGTAGTCTAAACTTTTCCAGCAACAGTAAAATTGACACCCCGAGGGCCTGTGCATGGAGCACTGAGGGCCTGTGCAGGGAGCACTGAGCTTACTACCATTTTCCATCTTAACATTGCTTAGTTGCTCATAAGAAGAGACAAACTTCTTGCGTGCCTTTGACCATCATTATACCTCCTGTGCCTTCTTAACCTCTTCTTTCTCATTTGCTTGCTTCTGCAGTTCCCCTTTTCTTCTTCTAAGTTCCCTGCTACTCTATTTTTCTATCCCCTTTGTCTTCTCCTAACTTAGCTTTCATTTGCATCTGAATCCCAACTGGAGAAGGCACAAGGGAGTGGAATCAGGGATGAGGGATGAAAATGTGAAGGGCCACAGACTGGCAGAAACATGTTTATGACCTACTTCCTCCTGCTCACCTGTTTGTGGCGATGAGCATGTTAAATATTTATTTTTGGATGTACAGAAATGTTGTAGAAATTGTATGTAGTGTATTCAGATTCCCTTTTTCTAATATTAGTATTTCACCTGTCTTGGTATCCATAAGATTAACCTCCTGTTTTGAGGTGGTATCTACAACACTCAATAATATTTGGAATATCTTATTATTTTTCCCTTTTCCACGTAGATGTTCCCACTAATATGTCTCCCACTTCTGAAGTTCTTAAGTAGGCTTGAGTTTAAAATGTATGCATACATCCTGGACTTTAAGCTACCTCCTTGGTATCTACATGAATACCTTGCAAATTTTTATTATATGAGTAAGATAGAGGATCGATCCTGAGGACCAAGACACAGCAAGCAAATTAACGATTCTCTAAGATAGCACAGAGTGGCTTAGAGTTGCTGGCAACAGCAGAACTATACTGGGTTGGTCCCTACCACCATTAGTCATGAGTCTGCACACTAAAGTGGATGTTGTGAGGTGCCTGAGCAAATCAGGATGTTCAGGTTATCCATTGAACCTGATGATGGCATTGATAGGGGCCTGGGAGGTCTGTTTTTACCTACAGTGGTCCAAGCCCACCATTTCCCAGTCAGCCTAGTATATTAGACAAGTTAGTAGGAGGCCTGGGAATGATGGGGAAGGAGTTTCCGGCTTCCACGCCTGCTTTCTGGTCTGTCAGATGAAGTGTGAAGGGAATTCTTTCAAAATAAGAGTTGCAATGAGTCACGGCTTTAATTGTTTTCCATTTATAATCATGTTGGGTGAGATCATCTAGGCAGATCACTTTATTCTCCAGATGATATGAAAGGAGCCACTGAGTGCAGGAAACAGGCCTCCTTCCAGATCACCTACCAAGTCATATGCTCACTGAGACAGAAGAAGTCAGGGCCTGGAAGAGGTCACAGAAGTCCTGAGATTTGCCATCAGGCACATGAGAGTTGAAACCTAATACCTACTTTGTTAAATGGCCTTTTTCCACTTAAAATAAAAATAAATTCCTTACCATTTACACATATTTAGTAGACAACATTTTAAAGGCAACATATTTATGTTTTTACACCCTCTTTACATATCTTTACACCCTCTAATTACAGTTTTTCTTTTCTTACTATGTCTACATTTGCAGAAAATTCCATGAGTACAAAGCAGAAGAAAACCATTTTCAAAGCATCTCCTTCATCTTTCCACATGCCATATCTTGTCATTCTAAGTAAAAAGAATTACACTAGCTCTTTTCGTCCCTTCTTTTTCATTCATTTGCTTAGTCAGCCAACATCTAGTAAGCACCTTGTGTGTGCTGGACATGGCAGTAGGAATGGGAAAGTACCTAATGTATATTACACATGGTGGCTGTGATGGCGGTTCAATGTTCCACTGCTCCTTTTTGTTATGCAAGGGCTATCAAGTGACCTATTCAACCTCATCTATCTTGAGCCTCAAATTTATTAGCTGTAAATCTGGGCTCATGAAATTCGCTTTCAGTGGTTGCTACAGGGTTAAATGAGATAGTTCCTATTAAGTGTTTGCCTAGCACTTAGTAGATATCAGCCACATCAGAATGCTTTTGGTGCAAGTAACAGAAAACCCAACCCCAGGGACCAAAAGAATAATAAGAATATTTATATTACTTAATATCAACATAATAATAATAGATGACTCCAGAATTGGTTGATTCAGAGGTTCAATACTACTGGGAAAAGCCCAGGTTCTTTCTAGCATTTTTATTTTCCTGATTTTTTTTTAATTAGGTATTTTCCTCAATTACATTTCCAATGCTATCCAAAAAGTCCCCAATACACTCCCCCCCCCAGTCCCCCACCCACCCCCACCCCTTGGCCCTGGCATTCCCCTGTACTGGGGCATGTAAAGTTGGCAAGTCCAATGGGCCTCTCTTTCCAGTGATGGCCGACTAGGCCATCTTTTGATACAAATGCAGCTAGAGTCAAGAGCTCTGGGGTACTGGTTAGTTCATAATAATGTTCCACCTATAGGGTTGCAGTTCCCTTTAGCTCCTTGGGTATTTTCTCTAGCTCCTCCATTGGGGGCCCTGTGATCCATCCAATAGCTGACTGTGAGCATCCACTTCTGTGTTTGCTAGGCCCCAGCATTGTCTCACAAGAGACAGCTATTTCTGGGTCCTTTCAGCAAAATCTTGCTATCGCTTTTTGCAGATGATATGATAGTATACATAAGTGACTCTTTCTAGCTTTTTGCTCTGAAACCTTCAGCATGATAGTTGAGTATTAAAAGGGGCTCTCTCCACAGTCACAGTAGTGCATCAGACTAACAGGTGACAAGCTCTAGTGAAAGCTATTTGTTCTAGTGCCTTTCTTAAGTGTGAAGAAACCATTTTCAAAGCAGTCGCATCTCATTCATTCCTCCTTTCGTATCTGCTAGTCGTCATGGTTTATTAATAACTATTTAAGTTCATTATGGAACAGCAGACCATGGGGTGCTATTGATGGTTTATACCAATAAGGATACACTTCTGAAGAATGGTACTTTACTTAGAAAATAATCTGGATTCTAAGAAGTAGGGGCACCTAAGTATACTGTGTCTTTTGCACATTCAGTGGATAAGGTTTCTAAGGAAATTATTTGGGGTAGCCTTTGGCCTGATGGATTAAAATCTAGCTGCTACTTCCTTGTTTGGTTCATTGTTTAACACAGTAGAGCCTTATAACAAAGGAATAATGAATGGCTCCTTATTAAATTGCCACCAGGATATAGAGACTTCTCCATAAAGCTTGGTTGAATAGCTTCTTGTGAAGCAATGCTGGTTAGTGAATTAACACTGATATGGAAATAAAGAACATTCTGAACTCATTTACCCAGCCTCTCACATGCCAGACTTCCATAATGGCTGTGTTAGGTTTTATTCCTACCAGCAGTGAATAAGAGCTCTTTCTTCTCCACATCCTCTCCATAATTTGTTGTTTTCTTTCCTTGATCATAGCCATTCTGAATGGAGTAAGATGAAATCTCAAAGTAGTTTCAATGTTCATCTTCCTGATGCTTAAGTTGAACATTTTAAAGGGTACTTATAGAACATTTCAGCAAATAAAGTAATACATATTCTTTCCTCACTGAAACATTCTGGAGTGCAGGCATGACTGTGAAACCATTTAGAACACAATGTCTCAGATCTAGAAGTGCGATGAGAAGAAACTGAAGTGGTGCTGTGAGAATCAAGAGACAAGACAGACAGAGAGGTACAGCTTACCAGGAGTGGAACTATCCGGTATTAAATCCAATATAAATGAATTATTCTAAGTCAAAGAGTGAACGAATTACCCTCCCTGAGTTTAGGGAGAGCACTTGGTATTGTAATGGATTTGCTAATGAGAACTCTTTGCTTAGTTTTGTTATTCAAACCTTTGATTTCTTATAAATACTTGAGGTTTTAAAATTTCAGCCTTTCTTTCCATTCTTCCATATATCCAAACAAGAAAGAAATAATTACTGAGAGCTTATCCCCAACTGGGTCTTGAGTCAGGTATTCAAAAATATATCTCTTCAGCTCTGCCAAAACAACTCAGTGGGCAAAGTCATTCAGTGCTAGACCTAAGGATCCAAGTTTGATGCAATTTCTGTAATCAGTGTTATAGATAGAAAGAGAGAACTAATTCTCATAATTTGTCTTTTGAATCTCTCTCTGTCTCTGTCTCTCTGTCTCTCTCTCTCTCTCTGTCTCTCTCTCTCTCTCACACACACATCAAACAAATGTTAAATCTTTGGGGGATGGACTTGAGAGATGGCTCTGGAGTTATGCACTTATTGTTTTACAGAGTATCAGGGTTTAGTTCCAAGAACACACATCAGGCAGCTCATAACAACTTGTAACTTTTTTATTTATTAATTAATTAATTAATTAATTTGTTTATTCACACCTCAAATGCTGCTCCCCCTCCCAGGCTCTCCCTCACCGAGTTCTTTCCCCCTCCCATCCCTTGTTCCTTTCCCCTATGATAGTGTGGGCACCCCTAGGTATTCTTTTACCCTGGCACATCAAGTCTCTATTAGATTAGGCTCACCCTCTCTCACTGAATCTAGACCGAACAGCTATGAAGACCAAGCTGCCTGTATGCTACATATGTTCTGGGGGTGGGGGGCTTCTCATTCCAGCCTGTTGTTTAGTTGGTAGCTCAGATTCTGAGAGGTTCCAGGGGTCCAAGTTTGTTGACTCTATTGGGGTCCTGTGGAGTTTCCACCTACTTCTGGGCCTTCAATACCCTCACCCCCCCAACTCTTTCATAAGTATCACCAACCTCCACCTAATATTTGACTGTGGGTATCTGCTTCTGTTTCAGTCTGCTCCTCAGTAGAGCCTCAGAGGACAGTTATGCCTCTCTGCAAGCATAACAGAGTATCATTAATAATGTCAGGGATTGGGGCTTGCTCATTGGATGGGTTTTGAGTTGGGCTGGTTATTGGCTGGCCTTTCTTTCAATCTCTGCTTCATCCCTATATAATTTTTTTTTTGTAGAACATGATTTTAATATTTTCAACTGTTAATATTCAACAAAAAGAATAATAATTTTAAGACATATTTCATTGTTATGTCTCCTTTTTCATTTCTGATTTTATTAATTTGGATACTGTCTCTGTGCCCTCTGGTTTGTCTGGCTAAGGGTTTATCTATCTTGTTAATTTTGTCAAAGAACCAGCTCCCGGTTTTGTTGATTCTTTGTACAGTTCTTTTTGCTTCTACTTGGTTGATTTCAGCCGTGAGTTTGATTATTTCCTGCTGTCTACTCCTCTTGGGTGTATTTGCTTCTTTTTGTTCTAGACCTTTCAGGTGTGCTGTCAAGCCACTGGTGAAAGTTCTCTTCAGTTTCTTTTTGAAAGCACTTAGAGCTGTGAGTTTTCCTCTGACCACTGCTTTAATTGTTTTCCATAAATTTGGGTATGATGTGTCTTCATTTTCATGAATGTGGGTGCCCTTGCATTTGGAGCATAGATGTTCAGAATTGAGATTTCATCTTGGTAGATTTTTCCTTTGACCAGTATGAAGTGTCTTTCCTTATCTTTTTTTGATGACTGTTGGTTGAAAGTAGTTTTTATCTGATATTAGAATGGCTACTCCTGCTTGTTTCTTGGGACCATTTGCTTGGAAAATTGTTTTCCAGCCCTTTACTCTGAGGTCCTGTCAGTCTTTGACACTGAGGTGTGTTTCCTGCATGCAGCAAAACGTTGGGTTCTGTTTACATATCCAGTCTGTTAGTCTGTGTCTTTTTTAGGGAATTGAGTCCATTGATGTTAAGAAATATTAAGGAAAAGTAATTGTTACTTCCTGTTATTTTTGTTGTTAGAGTTATTTTTGTTGTTATAGTTCTTGCAGCTATCTTCTTTTAGGTTTGTTGAAGGATTACTTTCTTGGTTTTTCTGGGGCCTAATTTCTCTCCTTCTGTTGGAGTTTTCCCTTTATTATCCTTTGAAGGGCTGGATTAGTGAAAAGATATTGTGTGAATTTGGTTTTGTCATGGAATACTTCGGTTTCTCCATCTATGCTTATTGAGAGTTTTGCTGGGTATAGTAGCCTAGGCTGACATCTGTATTCTCTTAGGGTCTGTATGAGATCTGCCCAGGATCTTCTAGCTGTCATAGTCTGGTGAAAGTCTGGTATAATTTTGATAGGTCTGCCTTTATATACTTGACCTTTTTCCCTTACTGCTTTTAATATTCTTTCTGTCTTTAGTGCATTTGATGTTTTGATTATTATGTGATGGAGGAATTTCTTTTCTGATCAAGTCTATTTGGAGTTCTGTAGGCTTTTTGTATGTTCTTGGGCATCTCTTTCTTTAAGTTAGGGAAGTGTTCTATAATTTTGTTGAAGACATTTACTGTCCCTTTATTATTGGGAATCTTCACTCTCTTCTATACCTATTATCCTTAGGTTTGGTCTTCTCATTGTGTCCTGGATTTCCTGGATGTTTTGGGTTAGGAGCTTTTTTCATTTTGCTTTTCTTTGACTTGTTGTGTCAATGTTTTCTATGGTATCTTCTGCCTCTGAGATTCTCTCTTCTATCTCTTGTATTCTGTTGGTAATGCTTGCATCTATGACTCCTGATCTCCTTCTTAGGTTTTCTAACTCCAGGGTTGTCTCCCTTTGTGATTTATTTATTATTTCTATTTCCATTTTTAGATCTTGGATGGCTTTGTTCATTTCCTTTGCCTATTTGATTGTGTTTTCCTGTAATTCTTTAAGGGATTTTTATGTTCTCTCTTTAAGGGCTTTTACCTGTTTACCTGTGTTCTCCTGTATTTTTTTTAAGGGAGCTATTTATGTCCTTCTTAAAGTTCCCTATCTCCATCATGAGAAGTGATTTTTAGATGTGAATTTGCTTTTCTGGTGTGATGGTGTATTCAGGACTTGCTATGGTGGGAGAATTGGGTTCTGATGATGCCAAGTAACCTTGATTTCTGTTGCTTCTGTTCTTATGCTTGCCTCCTACAATCTGATTATCTCTAGTGTTACCTTCCCTGGCTATGTCTGACTGGAGCCTGTCCTTCCTGTGATCCTGGTTGTGTCAGAACTCCTCAGAGTTCAGTTGTCTCTGTGATCCTGTGATTCTGGCATCCTATGATACTGGCAACCTGGGTGTGTCAGAGCTCCTGGGAGTCAAGCTGCCTCTGGGACCCTGAGATCCTGTTGTGACCAAGCTCCTGGGTTCCTGGAACCCTGAGATCCTATGATCCTAGCCATGTTAGAGTACCTGGGAGTGGATCTTCCTCTGGGTGCTGTGGGACTGGCTGAGATTTATGTTATTTTAAATTCTGTGTATGTGTGGTGATTTGAATCCTATATATATATATTTCAGACAGGACAAATTTTGGGTCAAAAGTTTTGTGAGTGGGTTGGTGTCCCTGTTTTTCCATTGGGGGTTCTGGCTGGCTATAGGAGGTGGCCTCTTTAGGTTCCATGTCTCCACTGTTATACATCTCAGATAAAGTTACCAGCATTGACTCCTGGGAGTCTTCACTATCCCAGGGCTCTGGGACTTTCTAGAGATTCTTCCCCCAACCCCACCCTAGACAGCTGCTTCTGTGTTTCTCTTCTGCCCCCTGTCCCCTCCTCACCTGATCCTGCCTTCTCATTCCCCTCTCCTTCCCTCCCCGCCCCCCCCCCCCCCCGCCCAGTTCTCTACATCCCTCTGCCTCTGTGACTATTTTGATTCCACTTCTAAGTGTAATTTAAACATCCCTGCTTAGAGATCCACTGACCTTTTCTGACCACTACTCAAATAATACACTAAGGGACACGGACACACACACACACACACATTAAACTACTAAATATATTAATATATTAAACTACTAAATCTTAACACAAATAAGTCTCTTGTCTATTTGGATAGCAAAATTGTTCATTTAGCAAAAAATATGTCTAGCATTTAGTGCTACTAACGAATGTGCTGGTGGGGGATAGAGTGTGACATGTGCTCGAACAGTCAGAGTGAGTGTGAAAGTTTCAGGAGCACCTTGAAAGAAGAATATTGAGTTGTAACAATTGAAGGACAGTAGGTCCTCCACAGATATTAAAGGAGAAGGCCCATGTACTGATCCACATAGAGGAACCTTTAAGAATGACAATTCTAGCACCCTGGGGGGAATGTGGTAGTTTTGATTTACATAGATTTATTCTGACCTTCTCAACTTGAAGAAAATTCAGACTATAGATAGATATAGATAAATGTCCAATAAAAGCTAGTAACAATAGTGTACTTATTATAATTCTCATTACAATGGGAGCTGAAGAAGGACAGCTGAGGAGATGCCCTTATGCTTATTGTCACTACCTCCCCTGTAGGAGGTATTAAAGGCTGAGAAGTTATCATTTTGTAGGTTATAGCTTTTCTCCTTTTTTCCTCAAGATAATGTGAATGATAATGCTATTTAAGTTTTATCTTATCTCCTATACCAGAAGTAGATAGAGAAAAGAAAGAGTTACAAAGAAGTCTATTTCCTGCTTGCCAGAATTTTGGAGGGTGCTAAGGGACCAGAGAAGTTTTTGGTGGGGACCAAAGGGAGCTAGGAAAGTAAGACGGTTGAGATTATTTTGAAGTTGAGTAGCAAGAGAGAAATTCATGAAGTCAAAATTGCACTTTTGAACCATGTCTACACTAGGACTGCAATACCAAACTATCCTAATTCCTAGCCAGACCCTTTGACTCAGAATTCTTGTTTTTCAATGTGGGGTGTCCTAGAGATCCCCTACTCTCAAATACAAACTATTGCAATTGCTCATGGTTGCCTAGTTGATGTCGAGACTGTTGCTGAAGACACACAGGTCATAGAACTGAAGAGAAGTCAATTTGGTATTGACTAAAATCTTCCTGTTGGCCAGCTTCATATTACCAAGAGGGTTTATGCAGAACTTTCGGGGAAGAAGTCTTATTCAGCTGTGAACCCTCTGATCTACAGTAATAATGGCATAAATATTACAGGGGTAACCAACTGCTCTCTGATTAGACTTGAGATGTAGTTCACCAGAGGAAATACATGCCTAGAAGTATAAATCTGGTCAAAACCCCATTGTTGGAGAGTTTACAGGCTCAAGGGATAAATCTACTACTATTATTTCACTGAATGGACATAATACCAAATATCTCTCTAAATTAGTATTTCTCTACCAGTATATTAGTGCAGCTTAGACCTCATCAGAGTTCTATTTCTGTGAATTGGATGGTTATTAATTCTCCAAGAGGATACATGTTTGTAAAGTGTTCATCCATAAATGAACCTCTCTAGCCTGCCAAAGCTCAGAGACCTTTACAGAAAAGGGGACAGAAGATTATAACAGCCACATGTCAGAAAGGACCAGACAGTATTGCTTAAACATGACAGGACCACTGCTTTCATGAATTTACAGCAGCTATGGTTCCCTTCACAAGAGCTGTATAAGACGATCAAGACAATCAGTATTCTTGTCTTGACGGAGTGAGAGATAGTAGTCTCAATCTTTAGCTGAGGAGCTATTGACAGTTGGTGGCATTTAGGGGAGTCAGTTTTCTTTAAGAGTGTAGTTCCTATTAGGTTGACTACTATGCCCTAGTGCATGGCCTCACACTCATGAGAATATGGGCAGCACAAACTGAACTTGGTTAGTTATTTAGTTAAAGAGAGGGGGGGGCATGAAGTTGGGGGTACAGTAGGGATATGGGAGGAGTTAGGCAGAGGAGTGACATATAAATATTATTACAATATTTTGTATAAAATTCTCCAAGATTAATATAAATATTATATTAAAGAATCCTGTTTTCCTGGGTAAGTTATTTTATTTTTCCTGTCTGTTTTCCATTTATGGAAAGGCAACACTCATAGAACTAATTGTAGTAATCATAGTTACACACAGCTACTCACATATAACTATAATAATGTTTTTGTGTTTTTTTTAAAAGTATAATTTCTATTAGGCTGAATACTTTGCCCCAGTGGGTGGACCCACACACATAAGCATGTGAGCAACATAAATTGGACTTGGTGGGGGTTCTGGGGTTCACATGTCCTTTCATAAGTTTCTTGTACTCAGGAGGCATAGTTTCCATCCATCAAAGTATGGGCAAATGGACAATTTACAATGTCACCCATTCTGTTCATTTCTTTAGTATTTCTCATTAGAACAATTTTAAAAGTAATTTTGGGCAATTATAGTTCTGATTTTGCATCTAGTAAGATCACTCACAAGTGAGGTTCAGGGTCTTATGGAATATTCCCAGGTACTATTTGCTGCTTAATTGTTTGATCTTTTTATGTTTTTAATTGCTTAACTACTGGATGCTTTAAGTACTTAGAAAATTTACTAGATTTGTTTTTATTTAATTTTGACTGTTATGGAAACTGTGACATTTCTCATGAAACTGTTTCTTTTCTGAGACCACTCTGTTGAAGTAGGGGTGTAATGTGAGGCAAGTCTGGAGTTGTACTTAGGATATTGATTTCACGTGGGAATTTTCAGTGTCTCTCTGTATGTTTCAAACAGATGGGTTTGGCTCCTTTCTTTGCCTCCAGTTTTTCGAGACTCTCCTTGAGTTTTTGTAGAGCTGGAACTTAAGTATAACCCAAAGATGTCCAAAGATATCTATACTCACTGTGAAAGGCAGGGAGTAAGCATGAGTGGACAAAACACAAAATAAAAAAATCATTTCCAGTTTTCCATTGAGTCTGGTACCATATTATCCCCAGGATTCACATGGACACTGCCTGACTTAGCATTTAGTACATACACATCCTGGAAGACCCCTTCTAAAAGAGTTCTGGGTAGAAAAGTAGACCAGTTTGCTGTATTATCACAAAGAGGTCATGGACCAAAACATCAAGTGTTTCCTGGACAGTAGAAAAGTAAGCTGGCTTTGTGTCCGCAGCTGCCACCATCTATCTGTATGCTCATAGATGCTCGGTTTAAGGTCTGGTTCTTCATGTCTACTAGGCTTTGCCTCTACATTGTCTTTGGGGAGGCTTACAGGATCCCTTCTATTGACAGAATGCTCAGCCATGGTGATAGTATATAGCCTCTACTTTATCCTTCCTGCTTTTTATTTCCCAAAGCATTCTGTGACTTACAAGCATCTGGACATGAAACCTTTGTAGAAACCTCTTGTTGCCACACTGTCCATTCTGTCTTTCTTCTGGATAGCCTCCCCTAATGCATGATCCTACTACTGATGCCTAGTGGCATGAGGACCACCTCCAGTGATGCAGAGCCATGCTCTTCTCTCTTGAGAAGAGAAGGGAAGAAGAGCTGAACTAGCTGTTTAATTTACAAAACTCCTTTCCCCATGTTCTAGATTGAAAGGATGAGACTTGTTCATCTCAGAATTTATTTAGTCATTAAGGGAAGATGAGTAGAATGTTTCAAACACTCTTAATATCAGCTGTCTCTAGAAATATACCTCTATCTAGATTGATCAAGATAAATAAATGAAGAGACAAATTTCCAGAATTAGGAATAAAAGGAGGCATCACAAAAGTGACCAATTTTTACAATAAAGTTGAAGGACTTGAAGACCTAAGAATGTGAGGGACTGCTATTCTGACATTAGAAGGCTTAGGTTCCAGTTACGACTCTGATAACAATTTTCCCCAAGACCCTCAACTTCTGTTGACATCAATATAACAGACTTGGTTCATGGACTTCAAGGCCTCAGAGGGAACATGGGACTGTAGAATTCTCATCACATTTGAGGTAGTTTTCATGGTTTCATAAGTAGTAATGGCAGAGTTTGGCCACGGAGTATGAAAGCCCAGATTTCCAAGCTGTTTGAGATCCATACCTTTATTTCTTGACCTTTCAAACAAAATCTTTCTGATGGGTTAGATAGAAGAAAAAGTTGAGTATGTCAAGGGAGGTGGGAATGTAAAAGATGCTTTTTCACAGATGGGAATTTGGGGACATACCAAGTAAGAGATTTGATTCCTGGCTTTCGCACTTACCTACTTAGAGTAGCCAAGAACCAAAAAGTTTTCACTTAATTGTTGTGCAAAATTTGAAATGAAAGTGATTATTCCTGTGTAGTTCAGGGAGTCACAGTGAGGTGACAAGGGTTAACATTTTATTGAAATGCTTGGTTTATTGCCAAGAAATGTTCTATAGGATGTTGTTGATTGAACCTGTCCAGAGATATAACAGAAGTTCTAGGAAGTCATGGCTATTTGATTATAAGGGACACCAGCCCTCCACTAAATATGCATGGAAGAGTCACTTAGGAGCCACTCCTAAGCAGTGGCTATGTGGGACAAAAGTCACCCAAGATAGAATATGTTCTTTAAATGGTTTCAAATTAACTGCTCCCATCCTGGCTTCTCACTCTTTAGATCTCTGTTTTCTCCACTTTTAGCTTTCCCAAGGTTATCTTCAGCATTTGTAAAAGCTCACCCCAGGTGGGAGAATGTAGAGAGGAAAGTACAGGTAGCAGAAATACTTGGCACTTCCTCTTTGCTGTTTTACATACATATATGAGTCTCAACAGCCCCTCTGCCATCTTAGGGGGGGATTAAGGTGTTTACTAAGCATAAAACTGACTATCCCCACCTGCCTTGTGGTTATTATGCATCTGTTTTGGCTACCTACTGTTGTTCATCACCCTGAGAAAAGCAGTAGGATGCTTATGGGATTTACTGAGCACAGTTAGGAGGTTAGGAGCAGCCTTTGGCAATGACATCAGCTTAGCTCTATCTAGGGGAAGAAAAGCACACCAAAAGAAATGTTCAAAAAATTGAATAGCATCTAAGCGTCCCATTGCAGACATGGGTACACAAATTACAAGGGCTATCTAAAATGATGCTAATTGAAACACTAATTGATGTCTCAATTAGCATCCTTGGTCGCATTCTGAACTCAATCCTGAACTCAGGCTTTTCTCATGGTCCAGGTTCTTCCTTGATCAAAGGAATCTCTTGAATTTCAAATTTTAGAATTCCACTTTCCAGGGATTTCCTTATCCATGCTAGTTCATCTCTACCACCTATGTGCCTTAGTCATGCACAGCCTTGCAGGTTTAGCTTCTTTTAAGTCTTATCTTCCTATTGGGGAAAGTCCTCAGGGAAATGTAGGCTTTGTTTGTTCTTCCTTTTCCCATTGTCCCCTTCCTCTCTCCCTCCTTCTCTTTCTTTCCTCCTTTCTTCCCTTTTGGATGTATTCCGGGTTGGATTTCTTTCTCTCTTTTCCTCTGTTTTAAGGAGAAAGTGTTTGTTTGTTTGTTTTGTTTGGATTGGTTTGGGTTTTTTCGAGACAGGGTTTCTCTGTATAGCCCTGGCTGTCCTGGAACTCACTCTGTAGGCCTCTAACTCAGAAATCCACCTGCCTCTGTTTCCCAAGTGCTGGGATTAAAGGCATGAACCACCACTGCCCGGCAGAAGAAATGGTTTCAATAACTATTTTATTCATTAAAATTAGAAGATAAAGTCTACTTTCACAGTGTCATTTAGGATGATAGACATATTTAAATATGGACAAATATCAGATGTAAAAGTCTTAGCTTTGTGGTTTCATTGCCAGAGGCACTTCTTTCTCATGACTTTATTGTGGCTATCAGTGACTTCACTGTGTGCGTACACATCACTGGGGAAACAGTCTTAGAGAATCTTCTTATACATAATAATAAGACATGGGATTTGCTAAGAATTCAGAAAATTACCATGTGTTGCTGATCAAACATAAAGAAGCAGTGTCAGAAACAGCTCATGGTGGAAACCACAGATAAACATTTACATGATGTTGCAACATACACATACAAACTGAGTTTCAATGTATTGGGTATTGCCTTCATCAATTCATATACAGACATTTATATCAAGCCTCCTATATGTTTGTTTGTTTATTTATGTATTTATTTATAGGGGCATAGAAGTTCAAGTCTTTGCATGGTTCAGGCAGGTCTTAAAGTTGCCATCCTCCTGTCTCAGCTCCTCACTGTTTAGATTATAAGCCTGTGCTATTTTGCTTATCTGGGAAGCATGGTTCTTGCTGTTGCTTTCTTTAGGTTCTTCTCATATAGATTTTCATCCTTTTTTTTTTTCTTCAAAGAGCTGGGGTAAACAAGAAGCTAACTGGTCAAGGTTCTGGAGATAATTGATCAAGCTTACATTCATATTTGTATCTGTTGGCAATTCAATTGCAGTGTTGTTGACCAACCATTTTTTTTTCCATTTGGGTTATTCGACTTCATTGGTTAAAAATGAAAAGACACTCAGCTCAGCTTTGCAAATTTTGGTTATAATTATTCTTCAAAGACAACTGCTTGTCAGTTGAACTTATGAATATTGACATAAAAGTTGTAAAATCACTACTAAAGTAAATGTAGCAGGATTGAGAGCAGGTCCAATGTTAGAAATGTGAGTTACTAAATACGTTAATTGAAAAAAGGATAATTTTTTTTTTGCAGGGATTTCTTATCAAGGTAGAACTAGATGGGTAAATAAGGGAGAAATTTTGTTATTGGGAAAATGTATTATAAAACATATAGTAATTGAAACAGTGCACATACTCAGGCATAGACAGATAAGGAATAAATAAAACCAAGTGAATTCAGAAGTTGACCAAGTATTTTAACAGCATAGCATGTAATAAAGATTACTTCTTTAAAGAGAAAGGACATATAACTCAACAAAACATTTTAGGAACATAGACAAGAATGTATATAAAAATGAGATTGGACCATTTATGTCATTCACATAGAAAACTTTAGAAGAAAAAGCTGTGAAGAAGAGAGGGAGATAAAACCAAGAAGGATGACAAACAGGAGAAAGAAAATAACCCAAGAAAGAATATGGAGAAAAACATTATTTTTGAGGTAAAAGCAGTTTGCACCATGCTCCCAGCATCTGAGTGAGCATCCAAAGCCACAGGAGAGCCTGAAGATGCTTAGGGAACAGTAGAGTACAGAGATGATCATTTGATTCTAGGCTGTAAGTAAGGTTAGATTTCTAATTACTCACCCATTTTGAAGTGGATTTATGGTTTCACAATTAAAGGAGAATATTTCAACCTTTTCTGAACTAAAGTAATAGTGTAAGTGGCTCTCACAGAAAGTACTGCTGTAAGGCTTGGAACACATTAATGAAAAATCACTTTCATTTTTCCTACCACCCATCTTATCCTATAATGTGGTCAATTAGATATGCTATTGGAGTTTAATATTGACTCTTGTTTTGTTTATCTTTCTCTGACATCTATGCCAGCATGACTTAGCCTTACTCCATCCCTGTGCTGGCTAATAAAGTGAGCATGTACATCATCTGCAATCTTCGAATCTGTCTTTTCCTGTCATTTCAGTTTCTCTAGCTATGGACTTTCCCACAAGTTTCAGCTGCAGCTTCAGTTTCCTCAAGAGATTTTGACTTATGTTGCTAACTTCCAACATCTCTGTGGATGCAAAAGAACCAAACTGCCAACCATGCATCAACAATCAGATTCATTGGTTGTGATCAAGCTATTCTTGCCTGCCTCTTGCCTTGTCCCCATTTCTTGAATCATTTCCTATGAAAACACAAAAATACAATAAGAAATTGATAAAAATAAAATCAATTATAGATTCACACAAATGCTTTGAAGGTGGTGCTGTTCTTTGAAAGGTTTTGGGATATGGATTCATACTTACAGGCTTCCGTATCTCAGATGTATACTCTTGTCCTCTCTTCACTGTTATCCCTCTACTAAAAGCTGAGAAATCTGGAGACTGTGGGACAGTGATGGCATATGCTTTTAACATGTTATGATTAATTTCATTTTTAGATGTCCTTATGTGCTTTTGAGAAAATTTTCCTTTGAGACTGTTTCACAGATATCCTTGAATTTTCTTTTGTGAATATTAGGAATAGCTGCATCTTGAAGAATGGGCACAGTTCATCACCCTCAGGAGCCCTGTCACACAGTCTTGTTGTAAACCCTTCTCTCTGCTGTGGTAAATGTAAAAGAGCTTCCCTGTGGAAATTCATCTCCATTAGCCTGCTGCCTTCTCTTGGATTCTACAACAGCTCTCTCCTGTATGGATTCTACAACATATTTTATTTGTAACTAACATGTAGCTGCTTTGGGAAGTTTAAGATTTCTAGTTTCTTTAAAGTCAACTAAAGTCATCTTCTAATGTGTTCCTGTTATATCCTGTACTGGCTGGTTTTGTGTGTCAACTTGACACAGCTGGAGTTATCACAGAGAAAGGAGCTTCAGTTGAGGAAATGCCTCCATGAGATCCAACTGTAAGGCATTTTCTCAATTAGTGATCAAGGGGGAAAGGCCCCTTGTGGGTGGGACCATCCCTGGGCTGGTAGTCTTGGGTTCTATAAGAGAGTAGGCTGAGCAAGCCAGGGGAAGCAAGCCAGTAAAGAACATCCCTCCATGGCCTCTGCATCAGCTCCTGCTTTCTGACCTGCTTGAGTTCCAGTCCTGACTTCCTTGGGTGATGAACAGCAGTATGGAAGTGTAAGCTGAATAAACCCTTTCCTCCCCAACTTGCTTCTTGGTCATGATGTTTGTGCAGGAATAGAAACCCTGACTAAGACATATCCCTACCTGCTTCTGAGAAGCTTAGTTGTGTAGAAACCTCTACTGTCTCTGGGGTTTTAGTAGATGTTTCTGAAAGGTAGCTGGCTTAAGGGATGATGATTTATTGATCCTAATCAAAGTAGTTTGTAGATTGAAGTTAGTCCTTCACTTTAAATTAGGTAGAGGATTGAGGGTGAGGAGATAGAGAAGTAAAGATCAAGAGGGTCAGGGGAGGATAGTTGTGGACAAAGGTGAAGCTGTAGTCTCTCTCCTGAATCCAGCCAAGAGAAACATCCATTGTTCTTCATCATCTCATGGGAGGCAGCAGTGCTTCCGAGTGTGGATAGTGCTGATGACATGTATTTTTAGATATGCTAGGTACTGTTTTAAGTATTCTCTCTCTCTGTCTCTCTGTCTCTCTGACTCTGCCTCTGTCTCTCTGCCTCTGTCTCTGTCTCTCATATATGTCTAACATAGATATGTACTCTCTCATCTGTATGAAGAAATTTGTGACACATCTGTATCACTTAGCAGAAAGATTTAAAGATGGCTACACTTGAGTCTATCATTTTTGAATTGTGATCATGGATGTGTAACTTCTATGAACCTCTGTTTCTTCATCTACAAATGTTTTCTGAATAGTAGGAACAGAGCTTGCTATTCACTGGTACATAGTAGCTGCTTGATTTTTGTTTTGTTTTAGGACTCACACTGATCATTTTGACCTGGGCATGAATGTGCCATCTCAGTTTCACATACATCCTTGCTTGTCCCCTTGAAGATGTTTTCACTTTATGTGTGACTTACAGCTGTATCTGCCCCTTCAATGAAATGGTCTCATATTTCTTGGTGGCTGTTTATTCTGTTCTCTCCAAGTTCTAGTGTCTAAATATAAAGTTCTGAAGTAGGTACTGGTCTGTTCTCTGTTACTCCCTTTTTGTCGGATCAAGTGTGGACCAGGCAAAGTTAAACTGAAAGGAATGTGCTTTGCTGAACATGTAAATGTCTATTCAGGGGAGTAGAGAAAAGTACATGTTTACCTCCTAGCCCAAACTGGCTCTATATGAATTGCTTATATATACATTATATATTTATATATGTATATCTAAACTGTGTGTATATAGGATCACCACAAAACCCATTTGTACAATTAATGTATCTATAACAAAAATATTTCTCAAGAAATATTTTTATATCATACAATATCTAGAGACATCTCAAGAGGTTCTCCTTCCAAAGAGAAGAAAAGACAAGTGCTCTTTGATTTCAGCACCCCTATTGCCTGGCAGAACGCTACACAGTGACATCTGTATGCCAAACACACAGCCTTCCTTCAGAACACAACTTTGACCTCTGAGATATTTGACTCTGTTAAGAGACATTTAGAATCATCTCCAATGGGGAGTTACCTCTGACACCTACTGTGTAGAGGTCAGGGGTGATATCAAAAATTCTTCAATGAACAAGGTAGCCTTCACAATTCAGCTATATAGTTCCAAATGTTGATAGGAATGGAGAAATCCTGCTTTAGAACTTGTGGTGGGGAATGGGTGCTTTTAAACATAAAAAAACAGTAGACAGTATTTTGCAGTTTTTCCCCTATTCTCTGATAAACACCCAGACCTTTAAATAACTTCACTCTGTTTAAGTCAAGCTTGTTTGTTATCTCTTTGGTCATGTTATATGTATAATGGTTTAAGTAAAAACAAAAAATTAAACGTATCTTTGTATTTTCCCTCTTTCTTTTCTGTCACAAACAAGGTTGTGAAGAGATGCCTAGTGCATAAATATTTGTGTGTTTTTTTTTTTTTAATTTTGCAACTCTTCTAACTCACACTGCCCAGAGTAATGGACCTTTAGTCTGAGCTTCTATTATTCTTCACTCCTCTGGTCGTCTGGCAGTATTAGTGGCCAATGCTTTGCATGTTTCTTTGCCCAAGGGACCTTACTTTACTTTAGGTCATGGATCAGAGTATCCATGTGCCAGAGGTGAGCCTGGGCCAAACAGAAGGTCTGAGCCTGAGTTTGCCAACATGCTGCAAATCCTCACCCCATTCATTTTTGTCTACTTGTGTTTTAGTTAGACTCTGTGATTTCATTTTCTCCTTTGTCTTAGTGTAACCACTGTACTTCAAAGTTCATTTTCAATTAATGCAGGGCCCCTTTAAAATAACACTGTAGTTCTTCATGGGTTCCACAGATATGTTGCCCTAGCATTGTTCCTCTGCCCCTATCCCACAGTGCTGCCATCCATTTCCCTTACCCTGGAGTCACCATGTATAATTCACTATTATTATTAGGAACAATTTTACCTATTAGATCAATTAAGAATAAGAATGACGTTACTGCTCTAGCTATATATATTTCCAGCACTCCTCCATCATCTTAGGCAGGTTTGAACATCTGAGTTTCTGAACTATATCATTTTTTTTTTCCTGGAGTCTTCTTTCAAAGTTTCTTGTAGGGAAAGTCCACTGGTGACTCACCTCATGCCTGAAGAATTTCCAATTCTCCCTTATTTGTAGACTAATTTTTCTGTCTATGGAGTTCTAGGTTGGCATTTTCTCATTTTTATTCTCACTCAGTGCCCCTCCATCTCTTCTTGCTTCTATGAAGTAACAAGAACAAATGTATTGTTCCCCATTCTTGTAAATGTAATGATGTTATGACTCCTTGTTTCCTTCCAGGTTTTTCTCTTTTCCTTCTATTGTGAGCACCCTGATTATGACCTGCCCAGGGATGGATTTTTTCAGTTATCTTGTTTTGTTTTCTGAGCTTACAGGCTCCAAGGTTTGATGTCTGTTGTGAATTTTGGTTAACTCTCAGCTATTATTAACTCAAATATGTTTTTGTTTTCCCTCCCCCCTCTTCCTCCTCTTCTTTCTCTGTCTCTTGCACGTTTTCTGACATCACTGTACACATTGTTCTCCTCTTCATTCTTTTTGGGCTTTGTTTTACATTTTAGGGAGTCTCTCTTAACAGGTGCATATTAAGGCTCAGGTATTCTTTTTTGACCTTGCCCCTCCTTGTAGTGTTTTTTTACTTTTAGTATTTCCTTTTGATTCTCTCTTGAGTTTCCACTATCATTTATTATTAGATCTTTTATGCTAAGAATACAATATATTGTATTAGATCTTGAATACTAAAAATATTAAGTGGTTATATCTCTTAAAATATTGATATTAGGTATTTTAGTCCTTCACCTGCTACTTTCAAGGCCTCTGACTTACCTGAGTCTGGCTGTAATAGTTACTTGTTGCTGTTGCAAGTTGCCATAGTCGCCTTTTAGTAGGGTTTGTAGATATTTTCTCAAGAGCAATGAACGATGTTTCTTTCAGGCCAAAGGGACTATGATATCTTTGAATTCTCATGGAAGATTCTTCAGGAGTTGGATGTGATTGTTACAGCTGTGGTTTTGTGGCTACATTTTCCTCTAATGTTTTTGTTTGTGTTTCTCATATTGTCCTTGGGTTTCCTTGGGCACTTATTAAATGGGTTTGAGCCCTGAGGTTCGTTTAGATTTGACTCCCTGCTGTTATATAGGAGTCCTATTAATGACCTATTAGTGGTAAGGTATGTAGGGTGATAGAGTTTTAAAAGTTTCCTAGGAATTCTCTTTCCTGTCTTTCCCTCCCTCTCCCTCCCCTCTCCCTAACAGCCATTCCTTGTAGCTGGCTCTCACATTTACAAGAAGAACAATAAACTCTCGGTTGTCTGTCCTGAACACTTGAGAAGGGGGACTTTTATTATTTTGACTTCTGTCTTGTCCTTAAGATACCTCATTGTATGGATACACATATTCCAAAATATTCTAACAGTACCCATGCAATCACAACACTTCTGGTTCTATTTGTATCAGGTTTGTTTGGGGTAGAATTTTGATAGCAATATATTCAGTTGTCTCTCTTGGGCAAGTTTGAATTATCAGAGAAGAACCTTCATAGGTCCCTACTACACCATTTTGGGATTTCAGGTTGGCAGCTGCTCATGTCTGCTCACCAGCCTCCTGAAGGCTGCTAGTGTATCTTTACTCACTTTCATTATCATCGCAGTCTCACACCTTAAGAAAAATTAAATGAATTATGTCCTCTTTTCTTAGAAATTTGAGATCAAGAATAGTGTGTGGCTCGGCTAGAAGGGCCTTCTTCTCTGTGTCTGGTCATCTATTGACCAAAGGCAGCCAAGGGGAGGTCTGTGTTGGCGCTGAGAGCTTTGGCATGGTGGAAGCTGCTCAAGTTCATGCTCTTGTATTTATTTATTTTTGTTAAAATAATGCAAGCCTAGAATCATTCTCATTTTCCTAATGCTGTGGATTTTCTGTTGACGTTTTCTGTTGAAGACCAGTGTGCTTCCTCATCAGTATTTAGAGTCTCTATTTTCTCAACATAGTGCCCAGGGGGTGGGAAATCCAACTCAGGGGGAAGGTTGAGTTGAATCCCAGGGGTTTTTGTATCCTCTAAGCTAACTAAGGAAAAGAATTCATTGAAGATAACTTTAACAGATGTATCATTATTGTGTGCGTGTGTATGTGTGTATAGGGGAGCACAGGCTATGGCATGTAAGGCATGGTGACATGTAGAAGTCAGAGCGTAAACTTTGTTGGGTTGGTTAGCTCCTTCCAGCTTTGCACAGGTTCTGGGATTCAACCCAGTTTCCTGGCAAGCTCCCTTACTTACTGAGCTATCTCATAGGCTCCAAGTACAAAATTGAAGCCTTTTATATATGGAAATGTCTTTATTATATCCAAATACTTGTTTCAAATTTTTGCTAGGCACAGAGTTTTAGGTCAAGAAAGTTTTCTTTTTTTTCCTTCTCAAAACAATTGCCTTGCCCTATTGTCTCTAAGGCTTGAGTAGAGTTGAGAACTATGACACTTTCTGATCCCTGTTCTTTTAAAATAGAAACCTTCCCCTCTTTTCTTTGGAAAAAGTTTAGTGTTTTTTCTTTTACTCTGGTGTTCTGACATCTTATGATGTACCTAAAGGGTGGCCTATTTCTTCTTATGCTGGGCATACTAAAAACCCCTTTGTCTGGAATTCAAGCCTGGTTTTAGGACATGTGACTGTATTGGGTTCCTCTAATGACTTCTTTCTTGCACACTAGCACAGGAGCACCTCTCAGTCAGACGCTGGATCCCTGAGTTCTTGCGTGCTTGTTTTATTTATTTATTTTTTTTATATTAGAATTTGACCCTTTCCACTATTCACTATGCAGATCCCTTTTATTTTGTTTACTAAATCTTTAATTTTTAGAATTTATTTTTCATTTTATTTAATAACATCTTTCTCCTGCTTCTTGTCTTAAATATTTTCACTTATTGGTGTAGATATTATTGTATTTCTGTAAAGGCTTTTCCTCTTTTCCTTACATGATATTGATTTTTTTTCCTCCCCAGTTTCTGTTTTTTTTTTTTTTTGCCATGCTGAATAATTTTCTTAGTATATGACACTCACTGTCCAGTTATTTTTAAGGGCACTAAAAGCTAATGGCAGCCCCCTTCTTTGTGGGTGGGGCTTGTCAGCTTTGGGTCTTTCTTGTAGCTAGGCAGCATGGTCTCCTTTTGGAGAATCACATCATATTTTGGCATTTTCTATCGGCATCCTTTGGTTTCTCAGAGATGAGTCTTCTGGTTTCCTATGTAGCAGAACACATGGGAAATGTGTTCTGGCTGCGAGCATTACAGAAGCAGCAGGCAGGCTGAGACACCCCTCCCTCCCCCCACCCTCAGCTCATGCTCACCCTTGTCTCCACTGGCCTGGGCTCCTCCAGTCTTGAGTTTCCCTGGGACTGTGGTGCAGTGTGAATCAGCTCCTCCCTCTCAGGTGAGGCAGAGCCATTTAGACTGCTGCAGTCTCCATCACAGGAGGCCAGAGTTTACTTTCTGCTCCTAAGAACCTGTTGGAATCACTCACTTTTTGATGCCTGTACATTCTTTTGTCTGTTTTTATTCTTGAGGGCTTTTGGGTGCAAGAGATTAAGTGAAATGACCCATGAATTGACTTGATTATTTTTAACTTGCATCCCTGGGGCCTCTGCTTTCAGCCTAAAGCAATTCTCTCTCACCTGTCACCTGCCTGAGTAGGTCCCCCCTCCCTCCATTGAACGGGATATGGCTTTGTGTGCCTTGTCAATGCTTCTCAGTTAAGCTTCCACCCTGATTTCTTTGATTTTTCAGAAGCAACCGACAGAGGCCTGGGGAGAGCAGAGTGGTCTGTGTTCACACAGAGTGCATTTGCTGGTAATGAACCAGATTCTCTCAGGCCTACTGGGGAAGCACCTCTGCCTGCAGTTTCCAGGAGGCAGCACTGCAAACACAAAGGCCATGCAGCAATCCTGAAGTCACCTTGGCCTCTTTGCCCCCGCTTTATAGCATGCCACAATGTAGAAGCAGTTGTCACTCCCAGCCCCTCCCCCGGTCCCCAGGTATGAGTCTTATCTCTCTTGGACAGTTATCTATTCCTGGATGGGCCCTAAACTGAGAGAGGACTTGACATTTAATGAGGTAGGCATCATGCCAAGTGCTTCACATAGGTTTGCTAACCTTATTCTTGGAACAACCCTTTGAGGATAGTGTTAATAAATAGCCTTATTTCCAAGGAGATGGCTGAAAAGTGGCAGAATGAGAAATTGTACCCAAGGATGTCTACCCTTGAGATGAACAGGTCTCCAGTGGACTACTCGGGGTGAGGAGGAAGTATGTAAAGGGAGTGGAAGCCCAGAATGAAGTTCGGAGTGGATGTGTTATTGACATAGTCATGACCTTGTTAAAGAACCCATAGCCTCAGGCTTGGAGAGATGGCAAAGCCTTCTTCAGGGAAGAGTGTAATTGTTGACAGTACAGAAGCTCCATAGTAGCTTTTTCCTCTTAAGTATTTATAGCCTGAAGACTGCTCCACCATGGAGAATGCTCCTACCAAGATTAGCTAAACCTGGGTTCTTAATTCATCTATGCCATTATCTCTGCCTCCTTGTTTATCTGCAGGTAACCCTGCCTCCTTGTTCAGCTGTATGCAATAATTCTGCCTCTCAGTTTAACTCAATATAACAAATCTACTGAAATTCCAACATTCTGGGTTTTCATTAGCCAGGAGCCTAGACCACATTATCCTGGCTTTCCATGTGTCCGCGTGTCTGCCTGCAGGTCTGCTTGTCTTTCCTTCATTCCTTAGCTGTCTTCAGTCAGGTCCTGAGTGTGCTGCTGTACATGGTACTTCTGTTCCCAGGAAACCTCAAAGGGGTCATGCTTTGTGCTAAATGTATCCAGCAGGTGCTCACTAAGTGTGACTTACTGAATATGTCATGAAGGATTATCCTTTCATACCTACTTTTAGATCTTCAACCATACCTTGATTCATAGACAGCTTCTTTAAAATCAGGAAATCTGAATCAACATTCTACTTCCTTTGGCCAAGAGCTGTAACTTGAGTCTCTAGATAATGCCCAAGTTAAATTTTCATTATGTCCATGGGGAAAAAATTTTTGCTAGTTAATGTGAAATCTGTATTGATAAGTAGGTTTGTGATAACTCTTGAAAGACTGTTTCTTTGATAAGGAAGAAACAACTTATATAAGTTGTTTAGAGGACAAAAATATCATCTGGATGTCTTGTGTTAGCACGGGGTCTTACCAGACTGGAGTCCCATCAGTAGTAACTGAAACCTCAGCTGGTCCATGGGATTTAACCAGTTACAACAAGGCCTTGGAGATTCAGAGTGGTCATATCTTACTTAGGATATGTAAGTTCAAACTTATGTTTGTTCAACTCTTCCTTTTGCTCCAGCACATTTGTTCAAAAGTGCTGGGGAGAATGCAAGGCTGTCACATCTGGCTCTGGGTGGGAATGAGGTTGGAACAGCAAATAGGATGTGCAGATAAACAGGTATGTGTATGCTGTCACTGCTTAGTACGTGGGGTTTTCTTTTCTTATGTTGGTAAGGAGGTGAATTACAGATGGGTCTGTGCAAGTAAAGGGGAAAGGGTTGTACTGTCTCTACAAGGAGTTATGCATTATGTTAGCTAAGATGAACATACTCATGTAACTTTCTGAAAAATTTAGTAAAATACCATCTTTACTTTTTCCTCCATGCAGCAGAAATTAGCAGCTCAAAACCTGTGGTCTGAGTTTTTACTTGAAGGAAAGGGAGATTAATAAGCCACTATGCAGCAGCTGAAATTATGGCACTGGATGACTAATAGCAGCAGCCAGAAGAATGGATTTATTTCCCCATCAAACACAGCAGAATTTGTACCACTTATTTCCTCAAATGAGACTTTCCTATTTTTTTAGGAATGACATAGAGAACACCCTGGGGTTTGATGGAATGAAGAAAAAGTTGACTCACCTCCCTCCTTTCCTCCCTGATTGCTTCTTTCCTATACACACACAGCGATGGCTGAGTAGCTTCTATAATGCTAGGCACCCCAGGAGGAACAGGGTTTAATGGAATGTTCTCTGTTAAGATTCACTTGTTGGGCTGGAGAGATGGCTCAGAGTTTACAAGCAAAGGCTGCTCTTCCAGAAGCCCTGAGTTCAATTCCCAGCAACCACATGGTGGCTCATAATAATCTATAATGAGATCTGGTGCCCTCTTTTGGCATGCATGCAGAATACCGTTTACATAATAAATAAATACATAAATAAATCTTTAAATAAATTACTTGCTGAACATACAACGTACCGTAAAAGCCATGTCAAGTGTACGTATGAGATGATGATGATGAGATGTAGAAAAGGGGAAGCAAAAGGCAAAGCTATGGTTTTCATATTGATGGTTGTGATGAAGGGGATGGAGAGGAAGATAAGGGTCAAAGATGATCC
Source organism: Mus caroli (assembly GCF_978045245.1). Taxonomy (NCBI): domain Eukaryota; kingdom Metazoa; phylum Chordata; class Mammalia; order Rodentia; family Muridae; genus Mus; species Mus caroli. The sequence goes on from NW_028227262.1 coordinate 92,507,027, forward strand.
CCCCCTCCGCACTGCTGCCAGAGGTCGCTGAACTGGATTATAGGAAGTGTTAGAGCAGACCAAGGCAGTATACACCAATATCTGGAAGGTTGTGAGGGAGGGGAAGCTAGTGGCTCTAGCCAGCTCGAGCAGCATGGAAGAGTTTTGTACTTGAGAAAAGAGGAATGAGTGAACCTTTAGAAGGTAAGATTACTTGGAGGTAAGTAGATTGGAATGGGATTGCAGGGCTGTCAGCTGTGTATGGAAACAGACAAGCTCTAGCAGATTTGATTTTATGTCAGTTAGCGTATTATTTGCTTAACTGGAATGTACAAAAAAATGTACATGGAGTCCCTGCCTCTGGGATCTCAAGTGCAGTGATATTGCAAGGAATATGGTGGGGAGGGGACAGCATTTCACTTGTCATCTTCAATGACAATGAAAGTCTCAAGTATATACTTGTTGATTTATGCAGAGTGTCACATAAAACCGTTGCTCTATTATCTACCAATCCATGTTGTTCAAAGAACACTGTAGACTCTAGCATCTTCACTTGAATATACTCCACTGTGTATTCTTTGTTCTGAGTTTCATGTGTCTATAACAGGAAGAGAATATATTTATTTATTTATTTTCATTTTTTTCAATTTTTTATTAGATATTTTCTTCATTTACATTTTAAATGCTATCCCAAAAGTCCCCTATACCCTCCCCCGCCCTGCTCCCCTACCCACCCATTCCCACTTCTTGGCCCTGGCGTTCCCCTGTACTAGGGCATATAAAGTTTGCAAGACCAAGGGGCCTCTAGGAAGAGAATATTTTTATTTCTCAAAACAAGGCACTGCTTGAATCAGAAAGTTTAGTGGTAAGTAGAAAGAAGATAAATGTAATCCTGGGGGAATTTTTGGTGCCTGGACAAATCCTAGGAAGTCCTTATAGATGCATAAACAACAGCCCCAATGGAAGAACCACCCAGTTCAGCTCAGTCTTTCCACGTTAGAAAAGAAGAAAAGAGAGGAGCTGGGAGGTGGTGAATTAGGTTTGGCATCCTAGTTTCTATGCACGTAACTTTTTATCCATTCTTTGATACCTAAAATATTTGATGTGGCTTAAGATAGAAGGGAGAAAAAATTAATTTCTCACATAGAAATTGTTCTCTGAAACAATATCAACCAACCAGACCCCCCCCTCCCCAGCTCCCAGGGATTAAACCATCAACCAAGGAGTACACATGGCTCCAGCTGTATATATAGCAGAGGTTGGCCTTGTCAGGCATCAATGGGAGGAGAGGTAGAGGTCCTTGGTCCTGAGAAGGCTCGATAGATGTCCCAGTGTAGGGAGATTGAGGGTGGAGAGGTGGAAGTGGGTGGGTGGGTGGAGGAACACCCTCATAGAAGCAGGGGTTGGGAGAATGGGATAGAGGGTTTCCAGGAAGTGTGTGTGTGTGTGTGTGTGTGTGTAGACCGGGAAAGGGGATAACATTTGAAATGTAAATAAAGAAAATATCCAATAAAAAAAAAGAAATTGTTCTCTGATCATTTGAATTTGAGTTTCTTGACATTATTAGCAAAGTGGCAAATAAAATTGTGTACATGTTTCTTCTCCAAAGAGAAAGTCTTATCAAGATCATAAAATTTCTGCCTATCTCTTGAGTTTTTCATTTTGTAAAATGGAGAATGAAAGTGCTTATCCTCTGCCCTGTGGTGAGCTTTGTAAAGGTCAGTCTCCTCAAAGGGCTTGGCACTTGGCTGGCACACAGGCCTTCAGCTATTGGTAGGTCCTCCTGTTTAATGCCACATCACCTTGTGACTGTGTTCCTCCCAAAATGGCCCATGCAGAATGTAAGTTTTCACTAGTTAGCTTTCACTAGCTAGGTGTTAGTGCTGACAGCAGCTTTCCTGTTGTCAGTGTCAGCATGTTCCCTCTCATTCATAGTTCCCCAAATGCTCCTAATGGGGCCATAGTTCACTGCTTTCTGGAGTTAGTCAATGGATCACAGGCAAGATTGCTGAACACTTCCTTGTGGCTAAATCGATCCGTGATTCCTCCAGTTATTTGGACACTGGGATTGGTGGTTGCTTGGAATTTGGTCTGAGTACCCCAATTCCAGATTTATTCAACCTATTTAATTCAGTAGTTGTATTTAGATGCTGTGATGGTTAACTTAGATTGAGTCACAGGATGCTAGGATATTTGGCCAAACATTCTAATAGTGTCTGTGGAGGAACTCTTGAACAAGATGAATACCAGAATCAACTACATACTGAAGTTTGTACTTTCTTATGCGGATGAGCTTCATCTGATAAACAGAAAACCTAATGGGCCCAAAAGGTGAAAGAAAGCTGGCCAGTTTCTTTTCCTCACTGCCTAAGCCTGCCAGTATTGACAAGATCTACACCACTCACTGGTTCTCCCAGGGTGGTGTTTGGAATATCTCATCCTTAACAGTTGCAAAAGCCTTTGACAGATAATGCTCTAACTTCCTTATGGGTTCTCCTGGACAAACATACCAGATCTTAGAATAACATTTTCTGAAGGCTGTTTGTATAGTGGAATGTTTCTCATACTATAGGAAAATAGTAATTTATGTGATGGTGTTCATTGACTTATTTGATTCTCGCAAAAGTCCCCAAGGCCCATTTGGAGTCAGTGAAGGGAGAGCCAAGATTTAAAGTCAGGTGTATCTAATTTCCAAGTCTTCATTCATTCTACCATATGAGAACATGTGTAGGAGAATAGTTTATTTGGACAATGTTTTATACTCTCTATGGTTGTTAAACTAAGGATTAGTACTTTTGTTTTGGGTATATTTTTTAACATCTTCTCTTTAGCATTGTAGCATTCTCTGATGTAGGTTTAAGATATATATATATATATATATTTTTTTTTTTCAGAATCACCAATACCTCCCCTCTAGCCTTGATTGAAAGGCCATGGCTACTCAGTGAAAGAGGAGCTCATAAAGGCAGATAAGCAAAGTGACTGTAGAATGAGTGGAGATTTTCCACAATTTGTGAAGTATGGCAAAATTGCTGAATACTTCATTTTACCTAATGCTTCACATATGCCCTGCTTTGGATTCTCAAGTTCACGCTTCAAATGTTGTTAGTAAAGGCACTCACTATCTTCATACTTTATAATTTAGCATTCTCATGAATGACTTGAACAAAGGCTGTTTTTTTGTAATCACAATTAATAATTCTATGCAGCGTAATACTGAGAGAAATGATAACCATGGGGAAGATGTTGAGCCTAGAGAAAAGCCAGATGTTAGGGACTTTGTGCCATACTCTTCAGTAGACAATTAATGTATGTACTAACTTGCTTAGGACCCCATATCTGGTAAAAGCTTGGTGAATGTTCCTACATTTGCATATGGATAGCCAGTCTAAATTTCCAGAAACAAAAACTTCTCAGAAGTGCTTCCTGGTTCTACTTATTGAAAGATCACCTTGGTAGAGGATGAAAGGAAGTTATGCATCTCTAAGGCCCAAAGCGTGCTATTGAACGATGATGATAAGCAGTCAGGTCCCATTTGATGGTCTCTAACTTAAGTCAAGACTCCTGTGATTCTGGCCAAGCCCTGAACCTGTGCCAGGTGACAGGAACAAAGGGCAAGCAGTCCTCAGAGGAGGATTGTCTCAAGGGAAGGCACTCAAATTCCTTCTCCAAAGGGAGAGTGTGAAGATGAGGGTGGGCTCTCTTCATTAAAGGCCATGAAGAGTTCATCTTTTGCATGAAGAGCTGGATCTAGGATCAAGACTTGATTTGCAGGGTCCAGAGCATCTTCAACTTTTTTCAGAGTTGATCAGCATTTGTGGAAAATGCTTCTTGGCATAATTATATAGTACAAATTGCCTAAAGTATATGTTGTTAGGAACGTTTAAGAAATTGGTTGAATGCTTTGCTAAACCTAAACCAAAATTAATTCAACATCTTTATTTTATTAAACTCAAGTTAGCAACTCAAACAGCAATTTCAAAAATCACACATTTAACACATCATGACCCAGTAATAGAGTATACAAACTTGATACTTAAGGTCTGAGGAAGGACAATAGAACAGATTAAAACAGAAACATTAAAAGCCTTTGTTTTCCAAAACTGCACCAGGATTGTTTCTAATAAGAGCAGAAATCTATGCTTTTACAATAAAATCATGAGAACCCAGAGCATACAGCAGCCTTCAGTTTGAGCACTGACATTTAAGGCCACATTCACGTGTGGTGTGTGTCTGGAGGTCAAAGCATACATGTGGTGAGTTCACTCAGAGGGCATGTGAGATAGAGTGGTGCAGCACTGGTGAGTGCCACCCAGAACACCATGGGGTCATGACATGCTTCATTCTGAATTGCTTTAGCTTGTTGTGTATTCAGAAAACTTTTAGTGTTTGTTGCCAGTGTTTTTGAGATATCCACACTTAGTTTCATGATCCTCCTGGGTGCTGGGTTCCAAAGCAGGAGTTTACATTATTTCTTGTCTTTAAGCAGTTTATTCACAGTCTATAAATACAGATTATCTTCTAAAGAAACAGTAGTTCCCCTTATCTGCAGGGGCTCCAAGCTAGCAGGGGATGCTCAAAGCTTCAGATAACACCAAAATCTATTGTATGTCTCTCCCTGTTTATATGTACCTATGATAAAGTTTACCTTAGAAATTAGATCCCAAAAGAGGTTAAAAATAGAAATGTATTTAATTTTTCTCTACAGAGCTTTTACATCCAAGACAAGTGTTCGATTACTGTGATACACCCCCAACCCAATAATTTAACATGAACAGTGAAAAATAAAATATAACAAATAGTAACAATTATATAAAGTCTTTTTCCATCTTGATCAGAATGGAAGACAATTTAAAACTTATGAACTATTTCTGGAATTCTCCAGTTAATAATTTTAGGACACATGATGGGTGGGTAATAATGTACCAAGTGAAAGTAGGGATAAAGGGATCTACTGTAAAGCCAAGAAGTTAGTAGGGATTCAGTTCTTAGTTAGGACAGGTTTCATGGCACCAAACATTCCAAAGGCCAGGGCTGTGTTACATTAAGAGAGCCACAAACAGTGTGGCTGGAAGTTATGCAGGGTCTTAGGCTAGGTAGAACAGGTAGGAATGAGAACAGGCTGGAGATAAAGTGAGCTCTGGACAAAGATGGCCTTTGTGCTAAGCTGTCACTGGGATTTCACCCTACAGGGATTAGGGATCGCTTGAATAAAGATGTAGTCCCCTTACTGAGCTTGCACTGTGGAAAGAGCTTGGATAGTGTCTATTCTAAGAAAGCATGCTGCAACAGATAAGAGAGTAATCCATCGGGCTTGGGGGACTCATCTAGACTTGTCCAGTTGGCAGTCTCTCATTCACTACTTGTCTGTTTCTTCATGCATTCTACAGGAGTGTAGGGCAGCCTGCGTGGGGGAATAAAGGGAGTGGGAGAAAACCCGCAACCCACCAGAGTTCCGGTGCTATGGGTGTGCAGACTCGGAGGACTGCTACACACTTTCCACAAGGCTCCGGGTGGGTGTCTGGCTGTGAGAAGCCACGGACCCCAGCCAGTGGGGGTGGGTGGGGTGGGGATGGGGGTGGAGTGGACAAGGGGAAGTCTGAGGTCTCAGTCTCAGTCATCCCAGACTCCACTGGACACTGTGGAAGAACTGAGAACAAAGTTGGGGGCCCTGTGGGCGGCTCAGCCAGCCTCGGGGCCGAACAAAGGAAAGGGCAGGGAGAGAGGGGGTGCAGGGTAGTTTCCACTCGGGTGAGAGTCTTTGGTCAGGTTTGTGGAAGGAAAGCCTTCTGGCTGGAGGTTAGATGTGGCTCTTTAGAGGAAAGCCTATTCCATCATTCAAGTACGGGGTCGGGGGGAAGGAGGCTTGATGAGCAGAGATGGTCTATGGTTTTAGAGCTTTATTGTAGAAAGTCAGAGAGAAAGAGAGAAGATAGGAGAAAGAGAGGGGCTGCAAGAGCCACGTGGAGAGAGGGGGAAAGGGAGATAGAAGGAGAGCTAGAGATGCGAGTAAGAAAGGTGCGAGCTTAAGAGAGAGAGGAGGGGCCAAGCAGCCCCTTTTATAGTGGGCTGGGATATCTTGTAGTTTCAGGGTAGCTGTGGGGAGGAGCATACCTGGCTATTGTCAGGTAACTGTGGGGGTGGAATCTAGCTAGAATGCCAGGAGCTTGGGGCTTAGTCTGTGTGATTGATCGTCACAGAATTATGGAGTTGGGGGCTCTGTGGTGTCAGGCACCTGTCTCTGGGAATGTGGGTCACTGTTCCATCCCTTGTAGAGGTTTTTTTTTTTTTTTTCTAAGATTTATTTATTATATGTAAGTACACTGTAGCTGTCTTCAGACACTCCAGAAGGGCGCCAGATCTCGTTACGGATGGTTGTGAGCCACCATGTGGTTGCTGGGATTTGAACTCTGGACCTTTGGAAGAGCAGTCGGGTGCTCTTACCCACTGAACCATCTCACCAGCCCCCCTTGTAGAGTTTTCTACTGAGTCTCTGGAGCAAGCCTGCTCCACCAAAATGGTCTACCTTTCACGGTCCCACACAGGAGTGCCTTTCCACTTTCACAGAAGTTGTAAGTTACTCTGCAGTAATGCATATGAACTCATTTAGCAGATGAAGAAAAATTATATCCGGTTGGTGCTTTGGAGCTGGCTATGGTTACAGTATTTACACTACAGTAACCAACTAGTACTGAAGGTCAAGTCTGACTATGCCTTGACCACCACACATCAGCTGTTAACCATTTTTCTAGCACAGGACTTCAATGGGACATTTGGTTGCATATAAAAAGGTAAGGAGGGAGACTCACTATCTATCCCAGAGTGATAGTAACTTTTTCTGTACAACCTTGAATTTGTGATCTAGGATTGAGAGGAGTTAGGCAGGCTGCATCTTCTTGTCTGCTCAGCATATGACATTGAATACAGAGGGTCTTGGTCCTACATGGGCCTCCCCTTTCATTGGTGTTCTAGGGCATACAAGGTGTTCCAAGGGTCTCTTGTTCCTAGAACAGTTGGGACGGCTATTCAAAGCCCAAAGAGTCCAGTGCTGCATATCCATGGTCAGCCTTGTCTTATTTTCTGCTATTGGTTTCTTTGATCAAGTTACAGGATAATACCTTCTGTGTTATCTTCACAGTGCCAGACCCCGAGTTTCCAACAGCACACCTCAAAATGGTGCTGAGTTCATGTGAAGACTTCAGCTGTGGCACAATTAGACATTAGTGTCTGTGAGTGAATGAATGAATGAGTACTCCTGGGCCATGGTGTAAGCCAGGTTCTGAAGAAGTAAAAGAGAACCCTAAACAGATGAATCTGATCTGTAGTTACTAACCCTCTCTGTGAGATCCCAGGCCAGATTCCTGGGCTGCAGTAAATTCAACAGAAACATAAATTATGATCAGAGAAAGAGAGTCTGTTGACTCACATCTGGAAAGCTTGCTAGAAGCGATGAGTTGGAAGATCATGGTGTGGGAAGCAGAGGTTAATTCCTGGCAGCAGATTTTCCTTAAGGACTGGACTCTTGGGATTTCAGGACATGGACATTAATGCAGTGGGAAGTAACATGCTCTTCTGAAAGGTGGGGCCCCTGGGTACTTATTCTCCATTATCTTCTGGGAACCTTTGGAGCGATTGTAATTTTGGCACATACTCTTCAAAAGTTAAGAGGCAGTGAAGTGACTTGTCCTTGTTTCCTATGACTTCCGAGTATTTAAAAACAAAGGTTCCAGGAACCATTTATATCTAGAGGAAGGGACTGTTGGTCATCTTAGTAGCAGCTGGTAGAAAGCTGGAATTTAAAGTTAGATATGTACTCTGACTACTGGCTCTCTTTAGGGAAAGCACTTAGCTTTCTAAACTTTAGGGAGAAATAGAAAAAGCATTGCTGGTTATCCAGGAAGGTGTATATATTGTGCAAGTTGATGCTTTTGAAATCCTAAGCATAGTGCCTTTCACATAGTAGGTATGTTATAAAATTTCCCTTTGTAGAAGTATGTTTTCTATCATCTTTGGCTTTCCATCTTAGTATTTATAGAAGCAAGGGAAATGGAATACCTACAATCTGAAAAGCCTTAGAAATTCTGCTTTCACACCCCCCGCCCCAGGCTGTCACCCTGGCTAAGAAATGAGTTCTGGTGGGGAACTCTACAGCTGTACTTGACTGGGCTCAGAGCTGATGCTTGCACTTGCATAGCAGCCTAAGTTATCCAGAAATGCTGGCCTTGTTAATGACTGGAGAAGGGACAGCCCTGGCTTCTGGCACTTGTCATCTGGAATTCAGTATCTCCCTAGTATCCCTGGCTTTAGAAAGTGGAGCAGAAGCAAGCATTGTATAGCAGCAAGCAGGGTGATTTCAGGTGACCTGACAGCCAGGCAAGCAAGAGAGAAGACTGTACAGGGCAGAAGGCAGCAAGGTTGGGGGCATCACAAAGAGAGGGCTTCCTAAAGCTTGCTTTACATAAATGAACTCAAGTGAAGCATGTAGGCTCTTTAAGAATCTCCCTTACTATATTTGGGTCCTTTCAGCAAAATCTTGCTAGTGTATGCAATGGTGTCAGCGTTTAGAAGCTGATTATGGGATGGATCCCTGGATACGGCAGTCTCTAAATGGTCCATCCTTTCATCACAGCTACGAACTTTGTCTCTGTAACTCCTTCCCTGGGTGTTTTGTTCCCAATTCTAAGAAGGTGCACAGTGTCCACACTTTGGTCTTCATTCTTCTTGAGTTTCATGCATTTAGCAAATTGTATCTTATATCTTGGATATCCTAAGTTTTGGGCTAATATCCACTTATCAGTGAATACATATTGTGTGAGTTCTTTTGTGATTGTGTTACTTCACTCAAGATGATGCCCTCCAGGTCCATCCATTTGGCTAGGAATTTCATAAATTCATTCTTTTTAATAGCTGAGTAGTACTCCATTGTGTAAATGTACCATAATTTCTGTATCCATTCCTCTGTTGAGGGACATCTGGGTTCTTTCCAGCTTCTGGCTATTATAAATAGGGCTGCTATGAATGTGAGACGATGCCGGGGCCTAGCAAACACAGGAGTGGATGTTCACAGTCAGCTATTGGATGTATCACAGGGCTCCCAATGGAGAAGCTAGAGAAAGTACCCAAGGAGCTAAAGGGATCTGCAACCCTATTGTTGGAACAACATGATGTACTAACCAGAACCCCGGAGCTCTTGTCTCTAGCTGCATATGTATCGAAAGATGGCCTAGTTGGCCATCACTGGAAAGAGAGGCCCATTGGACTTGCAAACTTTATATGCCCCAATATAGGGGAACGCCAGGGCCAAAAGAATGGGAATGGGTGGGTAGGGAAGTGGGGGGCGCTATGGGGGACTTTTGGGATAGCATTGGAAATGTAATTGAGGAAAATATGTAATAAAAATATTAAAAATCAAAAAAAAAAAGAATCTCCCTTACTTCGCACAGCTGCCCAGAGTAAGCATCAATATCTCTCTCAGTAAAAGAGGAACCCTGGAAATTACACATCATGTTGTTTCTCTTCCATTGACTTGGGGCCTTGTAAGTGAACCAGCAGATTCCAGGTTTGCCTCATCAGGATGCAGGGGTCAAAACAGACTGGGGTTGTCCTTGGGCTCCCAGGATGCAGAGGTCAGCCAGAACAGACTGGGGTTGTCCTTGGGCTCCCAGGATGCAGGGGTCAGCCAGAACAGACTGGGGTTGTCCTTGGGCTCCCAGGATGCAGGGGTCAGCCAGAACAGACTGGAGTTGTCCTTGGGCTCCTCTCTCCTCTCTTCCCATGCATACATGGGTATACAACTGCTCATCCATGCCTACCACCCCAGCTGAGCCTCCACTGCCTTTGACTGATTAAATGTTGCATGTAACTTGTCTGCTCACATCTACCCTGTGACTCTGCTATTGTCCATTCTCAATACACAATGCAAAGAAAGTTGTATTATTATTATTATTAGTGTTTTGTAGATGTGTACTGTGTTCTCACCATTTCCATTCTTGCCTCTTTTACAATACCCCCTCCCATGCTCCTTTTAAATTTAAGACCATTTCTTCTTTCATTATTATTATCACATACATTTGTACACACAACCTACAGAGTCCATTCAGTGTTGTTCGAGGTGTGTTTAGGGCTGACCATTTGGATAACCTATCAGGGGGTGTTTCCTTGAGGAAAATAGGTTCTTTTTCTCTCAATAGTTGTTGATTGCTGGTAGCTCTCTATCAAATCCACATTCATTCAGTCCCCGCTCTGCTTTTGATCTTGCAAGGTGTCCCCATTCCACTCTGAGTGAAAACCCAAGTCGTTGCAATGACTGACACAGGATCTTGGTCCTCTTCTGTCATATTTCTCAGTCTTATTTGCTATGCTCATCCCTGGCTAATCTAGATCTAGTTTCATGTGTAACTTGGTCCCGTGAACTGTCATGCACCCTACTCCTTCCTTAGCCCTCTCAGATTCTCTTGCTCACTCTCTAATTTCCTTCAAGTCTCTGTTCCCATCCTGCCTTTTCCTCAAGGCCAACCCCACCTGCTCCTCTGGGAAGCCCCTTCACACATTCTTCTTTTTTTAGATTATTCACTTTATATCTCACTCACTGTCTACCCCCAGCCACCCCTCCCACAATCCTTTTTCCCTTCCCACCTCCCTATCTCCTCTGAGAGGGTCCCTGACCCTGGCACTCCAAGTCTCTGCAGAGCTAGGAGCTACCTCTATCACTGAGAACAGACAAGGCAGCCCAGCTAGAAAAACATACCAACAAACAGACAACATCTTTTTGTCTAACCCCCATTCCAGTTGTGCAGGACCCACATAAAGACCAAGCTGCACATCTGCTACCTATGTGCAGAGAGGCCTAAGTCCAACCCCTGTATGCTCTTTGGTTGGTGGTTCAGTCTTTGAGAGCCCATAGGTCCAGGTTAGTTAATTCTGTTGGTTTTCCTATGGAGTTCCTATCCTCTTTGGTGCCCACAATCCTTTCCCCTGTTCTTCCATAAGAGTCCCTAAGCTCACGCTGCAGTTTGGCTGTGGGTGGCTGCATCTGTCTGAGTCAGCTGTTGGGTGGAGACTCTCAGAGGACAGCCATGCTAGACTTCTGTCTGCAAGCATAACAGAGTATCATTAATAGTGCTAGGGATTGGTGCTTGCCCATGGGATGGGTCTCAAGTTGGGCCGGTTATCGATTGGCCATTCCTCCAGTCTCTGCTCCATCCCCGTGTCTGCATTTCTTGTAGTCAGGATAAATTTTGGGTTGACAGTTTTGTGGGCTCTTCACAACTCTTAGTCCCTCCTTTACTTAGCCCCTTCCCCAACAGCTTAGCTCCACCCAACAGCTCTGGTTATCAGTGTAGCTTAGAGTTTATCTTGTTCATGTCTTCGTTCTTAGAATATCTGATCAATTATTTGTCAAAGTGAATTGAGTTCAAATTCCAGTTGTTCTGTTAGCTGCCCACAGCTTCCTCATCTAGAAACAAGAGTAAGTCTCCTACTGAGTGTACAATTAGAAAATACTAGAAAATCCACTGGCGCTAGAGGTGAAGATCACAGTCTTTGTTGCTACACAGTTGTAAAGATAATTAAGTGTCTTCAGAAAGGGGTGCCCAGGTGAAGACTAGATCCCTATCTCTTATTCTTTATTAAAACTAAGAATGGATCCAAGACCTTAGTGCTAGCCATACAACTTTGAAACTACTAGAAACGAAATGGCAAGATAATAGAACAGGTAAAGGTTTCCCAAGTGAAAAATGGAGTGGCCCAGGAAACAAAAGCAAGAACTGTGAGATGGGTTGTACTAAGCTTAAAAGCTGCTGTACAGTGTAGGGAACACTGGAGTGAAGACATAGCCACAGAATAGGAGAAAGTCTGTGCCAGCTCTGTGTCTGACAGAGGGCTGACATAGAGACTTTATAAAGATTAAAAATTAACAAAACAAGTGACCAAACAAGAAATAGGTAAATGGTCTGAACAGATACCTCTCCAAAGAAGTAGTACCAATGACCAATAGTATGTTTTTAAAAATGCTCAGCATCTTTAACCACCAGGAAAGTGCCAAATAAGACTACATTCTATCTCAGCAAAAGCCAGCATGGCTGCTATTTTTTTTTTTTAAGTACATCAAATGCTGGTAAGGCTGTGGCTAGAAGGAAGTCTTACACAGTAGACTTGATTGGTAGGAGGTCTTACACAGTAGACTAGATTGGTAGGAGGGTCTTATATTAAAACTATAAAAAACTGTGTGGGCATCCCTCAGAAATCTAAAATTAGAGCTACTACATGATCTACCATCCTCCTCTGGGTCTGTACCCAAAGGAGATGAACCCAGAGTATAGAAGATGGGGGTCAATGGTTTTTACCTGGTGTTGGGCACTGGGCCCCCTCAGTTTCAGGGTGGTGTGAGGAAAGCCCGGACATGTCAAGGTCATTACTGTCTGCATCCCTGGAATCAAAACTTGTCACCATGCGAATGAAACCACACCTACGATGACTAAAACAACGGAACAAAAAAGGCAGGCCCAGGCGTAAGGAATATTTCATTGATCTCAGTGAACCTGGATCATAGAGGCCAGAGCCCTTGTATTCTACACCCCGCCTTGGGAAACCTGTGAAGAGGGCTGTCCAAAACTGAGAGAATTTGCTGCTGCTGCTGCTGTTGTTGCTGCTGCTGCTGTTGTTGTTGTTGTTGCTGCTGCTGCTGTTGCTGTTGTTGTTGTTGCTGCTGCTGCTGTTGTTGTTGTTGTTACTAACTGTAAGGATCTATGCTTCTTTCAGCCCTCTAGCATTTAATCCAGCTCTACTAATTCGTCTTCCTCTCAATGTGTCAGTCATTCTAGGAACATCTTTTCTTTTGATTTCTTAAATCTCTTGTGAGCATCAAGAGAGAAAAAGTAGATGGGTTGAGTGGGAAGAGTTGAAAAGACATACTACTAAGAAACTATTTTATTCTACCTTATAGAAGCAAGCACCATTTTCTGTATAATGTGTGGTGTCCATCCCCTTCAGGGGAGGAACAGTAATGCTTTGAGGCAGCAATAAGGAAGTGAAGTGTGGTGAAAGAGAATGTCTCCAGTAAGTGATGCACAGAGCTTTTTAAAACCTAGGTCCTCCAACCCTGCTTCAAGTTTTCACCTAGGGTTGCCATGCTCTGTGTTCTTTGTGTTGCTGGAAACTGCAGGGAGGGGAGGAGAGTGTTACCTCCCTGTGGAAGCTGTGCAGCCTAAATCCCCTGGGTTCCTTGCACCATCACAGATGCTCTGTGGAGTTCCGAGTCCCAGGGCCTATTTCAAGAACCTCAGCCAAATGACTGAAATGGTCCCCACAGCAGGAACCGCAGCTGCCTTTTAATTTCAGCATCGCTGATGCCCACAGCCAGAGCCTTGGGCTAGTGCTTTGTACTGGGTCTCTTCACTCTTGTTTGCGAAGCTGTTTAAAAGTGGCCTGCAGTGGTCAGTAATTGCAAAGCCAGAGCATTGTGGTTTGAGAACTTGGGTGATCAGATCAGCTTGTGAACTTACACCCCCAAAGCTTGCTTCTGAGAGGTGCCAGTGTTCTGTAGGTAAATGGCAGCTCTTGGGTTGTGTCCAGTTCCACCACTGTGTCTGTGACCTTGAGCCTGCTTCAGACAGTTCTGTGTGAGGACTTTGTGGGCAGTTGGCTTGCTGAAAGCGCAGTACGTACAATGTACCTGATATAAAAACTGGTTATGGTGATTATTACCATGGTTCTCACTGTCGCCACTTGTGTCTGTCACAGCATTTATGCTTGAGTACAGGACAGAGATGGAGAGGTGCCTTCTGGATGCTGTCCAGGGCTAACTTGCCCTTTTAGTAACAGTGGAGGCTCTGTCCACATATGGCCTTTTAGAGCTCTATTTTGATGTGAGTGTTCTCTAATTCGCCCGCGAATAAGGACACCACACACAATAGGGTTCTTCTGCAGCAAGCTTTATGCGTCTTGAGAGGGAGAGCATAAGCTTCACAACCGGAGACCCCAGGCAGCCCGAGCCCCTCCTTTATATAGGAAATTCTCCCCGCCTCGGACGTGGCAAGCCATGATTGGCTCAACACTGATCACCCCATATGACGTTATCCCTGAGGCGCGAGCTGCCCGGGGCGGGGATTTCCAGCGCAGGCGCAAACTAGATGTTTACTAGTTGGTACTGAGGAAATGAGCGCCATCTTGTAATGGCGATTGCTCAGTACCAGAAGGTAGCGGCGCCCCACATTTTGACAACTGCCCAGTAACTGAGATAGCTGAAAACTATGTCAGCCATGGATCCCAATGATTTATTGATATTGGCCATTTTTCTTTAAGCATTGCTCAGTCTTCGTCTACTGGGAACAGGAAAGGTATTCTCTGTCTTCTGTATCCCTTGGAAGCAAGCCAACCTGTGATCCAGCCTTTCTTGAAATGTGAAGAGAGATGAGTCACATTTGGTCACCCCCGGGGCTGCTTCATCCTAGCCTGTCCTCAGCACCCCTTGCTTCTCCTCTGCAGCATTTCATGGGTGATTAAAGATGGGTGAGTGCTCTCTCCTGCAGTGAGGTCAGAGCTAGTGGTGCAAAGAGGGATTTTCCTCTGCTGTGCAAACACCTGGCGACGTCATAGAGTCACTGGAGTATTAGCAATTGCAGTTGCTGCCAGGAAAGCACCTTCTGACAGGATATTGATTTGGTGCCATGGTTAGCAGCAGCTGGGACAAATGAGGTCTCCTTGCTGCTCAGGGGCTCCAGCTGCCATGGCATATGTACCCTGCTGATTAGAAAACCTGGCCCCGGGTGTTTGAAAAAAAAAAAAGCCAAGCAAGGGGCCTCAGCCAGCAGATCTCTGTTTCTGAAAGTGTAAAATGATGTGGTGTGAGGCACGCCTGAAGGCCCAGAATCATGCATTCACACTTTGAAGAGCAAGCTCTGATAAGCTCTCAGACTCGGCACCTGCCTAATTGATTTAAGAAAGAGAAACCCAGTCATTTCCTGCAATCTTCATGCTGTAATATATTTCACAGCTTTTTTAAGGAACAAGTTTTCCTTCCTCCGTTTTTTTTTTTTTTTTCTCTTTATGTTCTAAGCAGTTTATGATGACGCCTTTACAGGTATAGCTTCAAGACCTAGCTAGTAACAGTGGAAGGCAGGCTCACAGTGAAATGCTAACCTAACTTACAGACTCTGTGATGTAGTCTCCCTGCCAGTATTCTGACATAGCACTTTTTTCATTGTGTTGGGAAGGTTGTTTCTGAAAGCCAAGATTATCAAGTGTAGCTCCTAAGTCATGACCGGCTCTTTGTCACCAAATCTCTATAGTGTTTGTTTTCAACTCTAACTAGTGCAGGGGCTTTAGCACAATTATATATTAAAATTTCCTCTCTGACCAGCTCAGTTATTTGAAATAAGCAAATCTGCAACCAATGAACAGAAAATGGGGCCAGAAGTCTAAAGTGATAGCAGCAGCTGTAGGGATCACTTGGAATCTATCTGCAGAATGGTTGATTTCTGATGGACTGAGTTACATATAGAATAGGAATGTATGGGAATATCTAACCACCAGTAAGAGCTCTTATGGGAGATGGGGCTGACTTCCACATAGTTTGTAGAGGGCTTGTCTACAGTGATATTTGAACTGACACATGAAGATTTGTTTTCATGAATGTTCTTTGTGCCTGGGTAAATAAAGGAGAGTGCTAACTGAAAGCTCTCATGCGATTTAGAGGCTTCTTTTGCTTTGTCCAATGAGGGCAGAATGCTTTCGGCCAGGGTCTTCATTGACTTGGTATGAGCTTCTTTTAAGTACTCAGAACTCTTTTCCTTCCGTGCTTTGGTTGGAATCCTTGACTGCCTCATACATCTCGTTGCAGAAACTTTATTTCTTCATAACATCTAGTGTGTGTGTGTGTGTGTGTGTGTGTGTGTGTATAGCTGTATGTGAGAGGCCCCCGGTCACATGTGGGTATTGGTGGTATGAACAGCTTCAGAGCCTTTAGCAGAGATTCACTTTGCATGCAAGTTACTTTTAATTGTTCCTATAACTTTCCATTTTGCCCCCCCCCCCACACACACAAATCAAGTCCCAGTCCCTGCTTAGTGCAACAACTTCATTTCTCAGAAGAAATAGTGACAGATAACAACTTTACCAGTCAATATGTGATGAGGATTATAGAATTTGAGGTGCCTTTTGAGTACTTTTATCATTAAAAACATTCAGGTAGAAGTGATTAATGAGATCAAATTTCTTTGTTCTGAAATCTTAAAATTCTTCCATTTTGAGAATCCTGGAGTCCAGTTTAGACCATGGATAGGTCTCTAAGGGTAATTTTGGAAAACAAACCAAACCTTTCAGGAGTGGTCACGATCTCCATTTCCCCACGTGTTGAGTCACACAAAGAATAACATTTAATTGACTTGGTAGACTTACGGACTAATCATCCTCTCTGAGAGCTGGAAATGAGCTCTTTAGTCCCTGAAAGATGACTCTGGGCAGCAGTCACTCATTAACGCTCCCTGTGTAGCCCCACAGCAATGCTAGGCCCAGTGGAAGATCCAGTCTGTTACCAAATCTCTCATGTGCCAATCTTAACAGTAAATGGAATCTTTGACCTGAAATGAAATGCATTTCCCAGTTATTCTCTGAGAAGTCCCTGGAGAAACAGCAATGGATATGGCATTTATGACCCAACTCTCAGGAGACCTCTGGTGAAGAGATCCTTAGACCTGCTCTCAAGGCTCTTCTCTGGCTCCATTTGCTGGCTATGCAACACCCTTGCAGTTTCCCTCGGTCAGATCCTGAGTTCATCAAGTCCCTTCCTGCTTCACTATCCTTATGCAGGTTATTTCTTTTTCCAGAGATTTTCCTACTACTTGGTGTTTTGCCAACTTTCCTCTAGGTGTGTGGATGTTTTGCCCAGTCATCCTTGTCACCCAGCTAGATTAAAGAGGGCTCCAAAATCAGTGACTCTTCTTATCCCTCCATCAAGAACTGGTGTGTACTGGGGCCTAGCAAACACAGAAGTGGATGCTCACAGTCCGCTATTGGATGGATCACAGGGCCCCCAATGGAGGAGTTAGAGAAAGTACCCAAGGAGCTGGGGGGATCTGCAACCCTATATGTGGAACAACAATATGAACTAACCAGTACCCCCCGGAGCTCGTGTCTCTAGCTGCATATGTATAAGAAGATGGCCTAGTCGGCCATCAGTGGAAAGTGAGGCCCATTGGTTGTGCAAACTTTATATGCCTCAGTACAGGGGAACACCAGGGCCAAGAAGTGGGAGTGGGTAGGTGGGGGAGTGGGTGGGGAGCATGTGTGGGACTTTTGGGATAGCATTGGAAATGTAAATGAAATAAATACCTAAAAAAAACAAAAACAAAAAAACAAACAAACAAACAAACAAACAAAAAAACTGGTATGTATTTCTCCTCCAGTAAATCAGAGCTATTTTCCTGATTGCTTCAACTAACTAAATGAAGAGCAAATGAGACTATACATTTTGGACTAGAGACTTTAAGGGAACTGGCAGCATCTGCCTCCTCCTTGCAATCAACTGCCAGGTAGGGAAGTCTAGCTAGCCACATCCTTACATCTTCCTCTTCCTCTTCCTCCTCCTCCTCCTCCTCCTCTTCCTCCTCCTCCTCCTCTTCTTCTTCTTCTTCTTCTTCTTCTTCTTCTTCTTCTTCTTCTTCTTCTTCTTCATCATATAGTCCTAGTTGGTCTGAAATTCACTATGTAGACCCACTGGCTTCAGACTCACAGAGCTCTGTCACCTCTGTCTGACAAGTGCTGGAGTTAAAGGCTACACAATGTCCAACATACTATATTTTCATTTTATCAATTATTACCTTTATGATGATCTATCTATTGTTTTATGATCTTCTTATGACCTAGTTATCCAAGGAGACTAAAAATCTAGAGCATAGAAGCTGGAACATTTTTGTTGACCTTTTGCATAGCTCATATTACCATAATGTTTGTTGAATTAGTTTGTGAATGAGTTTAAAAGATTTCAATTTTTGGATGTTTTCCCCAGATATATTGATAAGGGTACATAAATCTTTACTTCTAAGGGACTTCCAAAAATGATGGAAAATCTTTTAAAGTGTTTATCCTAATTTGCTTAGACTACATACCTGCTCAGTTAACTGTACTGCTTCCTCATAGACAAGACCAAAGAAACCCTCAGCTTTAACGAGGCAGTCTAGGCTACCCACAGCCCTGACTCACTTGTGAACACCATGGAAGTTTCTTTGTTACTGTAAGTCATGAATATCCCACTTTCCTGGAACCTTTACCCTTTAGTTAACTTCCCAAGAGACTTCTGGAAGGTCTTTGCTTGTAGGAAGCCAACTCTAAGATGGCAACGGTTTCCAGTGTGCCTTTGTGGTAAACAACACTACTGCGCAGGCGCTAGCCCGAATCTGGCACCAACCACTCCCGAGGGGTGCATGAAATTAGGTGCCAGCAGACTGACCGACTGACCGTTGTTTACCACAAAGGCACACCGGGAAACGGCGCCATCTTAGAGTTGGCGTCCTACATCTGCTAATGGCCTACAGTATTCAGTGAGCATTCCTTTTTTCACCTATGAGCATGCCGTTTTGCCGATGTATTAGGTGTATGTGAAGCTATTCTTGACACTGGAACAACTGGGTTGGAACATGGTTTGAATTGACTACCCCAGCTTGACTACCCACCCTCTTGTGTAGGTACTTATCTTAGTCCTGGGATGCTGTTTCCTTTCTAGTAGAACCATGAGCTCAAGAAAAGAGACAGCAAGATCTCTGCCAGCAGCTCTGAGACTTTCCATATTCAAACTTGCTTTACAGCTGTACGAAGAACAACTGGCTGATTTATGTACATTTGGACCAGAATTCGGCTGACCGTAGTAGCATCAGCACTTTTACATGAACAAAAATTTCAATTTCATTAGCGCAGCCCAGTTAATTCTGCTGGCTTAGCAGTGTATTTCAAGAGGCAGAGTGGCCACAGGGCACTATCACACTGCCTGCCAGTAACTGGAGGATCATAGGCTGGCAGGAGAGAAATCAGGGGCTCAGCCGGGCAGGGGAGGTTGTGTGATGTCTCAGCCACTGGACTGTAAAACAAGGATGATGAGAGTCATAAATGACTCATTCAGTGTTGAGAAGCCAATGTTCCATGGCAATAGATTGATAGAGCAAAATCAAGAGACAAAATTCCAGATGCATCTTACCATCCAAATAACAAAGGGTCCTTAGGTTTGTTTGCCTTTTGTGAATTCTGCATACTGTTT
Source organism: Mus caroli (assembly GCF_978045245.1). Classification (NCBI taxonomy): domain Eukaryota; kingdom Metazoa; phylum Chordata; class Mammalia; order Rodentia; family Muridae; genus Mus; species Mus caroli. The sequence goes on from NW_028227262.1 coordinate 92,526,252, forward strand.
CACTTTCCTTCTCTAGAATCCTGCCACATGGATAGGAAAGGGAAGAACTATTGATTTACAAAAGTCACTGTGTTCAAGACATTGGTCAAGTATTATTTTTACTTCTTATGACTGCCTTTTACACACATCTGACTGGAACTAGAAACTATCTCTCTCTCAATACATATGTATATATGTAATTATTTGTTAGGTAGAACAGGATCCAAAATACCTTCTACATTTTGTTTTCTATGTCTTATTAGTCCTTTTCTGTTTTTCTATGTTTATGCCACTTTTAAAAATATTAATTCTACTTGGTGGAACCTATAATGACAAAGCTAAGATACCCTCAAGCATATATTTTTTCTCAAAGAGAACTGAACTTTTCTTTTCCCTCAAGTAACCACACAAACCACCCCACTCCCCCCAAGGAGCTGATTGGGTCTATATAGGTCATGTGCTACCTGTGGCTAAATGCTTTGTTCAGAGGAATGGAGTTGCTGACCTGTAGCCAAGGATGTATTGCCTACAGTCATGTCTAGCATGTGAGTTCACAGATAACATTTCCTGCAGCTGTTCTGAGTGTTAATAAAAACGCCTGATTAGCACAGGTGAGGTTGGTGCTTTCCAGACAGGGCAAGTGAGCCCTGGGATAGGAGCCCAGACTCCACTAGCTCAGCCTGGCTAAAGCCAGCGAAGATTTTGTCTTAGCAGCACAGGGCAGTAGTGACGTGCCCCTGCGGCCTATTAGAGGATGTGGTCTCTCATCAGAGGGTCAGGATCTGGTCACAGAAGGAAAAATATCTGGGTCACATGCTATGCTTCACTCTGTTACTTCTTTTGATAAGGACAAGAGGGAAGAATTAGGATACATTTTGCTCTTGTAAGTTACTAACATTATTCCTGAAGTAGCATGGTGTTAGTTGAATGTGGGCTTGGAGTGATTTTCTTTGTGGGTCAGCACATAAGTGCATATGTGTATGTATAGGCTAGAGTTGATGTTGGGTTTGTTACTCTACTGCTTCTTCACCTTAATCATGAAGTGGGCATTTCCTACCTCCAGTGCTTGAATTACAGGCATGTATTGCTCCACCTGCCCCCCTTTAAAAACAAACAAACAAATATGGATATTGGAAATTTAAACTCAGGTCTCCATGCTTGTGTTGGAAATATGTTACCTATTGATCCATCCCTCTAGCCCCTGTCTCTGGGCCATTTTGTAGGCATGTGTTCAGATTTGCATTTCAGATGAGGGCTAGGCTAGGGGAACTCTGTCTTGCTTTTTATAGTGAAAGCAGTTCCTGGGACAGAGTTCTTCCTGAATCCTAAAATCAAACAGAAAGGATGTTGGAGGGGAAGACTGTGTGATAATGGTTTCCTGGACTCTTCCTGAAGGGAGCCCCTGGAGAGAAGAACCTCTGGAATGGGGTTTACATCTGAAGTGGGTAGAAAGGAGGGCTGTTGCTGAGCCCTGCTGTCACTGCCAACACCCCATATGTCTTCAGGGCTTCTGCCTCAGCTCTCTTGGTGAAGTCACAGGCAGTTTGTGAAAATGGGTCAAGGACATAGGCTGACTTCAGGAGGCCTAAGCAAGCATGCACAGTCTTGTAGCTGGCAAATGCTGCTCATGAGAGGTAGTGCTCTGTACTCTGATTGGGTCTGAAACTCTGTCTCCACATTCTTCTCTTCTTTTTTGACATTTTATTTATTTATTATATTTTATTTTAGATATTATAATTTAATTAAATAATTTCTCCTGTCTTTTCTTCTCTCCAAACCCTTCCACCTACTCTTCCATGGACTTTTTCAAGCTTATGGTCTCTTTCTCTATTAATTGCTGTTGCGTGAATATATGTGTATACATGTATATTCCTAACTATAGGAAGCTCAGTCTATGTAAGGCTACTTGTATGGATGTTTTCAGGGATAGCCATTAGCTGAGGATTGTGTTTCTGTTTTATTGCTGGGATCCTCTTACTGGAGCTCTGGTCATCATTTTCTCTGAGGCTGTTGCATATCTTGTGGAAGTTCCTAGAGAACTGAGCTCAGTTCAGGATGATTGAGGCACTCGGTGCATAGCAGGCATCCTCCACACGTGACATGACACTTTTTCTGAGAACCACTCTTGGCTTCTCTAGTCTTCAAAAAAAATTTTAAGCTCTGGCTACAAGGGGCTGACAGACCCTCCCAACATTTTATGCTAAGTGTCATTACTTACATGTATAGTGGTTCTCATTTTTTGACCTGTTCTCACAACGAAGTCCTCTCCCTTTAACTACCTTCCATGACAACAATTTTGATTCATCCACATTCAAGATCCAGTTCAAATGTCATCTGCATCCTGTAGCTCTCTATTCTCCCCATGGTGTTAGAGAGCCCTATCATCTGTGCTGCCATAGCAGCCCTGTTTTCTCGAGTCTGTACTTTCCTACTAGTCTCTTTATATGTCCACAGGGAGGTAGACTGTCACAGAGAACAGACCACGAGCTTTGCCTTCTAGTCTGCATCTTCAAATTATTGGCTGCAATCTTCCTGAAAGTGTTGGCACCTCTTTGGTGTCCATGGGCACAGTAAAGCTATGCAGAAGCATTGTATTGACATGTGTTCATTGTACTCACTGCTAAGGACATGAACTTCCCGTTGATTATGTTCCTCTTCCCCACTTCCTTTCACTCATGCCCTTCATCCCCCCTAGACAGTTTTGCTTTTGCTTTCATTTTATATAAACATACAGAATTTTGTTTCTGTGTGAAATCTGTCATCCACGGATGAGATACAAGATGGCATTTGTTTTTGTGAGTTTGACTTAATACATTTATTATGACAATCTCCAATTACTATATCCATTTTCCTGCAGATAACATTCTATTATGTGTATACATACCTCATATTTTCATCATTTATGCCTCTGTGGATGGACCCCCTAGGTCAGTCCTATACTTAGCTCTTATGGAGTTGTAACTGGTCTTTTGCTATTTTGTGGGTTCTTCTTTCTTCCACTCTTTCCACCCCCTTTTTTCTATTCTTTCAACCCCCTAAAACTAGATAGGACAGAAAAAGGGATAGAGGGGAAAGGGGCAACATTATCATTAGACTGGTTCCTCCTGATTAGGGCTGTTGAGTTCCTTGGGGAAAGTTTGATCTTTGCCTTCAGGGTATCTAGTTTCTTCTTTTGCTGTTCCTTCTTTGCACATGACTACTTAACAAACTCAGACCAACAGCAACCAACCAACAACCAAGAACCCACACTGCCCCTTAGGGCTCTAGCATTTATACACCCTCTGAAAAGTACTCAGAATTCCAAATGTCACACAATCACAGAAACTATCCGCTGCTGGCAAAATCATGCCCCTGCTAGAGCACAAGGCAAATCATAGTCAGCTGCTGTGGACAATCTGAAGTAGCACCATATCCCCACATCTGGGATTAAAAGAGCCATATTCTGATATTACTTCTGTGTTTTTTTTAAAGAAACCAAGAGGCCAAAATTGTCACTACAGATAGTGCTGCAGTAAAAAGATGTACAAATATCCATGTGAATTGTTCACTTGAGGCAGCAGAGTCATGAAGTTCCTCCTTTGAGGGACCTCCATACTGGTTTCCAAAATGACTGTCTATTAGGGCTGTTTTTCCTCTCTTTCCTGACATCCTTTGTTTTTATTTATTTTCTTAATGACTGCCATTCCATCTGTGGTGAAACAGAATCTCAGTGTGGCTTTAATTTTATTTAGAAGTATGTTTTGATTAGGATATGAACAAACCTGTGATAAGCTTAGCAAACTACTTGGCATTGGTAGTTCCCAATGGCTGATGGGTGCTGTGTTCATGATTATAAAATCTCAGAGAGGAAGGGGGTCTGGGAGGTCATTCTCATATGCCTACAAAAGCTTGGGTTCTCACCTGACTAATATGCATCAGAGTTCTCTTTGAACCCTGAAACAAAGCAGTTTGGTAGTTTTCTAATATTTTATGGTTCTATGTACTGTTAGGGCAAATGCTTGCAAGTATTTAGGCTGTGTTACTGCTTAAATACTGGGGAAAGTACTTTAAATTGTTGACTGCACATATATGGATAGGTATGCATGTATATGATATATATGTGTATATATATGTATATATATACATATATATATATATATGTATATGCCTGAGTATGTGTATTTTTAACTATTTGCCTACATGAGACTTTTCTAGAATTCAACTTAAAAAAAAACTGACTCAGTAATTAACAACAGAAATTAACCTCCAATATACAGTTGTGAGCAGCATTATGGCTTCCAAAGCTTGTTTCTGAGTCAGTCTGCATCTGTTTATTTCCTTCCTCCCAAAGAGAATGTCACCAGAAACTGTGATTCACAACATTGCTTCAGGTATCTAGCATTCTGCATCTGCATCAGCTAAAGGGAAAAGAACAGAGCAACAGAAAACATGAACTTGTCAAGTGAAACAGATTTCTGACTGTAGGTTAGAGAACTCTTTATTAGAAGGAGGAAAGGATGCCTAAGCTCCTTTATGGTACTCTGGCTTCATTTCTCACGGAACTGGTATGTCAGGTCAGGAGCTGAGAGCTGAGAGGCAGAGTGAACAGAATCCCTGAGAAGTTAGGACTCTTTGATCCCAGAAGGAAGAGTGGCTTCATCTTCATAGTCTGAAGTTAAGGAATACTTGGAATTCCTTATTAAATAGATGTTATTTGAAATATCCTATTAAAAAAAACTTTGAAAATCATCTTTGAAACTTTGAAATTATCTTCCAGGAGACTTCCAGTTTCAGAAATCATGATTGGTCTAAAATAAGGCAAATTTGTGTATTTTATCAACTTTCTAATATAGCGGTAGTTTCAAAAATATCTAATGTGACACTAAATCTTGACTTCAAAGATTCTCAGTAAGTTTTCTTATCTTTTCTCTCATCTGCTAGATTGTAATGAAAGCATGTTTGTTTTCCTTCTAACATGGGCTTCTTTGACCTAATCAAATCCAGTAATATCTGCCTTCCTTTCCCCAAATATCTCTACATGATTTCAAAGGATTGTATTGGTGGAAGAGACAGGAAACGCTTTTTCTTATATTTGTCACTTTGAACATGCAGACAATGTGATCTTGTGATGGGGACACTTTTCTGAGGCTGGAATAATGGTGCTCAACTCCAGTTCTGGTTGTTCCTGGTTTGGTTCTCTTTCTTGCAGGTAACTTCCTGCTATTCCCATTTCCTTGTTGAAAAGGGGTGATAATATCAGACTCACAGACTGTTGTGTGAGCAGAGAACTGTTAGCACAGTGTTCGAACCAGAGGAAGGTTCTTGTACTTGGCACAGTGCTTGTTATCCGAATGATTATTACATGTCTGAATTTGGTCAGCAGGTCCTCACTCAAGGCACACATGCACGCTAATGGAAATACCATAGTTTCAGCCCACACTTCTGTCTTCTAGCCCCCAGGCAAGTTGGCAAACTATTTCCCTTTTTGGCATACCATTTCCTAAGTCACTGTTATCAGCTGGGTGAATGTGAACAAGTAATTATATTATTCAGGTAAATGCCCTCCACACTAATATATAGCAGCTGTTTACTATTACCTTTGCCTAGTAGCAATGCTTTAATTCAGTGGAGGTGTACTTTATGCAAGCCTTTAAGGATGGATGAATAGAATGACTTTTGAATCTATGACAAATGAGGGCGACTTTTTTTCTGATCCACCTAGGTATCCTTGCTAGAGTATATGGCCAATTACTGGGAAATGATTGCTAATTACGCAATTCATTGAGCAAGTGAAAGGTATATACCCTCGTTTTATTCCTTTGCCAAATCATATGAATGGAACTTGACTTGACCAATGAAAAGTTGTACTTGTCTTTAAGTTGATCCCTAACCCTAGATGCTTTCCTCCTTCCAACCTGGTCCCGTTCTGCTGGGCAATTATGTTATTGACATTGTGCATGACCAAGGGGACCATCTAGCAGGGTGGTGCAGCTGTGTGGAGCTGACAGACTGCCAAAGTCAACAGCTGCGTAGCCAGCGCACAGCGGAGCCGCCTAGAAGGCTTGTAGCATTATTTGAAGAAACTCTTTTGTTGTAATATCTGTTTTTGAAAGAGGGAGGGTGGAGGGAGAAGAGAGAGAGAGAGAGAGAGAGAGAGAGAGAGAGAGAGAGAGAGAGAGAGAGAGAGAGAGAGAGAGAGAGAGAGAGAGAGAGAATCAATTTTATTAGTAAGAAAACACCAGGGCTTTGTGCTGGGAAGCTCCAGATTTCCCTTCCTTGGGGCGCGGAGCCCTGTTCTTTATGCAGTGCGGGCAGCCATCATTGCAGGGCATAGGGCTGGGTGGCCAAGGGCTGCCTGCGGGGGCAGGTGTGGTACTCCTGCCCTGCTGACAGTGTTATCCCCTCCCTCCCCACACGGGGTGCCAGCCCTGTCACTAGCCCCAAGCCGACAAAAGACTTTTCTCACTTGTCAGTTCTTGCATGTCAGCAGGGCTTGCTGGTAAGTGAGGGGCACTGAGGCGGAGCAGGCAGGGCGCAGGGCGGAGCCGGGCAGGGGTCTGAGCACCCCGCGGCTCACCCTGCTGCTCAGGCTCATCCTACTCCACCCAGCTCCTCACTTTCTCCCCTCTTTTTGCCACTCAGTTCTCCTCTTGCCTCCAAATCCTCTGGGGAGCCTCCGGTAGCTTCTTTGGCTTTGTTTGAAGGGAAAAAGAACAGGAACAGAGTCGAGGTGCTTTCTCCCGGACACAGTCCTTATCCCTGTCCCTGGCAGTAGTAAGCATCATGGCTGGTTTCCACAGCTGCCTCCAGCGCGCACCTGGGGCCGGAGTCCCCTGTGATCCTTGCAGGCTCTGAGCCATCTCTGGGGACGCTGCAGGGGAAGTGACAAAGTGACTGAAAGACTCACTGGGCTGGACCCAGCAAGGAGAGGAGGCTGGGAAGGGACTACACAAACTCTCTCCACCTCACCCTCAGTGAGAACCTGCAGCTATGGAGTCTCCAACCAAGGAAATTGAAGAATTCGAGAGCAACTCTCTGAAACACCTGCAACCTGAGCAGATCGAGAAAATCTGGCTTCGGCTCCGCGGGCTGTAAGTAAACCTCCCTACTCCCTGACTCCCTTGCCCTCTTTCCCTCTCTCATCCCCATTTTACTGCACATCCACAGTCACCATTTCTTACCCCTCACTGCAAGTCCTTTGAACTCAGTGGTAGAAGTTCCACAACTGTCTCTGTAAACTACAGTCAAGGCTCCTACCTTCTAACGCAGCAGCAGAAAGGGCAACTTTTCTGTCCTGATGCTTTGCTCTTTACAAGTCTTGTTTTATTTGAGAAGGGGCTGGGCATACCCTCCTGAGTACACACTTGTGATACAAGTAGCAAGGAGGTGTTTCCGGTCCGTTTGCCCAGGGAGAGAAGTTTGGTGAGGGACTTTTAACTAGAAATTTTCTTTGTAAACTGTTTGCAAGCATGTTGGTAGATCATCCAATGACTCAGTAACTGATCAGATTCAGATATACACTTTTGCCGATAATTCTGTCTGCCTACTCTCTAGCTCGGTTCAGGTCCTGATATCTTCTTAGGACTCTTCCTGGCAGATTTTGCTTAGAGAAGGGTGGGCTGTTTTGAGAGAAAGTGCACATCAGATACACACGGGAACAGCACAAAGGGTGATACAGAGAGAGCTCTGAACTTGAGTCACTTCACCTCGTTCTTTCTGGTTTAGTTGCTGAGGACTGAGGTGATTTCAGAGTAGATTTTCCTTTATTAAACATTCATAACCAGTGATTCCTTGTCAGCTGACACACAGCTCCCATTGATGCTGCTCACAGCAAGTAGGTGATTATTGTGTCAGATATTCAACTTCAGTGATCTGCTGTAATTTTGAAAACCTTTTGCAGGTTTTCTGAACTTACAAGGATGGTGAGAGAGAAATAGCTCCTTGCTATGCGTCTGCCATCAGTGCTTTTGAAAGCATTGCATACATATCCAAGAAGCAAAGCCAAATAAATCAAGAAGGTGCTGATCTGATCTGACTTCATCTTAGGAAAGATCACATCCTGGCAGGATATTTAGAATTACTAAGGGAAGCCGCTAAAGTTGTGTTCATTTCTTTACAAGGCCCCTATTCAGGGGTATACTTTATAAAAAGCATCCCATCTAGAATGGAAGAAGCCCGTTGCCATTGATTTTGTAGGACGCCTTGCCAAGGAATTTGCTTTTTTGACTTGTATAGCTGATGTAAGTGGAGACTGTAAACTTACTTGGAAAACTGGTCCCTGGCTGGCAGGCTCTCTGGCCAGCTTATGCAGCTTATGTGGAAGCTCTTTTCAGAGATGTGTTTACAGGAAGCTCATGCTCAGTGTCCTGAGTGATAGATAATCTTGTTATACTGTGCCACACACAGAACGTTTGTTAGGTCCACAAAACTTAGGGCCGAGGTGTGCACTGTGAAAGCAGAGTTAGGCTGGTGTTCTTGCCTTTCCAGCCAGGGGGACACATGGCCACATCTCCGGAACTGTTTCTCTAGAGGTTTTACAAGCTAAAGCCATTCCACAAAGCTACTGAGGCTAGAAACAGCTTTTGGTTAGCTCAGCATAGCTCAGGTGGGAACTCATGTGAGAAGCATTTAGCTTTACACCACACGATCTTGGTCTTGCAGCTTTCTCAGTTTCCTGTGTGAGAGCTTTCACTCCTCAGCATGCTGCAGTGTGATGTGTGATATATCCACAGTTGGATCTTCTCTAGTCTTTCACATCTTTCCAGACCGCGGGGGTGCCTTCAAATGTGTCAATTGGTTCTTCACCCAGTGTGCCTTTTCTAATTCCTCTTCCCACCTTTCCTGAGGAGATCCTTTTGCTCAATAGCCACGCTCTGAACTCTTTAGTTCCACTTTATAATTTAAAAGGTATTTGTTACTGCAATGTAATTTTTTTTTTTTTACCACTGTGCTGATTCTACTATCATTTGTTTTACTACATTTATTTTCTTACTTATATAGTCATTTATTTGTTTCAACACAGTAGCAGTTCTAACACTCTGGCAACAAAAGCATATACATTTCTACAATTCAGGATAATACCTTACATTCTACGCCATGGAAATTCCTGGGATACTCGTATGTGTGTGTGTGTGTTTGTTTGTTTGTCTACACAACAGACTGTCAGAAAGAGAAAGGAAGCTGCTTTTTCAACATTTTAAAAAGAGGCAGTAGCTGTAGTTGGATTTTCACACTAATTTATTACCATGACACTCTTACAGACAGAACACAGGTGGTCAGAGATTTAGTTCAACTGCTCTGAGAGCTATGTGAGTTCTGGATTATCTAGTACTCTCTCATGTTGGCACATGTACTTCCTCTGTAGGAGTGGATATGAAATTTTAACGTGCCACTCCAAGTCACCTTGTTGATAAAGGCTCTGCTAATGGGAAGTGTAGTATATCTTCATGCCGTGATGATATGAGAGACCTCGTGGCTGCTTGAGTTTGAGCAAGTGAGTCATGACCAGTGGCTTGGGCTCTGACCAAGAGTTTTTCTGCTGCCAAATGGCCACACAATGACAAGAAGGTGTCCCTGTGCTGCACTTTGTTTTAACTGAGTGTAACAGGACACATTTCACTTATTCTTTGGCACTTGCTATCATAATCACAATGTTTTAACCTCTCTTTCATTCATCTTGCCCAACTATGAGGCAGTATCATAAATTTTACGGTTATGCAATGCCTTATATTTCTTACATTACTTAAAGTAACACAGACACACACACACACACACACACACATACACATACACACAGAGAGAGGTAAGTGGCTCCTCTGTTGGTAGACGAGGGAAAATATTGCTTTTGTCTTTCCAGCACAGTTTTCTACTGTCTTCCTATAGTAAAAGGCATTGTTTCCCACTCTGCCTCCTAAACTCCATCAAAGGGTCAGGCTCCTGTAGCATAAGTTGTAAATCCTAGGATCTTATGGCCCTAAGGTCAGTGGGTCCCAATAAGCATGGATCTCAAACAGGGACATGGAGTCCCCAACTGGCATTCTGTGTTGGCCCTGGAGTTTGAGAACTGTTCCCTTCTGGACTTTCCTGGTGACTGCCATGATTAATTTCCTGTTGTCTTACTGAGAAGAGTTATCTTATGCTAGAAAACAATAAGGCAACCTTCAGGGAGAAGCAGGAATAGAAAGGTAGGGTGGGGATTCCTGGATCTGTTGCCATAGCTGTTTTGTGAGGCTGTTGGCTGACCCAGCTGCATGGAACAGTTAGGTTCTCTTTAGCTTAGGTTGTTTTGATGCTGCTTTTTCTTAAAAATGTCTGTTTTTATTTATTTATTTTTTAAATTTTATTTTATTAGATATTTTCTTTATTTACATTTCCAATGCTATTCCTAAAGTTCCCTATACCCTCCCCCCACCCTGCTCCCCCACCCACCCACTCCCACTTCTTGGCCCTGGCGGTCCCCTGAACTGGGACATATAAAGTTTGCAAGACCAAGGGGCCTCTCTTCCCAATGATGGCTGGCTAGGCCATCTTCTGCTACATGAGCAGCTAGTGACACGAGCTCTGGGGGTACTGGTTAGTTCATATTCTTGTTCCACCTATAGTGTTACAGACCCCTTCAGCTCCTTGGGTACTTTCTCTAGAAATGTCTAAACTCTAAAAGAGTCTAAAATGTCTAAAAAATTCTAAAGAATTTCACAGATACTTGGTAAAGGGGGAACAAGCCCTGGGCAGAGATAACTAGGTGTTTGCATTTGCAGATTGGCCAAAGCACATTTTCTGTGTACTCATCTGAATCTTAAAGAGTGTCATTAGTAAACACTAGGTAACACAAAGCTGCCTAGCTAACATTTATTAAGTATCTGTTATGTGTCAGTCCTATTGCCATCCTCTGGTATGCAAACGTGGAGAAGATTCCTATCTGACCTTAACAGGTCATGGAGAGACTGGCACCAGTACCCAGAGTGGTGAATGTAACTAAAGGGGGATGCAGAGAGAGGGACCTCTGCCATGGAGGCCAGGCAAGAGCTTTAAGATTTGGGAGGTATTTAAAAACACAAGGAAAACTCCTTTCATTAATGTTAGTCTTTTGACAATGATTCAGGGAAAACTTTTGCAAAATGTGGGGCAAAAGAGAATCCTTCAGTTCAGCCTGCAATAGGATTGCCCCAGTTTTGAACTGTTTCCATGGGCTTTTGGCAAAGTAAATATATCAGAGATGTAGTGTGAAGCCTAGTGAGATGCATTTTGCTTATCTTCTATTGATAATCCTCAAATGACTGGTCAATACTGTATATCCTTGATGTCATTAACATGGAGCTAGTGAGCAGAAAGCTCCTAGGACACTGTAGAAAAGCGCGATTAACTTCTTCTACATATTGATACTTAAAAGCCTTATTATTTCCTTTAAAAGGTGGCTGCATCCACTAATGGCTCATGGCAAGGTGAGGGATAGAGAGAATTCAAGAACAGAGTGCTTATTGGACACATCAAGGAGTGAGAGATGATGCTGAAGAAGGCATGGAGTAGGAAGCAACATGGAATTAAAATATTACATTTTATTAAACATAATTACAATTTAAAGAAGTGAGTATTTAAGCATGTTGCACAACTTAACAAGAAGTTGTACTCTTCATACCATATGGAGAAATCCTTTTTGTCTGTTTTGAAAGGAGTTTATATTTTATCTTGTTAAAAGGAAGTGTTGATGTATTTGAAGCTTCAGAGTAACCCAATGAGATGTGAATTTCAGGTTGATCACTCTGGGTAAAGTATAGGACAGAGCTTGGAGATGAGGCTGGATGTCAGGCAAGCAGCTGGGACCAGTGCCTGCACTGAGGTCTGTGTTGGCAGTGAGAAATGACAGAACTTAGATTTAGAGCAGAGATAGAGAAAGAGAAATTATCTCATGAGCCTGTTCTGGCTTGGGTATGTCAGGGAATTTCATGCCAATGCCTTGGAGTACATTTAGATAAGAATGATTATTTTGAGAGTAGATATGTTGACCTGGTGCCCTCTGAAATGTCCCAGTAGCTACTGGTGACTACAACAAGGAACACATATAGAGGGAATTGTGGCTTAGGGCTGTGATTCTCAGAGTCTTGGCTCTGAGTCAAAATAATTCAAGCAAGTGACCCAGGAAAGAGAACTCTGACCCAACTGTCATCAGAGAAACCCTTCTAGAAATATTTAAAAATTGGTTGATTCCAGACCATGGTTTCAGTGCATGACTAGGTCTCCTGAGTATCCTACTTAACTGAAAATGTCAGGTGTCTACCTGATTATCACATTTTTACCGAGTGTGTCTGCTGCACCAGTTTATGAAGGTGGCATAAGGATATCAGAAGGAAAGCCTTGCCTTCACAAAACTTAAGTAACTGGTTAGGATGACCAGAAAGAACTTAAAAATTAAAGATACCAAATAGCCTAGGCTGGTCTGGAACTTGATATGTAGCTGGTACGGGCTTTGAACTCCTGCTCCTTCTGTTTCAGCTTTTAAAGTGCTGGGATTATAGGTTTGAGATACCTTGTCTAAGTCCCAGAAAGTTCTTATATATGCAAAATCTTTAAAACAACATCACCAAAAGAGAAGGCAATAGCCATATGGAAAGTAAATACTATTGATACTAAAGCCAGATTCCGAGCAGCTCTTCTCTTGCTAATACAGCAAGAGCTTGGAAATGAAGTCTTCCTGTATAACAGAGGAGAAAGTGGTAGGTATCAAGTATGAGGCTAGAGCCTCACATTTAGAGTGCACTTTCTTTACTTGAATACTAATGGTATTTAATAGTACATCATCGGTTCTTATCATAAGTTGTTTGTGCTGACTTATTAGCTAATTATAGTTCAATATTTGGCAGCTTTGTGCATAGTATTTTGACCAAGACTTGCACATGACTCTTTCAGTTGGGAAGCAGCCCTAAGTAGAGAGGTTTCTATATTCTAGTTTTAGTTTGAGGTCTTGATATTTTGTGATTGTGTGTGTGTGTAGAAAAATGTTTCCCTTGGTTTCTCTTTATGGAAGGAGAAGGCATCTAAGATCTCCACCATGGCCTTTTGAGAAGATAGATCATTGATTAACCTGAGGCATGTAAAACAGTCTGTGATAACTTTGGAGGTGACCACCAGCATTTGACATAAGTAATGAAAGGTGAATTCTGCAGGAAATGGAGGGCTACTTCTGGAGAAAGAATAGTAAATCTATGTAAGGAATTAACATTCTTCAGGCTTTTATTGGAGAGTGTTCCTTATTTAAAGTCTTCTTGACAGCTGTTATTAAACAATACTAATGAACCTTAATGAGTATGATGTGAAGTTTTTCTACATAGTAAAATTATGACAAAGCTTGAGAGTAATTCAACCAAAACATGAAGCTGAAAGTCGTAGATAATGGCTTTCATTCATCTTTCTGCAGGGAACTCTTTGGTCATTTGTTCCCTTAGAAAACATTTCCTCATCCCTGAGTGTGTGGCTGTATGCCTGACTATATGTCTGTATGCCTGACTGTGTGCCTGGTAACACGGATCTACTAGGAAATGAGACAAAGGCTTTCTCCCTGAGTGGGTGTCAAGTGTAAAGGTAGAGAGAAATGTTAGCATGATTTCCTGAAATAGCTATTTACACTGAGTGTCACAAAGAGAGCTAGAGTGCTATGAAAATAATTAAAACAACCCAAACCAGGCCCAAGACTCAGAGATGACTTCTATGAAGAGCTGAAATTTAATCTGAAATACAAAGAAGTATACATTAATTGAATAAAAGTGTTAGGGAAGAGTGTGTGAAGGGAATCAAGCCCAGTTTTCCCAGAAACTGACACTTCTGGGAAAAGGAAATAACAGACAAGGTGCTACAGCATGGAGCCCTAGAAGACTGGGGGAAGCCACACACCAGAAGGGCCAGATTCAGCATCATCTTCAGCATTAGCATAAGGAGCTCTTCTCTGTACAGATAGATCTGAGGCCTTTGGGGGAATTCTGCCCCACAAGACTTGGATGTAGGGGTAAGGACAAAGCCAAGTTTTTAAAATCTTGATTCACAGGTGTTTTTAACTAAAGAATCTCTGAGAACCTGCTTGAGTTGGCAGGCTTAGTTGTGGGTAGGAACAGGTTGATCGGGGAACCCACATGATGAGGTCACTTTTGGATATACTGAATATGAGGCAATTCAAGGACATCACTGCAGGAACTGTAGTGGGAGCATGAAGAGGTGATAAAAGAAAGAGCACAGTGCACGACCTAACAAAGTGAGAAGAAAAAAAAAATGTGTGTCTGAATGATGCTTGATGAATATTCCTGTAGATGTCACAAGAGAGAATACACTGAAAATCAATGGCTTAACTAGTCTAGCATAGGAGACAGCAAGTCGGGATTGTATATAATTTATAATTGGCATTTTCCTGTTCAAAATGATGGCAAATCCAGGCAATAACCACAACACATAGCCTTGTTTGAAACTCTTGTATTGACTGCTTGGTGTAATGCCCATTCAAACATAGCTTTGGAATGGAGACAGGATCCTGGAGGAAGGCAGGATTCTTTCTAGTATTTTAAAGGCAGAGGGGTCCTTTTTCCCTAGGGAGTGAAAAGATGAGACTCTTATCAGGGGCCCTCTGGGAGATACAGGACAAGACCCAAGCAACTAAGGCCTGAAACCCAGAGCCCAGCACACTGTGAAGAGCCAAGTAGTTTATAAGCCCACTGAACTCTGGGTAATCTAATTTATCCAGATTCTAAACAACCCAAACTCTTAAATAACCAGGACACTTTCTACATTTTGAATATATACCTAGCTTATACAGCTATAAAAGGTTAATCGTTGAAATCTGCTACTTCCAGATGTATCCTAGAGGGGTTCAATTTCAGATTAATATCCCAACACCTTTGTTCTGACTCTTTTCTGTTGCTGTGTTTTGTTTGTTTCTATGAAGAAACAACCAAAAGTTGACTGTGAGTTTCTGCAGGTCATTCTGGCATGCTTCCTAGTTTTTAGAGCAGCTTACTATATATTTTCTGAGTGGATTCTGCTAATGTAGGTGGCTTGTCATTATCAGTGCAATTCTCCATTCTCAATTTTCTGTGTACTTAGCATTCTCAGAAATGATGTCATTTTGCCCGACTGATTTCACATTTGAATCTGACCAGCTTCCCACACCAAATATGGATTTATCTTGAATTAGGGTTCAGTAACTCATCACTTTTACGTGAGAATTGATCTATGAGCAATACCCCCTACATCTGTCTCTAAAGGTCTCAATGATGTCATGCATCTCATTCCATCTCTGACTCTGTCACAAGCATGACTCTGAAGGCTTCTGTGGTGCCTTAAGAGATTAAGCTCAATGAAATCTCTTTTATCTATTCATGTGTAAGGTCCTGAATGATTATTGTTATAGACTCTGACTGCTAACCAAAAAAGATTAGGTACACCTTCATTACTAGGGTCTTGTGTACTCAGTTAGAAATGCAAGAAGCATTTATCAGATATTAGTTATCATACTAATGAATTGTTTAGTCCTTGCCACCCATCTGTTAAACCACTGGATGAAATGAGCCATTTCCAAAAGTATCAGAACTTTCAAGCTACCACTTGGCATGGTTTCAGTGAAGTCAGAACCAAAGAAAGTCCTGATCCCAGGGCTTTCCTGATTTCACTTGGTAGAAGACCTAGGATGGGTCCAAGGATTTTATCTGCCAGTTCTCCATGTTTTAGACAATCACTTCATCTTGCCATGTTTAAAATTGAAATTTAAAGTATTGTGTCCAGAGAGATGCAAATATCTTAGAGGAAGTTGAACGGCCTCTTGCTTCCAAGAAGCTATGGGGTTGACTGGAATTTAGTCAGAAGTGGATTGAACCAAGAGCAGGTTTTAATAAAGACTGTGAGTAACGGTAGGGACACAGGTGTACCAGTGGGTGGGCAAGAAAGTCTTAGGGAAATTAGTCTGTGACTAACGTCAGAATATACAGCCTTTACTGTGACAAATTCTACTTGAGAGAAAAATGAAGTAGAAATTGGAAGCACAAGCACCTGATGATTCAATAAACCCATCCCCCTGTGTTAGTGAAGATGGAGACTTTGTCTTAATCCTTTGGATTGACTTCCACTTTGTCTCTGCCTTGAGAGATATTAAACAGATTTCTCAGCCTTTCCCACTGGTGGCTATTGAATTAGGAGCCAGGCTCTCAGGGAAGAAGTCACAGAAATTTCTCTATTTCCTTCCTTGTGACTCTGCTGCACATATGACACAGCAAGTGATTGTAAATATATAATAAAGGTATGGATCATTTATGAAAAGCATACTACCAAATTTATACACGTGTTCCATTTACTTTTGATTTCCTCAGTTAAAATCCCCTTCCATTCTCATTCTTGTTACCACTCATTAGCTCCCTGCCTAGATTTAACCAATGGGATTTTAGCTATAGTTTTTAGCTTGCTCTGTTTGAAAAGCCTTGCTCCCAAACAAGGGAAGATCTCAGCTCTCTACGAGGGA
Organism: Mus caroli; assembly: GCF_978045245.1. Taxonomy (NCBI): domain Eukaryota; kingdom Metazoa; phylum Chordata; class Mammalia; order Rodentia; family Muridae; genus Mus; species Mus caroli. Next base: position 92,542,699 of record NW_028227262.1, read on the forward strand.
GGTCTCATCTGGGGACTCCTCATAATCCAAGAGCTAGAGTTTTTGACCCATGATTAGGAGAGAAGGAGGCGTGAATAAGAGTTGGATTTCTGTGTCTGGCCAGCTGTCTGCAGACAGATGAGAGTCTGTTGGGGGTAAATAGTAATGAGTTCAGCTTGTGTGAGGAGTAGGAGATGCAATAGGGCCATAGTGGAGTCTGTGTAAATTGGAGTCACACATAGGCCTCTTGGTTGGCTGTTTAATTTGGAATAAACTAGTTTTTCCTTAAAGGTCATTCGTGCTCTATTATATGGCCAATACTACCCAGAGCATGTGCTTCCAGGATCAATAGGAACTGACAGATTTTATTATTTACAGACCCATTTAAGATAAGCCTTCTGTTCATCTCTTCAATCATCCTAACCTTAAGCCACAAAGGCAAAGGCTTCCTTCATTTGAATTTCTTCTCATTTGACTAATCATGTTAGTATGTATACACACACACACACACACACACACACACACACACACACACACATGAGAGATCTGTCCTGAATAGAGCATCTTTTTCTTTTTCTTTTTCTTTTTCTTTTTCTTTTTCTTTTTCTTTTTTTAATTGAGCTATGGTAGAGGGCATAAGTTCTAAGAACATTTTTTTCTTCTATAAAAGAATCACCAGAAAATATCTCTAAGAAATTAATAACAAAGACCAAACTCTTCAATAACAATTGGGTTAAAGTGAATCTATATCATGTCACCATTTATCATTTGTTTTGGCCTGAATCTTTGGGCACATGCAATTTTGTTTTGTAGCTCATCAGCTAAGAAATATTTGAGTAAGGGGCTGGAGAAATGGCTCAGTAGGAAAAGGTGCTCACTGCCAAACATGATGACCCGAGTTTGATCTCTGAGACCTATGTGGTAGGAGAAGAGAACTGATTTTTACCAGGTTTCCTCTGGTAAGGAACCTCATGTGCACACCTCATGTATGCCATGCCTAGCATAGAGTCCGGAAGGGGCTATTGGATCCCCAGGAACTAGAATTGCTCACATGCACTGTTACATGGTGTGAATTTCCCCCTCCCCCAACGAATATATAAATAAAGGCAATAAGAATTAAAAAGAGATATTTATACCAGTAAAAGAAGAGATTCTCTTTGCTGTCTTCCCTCTCACCTTTGGGCACTTAGTGGAAGTGTGAGAATCGTAATTCTCATGTGTTTTCACTGGCATCTTGTTATTCAAAATGTGGAAAGGCCAGAAGACAATCAGTATATGCAGTTGTAAAAACCCAGGTTTTAATGAATGTATTATAAAAATGAATTGTTGAGAGGAAAGAAAAATACACAAAGGTTCTTCATTATCAGAACTCCAGAGAGTGTTCATACAGATGGTTTAAGAAATCAGTAGAAACGTCTGGTCATATCCATTTCATTTCAGTCTGGACTGGCATTCCAATGCAAAACCAAACCAAAGGATCAAATGACCAATCTGGTCTTGGGTCATTTCACAGCCATTTGGAGCATTCTGTCTCGGTTCACTTTCCCACAGCAACACACATGATCCAGCCTTGTGAGAACATGCAGTCAGTTATAAAGGACTTTGTTTTTCTCCAAGTCTAATTCTCCAAGGGTTGAGAATTAAGATTTTCATATCTAACTGTGCACAGTGCTGTGGTCTCCATAGGGAAAGATGAAGACATGTTCCTCTCCATTATAGGAGTCACTCTCCCAGGAGACCCAGATGTGTGGCTATGTATTCAATTTCTCATGCCCCGACATTACTGTACACAAATGGGTGATGCCTTGCTGTCAACCTAAAGTGGACACCTGGACATTTCAGCTTTTCAAACTCAGTTTGTTGGAATATTAAGCTTATTATAAACCTCATTATTGAGGTACCCAAACAGCTTCTGCTCAGATACACACTCTAGAAGGGTGAAAGGCATTATCAGGCACTCTATAATTTAATATCAGTGACTAATCATTCTTACTTATCCAAGAAATTAGAAAAACTTTCTTGAATCATATGCCTGACTTTGGCATACTTGATACTTACTTATGACTAAAGCTGTGCCTATGGCTTTGGAACTCCCAGCCATCAAAATGCAAGCAAACAAAGTCATTTGAGAGCTCCTTGTCTCCTTGTCACAGCTCTTGTTTCTTGCTGTTTGGATGTTTATCTCTACTGGACTCCTTGGAAGGTCCATTCTTGCTGTGACTAGAAGAACACCTTAGGCTTGCTCAGTTTCACCATCTACTTCCTTGACTGTGGCCAGGTGAGGAAAAATGAAGCACAGTGTCTAACAGGCCTTGCTATATGA